>NC_088116.1:8229000-8832500 GCF_036370855.1 Dromaius novaehollandiae
ATTTACAGGTTACGGTTGTCTTCCCACGCTGCCTTCCTGCTGGCGAGACGCCGCCACCGCCACCGGGGCGGAAGATGAAGACCGGTGTGAACTCCAGGAGATGGTTCCTCCTGGCGCCCAAGACACCCCAGCCAGATTCGCAGAGGAAACCACGTCGCGATCGACGGACCACGTCTGGTTAAACAGCACGTGCGGCAACAGCACGTCCAGGCGACGGCTTAGGCTGGCCCAGGCGCCACACAGGGCTGGGACCGCTGATGCCTTCAGGATGGGGCTTTTCCCGAGTCGCTAAACCCTCCGGGCCACGGGGTCCCCCCAAAGTCCCACCTCGCAGCATGGCACGGGGTCAGCGCTCACTTCGAAACACAAAACCCAGCGACCCGCGTGCGGGGCCGGCAGCCGAGGGCAAGGCAGAGCCCGGAGTCTGCAGACCCAGCGACCCAGAGCAACTTCTTCTCCCCCAGAAAAGCACCGCAACCGGGCTGGAAGAAACCGCTTCCCACCCCCAGGTGCAGCGTTCCCCTTCGGGCACCCGCTTTGGCCCCAGAGTGCTCCAGCAGCGCTTCTGCTTTCGCCGGGGAGCATCCTTCCCCGGAGGCAGCGAGGGGAAGAGGCCTCCGCCACGGGGCCCGTGGGAGACGGGCAGGGGAAGTGGTAGGTTGCGGGGCTAAATCGGGAGCTGCCTTGCCCTCGCGCTGCAGAGGGGTGAAACCTGCCTCCCTTGCCGGGAGAACTAGCAAGAAACCTCTACGTTCCTCTACGGCAGGGACATCGCTCCACTGAAGGCAGGCAGAGGAGCTGCCCTGAAAGCAGGCGTCACGAGCCTGGCCAGGGCTCGGTCCCCGCCGCCGGGGCTGCGACGAGCGAGAGCAGAGCCCCAGCCCACGCGGCAGGACTCGAGAGGTCGCCCGGCGCCTGCGGCTGCGCCGGCAATCCCCGACCTCGCCGGCGATCCCCGACTGGGGACCGCGCTGCTCCTGCCTGCGCGGCGGTGCCGAGCCCAGCGCCCGCCTGCCGCAGGGGTATTTAAACATGAGGGTGACACTGAATTAATGCGATTTTCAGGACGAGAAGCAGGTTCCTTACAGCTAGGAGAGCAGGGTCAGCGCACGCGGCGCCGGTGCAGCATTTCTTTCCCAGAACAAAGGGAAAACAAAGGCTAATTTCTCTCCAGCTGAACCGACGGAGATCCCATCCCAAAAGACCCCCAGCCCATCTCGCGATGGGGGGAGAGGAGGACAGCAACCGCTTGGGGACAGACCCTCCTCCACCAGCCTGGCAACGGCTCCTTCTCCACGGCCACCCGGGGGGCGGCTGCCGCCGTTTAGCATGCAAGAAACGCCCGCGCGACCTCGAAGCAGGCACAAAGGGACGGGGCCGCGGCAGCCCCGGCGCGGGCCGCTCTCCCCGGCGGCCTCCCCGAGCCCTCCCTTCGGACCTGCCGCAAAGGGAATTATTCACTCGCTTGGCCCAGATTCGGAGCCGCTGGCGGGGGCTCCTTCCTCCCCCCGCTGCATCCCCACCGGCACGTTTGTCCCCAACAGGCCGTGCGCCCCACGGGGCACCGGGAGCCGCAGACCGAAGCCTCGGAGCAAGGAAACGCCGTGGGAAAGCGTTTTTGTGCAGTTCCACCTCCTCCGCTGGACAACTTTGCCCTGGCATCAGCCATAAATTGCTCTTGTTTTACGATTATGACCATGCAAAGCATTATCGATCCCTCCTAAAACCACTGAGGACTCCCTGCCGAAGCAGCCAAAGGGGATTCGCCTTCAGGATTTACAACGCTCGTGTTTCGTCTCGGCAGCCTGGCAGCTTTCTGCATGGGCCTCGCTTTTGCCCAGAGCCCGGAGCTCCCTTACGGCCACAAGGGAGATGGGTCTGTGGGAAAGGGACGGTTTCCTTTCATCCCTGCTCAATGCTCCTCTCCAACACCCAGGAGGAGCGGGTCACGCCGTTTCTCAATCTGTACTGTCAAATCAATCCAACAGGGCAGCCAAAGTCACCTAACCGGACGGGTCCCATTTCCCCTTTTTCAACACAGGCAATAAAAGTGCTTGAGGAAGAGAAACCCCCGAGTTGCTTGCGGGAACCGGACCGGGTGTGCGTGGGTTCTCCGGGGCCTCGGCAGGATCCCGCCGGCATCGCGGCCGTCCCTCAGGACGGCTCTGCCCTCCACACAGCTGCCCCAGGCTCCTGGGATCTGCCCATCCTCAAGATCTGCCTCTGGCAAATTCGGCTTGAAGCCGGCCACAGGTTCAAAAATCGGATTTAGGGGAGGGGTCCCTGGTGCAGCGGCTGGCTGCGAGGACAGGGAGCCGGGGGCAGCACCGTGGGTGACTGCTCTGCCTTCCCCGGCACGGTACTGCATTGCCCCTTCCTCCTCCTCCTCCTCCCCCATGAGCCTTCTCTGCTGGCAAGTCTGCTCACACCCACATGGGACTGCGTTGGCCCCTCCGTCCCGCAGCCCAGGGGCCGAGCGCTGGCAGCACTGGCATCTTGCCGGCGGAGGTCCAGCCCTGCGGCACTCCATGGCGGAGGTCCCTCTGGCTTTGCCAGAGCCAGGGTTTTCCCCAGCCACGCGGGGACGTCAGCAGGGCAGCGCCTGTGCCGCTCTCCCACGCCAGCCGGGAGCTGCCAGCAGGACGCCCGGCTTCTCCTCACCCATCCCTCCAGGAGACACGGAGCAGGAGCGATGGTCCCCAAGCCAAGATGCAAGAAGGCACTTCAAAAGCAAACAAACACCCCCCCCAAAAACACAGACAAAAAGAAGGCACGCAGCCACTACACAAGACCTGGAAATTCGGAGACACGTGCACAGCGGCGTCGCAGCGCTCTCCTTTCATCAGCCCGGGGATGACAGACTTTACGAGGCCAATTCACACAAGCGAAGCCTGGAGGGGAGGTGGCTGGCGGGTCTGGGGACCGGCGAGGGGAATCGCCAGCGCCGCTCGGGTTTCCGCCACCCCGCGCCGATCCCTGCGAGAAGCCGGCTCCCGGTTACCCGGGCAGATCTACCTTGCACCTCCGCTCCCCCGTGCCCACGGCGCTGCCCCACTTCTCAGAATAACTTACTGTGCCGCAGACAGCCGCTGCCGGCAGAGCGGTGGGAGGTGAGATGAAAACAGGCAGCAGGTCTATGCTTTTTCCCCAAACAAGGGCAGTTTGCTTCCAGCCCAGCTTGCCGAAGGGCGCAGCACGTTCCCAGGCCCCTTCCGAAGGGGGCTGGACCCCTCCGTAGGTGCTACCTGCCGGCTCAACCGCCGGTGCAGGAGCTCTGCCCTGCGTTACATGGAAGCGGAGACAGAGCAAGCTCAAAGACCGCTTCCAGCCCTAAATAAAAAATGAAATAATAATTAAAAAAAGAGGAGGTCTGTTCCCAGAAGGAAGCTGTGTGGCCGCAAAGTGGAAACAGGTATCAGACCGGTGTGGACTTCTGCCGTTGGGCTAAGCCACGCGCAGGTCAGTCCCCAGGCGTAAGGGTTTCTGGGGATCAGCCGAGTGGAAACGCCGGGGGCAGGCGCAGGCGAGAGGCAGCCGCTGGCCGTGCTGCTGCGACGACGGATCCTGCGCACCGGGGACGCGTGGCAGCACGGGCCAGCAGGAAGATCTGAAAGTCCAAGTAAGCTCCTGACCTCACGAAGAAATGAAATTTAAGCTGTCAGCAGAAGCACAAGAGAGCACGGAGGGGGTTTCTCCGGTCAGGCAGGAGCCAGGAGCAGGCTCCGCGGGGCCGATCCAAGCCCACCGGCGCCCGGTGCTTGGATTGCACAGCGGACGTGAGGAAACCCAGGCAGCTGCTACCCCCGAAAAGCAGATGAGCTCAGATGCCTCCCGCGTGCCCGGTGAAGGGAGATCCCCGAGTCGTGAGCCGGCCTGCGAGCAATGCAACACGCCTGCAGCCGCCAGCACCCAGCGTGCCGCCGCGGGCAGGCGCGTGCCACCGCCGGGACATGCAAGGCATCCCGCTCGGCAGCTCTGCCCCCCCGGCGGCAGGAAGGACCAGCCGGGGTTGGCACCCCGGGGCTGCAGCCGCTGCCCAGCCCGCCCCACTGGGGCTCCAGCCCCCAGCGAAGGCTCATCTTGGGAAGAGAAAGCCATAGGGAAGAAACGCCATCCACACGCGCTTGCTTCGCGTTCCTCCAGACCCACCTCCCATCCCCACCGCAGCGGTGGGATGGGAGAAGTTTATTGCTCCAAGTGCTCTTTATCGCTCTAGATACTATTTATACTCTACAGATCTTAAAATCAGACTAGTTGTCTGAATCAGATAGAAATGGAAACAATCTTTCTTCCCCTCATTTACTGTCCACCCCACTAAAATATTAATTGAACAGCTTCTTGGCCTCAAATTTAATGGTCAAACCACCCGTCTTGAACCAGCCTCCCATTAAATGCGTGCTTTGACTCGCTGCCCAGACGCACTAAAGGGCCCTCCTGTCATCTGGAGCCTGCAAAACATTCGTCCGGAGCGAAAAGGATTCCCGGGTCTTTATCCGCTGCCCGATTAGCGATTCCTCCAGTGGGAACAGCTTTCAGAGCAAACGCCCCCAAGCCGCCCCACTGCCCCGGCCAACAGCAAGGACACCAAGCTGGGACCAGGCTGCTCATCCCGCAGCGTCCTCCCCGGCTCCCAACGCCCAGCTTCTCCACCGGCCGTGGCCAGCGGCACGCCGGGCAGGAGGTAGGATGCCTGGGCGCTCGCCCTGAAGGTGTCTTCTGCGGAGCAGATACGGCCGGACGCTTTCACGGGGGACGGTGCACCGCGACTTGCCAACAGCAATGGAGCGAGTCTGTCGCCTGCCCCTCGCCTCGCAGCCGCTCTCCCCGGCCGGGGGAATAGCTGCTCAACTCGGGAGAAGCCCACGGAGTCACGGCAGAATTGCTCCGCTCTGGGAGCCTCGTGCGCAGGGAGGTCTCCAGTTCTGGATCACCAGCACGGCTCAGCCCTGCGCACTATGTTTGGAAATAAATCACCACCAGCATCCCCCAACAAGAGAAGAACCAGCTATTTCTTGAAAAAACAGAGTTTTTGGTAAAGGAGGCAAGTGGCCACCTTCCCTCCGCTCCCTCGGTGCCACCTCGCCTGCCCGGCTCCGCTCAGTGCTTCCCGCAGACGAGCAACCAGTGCAAAGTCTGTTTTTAACCACCACCATAGCAGAGTCTCCCAGGAGCAGCGCCGGGCGCCGTGTCCCCAGCCGAGGGATCTCGCCCTTCCCCGCTAAGCCGGGGTGTCCTTCACCCCGCAGCGGAGGCTCCTCCGCGGGGCTCTCCGCGCTCCTGCAACGCCTCGCACGGGGGTCCCGGCCGGGGCTGCCGCTGGGCGACCCGGCAGCGAGGGCTCCCGCAGCCGCAGGGCAGCGCCGGCAGCCCGGTGTCGAGGCAGCGGCAGGTCCCGGCGTGCACGCGTTACACATTAACCACGGGAAAGAGACCTCGGTGCTGCCATCTGCACCCGCTCGCGCAGGACCTGTGGGTGCGAGGTGAAAAAGCGCCGATCCTCCTCGAACGCCGGTGCACCAAATAACAGGTCGTCGAGCCACGGTGCCTCGCTGCCACCGGCTGCCCCCGAAACCGGGAGCGCAGGAGGCACAAAGAAAAGCCCTGCGGTGTAAAAGCAGCCGCGGGGGCACTGGGGGACCCTCGCCTGGGCACCCAGGGATGACGCCTATGGGCTTCGGAGTCTCAGGTCACAGCGAGGGACTGCCCCCTTCGTTTGGGGAAAGAGAGGGAAAAAAAAAAGCTCCAAGACTGCTTTTCTATTACGGCACATAATACACATGGCATAAAGTTACATGGGTCTGTATCACCTTTTCCTCATTTCATTTTTTACGTTGCAGACGTAGTTCCCCACACGCATCACTGTCTCATACCCGCGAACTGCTGCCTGACAGTATCCAAGCTAGGGAAATTCGGCTCTGCCCAGCACGGTACCCGGGACTTCGGCACTCACTGCTAACTGCTGAAGTGGCATATTAAGGAAAACACCTTGTAAAAATTCCAGTAGGCTTCAGAAAACCCTCCTCGAACAGATGATGCCAAAACCTCCCGGTTACTGCTGCAATGCCCGGCCAAGGGTTCGGCCTCAAGCGCTCCGTTTGCTGTTGCTCTCGTGGGGAGCCCCCGGCACACAGCACCTCCCACCCGCGGCGCGGGAGGATTTCCTCCGCGGAGGGGCCACATCCTGGCCAGCCCCCGGGTCTCACGGGCCAAGCGCTGCCGGGACGCGGCGTGGGCAAGACGCTGTTCTTCCCGGTGGGATCCCAGGAGTGTCGAGGCAGGCCGGGCTGGGAACACCCACGGGAGCGAGTTTGCATCTCAGCAGCTGGTGTGGCTGCAGGCCGCGGGCAGGATACGGGCGGAGGAGACCCTGCAGCCCATGAGCCCCGCTCCCGTGCTTCTTGCTTTGCAGCCAAAGTCACTGGAGTCTCCTGAGAAATCAGGCAGAAAAGGGAGACCTGCAGGAGCAAGGGCTTGTCGCTAGACTCACCTTTTACTTCCCATTTACTTGTTTTGCAGCCCGTGCTCGGGAGCCAGAGGAAGAGGAGAGAGCCCTAGGGAAACGCAGGCCCCCTGCAAGGCCGGGATGGCCCAGGACCGTGCGTGCACCAGCAGCACGGGGCGCTCCCAGGGCAAGCAGGTGCTCCGAGTGCCTCCGTTTTCCCTTTAGCCAAAACAGCTTCTGGGATGCGAGCTTCTCCCCTTCAGCAGTAACCCCTCGTCCCCCACTTCTGCCCAGGGGGGCAGCTGGGATTGAAATCGTGGTTCCTGGGAGTGGAAGGGAGCAGACTCCACGCTCCCAGGCCCTCCGACCAGCTCTGCCAGGCTGTGCTCTTGGCTCGTACCGGAGAGCAAAGCCCTGAGCCAGGCACGAGGTCTCCAAGGCTGCCACAACACCTGACCACGGGCTCCCTGTCCCGGGGTGGGAGCTGCAGGCACCCACAGCAGGCGCAGGGAAGGGGAACGACGCAGTGCTCAGCCCCGCGGTGGCCAGCACAGCTGGGCTCCTGCCACCCTGCCACGTCCCCCAGCCAGGCATCGCGGGCACGTTTCTTTGGGAAGCAGGACTTGCCACGCTGCTCCCCGATCCCTCTGACGACACACCAGCGAACGTGGCCCCTCAACTGCTGGGATGGGCCTGCACCCCCAGGAGCTTCCCCACGAGCACGTCGCGACGGCAGCAAACAGGGCACGAACCGGCGCTGTGCCCCGGGGAGCACGCAGGGGCACAGGGAGAACGGACCACAGGCTAGGGTCCTGCCTGAAGTCAACTCGCATCAGGGCTTTGGAAGTCCAGCCCAGCGCCAGGCTGGGGCTCCTGTGACTGGCCAGCCCATGGAGCGAGGAAACAAGCCACGTGTGCGCAAGGAGGACCAAGAGCAACGGTATCAACGGAAGGGGAGTGCCAGGAGAACCGGCTGTGATGGGCTTCGGGATTGAGAAGACCAGCAAAGCCAGCATCATCTCCCAGGACACCCCAGACAGAGCCCAATCCAGCAACCACAGCAGATATGCAGCCATGACCAAATTTCTCAGCCTGACACAAGAAGAGGAAGAAGAAGAGGAGGAAGAGGAGACAAGACCTTAGCCAGCAATATCTTCAACTAAAGGGGAAGAGATAGCAATTTGCATCCAAGGAGGAGGGACTATTGAGGCAAGAGGAGGTTGGACAAGACGACCCTGCCCTGAGGGAGCCCAAGACACTTCAAGAGGAGGGGACAGACCTGAAGGTCAAGAGGAGCAGCCAAAAGAGGTAACTCTGAAATCAAGCAACCACTGCCCCCTTAACAGGGATTTTAACCCAAAAAGCCATTCCCAACCATGCCAAGACATAAGGAGCAGGACAGGGGAGGCCCCATCCTCCTTTGGCCCCACCATGCATTCCCACTCAGTGACGCGGGGAGAACTTGCCGTCTTGCTTTAGGTGAGAGACGGCACAGGCTGGCAGGCGCAAACACGGATTTCAAACACGTGTCAACAGTCTGGAGCATCTCAGCCAGAATTATGCAACTTTTTTTTTTTTCTGGAAAGAAGTTATTCAACTGTCACCCCGGGGTGCGACGCAGCGTTACAGCAACGGAGCGGCACTATGAAGCAACACCGAGGAATGCAAGAGAGGGGAAGGGCTGACACCGCTCGGCATTTCATCTAAGCACATTTCCCGGCGATGTACGGCCACCTGTCTCTGCAAACGTGGTAACGGGCAGCGCCAGGGCAGGAAGACTGACCTTTCCAGAGGGGCCTCGGCGGCCGGGAAGCACAATCCCCCATTAGAAGCACAGCCCCAAACGCGCACACTCAATCACACTCCCTCTGAAAGAAAAATATTAGCCCTTCCCCCCAAAAGAAGGGGGAACGAGGGTGAGGAAACCACTCAAAGCAGCAGGGACAGAAAGGGCAGAGGCTGCTTCCCACGGGTTTTGGGCAGGGTGCTGGGTGGACAGAGCTGTTTTACCTCCTCTCCTGTTCCAGCTCAGAGGGTCCCCGAGGAGCCAGCAGCGAGGGTCTTCCAGGCCAAGTGCATAATTCAAAGGGTGAGTTTCTACACGGGAACGAGGGGCCAGACCGGCTCAGAGGGGCCTGGAATGCAAATGTTTAACAGTCAAGCCCTGGCGTGGGTGCAGTCATCCCCAAGCCACCTTCTCAAAATACATTTCATTCCTCTGACACCGTTCTGCCGTGCTTGAGCCCGGCCGGCTACTTCAGCAGAAACTGGAGACAAATGTCAGGGCCACAGAGAAAGTCCCTGCGCTCCCGAAGGCCTTCGCGTGATGTAGATCAGCGAGCAACTTCACCGCAACTGCAGCCGGGGGAAGCGGAGGGGACGCAGCTGTCCCCGGGGCGCTGCGGGCTTCGGCGTCGCCGGTTCCCCGGAGGGAGCCGGAGCTGCTCGGCCCGTGCCGGGACCGGGCGGGCGGCAGGGAGGGAGCAGCGCTCGCCGCGAGGGCCCGGCAGCTCCGGGCAAAGCTCACGCGGGAGCGGAGCGAGCAGCAAAGCCCCCCCGCCGCCCCCCCGGCAGCGCCCCGCGGAGCCGGGCCGGGGCGCGCAGCAGCGGCGCAAGCACCGAGCGAGCGGCGCCTCCCCCGCCCGGCACCTGCGCCGGGGGCCGCTGCCCGGCCCCCCCGCACCGGGGCTCGGGGCGCCTGGGGGGGCAGCGCCGCTCGCCGCCCGCCCCCGCGGAGCCCCTGGGGGGGTGGGAAGGGGGTCCCGTCCCCTCGGGCCGGCAGCGGCGGGGCCGGCTCCACCCACCCGCCGCTTCCCGCAGGAAACCCCCCCCCCGGCTCCGCGCCGGCGGGCGCCACCCGGGGGGCGACCCTCCCCGAGCCGCGGAGAGGAGCGGGACCCCCCCGCGCAGGGCCCCCGGGCAGCAGCGGACCTGCCCCTCCCCGCCGCCAAAGGGGAGGATGGAAATACCCCGAAAACGGGAGCCTCCCCCCCGCCCTCCCCGCGCAAGGCGCTGCGGTAGCGGAGGATGCGCTTACCGGCGCGGTGCCCCCGCGGCGCCCGGCCCCGCTCCGGCTCCCGGCGCCCGGCGCGGCTCCCGGCGGGCCGGCACTGCCCGGCCGCCCCCCGCGCACCGCCGGCAGCGCCGCCCCCCCGCTCCGCCCACCGCCCGCCGCTTTAAAGGGCCCCGCCCGGCCCCGCCGCCGCCCCCGCCCGGCCCCCGCCGCCCCCGCGGTTCCTGCGCCGGGGCCCCCCCGGGCACCCCCTCCCGCCGGGCACCCCCAGCCGGGGAGGGGGCCGCGTCTTCTCACGCCCCCCCGCCAGCCCCCGGCATGCGTTTCCTCCGCTTAGCAATGTATTTTTGGGGGGACCCCCGGGGCTGCCCCCGCATCTCCCCCCGGGAGCAAATCCGGCCCTGGCTGCCGGTGCGAGGCGTTGCGGGACGCGGGAGCTGCCGCCGCGCCGGTCGCGCTCATCCCCGGGTCACGGCTGCAGGCCAGGCCGGGTGTCCCCATGGGTGACAGATTTATGGGGGCCTTCTCCGAGCACCTGCCTTGGCCAAGGGGTCAGGACAGATTTATAAGCCGCGTCTCAGGGACAGGGAACGGGAGTGCGGAGAGGTTTAGGCGATTTAGCCCGGGTCACGGAGGAAGCAGACCCCGCGCGGCAGCCTCCTCCGCCAGGTCTTCGCTGAGCCGGCCTTCGCGCCGCTCCGGGCCTCCCCGCCGCCGGCACCGCCACCGGGGCGGATAGGGATGACTCACCAAAAAAAGGATTTGCAGGCGGAGCAAATCCCTTTTTACTTCTGCAAAGCACCTGTAGGATTAAGACAATGCCGGTTATGTAATGGGTGCCGAGGGTGGCGGGTCGCTGCGAGCGGCGCAGGGGCTCCCAGGTGAAGCGGTGCAGCCGAGCCGGAGCGCCGGGAAGTAAAACATGGTGACTTCAGTGCGAGTTTTGTGCCCGGGGAACCGTTCAGGGCCCTCGCTGGTGGTGGGGCGCGTAGTTCACAATTACTCATCATTGCTGTCTCCCGACCCGGCACAGCTGCTAGATTTTGGGAGAGGCCAGATTTGGGGGTGCTCGGAGGATGCAGAGACAGGATGAGGCAGGTTGGCTGTGATGCACTTTTTTCCTTTCCTGTAACCCCCGAGATGCGGAGGAGCAGGCCCACACGTTCCAGCTCGGCACGCGCTCGTGTGCGTCGCAGCTGTTGGCCACCTGGCAAGCGGGGAAACCGAGGCTCGGCGCAGATACACCGGTCTCACCAGCCTCGGGGCAGTTGGCAGGAATTTCTGGTGTCTTCTTTTAGCCCACGGCCCCTGTAGGCCTCGCTGCGTGGGACCGGGGACGCAGCAGCTCTGCGCTGTGCCGCGGCAGCCCAAAGCCCCGCACGCTCCGTACGAACTGGAGAGGTTTGGTCAGTGCCATTGAGGATGTTATCTGAGTCGTCTTGGTCACTGCTCATCGCTGCCTCCTCTGCCCTCGTTCAGCCTTCCTTCCTTCGGCCATTAGTTATTTTGAGAATAACAACTCTAACGTGCCTCTCAAAAGAGGATGTGCATTAGGTGTGCATCTGGGAAGAGGATGTGCATTAAGCGTGCATCTAGAAAGAGGATGTGCACGCCGCGTCGACGCGCTCCAGCCCCGCGCCATGACGCAAAGAGCTCCTCATCCAGCTGCGTCAGCAGCAGAAGCAAAGTACTGCTTGTCCGGCGTCAGCACCTTTCGCCTGGGCCTGCCTGGCTCTGCCGTGGGCCCTGTCGGCCCCAGCCGGGCTCCCTCTCGGGCTCCTTTCTCCTCCTTTTTCGTGTTTTCGGCAGCAAGCGGAAACAGAGAGCAAAGGGAATTTGCAAAAGCCGGTGTCTAGGAGACATGACCGGGCCATGGACTCTTGACTTCTCTCCCTTGTTGCATCATCACTGGTTATACGATTTGGGGTGAATGTCCCCTCTTTGGTTCTGGGTGGTAACATTCTGCTTTCCCAGGGGTGTTTTGAGGGTTAATTAATGATTGCCAAGAGATGGAGCCCGCTGCTGATACATGCAGGCTGCTTTGCACTGACCACGTTTGCACATGCCTTTAGCCACCGGTGTGGCTCCTTACTCCTCCCCCCCTTCCCCAGGCCCTCCTTCAGAGAGCCTCTCTCCCATTCATATACATTTTTAAAGAAAATATGCAATCAATAGTCTCTTAGGCTGAAATTTCATTAAGGGTTTCATTGCACTTGGTATCGATTGCCCTGGGAGTGCTGGGAGCTGCGTGGCCGGGGAACAGCAGCTCCGACAGACACGGAGACGGTGCTCCAGCCCTGTCCTTGCTGCGCTGCAGGACGCCGAGGCAGGACACCATGGCAGAGCCCGTGAGCCTCTGCAGGCCCATTCCTCCTCGGAGAGCCGAGAGCCAGGAAAGAGAAGGGAAAACAAGGCTTTTCAAAAGCCCATGTTCACATGAGCGTTAAACCTCAGGTGTCTTCTCGTGGCATCCTGCATGATGCCGTGGGCTCCTCGCCGTATCTCTGCGTGCCTTTCCAGGCTGGTTCACCCAGGGGCTAGCGTGAAGCCATAGAAATTGCTGGGAAAGACTCCTTTCGCTTTAGCTGGCAGGGGAAGGCCTCAGGCACCTTCTCATCATCTCCACGCGGTGCTCTATGGGAGCTGCTCACGTCAAATCCTGCTCTTTGTGCCTCTTAGATTCCCATTCCCATACGAACTTCGGAAAACCCTCCCTCCTAGCATCTATTAAACATCACTCCAGAGCAAACACGTGTTTCTTTATGCCTAAAACGTAAGCCCTTGAGATGGGAGAGCAATTCTGCAGCGCGAGCTCCAGGCAGGGCGTCCTCCCTCGGCGCCGTGCCCGGCACGCGGCAGCGGCTGCACCTCCATCCAGGTCCCCCGGCCGCCCCGGCCACGCGGCCCGAGCTCGCCAGCGAGGGCTGAAAACGGCAACTTCCATAGAGCTGCTTCCAATTTTATTAAAATGTTTGTGTTTTAAAACAGACACTAAAACAAAGAAAAAAACATTTTGACAGCCTTCTGAAACCATCTGGTCTGCGTTATGCTTTTGGGAAGCACGGGGAGGGAAGGGGGAGCCCGTTTGCCGACGGCTCGATGCACAACCTGCTGGTTTGCCCGCGACTCGTGCTAACGTCGTCCCAGTGCGATGGTCGCTGCTTATTTCCTGCTGGTTTCCTCCCGCGAACTGGAACAAATGCTTGGGAAGAGCTGGCTGGTACCGGAGAGCCTCTTCTCCCTTCCCTCTGCGGGAGGCCGCCCGCTTCGGGACATGGAAAGCGAGGCCGGGGAGGCTGCCTTTGCTTCCGATAACGCGCCCCGTAACCTTG
Source organism: Dromaius novaehollandiae (assembly GCF_036370855.1). NCBI lineage: Eukaryota > Metazoa > Chordata > Aves > Casuariiformes > Dromaiidae > Dromaius > Dromaius novaehollandiae. Next base: position 8,241,788 of record NC_088116.1, read on the forward strand.
CGGGGTTGCGGTTAAAGAGCAAAGCAGCCCTTTGAGCACGGAAACGCACAGTTTGCAAAGTTGCCGATGAGGCACTTGGAAAACCCGGCGAAAACTTCAAGCCTTGAAGAGGGTTGCAGGGCGAATTTCAGGCGCTGTGCTTCGACCAAACGGATTTAACATGATCGCCGGGGTGAAAGTTGAACTTCTGCTGTGCCTCTTCTCAGCAATCCCCGAGAAACTCTGTCCCACCGTGGAAAGGGAGTTCCCAGCCCATTTCTCCAAATTTTCTATTTTAAAGGTTTATTTTTAAGCAAGGGCTGCATCCAGAGGGCTGTAAACCCGTGGCGAGCTCCACAGCTGGCGGGAGCCCGGTTGGGAGCTCCTGCGGATGAGGCCGGGCTCCGACTCACGTTCCCGGCCCCCGTTTCGCCCCTCCACTCTCGCATACACTGGTTTTACCACGGCGTGAGCCGCGTCCTCCCCTCCAGCAGCCGCCATCCCCATCCATCACAAAACCTTTCAATAGGGCTGGCGGCGCGAGCAAAGCAGAACATATTGCTTGTAGAAACACGGCCTTCTGCTATGTTAAATGATTTAAAACTGGTGGTGAATAAACCTAATATCTGCTCGCTCCTGCCAATTTTAATTACGACGGGGCTCCCACGGCGCTATTAGCCGCCTTAAAAATCTCTAGAAGGAGTAAAGAGCGCAGCGCGGCCAGCTCCGGAGAGAGCTGCTGGCAGAGCCGCCGTTGCGAGCGCGACGTGCCCTTGAAAGCCTCTGCCCGAAGGCATCCCTCGGTCCGGCCGTGCCGGCGCGGGTGACGCCGCACCCTTCGCCGGCCCCCAACGCCCGGGGGGAAACAGGGAAACACGAAGCGCTGTCGCAGCTGCAGGTTGTCCAGGAATGGTCTCTAATGAGAGGCAAGTGAAGGATTTGCCAGGGGAGATGCCGCAGGGATGAAAGGGGAAGAGAGAAGAAATGGGGAGAAATCGGTGTTTATTTTTTTCATTTTTTTTTGTGCAGGAGAAACTGCTTTAAAACGTCCTTTGGCATGTTAAAGAATGCAAACACCCACTGACAGCTTGTCTCTACAGCTGCAGAGCCTCCGTCTGAGGATCGCTTTGATGTGAAGACCTTGACGTGTAAATTCCCGTCTCCTCCTCAGCCCCCGTGTCAGGACTTACCTGCCAGAGGGAGAAAAGCCCTTCTCTTTTGGCAAAAAAGGCCGTGTCTAACATTTCCTCTGCACTCAGAACTTCTCCTTCCCTCGGTTCCCAGAGTGCCTCCTCACCCTGGTTGAGTGAGGCTCTCCCAAGATGACCTTGCCCTTGAGGAGGAGCAAACCTTGCCGTGGACTTGCTGAGCAGGAGCAGGCTGGTCCGGCCACGCTGTTGGCACAGTTGGAACATTTCCAGATGGAGAGCAAACAGCTGGATGGCATCTTCTCCATCAGAGGCTGGACGGGGCTCCAGGACACGGGGCACTAAAGGTCCTCACCTTGCCATCAGCAATGGACCAGCTCTGACCCGTGAGAAGCCGGTGGGAAGTGCTGAGGAGGCACCAAGAACGCAATCCTTGGAGCAGCTTGTGGCATCAGAAATTCATCCGGTGTCCTTATCCTCGTGCAGCCAGTCCCCCGCTGTGTCCCAGATCGTCTGTGTGTCAAACATCTGTTTGGGATTGCATCCTGTGACCTCACAGCATCGCGCCCAGCCGGGAAGAGAGATAGAAGGAATATTTGGGATCGATGAGCGGGGAAAGAGCCCGGCCTCCCGAGCACACTGCTTCGCGTGTCAGGCGGAGACAGGCGCCCAGCTCTTCTGCTGCATTTCTAGAGGTGCTGGGAGTGATGTGAGACATGGGCAGAGATGCTCGGTGTCAGCAGGCATGACCCAGGGCTTCAAGAGCGATCCTGAAGTGTCTGCCTGAGTGATCTTGGTTCCTCCAGGCGGGGGAGGCCTCTTCTGCTGCGTCCGCTGGAACTGAGCTCGGCAGCCCCCTTCGACCGCCCCGGCCCCGCTGGGGCGCAGGCAGCACCCACGGTGCGCCCAGGACCTGGGGCCGTGGAGGTCCTGGCAGGTAACGGGGCCGCTGAAAGCAGCCAAGAGTGAGACGCACATGCAGAAGACGATGCTTGTCCTTCTGAAGCAGAGCGTGTGGCAACTCGCTCAGCATCTCTAGGGAGCACGTTTCGGGAAGGGAGCGACGCATTCAGACATTCAGAGGACGTGTCCCTCGCAGGGAGCAGCGAGGTCCGTGGGGAAGAGGCAGGAACACGTTGCGACGCTCGCTCTGCTCTTCTTCCTGCCGATGCAAATGAAGAGCAGCGCTGTTTCAGCGCTAACCCCGCCAGCGCGCGCCCCGGAGGGGCAGCAGTGGGGAGCCCCGGAGCGTGCCGGGATTTGCATGCCGCCTGCAAAGCCGTCCGCCGGGGCGAGCGCACAGACACGGGCGCTTGGTGGTAGCAGGGACGAGCCTAAGTGTCTCCACACCTGGCTCGGTGAGGCTGAAGCTACAGCAAAAAAGAAACCAAGGAAACCCCACCATGGTTGCTCCGTTCTCCCCTTACCGAGGAGACCTCCCTGCTTCACCGGCCCCGGCTCGGTCACGCTGGGGACCACGTCAACCTGCCCCTGACGTCTGCCCCTCCCGCGCTTGCTGCCCACGGCGCTGCACGGTCTCCGGCTCGCTTGCTGCCGGTCCTGCGCCGCGGGCTCTCCAGGCTGTGCTTCATCACGCCCGGTCCCTCTGCTCGGCGCCTGCAGCCCCCAGAGAGCCGCCGGGAGCCAAGCGCCCCGGGATTTCAGGCGCACAGCGAGCGCTTTTGTCTCTCTCGCTAGCAAACGCTCCTACCGCGACAGCTCCTTTCGCCTGGTGTTCAAGGTGAAAACGTGCTGCAGAGCAGCTGGGGGCTCGTCTTTGCCGCGCGGGACCGTCTCCCCACCCTTTTTACCCGGTGCCGGTCCAAGCAGGCCTTTTGGGTTGCCATTTCCCGGGTGTGGAGGTTTTGCCTTTCACTAAAGGCCGGGGAATGCCCTGGTGGCACCGTTGCTTTGAGGCAGCCACGCTCGGTCGGCTCGGCTCGCCCGGCCGGCACGGCCCTATCGCAAGGGCAGCGCTTGGAGCGGCTCGGCCGGTAGCAGCTTTGCCTGCCTGCACGCACGTGTGTTTAAAAAAAATAACGCATTAAATATTAAAGGCAAAACCATTTTTGCCTGGACTCAGAGCACCTCTTAAAAATGTTAGCAGCTCCGAAATCCCAGCTCTCCCTTAGCTCTGGAAGCTCCTTCCGCCTTCTTCCCGCCCGGCGGGGGCTGGTAGGAGGTGTTCGGGTGCACAAAGTGCCGCCCAAGGAATTCGCAGGGTGAATCTGGGCCACTAACAACAGCTGCTGCGAAATTTCCAAACCCCATAAACCTGCTGGGATCGGAGTGCAAAGGCAAACGCTGAAATGCCACTGGGAATAAAACCCCTAGAACACCCCGATTCCGGCCCAGGGCATTGCCACGTGGCCGGCCGGGAGGTGCACTGAGCGCAGGCTGCCTCAGTGATGTTTGCCAGCGGGGACATCCTTAGGCTCTGCTCCCTTGATGGGACCCCGGGGGATTTCGGCACAGCCCAACCAGCTGCCTTCCCTCTGCGGGTTAACGCCATCCCGTTCTCATCCCGTGTGGAGGCAACAGCCCACAGCTGCGGCAAGTCCCTTCCCAGGCAACCAGGCAAGGCATGCGGTGATGGGTGGATGGGGAAAGGCTGCACGGAAGAAGCTTTTTGCAGAGCACTAGTTTTTCTCCACCAAGGCAGAGCCTGGTCTCTCCTAGCTGCCGTGGGCAAAGCCCTTCGCGGGTGTCAGTGGGATTCCTGCAGCCGCACAGTGTCCTGCCTGCAGCCCTCTGCTGTGCTGAGCATCTTCCTCCAATCTCTAAAACCTATTAAAAAAATCCCATTCCCTGCGGAGCTTTCGCTGCCCCTAGAAGCCCTCCCGGGCAGTGCTGGACCCGGCCGGTCCCGCTGCGTCCTGCGGGACCCTCCCCAAACACAGGCTTGCGGAAAGCCAGCAAGGAAGCCAACCGCGCTGGCAGGCGGACTGACACTATTAGAAGGGGTTTCCATAGCGACAGACACCCGAACGGCCCCGATCGCGGGTGCTCGGTGCAGCCGCCGCAGTCCGCGAGGGGAGGGTGGCCGGCGGGTGAGCAGGGCTGTGCCGGTGTCCCCAGCCCCGGTGCGCGGCCACGCGCCGCTGGCTGTCGGTCCTCGCAGCATGCCCGGCATGGCCATCCACCACTTTGCCACGATGCTTTCCAAGCAGGGCACACGGTCTGTCCCGCTCAGTGCCATCAGCATTTCTTGCAAACCCTCGCCTGCTCCACGCGACGGCCGAGCACACTTCTCCCTGCATTTGCTTCCCCTCCAGGGCTGGGTTTTTTTTTTTTTTTTCCCTTTCTTTCCCCAAGGAATCATGTAACTTCAGCCCGGCTCAGGCTGCTTGTGAAAGCAGCAGCAGTGCACATGATGGGCTCCTGCTTTCCAAAGTTGCCCCCCCCACCACATGCCCTGGGCTCCTTGCATTCCTCATGCTGGCTTTTGCCCAGTGTCTCTGCTGCCGTGGGGCTCCAGCAGGTCCCGGTGGGGCTGCAGGAACCTGGCACCACTGCAGGAACCTGGTGCCACCATGGGAACCTGGCACTGCTGCAGGAACATGATGCCACCACAGCAACCTGGCACCACCGCAGGAACCTGGTGCCACCACGGGAACCTGGCGCTGCTGCAGGAACATGGTGCCACCGTGGGAACCTGGTGCCACCGAAGGAACCTGGTGCCACTGTGGGAACCTGGCGCTGCTGCAGGAACGTGGTGCTGCTGTGGGAACCCGGTGGCACCACGGGAGCCCGGTGGCACCACGGGAACCTGGTGCTGCTGCAGGAACCTGGCAGCACGTGGCCTCCCCGGGGCCATGCGGGATGGCGTTCCCGCAGGTGACACCAGCAGAGCCGTGCCGAGCACCCCGTCCACCGCAGCGCAAAGGCAGCGCGCCGGCGCGGGTGGCGGGGAGCAGCGCGGCGCCCAGCCTGGCCCAAGCAGATGGCCGAACTGCGCTTGGCTGAGCAACACCCTCTACTTCATTAACCTCATCACAGCACAGCCCGGGCTGCGTCCTGGGGGGGGGGGGCGGTCGTGGCCGGGGGGAGCAGCCAGCTCCTCGGTGGGCCTCTGCCATCGGGGCGTAACTGCAGATGCGCTCGGTGGGGAAAGGGCAGCACTGGCCCCCCAAGGAAACGTGCTGCGTCCCAGGGCCTCTAGTCCTAAGGAGTCAAGATCAGATTGATAAGCCGTGCCTGCAAATGCCCCCCTGCAAGGATGCATCACGCGCTCTTGCAACGTGCCCGGTGTTGCACTGGTCCTGGTGCGTGCTCTGCCCCGGGTGCCCCGGTGCTCGCCCCCGTCCCTGCACCCCCCTTGCAGTGGGTGCCAAGGGCCGTGGGTTTCGGCTCCCGTTTGCCAAGCGGCCCGTCCTTCCCCAGGGCTTTGCGCAGCCGGACACACGGCGCCTGCAGAAACACCCCCGCTGCCGGCCCGGCCGAGCATCCCCTCGAGGGCAGAGCTGCGCCCCTGCTGCAGCGACCGCCGGCGCTCGCCGGGCCGGAGCCGCCTTCTCGGCCCGATGCCCTCGGCCGGGGGCTGCCCGGGGGCGTTGCTGCAACCGGAGCAGGGCTCGGAGGGAGCCCCCGGCGCCGCCCCCGCGCCCTCCCCGGCTATTTTCAGCTGCTCACCCAAGCGGCCCGTGCGAGCCTCCCCGCGCGGTGTCGGCGTCGGGTGACGGTTATTCTGGGCGAGAGGAAACGTCAGAGGAGGCTGCTGCCGGGGCCGCGCTGCGGGCTGAGGCCTGTGGTTGGGGGGCAGCTCCACTTTGCTGCTCCGGCGTGGGGGGGGTTTCCACCCCGTTTTGCATTCTGGTGCCAAGTTCAGAGCGGCGGCATCTGTGCGGTGGGGAAAAAGCATCACGCAATGGGGACAAAGCACCGTGCAAAGGGGAAGAAGCACCGTGAAATGGGGACAAAGCATCACGCGATGGGGAAAAAGCACCGTGCAAAGGGGAAAAAGTACTGAGAGTGGCTCACCTGCAGCCAGAGGCGCTGCCCCCCACCCTTGAAAACACAGACAAGTGGAAGAAAACCTGGGGTGGGGGGGGAAAGTGCTAGAAGACAGGACAAAGGCGTTATTTCTGCCAGCTCGGGCTGGCCTTGCCACCGCGGGGCGGTCCAGCGGGACCGTGGAGCAGCCGGTGCCCGTGCCCCTCCTCGTGCCCCCCCAGCACCCGGCCCGGCCGTACCTGGGAAGGCTTTCCACCCAGCCGGGCACGTTCATCTGCAAGGGCAAAGCCAAACGAGCTGTTCTGCCGGGGGTCAGACAGGCAACGTACGTCCATGCGACCCTGCCACCTCTCATCCCAGCGCCGGCACAGCTCCTCTGCCCGCTGGGCTCCAGTTTGCGATTTCCCTTCAGATGGTTTCTCGTGCCCCCCCCCAGTCGCCCCCCTCCCCGCGCCGTGGTGCCGTGCAAAGCCGTGCCGAAAGCCGCCTTCGCTCCGCCGAGGCCGGAGCCCAGCGCCGAGGCTCCTCACCACCTTACGCACCTTGTCTGCTTTTTACTGCCTTAACGAGAACAGACTTCTGCAGGGGGGGGGCGAGGTAAATATTTTTCCGCTTCCTCCCGGCGCTGGAAAAGCCCGCGCGGCCCATCTCCAGGGAGACTGCACGCAGCGCCGGGGGGAGGAGGGGGCTCCATATGCTGCACCAGCTTTCGGCTCCCGCCTGCCGTCAGCCGTCTAGCGCGCGGCGAAGCAACGCGGGAGCCCGGCTATCCCGCTCCCTCGGGCTCCTCCCGCGGCCCCCGGCACGCACGTTGCAAGCGGTGCATTTGGACCCGGAGGTTATTTCTCTATTTTCCGACGCCGTCCGGGCTCAGCGTGCGCTCGCGGGCAGCCGGGCTCCGGCTCCGGCCCCCGGGGCCGAGGTCCTGCCCTCCCCGGCCCCGCGGGACAGCGGCTGCTGGAGCTCCTGCGGGGGATTCCTAAAATTAGCCGCGCGCTCTGCCCTCGCCCTCGAGCAGGATGTTTCTGAGTTGTTTCATATCAAAAGGAAAGAAAAGAAGGAGAGGAAGAAAAAAGGAAAAAAAGGCACAAAAGCAGTTCAGTCGATGCATGTCTAACTTTATTGGATAACTTGTCCCACATAACTCAACATCTATTTTAAGTCATTTATGAAGAGTACAAGTAGCTATGGAAGTTGTGCAACTCTAAGAGGCCACATATAACTTCTAAAAAAGCAAATTTAACTTTCCCTATGAAGCCCGAACGCGGATCCCACCCTTCCCAGGATCACGGGTCTGCGCTCCCGATTTCCCACAGCACCACCTCGCTTCCCAGCACACCCGGAGTTCATTAGCTCTCGGAGAGGCGGGAGGAGCTGCCTTAAATTTCCCGGGCCCCTGGGCTGATGCAGGGGGTGCTGAGCACCCCGCACCGTCCCGTGCTGGAGGATGCTCTGTCCTGCCTGGATCTTTCTCGCAGGGGCTCCGCGATTCCCGCGCGGCCCATCCGCACCGGGAGGAATTTCGCAGCGCAGCTGCCCCTCTTCCGGCCAGGCTCGGGTTACGCGCCGAGCCGAGCAGGTGCCGCCTGGTCCCGCCGTGTTCAGCCCTCCCTTCGGCTTAGGAGTATCCTGCATTTTTCTGCAGGCCAGAGCAGCTATAAATGAGCCTTTGCTGCCCGTGGCAGATGCGCAGCCCGGCGCTGGCTGCACGCACAGATCTGAAGCTGCAGGGAAATGTTAATTGCAAGCAACAATATTCTCCTATCTCGGGAAGGACATTTTAATCGGGCGCCAAGTGCTGTGCCGTCACGGCAAGCCCAGGCCGTTGCAGCGCTGGCAGCAGCACGGGAAGGCAGGACCCGCCTCGCCTGTGACCCTTTTCCCCCCGAATCAATCCCGATCTCGTCTCAGCAGCCCCGTGTTATCATCGCCCGGGCAGCCCACCACCAGTAATCGATTCACTCAATCAGCTTCCCGCAAGCCTCGGGCACTGAACAGATCAAGTATAATGCAAGAAAAAAGCCCCGCACCCTCCCCAGCCGGGCGCTGGCTTGAATCACAGAAACGCTGCGCTAGCGAGGAGCGAGCCCCGGGCGAGCGCAGTCCCCGCGAGCGACGCTTCCCTCCGTGCCGGGTGATTCCCAAGCAGCCGGGCCGTTCCCGAGCCTCGGTCTCCCTCCAACAAACCCGTCTGCTGGGGCTCGGCCGCAGGAGAAGGTGGGTTTTTGCAAGGCCCCGAGACACACTTGGGATTCAGTCCGGAGCTGAGCAGCAGCTTCGCTCGACTCGGGACGGCGCGAGGAGGCAACATGCCGAGCGGCCTCCTCCGCCTGCGCGGCGGGTGTCACCCACCGCTACGCCGCTCGCTCCGTCACAGCCCAAAGAACTGATTATTTTCTGGTAATTCAATAAACAGGAGGAGAAAAAAAAAAAAGGAATTCTTTAAAGCCGGACCACTTAAACTCGTACGACATGCAAGTTCAAGAGGTTGGTTTCTCCCCGTTTTCTGGCCAAATTGAGCCCAGCCAGTGTTGTGCCGGACTTGGAGGAGGTTGAAAAGAGAGACTGAATCTGAAAAGCGATCGTGCACTACCTCTCGCCCTGCCGTCTCCGCGTGTTCGGTAAGGACTGAGCTCGGCACGGCTCCCGGGGACGCCCGCAGGACACGGCCGCTGCCCAGCCTCCCTCCGGGGGGGAAGGTGGGACGCGCCCTGTCCCGCGGCGGGACCGCCGTTACCTGCGGCTCGCGATTTCGCGGCGCGGGAGCCGGAGAAGGGGGGGGCAGCGGAAAGCAAAGCTCTAGCAGATTCGTCCGTGTGCGAGGTGGGAGCGAGCCCGGGGTCCGGCGAGCCCGTGGGTCCGGCGGCGGGTGCCGAGGGTCCGGCGCGGCGTCACTGCCACATGTCGCCCGCGTCCCCGTTCTCGTGGAACTTGTGCACGTGGTCGGCGTACCTGGGGAGAGCCGCGGGGTCAGCAGCGCCCGCCGCCGATAGCCCGCCCAGCGCTTTCCCCCGGCCGCGGACAAGAGCGGCCGAAATCAAACCGCGGGCCTGATCCTGAGCTCTTCCCTCACGTTGTTCTCCGGCAGGCTTCCTCTCCCGGGAAGGGATCGCCCGCGGGAGCTCCTGGTGGGTTTGGGGTTTGGGAAACGCCAGACTGCAAGCGTGGTCCTCCCCGGGCACCTTCCCTTCCAGCCTGTCCCCGCTGCATTAGGCATCTAAAACCCAATTAACCGCTCCGCCGTCCCTGAAGGCTCTGAAACAATTTGGGCGGCGCAGCAGGAACGAAACGCGGCTCGTTGTCTCCGTTTGCCAGCCCTCGCTTAGCCTCGCGGCGGTGGAGCCGTCCCACCGCTGAAGGCTCAGAGCGGCTGCAACGCCCAGCCGCGAAGGGCAGAGCTGCGGCCGCCCAGCGCCCGTTTTACACCCTCGCTTCCAGGACAGGGAGGCACCAGGTGCCGTCGGAAAAAGCGGCTGCAAACCGCAGGGCTTCTGCCGCCAAATGGGGGAGGACAATTCCCTCTCCAGACCTAGGGCTGCACCGAATCCGCCCAGTCTCATACGCACTTTTTGGCGCAATAAGCAGCGCAGTCCCGTCCCACGCTCTCGCTCCAGGCCGTTTTGTAGAGGACCTGCAAGACAAGGAACGCGCTCAGCTCTCCTTTCCCCAGCGAGCAGCCGAGACGCGGCCCTGCGCTGGCCCGGGACCCCCCCGCCGCCACCGCCCGCGGGAGCATCCGCCGGGGAGGGAGGGGACGCGGCTTCATCCAGCCCCCGCCGGCCGCGCTCGGTCTGTGCCCAATCCAACCCAACGCTGGGCGCTGGATCTCAGGCCCTTTTGTGCCTAGATGGAGTAAGAACCTTCCAGCCATGTAATATTTATGGTTTTTTTTTTTTAGGTTAGCGCTTTAAAGTTTAATGACGATAACTTTTTATTTTCTTTGCTCCTTTCCTCACCAAAACAACAAGAGGTCGATTTTACTTTGAGAAGAGCGGGATGAAAATATTGTTCCTATTTGTCTTTCATCTCGTTTCATTGTTTAATTATTGATGGTCTTTTTTTTCCCTTTTCCCCTGCAATGATAAATAAACCCCCAGAAACTGCGCAAGGAGCAGGAAAGCCGTATGAACAGTCTGGATTATTGCTCCATAGGGCGGCTCGTCCCCGTCCAACACCTCCAAAGGGGACATTGGGACGGACCGGAGGCAGCAGGGAGCCCAGGTAGGAGGCTGCCGCCGCGGTGACGCTGCCGGCAGGCTAGCGAAGCTCGGGTGGCTACGGCTATAAACCCGCTATGCCAAACCGCTGGGGATGTGAGTGGGTGCTACAGGTCGGCCCTTGGGCACCGACTTTGGGTGTCTTCCCTGCACGGAAGGCGAGGCTAATTCCAAAAAAACAAGTCTCGCCGGGTTTCTTCCAGGTGCGAGAGCAGCGAGCTGCGCCCGCGTCCGAAGGGGCTGAACCCCGAGCTGGGCGCCGTCCTCGGCGGCACCAAGGCCACCTCCGCGCTTACCAGGAAGACCAGGCAGTGCAGAAACAGGGTGTAGAAAAAGGCCACGGTGCGAGCCGTCTTGTTGGAGAGGATGAGCCGCCCCTGCAGGCAGAGCAGACGGGGAGAAGCCGTTTCAACGTGGGTCGGCAGAACCGCCACCGCCCCTCGCGCGGGGCCAGCCAGAGCCTGGCAGCACCGGACGTGCGCCAGACCCTCCGAAGGGCACCTGGGCTGCATCCCCCGGGCTTCCCGCGTCTCGGAGACGCTCCATCCGTGCACACGCAGGGTTTGGGGACTGCGACTCCAGGAGTCTGATGCTGGGGTGCCACTTAAACTCGCTCGGTTACCCGTTTTGCGCCTCCTTCATCGCGGCAGCTCTGCCAGGCCGCCCCGCCGCGAGCCCTGCCTCGGTGCCTGCCGGCGGCTCCGCGCCGCTCCGCAGAGAAACCCCGGCAGTAATTAAGTCTTGCACATTTTTAATTCATGAGCGCGTGGCGTTTCCGATCCGCAGCGCTGCTCTGCCAGCCGCCGGCGGGGGAAGCGGCAGAGCGGGTGCTGCGGCGGGAGCTGGCGAGGCCGTGCGGCGGCAGGGCGTGCGGGGGCTCTCCCGGCTGCCCCCCTGCAGTGCAGCCCCCCAAAACGCCCAGAGGCAACCGCGCGTGTCGGGCTCTGCGTCCTGCTCCCTCACTACTGTGAGCTGCGTGCTGCTCCGGCTCGTGCCGCTGCTCTCCGTAAACCCGATGGGTTTCCTCGGGCATCTTGAGAAATCTCATGGTGTGAAATCTCCCCTCCTCCACAGGCATCCCCATCCCTCCGGTCCCGCTCGCGGGAGCCTCGACCGCTGCTCCGGCCCCGCCATCCTGCTGCAAGAGCCGGAGCCGGCGGTAACCAGAGCCCCTAAGAGCAGCTTTGTAGGAAAGGGCTCTACTTTGCTATGTATTACATTTTTACTCCTGCTGTAAGAGCTAGGGATTTGCTATGGACATCAGTAAATTCCCGCAAAGCCCACGCGGGGATTTCCTGCGCCGGCGGCAAGCGACGCAGCACTCCCACCGAAGCGACCGCGCTGGACTCGTCCCTGCTGCTCAGGGCCGCGGCGGAGGCTGCCGTGACAAACGAGATTACGTTCTTAAATATTCCTGAGGAAGGACTCCCGCAAGCCAGGGCTTTTTGTAAATGCCTTTCATTAATTCTCCGCGGTGCTGGCACGCCACCCGCTCCATATTCATGCTGGCATTTGCTTGGTTTCTATGCAAATGACAACTTTGCCGTTATCACAGGGTACTTCTGCATGCTGCAGCCGTGGCAGAGCAGTGCTCCCGCATCAGCCACCGCCGCCGTGCTGCACGGCCGGGGCTTAACTCCTCCGAACCCAGAGCCGGAGGCTGCCGCTACCATCGCCGACCCAACGCAAGTTGGATCTCTGCAATAACCGCACTTACACTTCAGCTCGGGAGGCAGCGCTCCTTCGTGAGCGGCTCGGGGCGCTTGCTCCGGCGTCTTACGGGAGAGGGATCGGGGTGGGAGGAGGAGCCCGGGCGGTGGAGCCCGGCGGGGCGCGGGGAAGCGGGGGCTCCTGCTCCCCTTTGCTCGGAGCGGGCTGCAGCTCGGGCCCCGCAGCCAGCGCTCTGCGTGCTGGAGATGCCCCCGGGTTTACTCGGGCCGGCAGCGGCGGCCGAGGCCGTACCGTAACCGCGCCAGGCGAGGAGCCCCTGCTGCCGCCAACACCGCTATTTCCCCAGGCGCGTTTTTTTGAAGGAAAAGGCAGAACAGGGGCAGGGCGGCGGTTTCTGCTGTTGGCTTCATCAGCGGAGGCTCCTCGTGGCTACCACCACGCTCCAGAGTCAGCAGCATCCGTACCGAACCCGCCGCGCTGCGGGTGAGCGGCCAGCGTCGGAGCAGGCACGAAAACGGGCCACTTCTGGGCAAACCACTCAGGCATCTGCAAACCGCGCTGTCAACCTCCCGGAGCAGGAATCCAAGCCGATCCGGGTCGGATATTTCCCAGCACAGCTCCGCGGCTGCCATTGCCTTGCAGCCGGCCCTCCCGAGCAGCTTCAACAGCGCAGTAGGAAACGGCAGCGCTGCCTGCGCCGCGGGGCAAGGCAGAAAGCAAGACGCTCTGCCGGGCTGGCGAGTGGCAGGGCCGGGGCGCGCGGGGCAAGCGGCTCGCGACGGTGCTCCTCCGCAGCCGGGTCGGGGCCAGGCGGCTCCCTGCGGCCGCAGGTGGGGAGGAGCTGGGAAAGGGGAAGGACAGGGCAAGCGAGGAAGAGGATTTCTCAGCGCTCTGCTCACTTTTAAAGCGGAGCCGTTTGCTAAGATGCGACGAGGGAGGAACAAGCTCTGCGCCCTTCCTCTGCCAGCGAGGGCCCGAAGACGACATCTCCCCCGGCCGTGGCCTGCTGCACCCAGGGTTTGGAAGGAGACAGAGTATTTAAAAAAAAATATCCAGAAAATACACCTTTTAGCAGAAGGAAACGGAGTAATTGCTCCTCTCCAGCACCGCCCTGGAGGGGAATACAAATCTGGGGCATCTGCACTGCCACCCGACCCCCTTCCCTCGGGCGCGATGCCCCACGCGTGCCGGGCTGCCGCTTACCATGCTCAGCGTGGCTTTATCCCAGGGGCTGAGGCTCAGGTACTTCCTTTGGCGTTCCTGCAGCAAACAGAGGGAAGAAGGTGAATTTGGGGCTCAGCGCGCTCGTCTGGGGGTGCAAATCGGAGCAGGGGGTCTGCGCCCCGCCACGCTCAGGGCCGGGCAGCACGCCGGGGGCTTTCCCTACCTTTCGGCTGAAGGAGGAGAAGGGGTCGAGGCGCTCTTCGTACTGGGAGGAGTAGCGCAGCTCGGTGTCGTCCCTGCTGCCGCCCTGGGGATGCACGGGGGCCGGGTGAGCCGGGGCGCGCGCCCTCGCCCATCCCCGCGGGTTTGCTTTGCGATGGGAAAGCCACCGAGACGAGCGGAGAGCCCCCACCACGGCCCCCGGGAGCTGCGGCTGGGGCCGGTCCTGTCCAGAAAGGGGCCACGCGGCCCGAATGGGAGCCGCTGCCTCCCCCCCGTGCGCCCTTCCCACGGAGCAGCGGTCACCTGGCCACCGCAGAAAACGAGCATCCCTGGCATGTCGCACATCCCGCGCTCCATCCTGCCGGATCAGGTAGGAGGGAGACAGCGGCTGAGGAGGAGGATGGGGTTGCTTAAACACACCGCTATTATTAGCAGGGCGAAGGGCAGGGAAAAGGAGGAAAACCCCTTGAAAGACGTGCAATATTCAGATGGGTTCAAACGAGCTGGGCTCCTGAACGCCCCAGGCTCCCCTCCGGCAGCCCCGCACGCGGCTCTGCACCAAGCCCGAGGAAGCGGCCTGTGAGTCGCTTTCCCGGTTTCCCGAACGTGGTCCTGGGAGGCCGCGAGGACGGGACTGCGAAGCGAGCGGGGGGACACTGCCCAGGGCGGCTCGTCCTCGCGCCGCGGAGATGCGAGCGTTCAGGCTGTGGGTACGGACGCTGGAAACGCTGCTGCTCTTCCCCGGGCTGCCCCGCGCACCCGTGGCTGCCCTGGGCCACGGCTTCGCTACTGCCGCGACCCTGAAGCGAAGGTGTTGGCTTTTAAGGAGGTCTTGCTGGCCCCTCACTGCGCGTCCCCTGTTCTGCCCAGTGACCCGAGCACGATCGCTGGTGGCTCTGTTTCAGCACGGGCAAATCCCGGAGCAAACGGCCCTTTACGAACACGCCCGTCTGCTCCAGAACATGATACGCAGGACACCGCACAGCCACGATCCGGGGCGAGACGAGATCCCGATTTAGGGGCTAGGAATTCCCTATACCCTGGCCTTACCGAACGGTCTCTGGTGATTATTTTTAACTCGTCACACGCCTCATTAGGTTCAGGATTACATAACGCCCTGCGATGACGTGTCGCAGGCTCTCGCTCCCTTCATCACGGGAACGGCAGGCAGGGGCTGCCCGGGGGGGGACGCACGCAGATGCGATCTGCCGTGGGAGGAGCAGGCAAAAATGCCAGAGGGGCCGACCCCGTTCCACCACGGAGATATAAATGAAAGCGCCAAATAAGGTCCTTCATGCCTGTAGGAGTCTCCCATCCCAAAGAGCTATTAAAATATCAATCAATGAAGCGGACTGAGCCCACCCAGCACGGAAAGGCGAGTGCTTTGGGGAGAATCGCAGAGCGGGCGGCGATACCATGCAGCAGGACGGGGCAAGGAACAGCCGTCCTCTCCCCTCGTTACGGTCATTTTTAGTTATTAGAAAAGCCTGGGGATGCGATAGCCCAGCTCAAACCAAAGAAGTCCTCACGGGTACCCGGCCAGCTCTGCCACGGCTCGATGCTGCTTTCTGCTCCCAGGGACTGGCCTTGGTGGCCCAGGACCAGGGGAAGCAGGGGAGCCCTCTCTGCTGGCCACGAGAAGCTCAGGCTACGAACGTGCCGGATGGGTCTGTGGGTCAGGCGAGCCAGGGAAAGGCGACTTTCACAGGCAATCGGACACGGCGCGCAGGAAATCAGCTGCCGCTTTCAGTTAGCCCAGCAGGAGATATGGTGAAAGGTGCCGAAAACCAGTGACTAATGCACTGGGAACGATGCCCGCCCGCCACAGACGCGGCTCCGAGGTCTCCCAGCTCAGCTTGTGAGACGGAGAGCTTGCAAAAGTAGCACAGGCCACTTCCAACTGCCTGATATGACCCTTGTGCAAGGAGAATGAGTCACTATGTGACAGGCTGAATTGTTTTTCAGCCTCTGACTATGGGGCCTTATTGCTGGAGGTCTCAATTTAACAGTGTGCTGTCCAGCCAGGCAGGAGCATCTGCAGCTCGCCAGCTGGAGAGCAGTCGTGGGAGCATCAAAGCATCTCGTAGGGGCTCTCTGAAATAGAGTTTCTGACATCAGAGACGTTGGACATGCTTCAATATGGTTAAAAACCTGCCCTCGTGGGAGAGGGGCTGGGTCCCTGCTCCTCTAGATAGAGCATTGAGCCCCTTCCCACCCAAAGGCCTCCAACTTCAAAACTTTCATGGCAGATGTGTGTGGGTAACTTGCAATTTCCCTGTCACTCCCAGACACTGAGGGTGGAGGTCCAAGTTTGGGGGATATCTGCCCAGAGGAGCGTGAGCCCAGCTGGCAGGACGGCCACTCACCCGGCCTGGATAGCTCTGGAGGAACTTGATCTTCTCGTAGAGCTTGATGTTGTCGGCCCGCAGGTTGTCCAGCTCGCTCTGCAGAGCCTGCACCGTGTGCTGCATCATGCGGTTCTCCTGCAGGGCAGAGCGAGGGGGACGCCGTCAGGGCCTGGCAGGTGCATGGGGACGTACCTAACGGGGTGTGATGGAGACGGGGGTGTTTGCTGCCACCAAGGAGGGTTCAACCCAATGCTTGCAGCCCTGCTCCACAGCCAGTTCCCCCTCCTGACCACGGCTTCAGAGAAAGCACCTCGAGCGCAGGCCTGAGGAGCATGAAGATGAGCTTAACTCCTTGTACCCTGGAGCTCCCATAGCCACCACCTGTCCCCCCCCCAAGGTGGACTGGGCATCTGTGGTTGTGGACAGCTGGGGAGTGGTGCGGGGTGGCCGGACACCCGAGTTCCTCACCATGCAAACTTGGGCCATTCACTAACACTCCCTGCGAAACAGGACCATATTTGCCGACAGAGCTTGCAGAGAAGCTAATTAAATCGAGTCATGCTGCTCCAGCGGCCCTGGGAGATGACCAGGCTATTTATTGATCTAAAATCCCCAGCAAAAATCCTTGACGTCATGGCTACTAAGCTGCACGGCTTAGTCGGCTGCGCGGCATCTCCCCTGAACCGACCACGCTGCTGCTTTGGTCGGGCCTGGAAGATAACGGAGACGGAGAGGCAGCGGGAGCCCGGCGCAGAGCTCCCGGCCTGCGGCGTTCCCACCCGGGACGAGAAACGTGGGCAGCAGAGGAAACGCGGAGACGTGACGCGTTACCATCGCGCCTCGCTCACAGCCCCGCTGTCCCCCCTCGGCAATCGCACTCCTGAGCCGCTCCCGACTCCCTCCCTGCGGGGCTGGAGAAAGGCTGGGTGGTGGGCTGGGACGCACCGCAGCCTTCCCCCACGGCGGGCACCAAGCCCACCTGCTTCTCCGCACTGACGCTTCGAATACCCAGAGAGGTGGTTCTGAACCGCACGAAAGTTGCAGAGCTATTGGGTAAAACTCTGCCCCGAACCACATTTTCCCTGTGTGCCCTTTACACGGGCCCCCAAATGCTGTGCAAGAGGGTCGAGCACAACTGCAACAGCAACGTGAATGCGGACCGGTCCTTGAACAGCAGCAGCACCGAGGGTCCTGAGGGGAGGTTTTGGTTTGGGAACCTGCTAATACCAGAACGTGTTTTCCTCTCTCCTGCAGCAGTAGAGGTGGAGGTAAATGGAGTAACAGCCCTGGGAGCCGAGCACGAGGCCGGGCCGTGCTCACCCAGCAACGGCGTGGGGAGGCGGCACCGCTCCAGCGCTCGGCTGCAAGCGGACGTGGCCTTCACGGACACACGCTCGGCAGCAAACAGGGCACGGAGGCCCTGGCTTTTGTGCCGGGCCACGTCACCTGCCTGGCACGCAGTGGGGGGCCCGGAGAGCGCGGTGCTGCTGCGCGGCCGGCCCCAGCCAACGTACCCCTTCCAGCTCCTGGTTCCTGGCCCGGAAGCGCTCCCGCTGGCTGGAGATGATGGACAAGAGCGAGTCCATCTGCCCCTCCGGGAACGATGCGCTGGGGGACGGCGGGTGACCTGGGGAGCAAAGCTCGGCATGAGAGATGAGCGGGCAGACGGCCACCATCCCCCAAAGACCAACCAGGGCTTGTGTGAGGTCCCCCCAGCGCGTGGGAGGATTTCACGGCCATCACACTCGTGCCCACGGGGGTTACAACACCGTTCTGCAGCCACCACTGCAGGGTCCCGCGTGCGGGCAGCGAGCGCCCTGGCTGCCTGGCCGAGCCTCCCCGTCCACCCGCCCGTCCTAGCAGCGGGAGGCATCCGCGGCCAAGGAGAAACACGTCCTACGAGGCAGTGACTCAACCCGTCTGCACAGAGGGACTATTCATAGCACAGGACGGGTGGCTGCAGGTTGTTTGGCTTGGTGGAACTGTTGCCATGATATTGTTTATCATGCGTTTTCAAAACCTTTCAAAACAAAACAAAACAAAAAAAAAAGAGGGAAAAGAAGCTGGTTCCCTTCCAGAGGAGCCAGCCGTCACTACTGGCTTGATTCATTTTCTCCAGCCGGCTGCGGAGCAGGAGCCAACGTAAAGAGCACATTTAGCTCGCTGGCTCCGGAGGTGAGTTTGGGGTGGAAAGCTCAGGAGTCAGAGCACAAGGAGCCCGGTTCACCCCGGATTTGCCGGGCTTGGCATGCATCTGCCTCACATCCGTGCCTGGTTAGGGACGTCCTTGTACTGCTTATCCCGCGTTGCCGGGAGAGAAGAACGCCTGCCGGCCGCCGCCGCCACCACTCTGGCTCTTACCGTAAAACAGAGCCGTCGCCTCCTTGATGGGCTCGGGGATCTTCTCCAGGCTGTGGACGGCTGCGCCCTGGGCAGCACGAGAAAGGATTAAACGTTTCCCACCCATCTTCCAACGCTCCCCTTAGGTCCCCGCTATGGCCCTGACACCCGGGGCGCTGCGGGGAGCTTTGCTCCCAGACAGGCCCTAGACGAGGCTCAATGGCTGGGACATGCTGGGACAGCGTGGGAATGGCTTCAGACCGTGCAGATAATCATTAAAATTATGTCCATGAGCAAGCAGAGCAAATACAAAATGTGAGCCCTCCAGTGCGCAGGAGAGGCCAGTGCTTGACCCTCGAAGCCCGTCCCTTCCCCGGGGGGGAGGAGGAGGAGGAGGAGGAGGAGGAAGAGGAGGGTCCCCGGGTGCCACGGCTGCGCTGGGTGCATTACCTCCGCGTCCGGGCGATGCATCGCCGACAGGGCCTGGATGGTGCTGAGGTCGTGCTCCAGCTTGGCCACGAGCTCCTTCTGCTCAGCCGCTGTGGAAACTGCCTCCGTGAGCTGGATCTGCAGCTCCGCGCAGCGCACTGCAAAACAGAGCCCAAAACGCGGGGGCGTCACCCAGACCCAGCCTGGTCCCTTCACCCTCCCGGGGTGCCGGCGGGTGCAAGCCTGCTGCCGAGCACAGCGCGAAAGCGCCCCAGGCGCTGCCTGTCGTCCTTTGGGCGTATTTTGACCACTTTCCAGCCAAGACCGTTTTGAAGCGGTCGCGGTGGGAAGAGCTGCTCCACGACACGTGCCTTAAAAGCAAAAGTTTTGCCGAGGGAAGACCAAGGCCCTGCGAAGTCCCTGCCGCAGCCCGAAAGCAGCCCCCGCATGCCGAGCCCGTCTCCTCCGCGTCTCCATCCCCATTTCGGGAGCCGGCAGCGGGGCTCGCTGCAGCGGGGGCCGGAGCGGGTCGGCTCCCAGGCAGGGCACCCATGCCAGCCCCGAGGCCACGCGACGCCTTGGGGTCCCTGCTCGCCCAAATTGCCATGCACGAGCCTCCTTGCAGCCGCCCCCGGAGCAGCCCCACGCCCCAGCTCCCAGCAGGCTGAAGCCTCCCGGCGCGACACAGACACCTCCAGCTCCCCTCGCATAACCCCAGCCCCGACGTGAAGCAAGGCAGACACATTTCTGGGCAAAAAAATGAACTGCAGAGGGAGGAACAGGACTGCACAGCAGTGCAAGCTCCTTGCTACGTTTGCAACTCCATCCACACCTAAAAACAGAGTATCGGCAACAAGGATCCCCGTCCCACAGTGGAAATCCTGCTTCTCCTTTCTCCCTTGTTCCTAGCAAAATCTTGGCCTCCATCTGGCAGAGAAACTGGCTCAGACAAAGGTTTAGACCTCCACTTTTACACGGCCAGGACAGCAGGATGTGTCCCTCCGCGCCTGCATTTCCAGGTGGGTGAAAGCTCAGGTACCAGACGCTCAAGTCCCTCCCTGCTAATTCCCTGTTGTAATTATCCCCCTGAATTCCAGACAGCTGCAAGGCAAAAAAAACCAAACCAAAACAAAAAAATCCTCATTTATCAACAGCCAGGGAGCAAGAAATGCAAAAGCCGCCCGGGAAGGAGCCGGGCTGGGGGGAGAAGTCGGGACAGACTGTTATGCCCATGGGGCCTTCCACCCTCTCTGAAGGCTTCAGACAAGGAGGTGCAAAGTGCACGGGGCAAATTCCAGCACACCCAGTCCTGGCGGGCTTGGAGCCGCGGCGGGCTCCTCCGCACGGCGCGGGGGGGACGTGCTGCAGACCCGGCGCTGGCGCCTGCCGGCACCGTCCCGCAGCGGCAACGCGCTGGGAGGTTTGGATGAGGAGGCACCGGCGACAGGGGTTCAAAGAGAAGTCAGGCCGAAAGCAAGCCCTGCTTTCCGCAGAGCCAAGGCACTGTTAGCCCATGTTTTGCCTTTTTTTGTCTGAAATGTAATTTTTACATTATTTGTACAAGGCCAAAGCCACGTGCAGGGACAGGAGATAGCACCTACTTTGGACACAATGCAAGGATTTCTTTTTGTGTGTCTTGAATCTACATAGCTGCATCTTAGGCCCCAGATGAAGGGCTCCGGAGAGACCCCCCCCCCCCCCCCCGCAGCTGCAGTAGAGCGGCAGTCCCACTGGAGGTCAGTGTTTCTCAAGAAACGGGGAGTCACCAAAACATGGGTGGCCTGACGCAGAATACTTGCATTAACAAGGCTTGGAAGGAAGAAAACCTCTTCCCTACGGTTAATTATTTAATTGACTGTCTCTTTAAATTGCATTAATATTTAATTGGGAAGCTATTACGAGCCAAAGATGGGCTGTGGGGCCCGATTCTGCACAAGTCAACCCTGATGAACTGGCGAGGGACCCAAAGCTCAGCCGCGGAGTCCCCGGGGGCCGCGAGCCATCTAGAAGCAGAGCTGGGTGCCCTCCTCCAGTCGGGGGGATCTCAGCAAAACTACATTTTGACACCCTGTTACAAGCAATTCGGAGACCCAGAGCAGAAGCTTTTCCCGGGTTCCCGAGTCTGAGTTAAATGCACTGAGTTTTTCAGGTTGCTTAGGAGAAAAAAGATCACCAAAGAAACAACTGTCCCCGTTTTAGAAAAAGACATGTCCTTCTTTCCCTCGGGTGCCAGGTCCTTGGCTCTGGCCCCATCAGTCTTCCAAAAACCTTCCATGAAAACAAAAAAAGACTGGAACCACTTCTAATACAGAAGGCAACCAAAATGCATAGAGCTTCTGTCTGATCTCCCCTTTCCATAGGTGTACTTTTTTAATCATATCTTTTATTTATTTATTTTTTTAAAGGGCAGTTGCCACCTGCAATCTCATCACTTCTCTGTAAATGACCCTTAACCTCCAGCAGTAGGTAGATGTTCTCTCCTAGGAAGGCAGGTCATTTCAAGCATTGAGCTTGAGCAAAAGGATATCTGCCTTTGTCTTCTCTAAGCTGCTGTGCTTGAAAGACCTCTCTCTGACCCTTCAGATGTGCAAATACATCAAAAGCTGTTGAAGATGGAGAGGTACTGCAGAAGATAATGGGACAAAGAAGGTGAAGACCTAAGGAAACTAGAATTTTAAACCACATGTTTGATTCTCATACTCCCTCCTCCCTGACTTTTGAGGCAATGGAGAAACCATCTCCAATTTGCAGGGCCCAACATTTCCATTGTTTTGTGAAGAAAAGTGATGAACTGCAGCAACAGGACAACCCAACAGATGCAAAAGTCACCAGCCCTGCCTGTGACCTGCCATTCCAGGTATCGGTGCTGCTCGGCACAGGGAGGGTTGGGTTTTCCTTGCCAGCTGTACCTGATACAAAGAAAATAAGCAGCTGAGACTGGAATATTAGTGAAAAAAAATCTTATACTTTCCTGAGAGTCCTTGGCAAGGTGGCAGAGCAGATGGGAGGTGAACTAAGAGTTTTGCATGGAGCACTAGTGAAGTTATTAGATAGCAGTTGGCTGGGTGAACTTATGCCTTCTTGATCAGGGTTTACTTAATTCCTACCCCTGTGACACCGATTGTACATTCTTGAACTTCCGTCTGGCCTGGCCAGCCCATAACACATTGATCGCTATGAAAAGGTTCATGGTGTCTCTGTCAACAAGCTCCCAGGAGACCAACACAAACCACCTACACAAACACAGGTGGGTCATGCAAGTCCACAGTGCAACCGTTGACCTATGGCTACCAACCATGAAGCTGCGGCTACCAGCCACTGAACTTTGGCTACAGCCTTAACACTGCAGCTCTGCAGGCCCGACCACAGGGCTTCCCTGGGGAAGCCAGGGCTTCAAGAGAAGCACCGTTCACAACAGCCCAATGATCAGCCACAGGCTTCTTTGCACCACCCTACACAACTGGGACCTGGAGCAGCGGTGACGGTCCCTCCTTGCTATGAGGAAAATCTCCCAGGAGAGAGGAGGACTGATCTGGCACATTTTAATTAAGCAGACACTGAAAAAAAAATCACAAATAGATAAGCAGCAAGGATGAAAAAGCCTAAGTCCTCTTTCTCCCAGATATCACCCTGATCTCCCTCTGCCAACCAGTGGACCTTGAATTCTTTCTGCCATATCACAGCTTCCCCAGGGAGGGTAGAGGGAGACTTCTGACTCCTGTACCTGTGAACATCTGGCCTGATGAAAGGCTCGCAACAGTGAGGAGAGAGATCAGGCCCCCCGCAAGGAACCAACCACTTTGCAGAGAGTGGTCATCCAGGAGGAAGAATAACACTGGTAAGGCTCTTGAAAAGGCTCACACCCTACCCAAAGCAGAATGAGTGATTAAAAGTGTCCTCTGCTCAGAGGGGAAGCTGTAAGAAAACGTCAGTCCTGTGCAGTCCATGCACCTCCATCCCCCTGCCTG
Organism: Dromaius novaehollandiae; assembly: GCF_036370855.1. NCBI lineage: Eukaryota > Metazoa > Chordata > Aves > Casuariiformes > Dromaiidae > Dromaius > Dromaius novaehollandiae. The sequence goes on from NC_088116.1 coordinate 8,264,227, forward strand.
AGGAGCACAGACACGGATGACGTCGCCAAGAGATGTGTGTTTCTTAAAAGATGTCAAGTGCCTATGTGGAAAGGATATGTGGGTAATGACAAAAGTGTCTCAGGCAGAGAGAAAACTGAATAGCCCCTAAATAAGTTGAGAATAAAAGATTTAGGACAATCTCACACTCCTTTTGTTTTGGAGAATATAGTCAGTCAATCTCACACTCCTCCTGAAGCTGCAAGTTAAAATTCTTGTACTGAGTATCAAGGAAAAAAAAAAAATCCCGAAGCCACAGGCTCCAAGGGCACGTTTCTGGGTAGCTCCAAACCCAGCAGATGTACGGCCTCACCAGGGGCGCCGGCGAGACAGCGAGTCCGGTACTGTCACAGCGCAACAGGAACTTTGACTCCTGTAACAAGCCCCAGCAATTGGACTCCCTTGGCAAATCATCCAAAATAAACAGCATCTGTTTTCACAGATGGAGAAAATTAAGACATACTAGCAACTTAGTTTGAAGTTATAAGGCCAGACATAAATAAATGAGAGGCAATCTTTCCATAAGATGGTGGCTTGATTACTGAGGATACAGACAGATGAATAAATCACCTTGGGGTGAGATAGGCTGTAACTTGCTACACATCCCTGAGACTGGAGTAACTGCTCATGTGCATCCTCTTAGCCTGAAGGAAATGAGAGGTAAGTGATATTGCTGAAGGGATTTGAAGGGTAGGAGCACACACATGGGCAGTTACTGCAAATTAGCTGATGCTCTGCAAGATCCCACCCTGATTTGCCTTATGGTAGCTTTTTAATCTGCCTCCTTTACTGTCTGGACTCCTCGGATTTACATAACTGTAAAAAAAATAAGAAAACAAGATGAGAAGTGATGTGGCATGCCAACAGCTTTCTTTGAAAAACTATCCTCTCAGAAGTGAACTGAAGTGCATTGAAATCAAGTACTTCAAAGGTTTCAAGCCTACTTTATTGACTGGAAGGAAGATGATGTTACAGATAACTAAGTCTTGGAGTACCTTGACATTAAGGCTGAGAAACTCAGGCACAAAGTTGGAGACTCACTCAACACAAAACACTAGTGTTTGAGAGCGCCAGGACGAGGAATGTGATCCAAAGCGAGAAGCAGGAAATTGGGTCTGCGACTGGTCCTTTGATTTCGCCAGCTCACTGACCCTTTCCCCATGGGCCGCTCCTGTTAACGACCGGGTTGCTGTGGACAGTTACTTAGATGTGCAAAGCTGAAATGGTCATTCTTCCCCATACAGAAATAAATAGTAAGGCTTTTTGGCACCTCTCTTCGATGAGCCTTTCAAGCCAATAAAGTCTTAGCTCCAGTTCTACCTGATGCCAGAGCTCCCAGGTTTATACATAAATTAAGGTACTATTTCAGGCTCTTTAAATACTTGGCATTTAGCTTTTAAGGAAGTCTGAAAAAGACAGCACTGTTTTTGCCCAAAGTCCTGCTCCCCTTTCAAGACAATTAAGGGAGACGGCCTGATGCTGTGTTCCATATCTGAAGGCATGAGGGGGATAGTGTCCATATGCTGCAGATTCAGTCCTGGAGGAACCAGGTCTATGAAGATGCCAAAGAATGAAAAATCAGAGTGGAAATCCTTCCCGCAAAAGGAAGGTTGTCAAAGTCCCTTTAGTGTCATACATCTCAATGTTTCCAATTATGTCTTGGCCTTTTTGTAGCGTGGGACATCGTATCTGCATGGTTCAGTCTGCATGGGAATCATTCACTGAGTCTTCACACAAGCTCTCTTCCTTAGGGCCACCGGTGTTTGAGAGCTGCCAGTAGGCTGAGGAACAGGACAAGAAGGAATGTAATGCTTTAACATTTATTTTCCACAAGGCATCAGAGCTTTGTCTCTCAGGTCCATCAAAGAATCCTTCTTTGTGGTGCAAATCAGTTCATAGGTAAATGCTGAGGAGCAGGTCATAGCCCAGCCAAGCCATCGCCTTATGTCCATGTTACCTCAGAAGACAATGAAGAAAAACCACCAACCCTATCACCTAAAAGGCTTATATTCTTCCAAGAGTCTCCCCAGAGTGAGTGAGGATGTTGGTGATGCAGTCAAGGGCTCTAGAGATCCCACCAGCACTACAGAAGTCACACAAGGATTGGGCTTTTGGGACATTTTAAAGTAACCTCTCTAGAAATCTCCAGACACGGAAGAAAGGTCAGTCAGGTCCAAGAGCACCTGGAGTAGCCAAACTGCCTACATCATGTCAGGCTGGAAATCATCTTGGCCTGCAACTTTACTTACAGGGAGCAATCAGTCTGTACCTGTTTATCACTTCTGCACCTACCACAACATTATTCTCAAAAATCAGGGGGCAAAAAAGAAGGTAGATGATGAACAGAAAGGGATGATGAAGTCTCTAAAAGCCACCTGCAAAAAGTCTTTGGTTACAGTTACCACCACTGGAAAAGCTCCAAGGATAAACTGGACAGGTTGTTCTGCAGATATAGGAGAAGACACAATAAACCCTTAGCGAGGTCCTTCTGGGGTGCACGCAGAAGATGTGCAGTTCCAGACAACAGTGGCTGGGGCTGGCGCTAACGAAGGCAGCAAGAGCAACCCTTCTAATTTTTACTTTAAGAATCTACAAAACTGCACAAGCGTAGAATGATTTTGCAGCATCATGTGCGCTGCCAATAAGACAACAAAAATAGGGACAGCAATAAGCAGATCACATCTAAGACACCGAGGACAAAGTTCTAGGCATCGTCTGCCCAGATGGCAAAGGGTTTGGCATACAAGGAAGAGATATCTCAATCCTAACGGACTTGTTACAATCCATGAGTATCCTTTCTGAATCTCTTAAAGCCTTTTTTCATCAATGGCCTTCGAAATGCCCTCACATCCGTGAAGGTGGCTGTTGAGAAGAGCAAACCAAGCCACCAGGACTCACCGAGACGAATGCTCACCATGCTGCATGGTGCCAGACCACACTGCACTGTAAGCACCGCACCATCGAACTCAGCTAAAGGACCTAGACTTCTACGCAGGTCGACAATCTGGCCTAACTTATCAAACTATTTAAAAAAATGCCTCCCCCTCCACACACACAGATGGGACCTAAAGTGCTACTCTAAACTCCTGCGGGAATGACCGTCATGTGAAAACCAGAGGGGCCTCGTGCTTCGACCGATAAGTTCGGCGCACCCAGGCTGTCGTAAACAGCCATGTTCGCCAAGTCCTGGGGTTTCTGCTGCCAACTGCCCAGAGGGGCGGTGCAGGCAAGATTTCTGCTCCCTCCGCTCCTTTTTCCTCCTTTTTTTTAATGACAGCTCTGGGATTGTGAGGGGCCCCCAGGAGAGAAAGATTGGAAGGATTTCTCCTTCCCTTTCCTCCTGGCCCAGCCGCTCCAAAATAAACAAAACCACAGAAAAGAAACACAGTGCCACTTAATAATAAATTCACCCTGTAAGCATAGATCGAGATTTCACAGAAGAAGGGATTATTTCTAAGGGTACTGAGATAATTACATGGGTAGGCAGGAAGAGTTCAAGAACACAGGTTGGATCTTCTTATCAGTTTCCTATAGCTTGGAGCAAAAAGAAAATAAAATGCTTTAATATAATCAAATGTTTTCTGACATCCTCTGTTGGCAAATGCACCATTTGTTCACTGCTTCCATTACCATGCCGGTGTTTTGAAACGGAAAGAAGAGGGGCCCGACAGCACCGAGTCAGCCGCTCCCGGTGCGTCCTGACCTGCGGCGAACCCGAGGTCATGCCATAGCTACCCCCTCTGCACCAAGGACAGCCTGCCGCGCGGTGACTTACCCCCTCTGCACTAAGGACAGCCTGCCGCGCGGTGACAGCGGGGCAGGCACGGGCAGGGCGCCAGTGCCCGTGGCACCGACAGGCTCTCGCCGGGTGCACCGGTGCTGACTTGCTCCTGAAACCCTACCTTCCTACCCACAGCTTTCCTCCTACTCACGTAGCAAATGCCTGTACTATTTCCAAAGCAACCTCCTATTAATTTAGCAAACGCCTGTGATATTTCCAAAGCAAAACCTCGCTCTTGCCACAGCAGCCAACTCCAGAAGGAGCTGCACACCACCACCAGCGACACACAGGTCCACCCCAGTGCTGACCAGTAAGGGCGTGCGGGAATGGACAGGAGACGCTGCTCCTCCCGAGAAGGGCTGCTTTGCCATCCCTCCGGAGGGCTGTTGAATAAAGCTATCAGATCGGATCCAGATATCACCATGAAATACCCTGCAGTATCTCGCTCCTAACTTCTGGGACACATCCTCGTGGTTTTGGTTGCCTTCCTAGTTTCCAAAAGGAAGCTTTTGGAGATGCAAACTCGAGAAGGCAGCCTGGTTTTATAGTGCATACATGCTTCTGGCTACAGCGAAGACCCTCTGACTTCTGCAGGAGAAAGGCTGTGTTTTCACAAACATAACACATCTTTTGTGTAATTTAGTTCTTCAGCATCGATACCACCATACCTAAAGAGAAGTACAAGTTATAAACATACACGTTAACCAACTTGAGTCATAACACTTCAAAAGTGTACGTGTATAGTAGCAAACTTAAAATGATTATGGTCACATTATACAAGATAATGCCATTTATAGCAATCAACAGTTTGATCAGTCATTAAATCATAGGAAAAAGAAATGTATTTTAAAACCAGAACTTTTACATCACGTAGAACAAACTGTCACAGACATTTCAAAAGCAGAAAGCATGCATTTACAAAGAAATGAAGGCATTCAACAGTATTTTCAACACATTTTAAGGAATGACCCATTCCTGCAGTGCTAAAAGCTAAAGGTGGCAATGACCCAGGACGAACATATACATTGACTTAGGTAAAGTACTATGCTGTACCACGGAGCCTGAGCTTTAAACCAGCTGAACGCATCTAGGCAGCATCTTCCAGGAAAGGCAGAAGCTGCTCACGCCCTGCTTGACTCCTCGCTCTCCAAGGTAGACAACCAGCCTGGGACAGGACTAGACCAAATCTCCGGCGCCTCCTGCCATGCCGGACCCATCCTGCTCCACAGAAAACACACCCTAAAAGGAGGCAGGCAACACGTACGCTTACAGCCCGATAGCACAAATATATAAGAAACAGGCATATATAGTGCAGGGAGGGAGGAGACAACGTGCAGTTAGGTGGTAGCCTCATGGGGCTCAACATGTCCTTCCACTCGCCGCGCAAAGAACTGGCCCAGCGGCCAAGCACAGGCAAGCACACACCTGCCGACGGATTAAAATCTCTCTCCCTTATCGACACCAAGCTTTAAATACCAGACTCTCCGTAATTACTCTGTACACTTATAGGAACAACATTTTATAAGGCACAAGAAGAGGAATTAAACTTCTTTATATAAAGCATCTGTAAAAACACGCAGTGAGCCAACTACCTGGCAAAATCCTGTTTCGTTTTTGAATGCAAAGCACTTCTGACCCCAGATAACTTCTTTAATCTACATTCTTAGGATTAGTTAATGTATATTCTAGTCCTCAGAGCAATCCCTCTCCTAGCCGCACGCTCAGCACACATCCTCTCTTTTCTGTCTGAACCCAGGTGTCCACCTCTCACCGACCTCCGCGGCAATCTTCACACTCGAATTTCACCAAAAACGGACACAGCTCTGAAATCTGACACTTCAGAAGTTAACGTATTGAAAACCCTTTTTTTTTTTTTTTAAGGAATTAACAAAAAGTAATTTTTCCTCCCCCAGACAAACAACCCCCCACCAAAACCCACCTCTTCACTCCCCTACCGAAACCCGTTGCTGCGAGGGCCACAACCACCAATGTAAATGTTTGCTGCTTGGACTCAGGTCTCACCTCAATAAAGACAGCCCACGCGGAGTTGTGTTTGTATAAAAGATATTTACTTCAATTATCACACCTAGGGTGCTAGTGAATAATAATAATAATAATACATCGTGTGAGTTTCATACAGTGATATTGCTTCTCCATATCATATAGGGACCGTTGTACAGTGCTGAGAACAAACATTATATGGCTAACCAAACAAAGACAGAAGAAACAATGCCATTCTGCTGACGGAGGGAGCGCTTCCCCGCTACTGCCAGCCATATAAACTCTTACTTTTATGTTTAAACAAATACCAAGAAATAAAATGTTACAAAAGATGAGTCACAGCAACACAATGTGGGCTTCTCAAAGCTACTTGTACAAAAAAAAAAAAAAAAATGACACTTTTTTTTTGGTCAATCGGGTCTTTGTGAGGATCTTTTTTTTTTTTTTTTTTAAATCTGTGATTGTGAATATAACAAACAAGCTCTAAAAACATCTAAGACTTAGTGCGTTACAGAAAAAATATAAAATACTGCTAAAAATGTAAGACACCACAATACACTGGGGTAAAAACTGAGCTTATTATTAAAAAAAAAAAAGTTCTCAGGAAAAAGTACACCACTTTCTGTTTGAGTTCATCTTGTGCTGTGTTAGTAGTCGGGGCATTTCAAAGGTCTGCCCATTATCATGGCAAGTAGTTATTGCACAAATGCAAAGAGTTAATTTTTTTAATTAAAAAAAAAAAAAAAGAAAAAGGGACATGAGGGAAACAATTAAACAAAAAAAAAAAAGAAAAAGAAAAGAAAAAGAACCCCCCCGACCCCCTCCCCGACCCAGCCAGCCTCCATTTGCTTTGGAAATCACATCCAAATTCATCCATTTGACATTCTCGGAGCATTTACAGCGAGCGGGACGCACGGTGCCCAGATTTGCAAGAGGAACGGTAGAAAAACAGTTTTCAACACAGAAATGCATAGAGTATTCTGACAGATGCAAACTTTCCGCAGAGGTTATCCAATAGTTGCCTTTTTTTTTTTTTTTTTTTTTTTTTGTCGTTCAGCCTATGCCGGAAGGAAAGACCCTCGCGTCGGGAATCAAGCGGACGTTTTTAGCGGGACCCCCTCGAAAGGCAACGTGCAAATTCGCTTCCGACCCCGCCGCCGGCGCAGCGCCGGCACCTCCGCCCCGGGGACTGCGCCGCCCCGGGGGCCCCGCGACGCTGCTCCTAGCGCCCCGCGTTTGGGGCTGCGCTGGCCCAGCTTTCGCGGCACGGCGCGGGGCCGAGCCAGGGGACGCCTGTCCGGACGCGTTTCGGCACGGCAGGAGAGCGGAGCAGCTCCTCCCGGGCGCCGGCCGCTCCACGCCGCCCCTCGCCGGGGCTCGCGCCGGGCACGGCCGCTGCTGCTGCACGAGGCCGGCTCTCTGGGTTTGGTTTTGTTTTGTTTGAGCAACTTGGAACGAGAAGGAAAACCAGCTTTGAATTCAGAAATCAAAACATATGCCAACAAAGATGAACGTCACAGGAAACCAGTCTCTCATTTCCAATTAACACTCTCCAGTTAATGGCAATGTACTTCGAGCAAGGGGCACTGCATCTTCATGACATCTCAGTAGAGGCTCTAGGAGGCTAAGGGTATTTTCTCTCTGTATATTTTAAGTCTCTTCTCTCCCGACTGAGGCTTTTTCATCTCAGTCCTAAATTACTTTTTAAACTATTTAAATAATATTATTTATTAGGCATTTAGATAAAATACTTCTTTAAAAAAATGATTGCTCTAGAAAACACAACAGGGGCACGGTGATATGGATATTAAGACGAGCAGATACCACCCCACTCAACCACCAGCTCAAACATTCGCCAATGTCCGTCTACGGGATATGCATACTCCTGTTGTGTTTATATTCAAAAAAGAAAAAGAAGAAAGAAACTCTTAAGAACAATTTCATCATAAATAGGAAATATTAGATTGTTCCTCCTAATTACAAAACCACCTGTATGTATTTCGCCTTATGATGCTGTAGAGAGAGCAAGCTTCGAAGCTAACGCACGAGCGCGGCTAAGGGCTGAGGATGTCGGTGGGTAAAAGCCTGTCCGAAGCCAAGGCCGAATGAAGCCTGGGACGACTCCGGGCCAGAGACGGCCCGGCTCTGCGAGGGGCAGCGGCAAGGAACGGGGCGGGGGGCAGCGGCGGCCCAAGCCCGCGAGTGTCTCGCGAACGCCGGCAGACCTAGGGCTGCTATGTGGGGTGGGATTCTGCCTTGGGGGTCACCCAGGTGCCCCCGCGCTGCTGCAGCCCCCGTGGAGGGAGGTTCCCCCCGGGGAAGATGCCTTGTCCCACGCCGGGGCCAGCGCTCGCCGGCCAAGGGAGCCACCCAGCCGCCGCGGGCCGCCGAAACGCGTGCCGCTGAACGAGAACCGGGCGCACGCTGCCGTCTAGATCGCTGTGCTTTCGATCATCCTCCACGGAGAGGTTACAAAATAAGGCACATAGCTTTCCGAGTACAGAAAGTCTGCTCGACAGTAACGTCTTTGAAAGCAGCTGAAACTAAAAACTTCCTGGGAATGCAGTTGCGTACAGGATCCTGGTGACGCGCACGCTGAACTAAAATAAAATCATTTCCAGCCAAACTAAAACCTTCTCCCTCCCCGCGAAAGCCGCGCTCCACGACCTGCACCTTTCGGAGGCGGCAGGGAGGAAGCGGAAGCCCGATAAAGCACAGCGAAAAGCACGGCGCGGATGTCACCGTGCGCGTTCCCCCGTCAGCAACGAGGCCATCACCGACTCCCTGCACGGGCTCTCCTGGCATCCAGAGGTAACTGGGTACTTTGGAAACACTTTTAAAGCTAGCAATAATTTACCCACATCCAAATAATACATGGAAATAGTACCAAGGGTCTAAGGCGGCTAACAAAAGCCAGCGAAGCCTGACTCAAGACTGATCGTAGAAAAAAAATCTTTCTTTAGTTACTTGGAGATAGGTTGGATTATGGAGCAAGTCACCTGCCGAGAGTTTTACTTCTCCTCTTGAAAACGCAGCCGATAACCTCCTGAGAGGAGCTTCGTAAGAAAATGTCAGCCTCATTTCTAAGAATACTTACATTTCCAGGCTAGGAGGGAAAGCAAGAATGAACTGCTTCTTTTAATTTGATACTGGGCTTAATTTATCCATCAACTGTTTTTTGGCTGTTTTAAACACCTTGCAAATTTTGGTACTGGTTACCTTCCCACTGCACTTAGAGATAGCAGAGTCTATTTTACACGTGAGAGTATCGACGGTATCAGTTTCCTGCAAGCCACCTCAAAGCAAAACCTACACACGTCTGGGTGCTCGACGTTACCGATGAGGTTAGACCCCTAACTTCAAATCACTTCACTTTTGCACACCTCAGACCCTTAGCATTATTTTTATGTATTCTGAATGGGATCTTTCCCCTATTCGTGCTCACTAAACCCATGTTTCAAACAATCTGATCTTCTCAGATGTCTAATCCTGACTTTACGACATGGATCTTATTGGACAAGTGGGAAAACAGCATCCTATGCATTAAAATACATACTGGTTTTAAGCCTCCACTCACTTATGCCCCAGATGATACTCTGCACCCGGTTGCCTGCAGCAATCCTACTGCGCCTTTAAGGTCTAGCATGTAACTAGGACACATATACTGGGGCTTTTCCGTACTGGAATCATGCACATATACACACTTAACAACTCCTAAAAATGCATATTGATTACCCGCATAGACAGAAGATGATAATACAACGCCATTATTATTGTTACCAATAGAGAGGTTGTGCTGTTATGAACATTACCACAAAATTACACAGTAACTATGCAAAAAGCAGGTATGCCGCCGTAACAGCAGGAAACTCCTGGGATGACTCTCCACTTTTCACGGCTCTTTGGATGAACATTGTACTTAGGTAGCACAAATACCTCTAAGAATAAAATGAAAAGCCAAAAACACAGATGTCATGGGGAGTTTAGGCATCTGATTCCGTTGTACTGTTTCCTCCATGTTATTTTGTTATGGTTAAAGATTTAGTCATTCTCTGCACTTGGCTGTTTCAGCATATGAACAAGCAGAAACGACACTACAAAGACAACAGTTTCAGTAATAAGAAATCTAGAGAACCGTGGCAAAACTCTTGCATGCGCATGACTTCTGCTAACATCAGTGTGAGCTACGCAAACTTGAGCAACGGCAGAAACTGTCCTTTGTAGCATAGCTAGACAAGAAAAAATACAATAATCTCATTAATTTTTGAAAAGGACAGATTTCCTTTCAATGCCCTTTTGTGCCCGGATATGTTTGTTAATAGCAAATCAACCCTGGAAATCAGATCCTTTTATTTTCATCCACAAAATAGCTGTAGAAACACACACTTCCCCCAGATCGCCAAAGGACTTTGGGTCGGAGACTGAGGGCTCAGGGTTTGGGGAAAGCAGGTTCACTAACAAAATTCAACAAACAAGTTCTGTCAACTGGAAAATGACCTTACAACTAGTAAGTTATATTACACATGCCACAGTACCGCTTGACTGGGGTGAAAATCATCCCTGAGGAGAGAGATGGCACCACGTAACATACCTACTTTTAAGGCTTCTGAAAACTTAAGTGCACAGGCCTAATGCTAACCTTCTCCAAAAGGATAAATTTCACCTTCTGAGCACAAAAACTTCTTATCCTTGCATATTAATAGGTTAGGGTTTAATACATGACCCGGTCATGTAGGACAGATCAGTCCTTAGGCATAGCATAAAGGGTTTGTCTCGCTTTTAAGTTCATTATTAAATATATTTAATATATGGCATAGTCAATACATCCCACAAAAGGGATGGGGAGGAAGGAAGGAATTGGTGAAACAGTAGTTCTACATCTTAGAGCTCAAACACGCTTGTGAAGGAGACTGGGACCACTAGGTCACTTTACAAACCCAGAGACTGAGCCAGAAAAGAAATTTGGATCTTGTGCTTTCCAAGCCAGTGATCCTTCTTGCAATTTAGAATCATCTGGCAAGAGTTTAAACTGCTTAAAAAAATCTTTTATTTGTACAGAATTTAAAATTCTCTATTTTTTTTAAAAAATAAGTTGATTGTATATGCAACACAAAGGAAGAAAATGTTGATGTTCAAACAGCGGGGCAACAGAAAGTGCAAGGGAAAGTAGCATGCCAAACCTATGACTAAACTGAATATTACCTTACAGGTGTTATATCTGTGTGAGTTAAAATTAGGAATATGAGGACATAAGCAGCTTGTCGCATTATGGGACAAAAAGCCATTTATGTCAAAGGAAAGACTTGATCTGGTTTTCATGAATGTTAAATCAGGCCCCCAGCTTAAGAATCAACTTTTCTTCTCCTCCCCCCTCTATTTCTGATAGTCTTCAAGAAATGCTCACAGCACAGAACTCGGTCATACAGAGTGGTTTTAAGACAGAGAATATTCTGGGACACGTATACTGAGGGAGGCAAGCAAGAAACACAATTTAAGAAACTCACTTGTTAGAAGGAGACACAAATGAAGCAAAAACAGTGCCCTCCATCTGCATGTTAAAAATGTCACGACTTTTCTTTCTGTTTGCAACAAATTGCTCTGCTAAGTAAGATTATTGATCTCTCTGCAACCTTGCTAAAGGCACTAGTCCAGATTACTGCAATGTTTCAGTTTAAATAAAGAAATGGTTTTGGATTTAAGTGCAAAGAAGTGTCCAAACCCAATTACTTTCTTTCGTGTATTCTCAAAATCTGTATGTGTCAAAATGTTTTTTCATTTCTAACCTGCCCTGTTTTTGCCAAGAGCATTTTTATTTCGCATAAGTTCTACAACTACTTGGAAGTAGTAATTTTATGATGGCAAATGACAGACCCCTGACTGCAACTGTGCTAGCGGGGACTGCAGTTGCTGTTAGCATTTTCCATTATTTCATTACGTTAGCTGGTCACATTTTTCCTTAACTTTATGTAAATTCATCAGCTTTAGAATTTGAGTTATCACCAGAATGATGCACTTCTCTGGCCTCCCATTTCTACTGGTAAAGGACTGGAAACAGTAACTTTTCAGTAATTGGATCAGAGAATATTGCATAGAATTGCGTAGCGTTCATTAACCCCCTCTCTACAGCATTCCCGTAGGAAAAGGTTACATGAAAATAATGTGAAGGTCTCTCAACTAATGAGAAAGGCACACAATTTTGCTTTTTCTTTTTAACTGTAAGATAGATGTTTCTCATTACAGTGAAGAGTTTATTATTACAGGACCCACTAATTCACAATATGGGCAGACTGCACTGATACAGGTTCCCTTAAAGAGTGGCATTTATATACATTTTACAGGTGAATTAAATAAAATGGTCAAATTCTATGGCATCAACAACTGTAATTAAAAACATTTCTGCCAATGAGAATGTGCAGTCCTGCTGGCTGAAATCTGTATTCTCAAAAATGGAAGTATAACGACAAGCCTACTGTATCTGCCCTCTGCCAAGGGATACTCCTCACCTGCTTTTAGCTAAACCAAGTATTATGCTTTTTCTCTTCCCTAGCCAACCAGAAAGAAAAATGACAATTTTAACTGCAGCATGAAGGTATTTATGTTAAAATAGCCTAGGCCCTTCCTCCACTGCTTTAATAAGAGCAAGGAATTGGGATCAGAAAGAAAGTAAAAATGCTTTCAAAGGGAAAAAAAAAGAGTTTTCAGAAAACCCATAAAGCCAGAGTCTACCTGTGCTTTTATCTCTCAGGAAAAGAAAAGTCTTCGGCGAGTGCTCTATTTCCATGTTGTGTGCTCACAAAATGACTCCCCGAGAGATTAGCCCATGCCGTCCTGAGAGCCTAACAGCCTTTCACCTTTCCGCTTTAATCAGTGACTGAAGAGGGTAAAAAGCCACAATGTCACTCTTTGGAATTTCTTCTCCTCCAACTTTTTTTTTTCCTTTTCTTTTAATCAAGGAAAAACGTTATTCCAGCATGCAGTTTCCTGAAAGCGTTACTTTCAGATGCCACACTCGATTAGAAATACAGCTAAAAGCTTTCAACCTCGCTGAAGTCGCGTCTCTAAACCAGGAAGGTCTTTGCCAGGTTGGAAAGCTGGTAGGTAGCTCATCTCCAAAAGGAGAATCGCAGCAGCACGTTAAGCTAATCCGTTTTACTTTCCACTGAAAGAGAAGAGCAGCTGTGACCTTAGCTAAAGATCGGTAACAAACAGCTGGGAACATAACTTAAAACTATATGATCTGAGAGCGTACGTCTGCCCGTGCCCTTCACTACGGCGGTGGCTAAGGAACGCCAAAGCGGCTCCCAGCCGGAGGGCCGGGGTCACTGCAATAGCATCCTAGCCGTCTAATCCACATTCAACGCAGATCATTAAATACAAAACAACAAAAAGAGCTAAGCCATTAATAAAGTGCCAAAAATATAGGAAATACTGACAGCATTTTATTTGATTAATTTTGTAATAGATACCAGTGACAACCCTTGGCAGGACGGAGTGACTTCTGACTTATAAATGCTGTCTTTATCCAGCAAAATTACACGATTCAGATGTAAAAATGGAGCTTAGAATTAACAGTTAGTGTTATAAAGGAAACATTTCCTCTAGGGCAAGCTACAGATATGCTTTTTAAAAAACCATTATAGCATTAAAAACCGGGCAGACGCTAAAGAATGCTAAAGAGCGAGCGGAAACCTGAAAAGCAACACAAAAAGAAACAGAAAAAAAGATATAATAAGTTTCAAGGCACTTACGTATTGCTTATTAAGAAGAGAGATTGACCTAAAATGCTGCATTTGCACTCATCCTGCGAATACAGTTCTGCAGTTCTGTTATGCAGCCAGAGCTCTCGGTAAGCATTATGGAATGCAATCATATAGACACAGGCACAAGAATAGTTTGGGGAATATTAATTAAAAAAAAAAATCATAAACCAGAAGAAAACCGCTGTGAAGAAAGAAGAATATAACCACATCAAGCACCTGGATCTCAAATTAGCAAAAAAGGACAGTGGAAAGACTGGCAAATGCATTGCCTAGAAGTAACAACAATAAAAACCCAACTTGAACCAAACAACAAAAAAAAAGAAAAAAAGAACGTAAGAAAACATCTGGGTCTTCTAGTCAGAAATTCTGTTTCTTAGCTGAAGACACACCTTGCTAAGACTTGTACTAAGGTATGCGTATTTTGAACAGGACGTGCATTTATAGGTGGAACTGTGCTTTCTAAGTCAAACCGGAACACTGTATGGATGCAGGGAGATAACACTGGATTCACCGCGTTATTTTCCCTGCTAGCCGTTTTCCCAGACTAACGCTATCCCAGAGAGGAAGCAGCCGTAACTGCTTCCAGCAAGTGCTCTCATCTACCCGGGTTTGTTATGACAAATTGTCTCCTCAGCTCGTCACAGAAAGGGGCAGTTGCTCTCTCTGTTTCTCAATTTTAGTTTTGCATCACAAGTCCCCAATTACCGAAGGAGGTATCCTGAAACAACGAACGGTAAATATAGGAAATAAATCCCTGCCTTTCAGCCTCCTAGAGCCTTCTTTTCTTAATCATGAAAAGGATTGGTTTTAGTGTACTGATTCTTAATTTGTGAAAACTTGCGCTAAGTGCTGCTGTTGCATGTTAAGAGACTGTAAATGAAATACATAAGTTCTAAAACATCATGCAAGAAATGTGGTTTCACATCTTACAGTCAAAAATCCTACTAATGAATTAATACAAGCACACTGAGGTGTAATATTGGGAACATACCTTTAAAGTCGGAACTCCTCTCCCCAACCCTCCCTCCCCCAAAATCAGAAAAGTAATATTAATTAAACTTAAGAAGTAATGAATGCACCATTAAAGTGTCATCAAAAAGATGCTGACCTAAGACAAAAGTTCAATGATACACAATACGGTCAAAAAGTCTTCAATCAATAATATACAGTATGACAACTACATCTTGTAAATTATACCCAATACTGCCGGCAGTCTATCCCTCTAAAGAATATTTGCCCCCTTTCATCCCTTCCTAACAATCAGATAATAAAATACAGCACCTATAAATAAGCAAAAAAAAAATTATATATATATATATTTATATATATATATATATTCCGAAATCATCTATTGTTAGTTTTAAAGATATGGCAATAAAGGAGTCTAAATTAGCAAACTTGTAGAAGCCATAACTGATAAAACAGCTTATTGAAAAAAGGTGGCAGTAATGCACTCTATGTGTGCACAAGTACGTAAGAAAATACACAGACGTATAAAATTGCACGCACACACTCACGCACACACATCCTTCCACACACCTCTATGCTCACGCATATACATATAGACAACAGGAGGAGTTAGAGACAAGTTAGAATTTGATTTGTACTTTGATCAGCCCTAACCTGTGCATAAAATAATGGGAAAAGGCTGGAATTCTGCAGGGCAGAGTAGTCTGGACCGGGACTCGAGAGCGCGAATGTTTTGGTTTGGAGTTTGGGCTACGTACGTCTTGATAAGAGCCCATCTGGTCACTGCCATGTACTCTTTTTTCCACGCAAAAATAAGCTTCCCACAACTAAAACGTATTTAAAATCAGTGCTTGTGGTGGGAAGAGAGTCAGTAAATGGCCACCCGCAGCAGGAGAAGTTCTCTCTCCGCGGCAGCTCCAGGCCCCTCTTAGTGGTGTGTGACAGCAAACGTACACATAAACCATACTTAAATTGACTCCAGGTAAGTTTGACACTTTGGGTTACAGAGTAAGTCCCCGAAGTAGCAGGCTGAAATGTTACTGGCCAACGTTTTTTTTTAAGCTATCTGTCTTTAACGCAAGGAAATTGGGTACACGGCAAACCGAGTGAAACGATCAAGTACAGGCTGTTCTAAGTTGTCTCCGAAACCTCCCAGATATGAGGTCTGATCAGCGTGCTCTGTGGTTAGAGGTTAAAAAGCAGATTATAAAATACCTAGATTCAGATTTTTTTTTTGTCCTGATTTGGCCTAAAATGGAGTGTATTAAACAAATTCTGGTCTGCAAAAGACCAGAATCAGTTAAAGCTATGAAACAATGTGCACTACGTGTCAATATTCTATTTCACTTACAAGAAAACACTAAGTCAGCTACCACAAATTAAGATATTTTCCTGATGTGACTTTTTTTTTTGTTTTGTTAAAAAATATGTGGAGTAAATGTGTTTTTTTTCTTTTTAATTCAAAGTTTCAAACAACAAGATTCTTTTCTTTTCTTGAAAATATGTAGGAATCCAAACTAGTGTGTTTAGAGTCGGTTGACTGTGCAATCTCTTAGTGGCAACTGAACAGCTACAAAAAACTTTCTTTTTTTTTTCTTTTTTTTTTGAAAAATCTCCCCTTTTTTCCTGGTTTAAGAAGATAATAGTGTATTATCGCTCTGTAGCCATTAGATGGCAGATAAAAAGCCCCCTTTTAATATGTGGGTTCGATTTTTTTTTTTTTTACGTTTTTGTTTTTTTAAAGCCCACACCAAAGAGGAGGGCACAAGGCAAAGCTGTATGAGTTATTCCAGAAACTGTGGAAATCACTTAGGGCAATAATAAAAACACTTCAGGGTACAAAAAAGCTTGACTACACATTTCAGTTTTCTTCCTCGAAAACACAAACATAAATTGGGCTTAACGCTCCTTTTTTTGTTTTCTATATGCACCTTGGCCTATGGCGTTTTTGCCCTGTGGCCCGCAGGGCGGTAAGTGCGCAACACAATAAAACCAGTAGAGGTCCAGTTTAACTTGCCCAGCTCTCTAGAGTTGGGTGAGTTTAATCTCAAAACTCCCACTCGACGGCCTCTTCTCGACTAGCGGCCTTCTCCAAGCGGTGGATTATGTTGTTCAAGTTTGCGGCTTTCTTTTTCCTCAAGGAGTTGTCTCGCGTGTTCTTGGAGCTCGCCGCCTCCGAGAAGCTGAACAAGCTCTGAATCGAGTTGGCTTTCTGCGAGCCTGCGGCCACCGTCGAGCTCGTACTTGGCACACTGGGAATTTTCTCCGAACTTTCTTTCGGCTTGTAGGAGCTCTCCCCTGTAAGGACTGAGGTGGAGGCAGCTGAGGTAGAGGCATCCCCATCCGTAGCAGAGTTTGGCAGTGTCTCCAGACTTTCTCCTGAACGCTGAGATCCTGGTGGAGAGCTTTGCCGCGGCGCTTTGAGCCTGCCCTCGTCATCAGTATCCTCCAGGCTCTCCATTCCCAAGTGGAATGACTCGGTTTTCTCTGAAGACCTGGCGCCCTGCAGTGCCTCTTCCCCCGCTTCGAAAGCCGACTCTGCTGGCCCTCCCTGAGACTTTGTGGTTGCATTGCTGTACTCATCCGCCTCCGGGCCGCTCGGCTTCCCTTCAGGTGGGCCTTCGGCGTCCACGCCGTCACAGCTGTCCCCCTCCGAGCTGTGCGCCGCCCTGCTGCTTCTAGCCGAAGGAGAATCGCTCGCCCCAGCCTGGCTCTGGCTTCCCGCTTGGATTTCTTCGATGAACAGCTCTCGACGGATGCGAGATCTAGGAGACACAGGAAAGGAAGGGTAAGTCGGCTGTTGGCCACTCGGAGGCCACACTGATACATGACACCGGCTTGCACCACGGTACCGCACGGAAAATTAGAAAACACCCTTTCATGCTAAGCCAGTTTTCCTTGGCTACGGGACAGATGTGCCCAACTGGGTTGGCGGAAGTGTTCACATACTCAAAGGACTGGCGAAAGAGGCATTTGTGAGAACGTAAAGCACCATCAAGACACCCTTAATTTCATTTTCCCGGCCATGCACACGTGCTTTTAAGCCTCTTGTGCTAGAAAGGACCCACTCTGCAAAATCAGGCTCCACACAGGAACTCTTCCACAGTGCAGTACTGAGGAAGGTTGGTTGTTTCCGGGATTTTGAGCAGAATACCATCTTTAATAATGCATGCAAATATTCACTGTACAGCAACACTTATCTGAGACTGATCCATGTGAATTCAACTCATACTTTGTATATTTCTCGTCAATCTGACTTCCTATGATTGTCTATTCTAATAACCACTGCAGACATCAGGCAATAAAGCAAATATATAATCTTTTCCCACATAACTAAATTATACTAAAATGATTGGTTGAAAGCAAGGAGAGATCATTTTTCCGCTTTTACACTTTCAAGTAACATGCATATTTCTATGCTGAATGTCAACAGCCCTGGACATGGTTTAAGGGACAGAGATGAAAGCCTCTGCCGTCTCCCATTCTCACTGAAACTTCGACTCGAGGAACAGAAAACTTTAGAATATACTGTACCACCGAAGGGATGATTTTGAAATATGAATACGTTTTTAGTAGATCCAGGGGAAAACAGCTTGTAAATGCAACAGAACTCAGATTCCTGCTTAGAAGAAGCCATGGTTTGTCTAAACAAAAAACAAACAAGGAAAAAATGTGGGGAAAAAAAAGCCCACCAAGAAACCGGGATGAGAACAAAGTCTATCATTCTGAATCTGCTCTAGGGAAGTGCAGCCTTTTGACAGCTTGTCAGTCTATGAGCTAGTCTGACTTCTGCCTTATTTTCTTATTTAAAAAATCGATTTCAGAACATTAATAGTGACATGGCAAGCAGTGCGTTGCAAGGGAATTAATGCACTTCACGTGTGGTTAAAATTGCCCTGTGTTCCACCTTGTGCTTCCTATTACACGAAGCGTGTAATAATCCCCAAACAACATACTGCCTATGTCATTTAACTTGGGTGTCTCCTCCCCCTTCCTTCTCTGTTTAGCAGTTTCCACCATCCTTACAAGCATAATTGAACAGTTCTTGAAAAAAATCTTAGGGTCTAGGTTAAATATTTCTCTCTATTGCTCTGTCCATTTATGATCACTGCACAGATCCTCATTTGCGACCAAGATGGAGCTTCAATAACCTATGGTCAGGAAAGACACTATAGACACAGGAAGGGTTTAGCAAAAGTGTATCTTTGAGAATGAAGAAAACGCTATTTGTTTTATCAAGGGAGAACTGTTTAATGTCTTCCGAATCGCAAATGAAACACTGTCCCAACACCAATGCCTGTAAGGAATTTTCATTTTCACCTCGATTTGCTGCAAAAGCTAGCACATGATGGAAAATTTCAAGATAAAAGCAGAATACCATCAGAATACTGTATTTGGAGCTAATGGTATTATTGACTTACTTCAAATGCAACAGAGCATTTCAGCAGTAATTGCTGACTCCGCACTTTTGAAGGATTTAGGGGGTCTGTGATTTTCCCTGGGAGAATAGTATTCATCTAACAGAAGACCACAGGTGCTAACATTAATTTTCTATTAACATTAATAGCAGGCATACTGCAACATCGATTATCAGGCTCTGTTTATGCCTGTAATCTCCCTGCATGGACATTGATCCAGAACACACTGCTTCGGTAACACTCCCCAAGTCAGGAGAGGAAACAGGTAAGAGCTTCATGCCTGAATGGCTTTTAAAATACTACAATTCCAGCTCATCGAATATCTGACCACAGCTCTACAGAAAACAGGTTTGATGCCTGTGGAAATCCTTGGACTTCACACTGAACGTATTGCTCCTGGAATCTAATCTGTCTCCTGATTAATGTAGTAACTAAACCCCAGAGCAAAGATGACCAGGCGACAGCAGTTAGGGAATCCCAGGGAGCGCATCTCTCGGTGGAAGGTGTTGACCACTACATCAACATGACCTGAAGGCATTCACCAGTGCAACTCAAAATATCAGAGATCTCCGGGGGTACATGTTGGAGTTCACAGTACAAGCCTTTACACAACTCCAGCAACACATCTAAACAAGCAGAAGGCTACAGTTCACTGAAAAATAAGTCCAGACTAAGAGCACTGAAAATTAGGATACAAGAGGACTGGATTATAATTCAAGAAAGCTGGGTTTAATTCCCAGTGCCACTACAGTGATACCTCTGTGACCTAACCACATCTCTGTGCCAGAGTTTCCATATCTGATGTGGGATACCAATTCCTTTCTCCTACTCTTTTGCACAGACAATGGAGCCTCAAACTCTGATGGATCCTGTGAGTGCAAAGAAGTGCAATTTAACATGTATTCTTATTTTTATGTTCCTAGAACTCTGCAATCAGTGTAGATGCAAAGCAAAAGACTGAGACGAATTTGCAGACACTGCAAAATCCTTGATGCCTATTTATATTCTGAAGTGAATTATTTCTTCTCCAGCTGAGGATCTGATTTTTTAAAGTTTCTTTTGCTGCAGTGAATAAATGCTAGGGCACACTTCCCATATGGTGGACAAAAAGGTGGCTTCTGATGTAGCAACCACCTTTGGAAAGTGGTTTAGGCTGAATCTCAAAGCAAAAGCATCACTGCAATAGGATTCCCAAGAGACAGTATCCAAAGAAACAGCACAATTTTGGGGGCAGAGAAGAGGGAGGAAGGAAAAGGAAGTGTCTTGATACGTACAGGCTCCGTATTAAGAAAGCAGACAGCATGGTAACGAACTACTACATTCTTGAAATAAAGGCCACAAGAGATTTTCTTCTGAAACTGGTGTCTTTCTAAGAAATAATCTGTCTCTGGTGTTTTAAGATTGCCTATATGTAGGAAGACAAACTTTTCTAAACCTGTACCCTGTCTCATATGAAGTTACCTTGAAGAAAAAATTATACTGAAGAATAACTAGCTCTGAGATGGGGAACCGCTCCTGTATGAAGACTCTTCAGCTTCGAAGAGAAATGACTGAGAGAGAGCATAACAGAGAGAAATAAAATTAAGTGTGGCCTGGAGAAGATGAACAGGGGAAAGACTATTCAAGTCTTACAAAAATGAACTGACGAACACCCAATGAAATTATCAGCCAGGAGGTTTAAAACAGCAAAGGAAAGCACTTTTTGACAAAGCAAATAGCTGAGCTGGGGACCTCCTTGTCACAGGATGTTGTGGAGGTCAGAAATCTGAATCAAAATGGATTCAACAAGCAATTAGAAAAATTCAAGGAAGGAAAGTCCATCATGGATTACTGATTACAATATGGATACAACATCTGGTTCAGAAAAGCCCTAAGCCAAAGACATTTGGAAGCTAAAAAGACATACTGATGAAAGCATCACCGAATGCACTAAAGCAACACAGAGCAGACCTCTCCTTTGGCATCTGCCACGGACCACCGTCAAAGATGGTACACTAGGCTATGGGGACACTGGGTCCGACCTTGTTCCCCTAATAGTACATGAACCTTGTATCTCTTTAGCGATGTCCTGCTAAGGATTTAAGAGTATTTCATGCATGAAAGCTATGAAAATTCATGCACTGCAGAAAAGAACAGTCACATGGTTTGATTTTTCAGTGGTGGCAACCACTCAGAGCTGCCTCGGGCTCCAGCAAGCTGGAAACAGCTCTTGGAGGTCCTGCAGACTCAGCAGCACATCTGGGAGCAGGCCCAGATCACTTAGTGCCATCAGGCCTGTGCTGCCCACCAGCTTATAGCACCTTGTTTATAAATTTTTTATTTTGTATACAACTGTCAGCAGCTAGTCTACATTAATGTATAGCTTGGTGTGGCTGAGCACGCTGATCAATCATGACTTGTCACGCTTTCTCACCACACGCCTAAACAGGGGACCTCATGGTAATGAGGAAGATGACACATGCCACCAGTGTTCCCTCATTCGGCTGCGTAAGTGAGAACAGCACATTTTGCTGTCAGGCCGAAGGGAACGTATTTTCATAGGCATTCCTCCAACTTGTGTATAATTGCCTAGAAGTGGGAATTGCAAGGGAGGCCTGTATTTGGAGAAGTCTGAACAGTGAAAGACACTGCTTCAGTAGCAAATTCAAGTCAGTGAAAATCAGTGCAAACATGTTATAATTTAAAAGTTTTCCATTGTTTAACACATTATTTTGCTACTGTATGTAATAATTCTGAGATATCTCCTCAGACTGTGCCTCTTCTGCTTCAGTAACTTCCCTGTTAAAAGCTGAGAAGGGCTAAGGTAGAAAACACCCTTTTAATGTTAGCAGTTTTCTAAAAACAAGCAAGTTTAACAATCAACCGTTACATTAATTAGAAATATTACTGGCTTCAAGTGAAGGAGCAGAATGGTTTTAAATCTGGTATCTTAACTGTACCTGTTCATTACTCATTAGCACAAATTTCTTGGAGAAAAGTTTGCTGAACTAATTAAGATATTCAATCCTGAGCACAGCCAAAAATATGTTTATTCCAATACTTCTAATTCTTACATGCCATTCCAGCATTGTTTATTTTTATTGGTGTCTTTATGCCCAAACCTACTTCGGCTGTGCAGATGTTGAGAAGGTTCCTTCTAATATGAGAAAGGAACTAAACAGACCCAAATCTTATTTTATTTCAGTATGAGTCGATGATTTAATCATGATAATGAAACAAATCTCTATCCACATCTGACTTCAGGGTTATCAATTCTCTGCCCCTTGTGACTGTGCAGAACTTCTCAGAGATACAGCACATGGTTTTCCCTATTTTCAGGGCTCACTGGCCCAAGGGCTGAAAGAAAATCCTCTTTTTGTTCTTATGCCTGGAGAATATATGATAAAAAGAGTGCAACTCTGATGCCACCTGGTAAAGGACGCTGCCATGCATCCCCCACCAAGTGGCCCAGGCATAACACATTTTACACACACACACGTATGTGGGTACATATACATGTCTGCATATGCACGTAAGAAAGAACCAGTCTTGCCTACTACCACAGGAATTATAAATATTTAACATGACAGTGGACTTTCATATCATTTTTTAGTCTTAGGCTCACACCAAAAGCAAGATTTTCTGCTCAAAAGCACCACTTACACCAACATGTGAATACTTCTGTTCCTCAGGGACGACTTAAAATTAGTCTCTAGCATTACTGTTAGCTAGAACCTCCCTGCTGGTGCAATGGTTCATCGTGTACAACCGCAGAGTGTCGGCTGTAGCAGATACAGCCTGCTGCAGCACAGCAGGCCCCTGCCAAAGCAGGTAACACAGGTGCTCCGCGAGCGGGGCTCCCGGGAGGGCTTCGGGGCACGCGTACCTGTAGTTGTGGAACCAGTTGATCACGGTGCTGGTTTTCAAGTTGAGCTGCGTCGCGAGTTCCTCAATGGTTTTTGGTGATGGGTATGGCTTTTGCTGGTAGGCTCGTTTCAGAGCTTCCTTCTCCTCCGGGGCCAGCACGACGCGGGGCTTCTTCAGCTGGTGCTGCGGCTGCGGGCTGGCGCCCTGGCTGTAGTCTATGCCGGCCGAGGAGGACTCGCAGGACTGGCTGTCGCTAA
This sequence comes from Dromaius novaehollandiae, assembly GCF_036370855.1. Lineage (NCBI taxonomy): Eukaryota > Metazoa > Chordata > Aves > Casuariiformes > Dromaiidae > Dromaius > Dromaius novaehollandiae. The sequence continues at coordinate 8,287,277 of NC_088116.1, forward strand.
CGGAGCTGTGCCGCCGCTTCATGTAGGCTGCAAGAGAAGCGCGGCAGATCAGCCCCAACTGAGCACGGATACAAAATCGATGAACGCGGAATAAACGCAAAGGTGACGGGCTGTAAACGCCGGGTGGGCTGTTCAGAGGGAACAGCACGGAACGGGCGCAATCGGAGATGAGAGGAGAGCAAACGCAGGAAGGGTACGGGAGACAGGAAAAGAAGAAAGAAGGGAAAGGAGAGATGACAAATTGACTGGAAACCTGTCAAGTTTCCTGCTTTCTCAGTGAATATGGGACATGAATAACAGGGTTCGGTTAACACAACTTATTTCAAATTCACTCTTTCATGAGGAGCGCGCTTCCATGCAAGCACCCAATTAGGCCAGTTACACTTCATTTCAGCTTAAATATTTTTGGATGCTGAAGACTTAAGGTCTCCCTCTGAACTGAAAACGCGGCTGCGGGGGCTGAAGGGAGCCGCAACCGCGGCCAACACACGATGGCGCTTGGAGCCCGCGCGATCCCGACGGCCGCCCGAGGAACCCGGCGGGCTGTTGTTGCTTTTGCTTTGCTACAGCACTGACAGGTTATGAAAGAAAAACAGCCCTCAGCATCTTCCTCCCCTACGCAAGGCTCTCTTAAAAACACACACACTTTCAAGAAAGCCCTTGCTCACAGATGCAGCTCGGCGAGGCTGGTGGCAGGAGCCTGCGACACCGCCGCTGACTCTCCTCCCTGCCGGGGCCTGAATTATCCTGGCAAATCCGTCAAGAAAAGAGTCCCAGCAAACAGTGTCACTGACGTGATTGATTTCTGCTGGGCCAAGGGAGGTGGGATTTACCACACCTGGTGGCACTGCACACCAGCATGGCTAATGAGGGGGCTGCAAACGGCAAATACAGATGAATCTTGTCAATAAAATATTTAATGGCCTGTTAAATAGCTTCTAGATATTTAAGAGTTTAGGTATTCAAGAGCTGCAATTTGATAACCTCGCCTATTATGTTCCAGATTACACCAGGCTGACATCAATCAAGCAGGCACTAAATCTGCAGCAGCCAGGAGCTCCGATCGGAGCCAGGGAGCAACGTGGAGCACGTCGCAAGGGCCAGCAACTGAATCCTTCATAGAACAAATTTCTGTCTCCCGCAGCTCTGCCTTTAGGCTGAGGGTGCACAAAAAATAAAAATTCAATGCAATTAAATTAACTAAAATGTTGAAAACCCTTCTCACATGAGCCAACTTCCCCTGGCAGAGCTCCCAAAGGACTGTCTAGGTCTGCTGTCTCCAGTGGGTTTCATCATCCCGTCCTCTCTGCCCAGTGGGACCTTTATGCTGTGTCATACTATCATCGAAGTGAATTTTGAACACACTCTGTAACCTTTGGGTGTATCTGCATGGCCCTCATTTTGTTTTTCTTGAATATGACAGATTACCTGTGGATTGCCTCCTGTGTAAGATCACTGATATGGAACAGAATGCAAGTTGCTCATGATCCATCACTCTGCCACGATACAGTCCTGCACACGTTTGAAATAACTATAAAAAGGGAAGTTGTTCTATATTTTTTCTCTAATAAATTCTATTAAAAAGTCATCTATTTAAGTTGTTCCACAAGATGTAGGATTGCAAAGTGATTACTGGTAAACACATTATTTCAAGGTGACCTTTTGGCCCTGTTTTTGCTGCATTCAAGGAACTGCTACAGCCTTCAACCATGGAATTAATCATTCTAGCAATATAATCTTAAATTTATATGAGGTCTTTAATCTCAAAGTCTCCTTGGTGTTATTTCAAACTTGCACTGACATTCCAAGTATACACACGGTACTCTCGTCTCCTTTGATAACACAACCACCAGGCCTGAAAGACGGCATCTATCACTTCAGCAATGCACAGCAATTTAGAAGAGGACATGAGACAAAACAGAACATCGCACGGAAGATGGAAAAGGTGTTTGGGCTATCTTGAACTAGGGCTTCTGGAATTTGGTCAGGCGGCTGAGTTAACACCAGACACACATGCATGGAGATGCTCAGAGTCTCTGTTTTCTCCGTCCTGCAAAGGATGGCATTTGTGGCAGCACAGAGCTCCCATCTTTAGACTCAGACAAGCAGCTCAGGCCAAGCACCCCACAGCAGAGCGTGGACCCCTGCCCTGGGATACAGCTCGGGAAAAACCTCACGCCTGAGGCCTCCCTCCGCTTTTGTAACCTCGCACTGGGATCGCGAAAGGTGCAATGCCTTCTTCGGGTCTCTTGCATGTGAGTGGAACAAACTGAATAAATGTAAATGTCTCTCTAACCTAAAAATACAGATGTCCCACTGTTATGCCATAACCAATTATTTTTCTGGATGAAAATATATTATCAGAACAAACTTCCAGGGGGCCAAAGGCACAATTCTGGCACTTGGCAACGTGCTAAGCTAGTGCCTAGGCTTTATGCTTTAATGGTGCTTTCCGGAAACTTTGGATGACGTTCATAAAAGCTTTTCCTTTTTACTTCTGATTTTAAACATATGTGTTGAATGTAGACAACATAAGGAGATCATTCGGCACATTTGCAGTGACAGAGAGGCTCAAACAAGAATCCAAGTTGCAAACATACTTGATTCTTGGAGCATATATTTTCTTTTTTCTCAAATGTAATCTGGAGAAAGGTCTAGATCTGAGATCAACTTGTCAAGGCCAGCTCTATCCCCTGAGTTTTACTACTTTTCATGTCTTGCTGCAGACCCAGCATCACCACGTCCCTCTGGAAAGACTCCCCAGCATGTGGTTCAGCTACAGATGATGCAGATGCTATTGCAGAACTAGTGGCTGCCCACTGAGGTAAAGCAGAGCCCTTTTTAATATAATTTTTGTCTTATGCAGTATTGAACAAGATTATTAAAAAGTGAAATAATGGGGAAATAAAGGGAATTAAATTTTCTCCTGACAGCAAGCTTCAGTACTGTTCAGTGAGGAGTGCGATGATACCAGCAGCACACGCAGTGGGAGGTTGTAAGAAATAGGAATGAAGTCTTCCAAGGCAGGAAAGCTGGGGCAAAATGTCTCAGCCTAGCGAGTCTGAACCTCCATCCTCCAAAGGGGTTACTTAATGTATATTGCAAATTTTCAGAACCTTTTAAAATGGACATTTATAGCATAAACTTCAGACTGGAAGAAGAGCAAAAAAAGATATATGCAGCTCACCTTTATCATAATTATCAATTTATTCCCTTAATAAAATGTGGCAGAGAAGTAATTGGTAATAATGTTTCACTGGTAACAGATACAGTTGCATTGTTCTTTAACCGACATTAGCTGAAGGGAAAGTTAAATTGTTAATGTGGCTCTAGAGCAATTTAAAAGGTTAAATCACAGAATCCTTACCTGCATGAAAGGATTCTGCAGAAAATACAGGGTTGAATTCACTTTAGAGTGCTCTGCTATGAGGACTGCACTTACACAGTTCAGGAGCTCAGTGGAGTCTCAAATGATTTATAGCCTTATCTCTATTCAGGTGCCATCTATACAGCATATGTATTGCACAGTATTTGATAAGAATCCAGTTTAGAAAATAGTTTTGAAAGGATATTGTCGGTACTACTTTTAAATTATTTTTATTTTATTTTCCTACATTATGGGGGATATTCTCTTAGAGGCTATAAAATCCAGCTAGTTGACAATTTTATTTCTGCCGTATTTCTAATACGAAAAAACCCCATCATGGCTCCCTTTGGTTTACAGTTGCAAGTGAGAAACCCAAGTGGATTTTACTCCCAGTGGAAGCCTGCACACAATTTGCAGTAAGATCCTGCACTGCACTGTATTGCACACATTTACTATAACAAGGATTTTAATTTCTTCTTGAAAATGTGTAAGACTGCTATTTTTCCCAGAAGCAACCTAACTGCAGTTTTTAATATAATCACAAAATTCTTGATCAAATGTGTTAATGCTTTCAGGACAGCAGTCAACAGCAGTGCTTTCAGCGCACACGATTAATACTGTCTGTACTAATATCATTAAGGGATAGCTCTTGAGAGATGTATATATCATTAATTAGTTAACTGCTGATAATGACAGCCTACGAGTCTCTCTGTTGTAGAATCACATGAACATACTGAAACCAGGGCTTTGAGTAACCTCTGGTTTTTAGGGATGAATTTTAAATATAGAGTAGGCTAAAATTCTCAGGATACACTCCCTAGTAAGATACCCAATAATAACACTCGTGACCTAACCTCTTTAGGCAAGCCTCTCATAGCACAATCACCTTTCCCCAACCCTACAATGGCTACAAATTAAATTAAGCAAATGATTCTCAAATACCCTTTTATAAAGGCTGCATTTTTCCTTCCTCCTAGTGATCATCAGTGCTGGATGGCAAGAAGCTCTCTCAGGAATCGGTGCACAGCAACTCCAGCCCAACATCTGTGACCAGCTGCAGCACTATTAACTAATAACCCAAAGCCAGCTCCCAAACTCACATTTCTCATTTGGTAAGGCAAGTTCTCAGTGATACACCAGGGCCTCAGTAATTAATCTATAGGAGAATCTAGCCATGATTTCCTGACAGCTGGCAAATACTCAGGGTTTGGGGTTTTTTTTGAGATATATCTCCTGAAGCTAGCATCAAATCAGGCTATGAAAAAGCTGTCATGAAGCCCTTTTGCATAGCCTTCATAATACTGGATCAATGCTGCCTGTACACTACTTATAGAGTATTTTAAAAGACATGGTCATTTTTGAACTACAGAAAACACGAGCCTGCAGTGTGCTCCAGGTTACCTTTTTTCTCCATTCGTTTCATATCCATCAACTTCTCCACGTTGTTGGGATCATTGAGCCACAGCTGCATGCGGACAAAGGGTTCCCGTCCCTTCAAACTCAGCTTGTGCCAGGGCTTAGGGCGAGCCAGAAGGTCTGAGACAGAGCCTTGTGTTAGCCCTAGGATTGTCTCCCCAAACAAACGCTGACCTAATACGAAATTGAAAATCATATGTAATCATTCAGTTAAAAGACAAGACTAACAAAAAAAAGCAGAACATGACTACAAGATCATTCATCAATTATTCTTACTTCAGAATTGCTTGAAAACCCAAAAGAAACATTTAGAAGAATGAAAACTCTCCCCCCACTAAAGGTACAAATATTAAGCTTTAGTTTAATCCTTGGGATCTGACTGTGGCAAAGGGGGGAGCTCAGCACCTTTTGGGATCAGGATCTTACAGTGGAAACAGTGCGCAAACAGATAAAATTAATGAGATTAAAAATAAACCGAACTTTTAGCTAAGCAAGCAACTTCAGGGAGAGCAGTGAGGCTACTTAGTTCTTATGAGGGAAGGTACTGTAACAGCTTCAGTGCAACCGGATAAGACAAACACCTCAAATAATCCATGAATCAAAACCAACACAACCCCCCCATTCAGCAACAGTCCTATTAGTGTCCTCAAAGACACATGTAAATATTTTCTGTGTTGTTCTGTTATCACTGGCATTCTAATAGTGTTTTAGCAACTGCAGATAATCACATTTTATAATAGCATTTTTTTTTAAATAACCTCTACAGCACTTCTAGTTAAGAATACTTTATCTTGGTTGTCTTTCAAAATGCTGTAGTCTAGTATGGTAGAAACTACACATGCTTTTCAATGTGTATCATTTGTATGTGCATTAATAATTTTATGTAGTTAAGATCTAACTTATTAAGGACTATGGAAAATGCCTGTGGAGCTCAAACCCAACCACGCAGCTGGTTCCCTAAAACCCTTCACTTTAATGTCCTCCCTAAGCTAAACTGCCTTGGTATGTAACAGCTTTTGTTACAAGACTGAGCCTGAAGTCATCTGAGTCATAACCGGCGATTTCTGATAGAAGTGTAGCTATCACGTATTTTCAAGGTAACCCAAAGATCTTTCCATACCTACCAAGTTTAGGCCTTGGGGTCTTGTGTCTGTTCCTTAGCTTTTTGAATGCCCTCACTAACAGGCAAAGCAGAAGGCCCTTCTCCGCGTCCTACACGTGCCAGCAGCAGCAGCCAGTGGCGCTGCACGGCTCTGGGGGCTGGTACAGATGTGCGGGGGCTCGTGCTGCTCCAGCTGTGCAGAGCATGCCCGCACCCGAGCTCCCTCGCAGAAGCACCACGGCAAATAGCTATTCCACAGACCCTTCCCCGGCATCTCACTTTGTGAAACTCCTCCTCCTTTTTAACTCTGGCCTTGTGGGTTTTTTTCGCCTGCATGGGCAGAGGAGGGAGGAAGGATGGCGGGATCAGTTTTAAGCTACAGGGCTCTCCCCTCGGATGAAGGGGCCTGCTGAGATTTTGTATGAAGCAGACGAGATTATGAGAGGTGGAGAGGGGAAATGAAGACAGGGTTAACAAGAGAGTTCACTAACAATCTCTAAAACTAAGCCTGCACTTGGTTCTTAGAGATGAAACAGAAACCTAAATTCAGAATTTACTTAAGTTCCAAAGTAATACATGGTTTTCAACTAAATGGCTTAAATACGGACTTTTTTTCTTTCAAACCCTCAGTATCAGGAAAATCAGGAAAAAAATTGTAATTCGGGGCCCATTTTGGATCATCAATATTCCAGAGTTATCGTACTCCCTGTTTCTCCTTGTAAATCTGAATATGCTATTTAAAAAGAGCAGCAAGGCCTTATGCATTTACCTTTAAAAGGGCCAGCTAGTTGGGACTAAGTACTCACACTAAGATAGCTACCTTAAAAATCTTTTTTCTTTCGCCTTTGTAAACAACTTGCCTTTAGCATTTCCCACCGTTTCGAACCCCTGGGGTGCTGAGGCTGCAACGTGAGGAGCATTTCTCTCAGTGGCCACGAGAGCTCCCACGGCCGCTGTGCTGTGCCCTTAGGGCCACTGCAATCGCCCATGTGGCTCCACGGTAAATCAGAGCAGGGAACTGATCTAAGTCTCACTAATCTATGAAAAATACGGTGGTCTCTTTACACTCAGACTAACTCCCTGCTCTAGTTTATCGTGTGAACACACGAACAGGAATACCAGCATGAATTAGCAATTCTGGGTCAGAAATAAATGGCCCGGAGCAGGTACTAGCAATGCTGCCGAAGGAAATGAACTTCAAACTACAGCCTAAAAATTTTAAATCTAGAAGTGGAAGGAGGTAACATCATGTTGTGTAGGTATTATGGGCAAAGCTAAAGATGTTTGTGCCATTTATTCTATTCCAGGATACAGCAGGACAGGATCGAACACCTGAAAGACTCCCAAGCTGATGGGGAATGCATTAGAAATCATTCTCAGGAGGCAGTAGGTGTATCACACTCCATCTTCACCAGAGAGCTATTAATAACTTGAATATTTTTAGGAACAGTTTTCATAAAGCTCCTTTTAATTCCCCCTATTTTTTGCCTAAAATCCTTTGTGCATGTTCCCGCTGATGTAGCTCCTAATGGACCAAACTTTCTGCAAATTATGCTAGCTTCATGGCTAGTCCTGACCCATCCTGCAAAATCCCCCCAACACTGCAATTTTTCAATAGCTCACTGCATTTCCTTCCCTCTCTATCTAAATGACATGTTATCCTGACTTATATAAAACTATGACATTTGGGGCTAGGAATACTAAAAGGAATGGGAGGAGAGACCCGCCAAACACGTTCTGGCTTGCCAAGTCATCTTAAATAGTTTCACGCAATCGTGGTCTTTAGTGGCTGACGATATTTGAACAACTGAGCCACTAAGACTTGGCCCAGGACAGGCTCACAAGGGCCTGTGGCCTAAGACAGAGAAACCTGAGCACCAAGTCAATCTGGTGCACTAGCACACTGAGGGCACAAAAGGAGACATTGAAACTGGTTCCACACCTAATGCAGAGTTTGGGGCACATTTCCTGGCTCTTCTGCTGCTTTTTAGGCTTGTCAGCCACACTGTAGGAAAACAAAAATCATGGGAAATAAAAAAGACTAAGTAAAAATGGCATCAAAGCAAATGTAAACAAAAATACTTTTCAAACCTCTCTGGAACACCAGAGCAGGTACAGCACTCAACAGCATTTTGCCCAAAAACTAGGGGCTTGAACCTGCTAACCCCTACCATGACTTGTGGCTTTATTTCTACATTGACTCCACTGAACAAGCAATCGCAGTCTGCCCACACCAATGTGCATGAGCGGCTAATTCTGTTAGGTTCAGTGGAACATACTCTCATGCAGGAGTATGTCCAGAATCAGGTCATTTTCTTTCTTTCTTTTTTTTTCTTTCATTTTTTTTTTTTTTCAAATTATGCTAACCGAGAACTTGCCACCTCCCTTCCCTCCACCCCCAGGAATTTTCCCATTTTTTTAAATCTAAGATAACACCACCTGTTATTTTGTGTCTAGCTGAGAGGTGTTCTCTCCTATTAAAATAAAGGTATCTGTACTTATACAGTTATAACATTCAGATGACATGAGTGGAATCCTTCTCACATGAATATTATCAGTCTAAACGTAAGCTTATCATTTCGGTCCCCCCTCTAGTGAATGGAGAGAAACTGGCACCTCTGGAGAGTGATTCATCCAACCATCTCAGATATCTGCTTTGAAGGTCTAAATGCAGATGAGATGGATCCCACGCTAAGCACCAGAAGCACGTATAGGTAACGCTGGGGCAGCCTTACTGCCTCCCAGCTAGAGATCTCAAAGAACTCCTCAGGGTTTCCCAACGCCTTGGGAGGGGGGGAAGTGCTAAGCAGACAAGAACTAGTGACTTACTCAGAGGCATTGTGGAAGTATTAAGTGTGGATTTCCCAAACCTCCTGTACTCAGATCAGGTTATTCCCTTTGCCTACTCCAAATAGTCAGCCATATCAACGTTATACTTAACTTGGCACCCAAAAACTCATCTGCAGGCAAAAGTAGCCTTAGCTTTGTAGGTGTCTAAGCAAAATAACTAAATGGCCCCATAGACTTACCTACAGGTTCATATAAACCTCAACCAAGTCTGAATTCACCTTCCAGCTCTACAGGCACACTACGCTTTTGCCTCTGATGCCCTTCCCTTTCCTACCATGCTGGGACTCCTCTACTTCGCCTATGCCTAAAATGCTGGGGCCCTGAATCTACAAGCATTGGGGAATCAGCATTTCTCAAGGGGACACCTCACTGGCTTTGGGATTTTGGTCTTCTTTACAGCCTGCCGGACTGTATTTAGGGAGCTGGGAGCAGTATCTGGCTGGTGAACCAGAAGCAAAGCTTAAGAAGAGCAAGGGTGTGATGACATTTTGTTATGAAGCAGAGTACCACAATCTGAAAGGATTTTTCTACTGGCTTACAAAAAATTCTTAACAGATTACAGTTTAGGCCAGGGCCAAAAAGAGGTATCCTTGTCTACGGAAACATAACTTAAAAATCAGAGCATGAATACTTCCTCTTTATCTCAACAAAGATGAGAATAAAGTAATTTACCAAGATTGTTGTCCGTTAGCACTTCTTTGACCCTTTTCGTAATGCCATACGTATCCAATTCGGGTGACATAGCAACCAGTTCTTGAATGCTGAGGGCTGAGTGGCCAGACAGAGGCAAAGGTGTTGTAGATTGGGATTCGGAGGCAGGTGGCTCACTAGATTCCTGTGATTTGCCATCCTTACTTGTCTCTATAGCAGGACAGGGTTGCTGTACCAATTCGGTCAGGCTCTTCACTGATTCACTGGAGCTCATAGGAGATTCAGGTGCAGGACTGCAACTGGCAGAAGTCTTTGGAGTGCTTTCTGTAATTAAAAAAAAGAAAAAAAAAGAAAAAAAAAGACCTCACTTTAGCATAATTGTAATGTTTTGATTGCAGGATATTTAACTTTCCTTCTCATTTAAATTCTATCTACTTAAAGAAATGCCTAAGTATGCAAAATGCTACTTGTTATGACTTGGTTACTGAAAAGCTTCTTTTTAAAAACAGAATTATTTTGTAATTTTATCTTGAGTCATCTCTGCTTTCTCATAAAGGCAAGATGTACAAATATAAATAAAATATAAAATTAGCAATAAATGAAGTGCAATACTCTGTAAAGTTGCAAGAAATTTCCTTGGTCAGGAAATCTCATAGTCTAGTTTTCAACAACATTTTCCTGTAAGAATTCTCTTACATCTACTATTATAGACTAGTTTAAATATCTTTCTATGACAAATAAGAAACTCACTTCACCACTATGCTGTAGTGCCAGTGAAGGATTTTCTAGAAATGATACAACTTTGATTTCATATTCTGTTTCTCATCACTTGCATCACATTTTCACATATATTCTTTGCCCAGAAATAACTTAATTATAAGATGTATTTTAATCTTGTTATGTTGTATCAAACAACGTGTTAGAGAATCCAATATTAAGATAGCTAGTGAATCAGGAGACACCAAAATTTGTTATGTAAGCATTTTGTTTGAAAGAAAGCTTTCTGAATCTGTTAATTTCTCAACAACAGCAAGTTCTGTACAAGACATTGTTTTCCCTTAATAAGTTCACATTCATCTTTAAATGGAAGTTACCAACTACTTCACGCAGAAAATCCAAACATCTAAGGTAGAGCACAGTCTGAACTTTTCTTTTAAAGCAACAACACATGGAGAATGTGTTTCAGAAGAACAATTCCCTACAATTGATAAAGAATACATTAGATTTCTCCATCTGCTTTTTCCTTTCTGTGGGATCGCTTCCTCCTTGCTGTCCCCCTCTCATTACTTAGCACTGTTATTGTACATATCTTGGATTCCTACATCAGTGGATTCATCTCGAGATCTGTGGAGGAAGCTCAGGAGTCCATCCCACAGCAAAAACTTGGTCTGTGCAACAGAACTGCCTGTTTTCCTGAGCACTGCAATGCCACTGCAACAGCAACTCCCTCGGCAGCGCCAGGTCCTATCACTAGCAAGGCAATAGCTAACATCAAATTTCACCTTTTTTCCCCCATTTGTTCATTTTCCAGAACACTGTCAAATAATTGCAAAGCATGCAGATCATGCAGCATGGAAAGCATAGCCTAAATACTATAGCAACATGCTGCTTTAGTAAAAATAGGGTTCAAATGAAGCAGGGTTCATGGTAAAATCGTGTTATCCAAGCTAATAGAAGCTTTTACCATACTTCATTTAAGGAAGGTTCCTTCCCTGACACACTTACATAAAGTTATTCTCTCAAACCAAGCAATTGCTACTCTTTTCTCAGTGGTTTATGAAAGATGTAAAAGAGGCAGATAAAAAAGGAAAGCCAGGTTCATATAAATCTTTAAGGCAATATGGATCCTACAAATCTTATTTCTTTTCTCTGCTTCACCCTAGGTCATCATACAACTGAATATAAAACCCAGCAAATGTTATTTTTGTATCAGGAGCAGCAAAGGAATTGTACTGTAAATTTGCCCTGATTCACCCATGCGAGGGACCAATTTGGCAGATCATCCATCTTGTTCACTGTACACTGTCAGGGATGGCATGAATTCCCTACATGATAAACAGATTTCTTCGCAGGTCTGTGTCCTTTAACCCACAGCAAGGTCAAAATTATGGCTGCCTAGCTAATAAACCGCACGGCGCTGGTTCAAGTTCCCTCTAATTTTGTCCCTTGTGCCAGCTTATACAAATCTTACTGAATAACTAGAGCAGCTGCAAATTTCCTATACAATTCTTCATCCGTGCACTGCAAACCACACGCACAGAGTACAGAAAAAATCCAACCCCCCCAAAACCCACCCAGGACTAAACAAAAGCCTTCTCGAATGCTGCTTTCTCCCTCTCCCTTCCCTGCCCACCCTAATTATGTAAACAACAAAGGTAATCTATATTATCATCTATCACTGAAATACTCTATGTTGCTCACATATTAGCTTATTTATTTTTTATATCGCATATCAAGAGCTTGCTTGAATTTCATTTTTAAGACCAATCTGCTGCTTATTTACTCAAAAAGGTAGGATTATCTGAATCTAATTTTGGAAGGCAGTACAGATGACAAACTGGTTTTTTTTTCCTCCTCCAACAAAATGCAAGTGTACAGTGATTTCAAATGAGGCGTTATGCACGTACACTTCAGATCACTCAAAATGTGCTCTCCATTCATTTTTAGCACTTTCCCCTTATGGAAAAACATTCTCAAGATCACATAAATATTTGAGGAAAAAATCCATTATTTGGAAAACTCAATTCAATAATCAAATAATGCAAACATTTCCCATTAATCTATTTAAAAAATTAAACAGACATTTAGAGTACAAGTGACTGCTGACAGAACAAAGGGGAAAATTGAATGTATTCGCTATTACAGATTTAACTGTCAATCTACAGTCATTTCATATGTTTTATGAAATAATTTGTCCGTATTCATTTCTCCCAAGCTCCCCACAGGACAAAGAAACAAATTCAGGATATCTGAAAAATACATATTAAGATTTCAAAAGTAACAATTGAACATTTCCAATGAAAATAACATAGTGAAAGCATATTTCTTTAAAACATGCTCTCCTCTATTAACCCCAGTCTTCACTGAAAAACAGCACTAAGTTAAGAGTAATCCAGTTTCTTAAGGGTGCATAACTGATGCTCACTGAAGGCTTACATATGTTTGTATTTAGTGAGAAAGAGATCATTTTGTCAATATGAGTATAAAATTGCATTATGATAGGCTATGGGTATCCCATCATGCACAACTGGCCTACCCCAGGGCCACCAGTTATTGACAAAGTTACTTTAATAAATTCCAGATAAACTTCACTTATACCAAAGGGATGTTGTGTTTTATTTAAAATACTTCCCTGGGGACTTTCCTAGAAAATTTCCTTTTCTATTAAAGCTGTATAGGACAGAACAACTATTTCGACTGGAACATTTGCAAACACGGATTACTTGACTTTCAAAATGACTCTTGGCTGTGGTTTTAAAAAGGTTTTCCTGTCATTTTGTTAAATATTTGCTCATAAATACAGGATTTCAAAGAGACCACTTGCGGCACAGAGTCCAGCCCGTCCGGTAAGTGCTCAGCTCGGGAGCTTCCAGGGAACTCTGTGTCACCAAGTGCTTTCCAAGCCCTGGTAGCAAGCAAAAGCCCCAAAGCTGCCGTAATAAGGTGCTAAAAGTAAACAGCTGGCGAGATCAAGAGCATCACCAGCGTACTAGCTCACTGCAGCAGCTGAGAGGGCTATTTTCTTTTATTTTTTTAAAAAGTCTCGGCCACAAAAGTGAGCCATACCCTGCAATTTGCAGAAGAGGGCAGAATGGACTCCAGCAAACCAGACTGCCCCCAAGCCAACCTGGCAGAAAGATGCTGTCCCCGCTGCAATCTTGATAACCGAGCCCTGAGCACGCGACCGAGACGCCGTTCAACACGGCAGCTCTAAATGGCCAAGAAACTGGTGCAACTTTCGTACAGTGCCTCTTATTAAATCATTATAAGTTGATATTGAGAGCGGCAATGAAAGATTCAAGTACACTGTAAATGCATTTAAGTGATCCAAATATTCTAAAGCTGCAAATATAACTGAGTCATAAAAGCTGCAAAGACTCTTCCGTGCACCTTTTACATTATTCATTCAGAATATACGTGTTTAGGGTTTTGGAAAGTTAGGCACTTCCAACCCGTTTTTTAAAAGCATATTCAAATATGCAGCGTAGAAAATAATAATCAAATGTAAATCACATACTAGGAAGTGATTTCTGCATGAATGTGCCAACAATCTGAAACGTTTGAAAAGTGTGATTGGCCTCCATTCATATCTAAAGACAACTAAAATATCAACCCTGACTGTTTCACAGCTGAAGAAACCAGCTAAGAAGAGAGAGCTATGACCATACAGTGAGGGCCAGCATTCAAATCTTTGACGGCAAATACGTCTTCAGAGAGACAAACACATCCGATGCAGTTTGTGAACATCAGAGAGCCATACTCGTGAAATATCGCGATTGTCAGAACATGTGGTCCTTGCTCCTAAGTGAGGAAACTCTTCAATTTAGTTTTCCTCTACTATAATCCTCAAGAGGGAAGTATTATCTAAAATGAAGATATATAAATGAATGTAAACAAAGTAAATGAATGTAAACAAAGTCAACGTTATACAAGTATCTTCCAATTTCTTTTTAAATGCTATTTTTCCAGTATAAAATTGCTCCTTGAATGACCACCAACAAAACACAGCCATTACAGCTTGCCCTCCATTTCCCTCCATTTAGTACCGATCACTTAAGAAAGAAAGTAAACACTGCAATTTAGAGTCTATGACTAGGGCCTGTTTGAGCATATAATGATACTGGCTGAGAACAGCAACGATTTGACCTTGCTTTAATTATATGAACACAGAAAATCTTTTGTGGTCTTGCATTCCTTATTGCAATGGATGAAGCCAAAGGATGCTTTGGTCCCTTCCACCCTCTCTCTATGCCTTCCTCGCAGTTGCTAGCATGATGTGTTCACTGGTTACGGTGGTTTTCCTGAATCTAACATTAGGTTTTCTTGTTCCTCCACAACAACACTTCCTGCCCCACGCTGAGGTTCAGATTCCCTGTACCGGATCCTACGTCCTGAGTGGCTTGAACACTGATTGTACAGCATTTTGGACTATGATTATTGCACAGGTGTCCTGGGAATTACCTGAAAACATTTTCCTTAACACAGTGTCAGCCTGTCATATTGCTCTACAAGGTCTGATCATGTTCTCCCACCGTAACATGATAAAATTCCTACAGGGTTTAATGAAGCTCCTGCTGAGCGAGCACCAGCTGCCACTTGACGGAGCCAGGCTGCACCGGGCTCCCCTCTCGCGCACCAGCACCTTCCTGAGGATCATCTGCTCCGGCTGCATCATCTCAGGAATCAGCAACATTTCATTATATCCTGCAAAACTGCAGGACACTGGTCAAGCAGGATCATTTTTGGGATGTACGGTAACTCCTCTGACTGTAGGTAGCAACATTTGCCAACAGCCCCCGTACGAAAGCAGCAGGATAGCTCAGATCCACGGCACAGTCAGAGGGAACCTGCTACTGAAGCTCAGGACACCACCGATACAAAGACTTGCAGGTGACGCCTGCGACAATCGCCCGGAAAATCACAGACATCTACGTGACCTGACACCAGTCCCAGATGCATCCCCATCAACAGAGATATCCAGACACCAGTGCAGTGTTGAGACATGGATACCGTTTCACTGGTCCCAGAAGCACCACACTGCTGTCCGCCAGCGTGCAGGGAGATTCCTCAAGTGGGATTTCTTGCAGGCACTTTGAGAACTTGGCAGATGCGGCATTTTTGTTTGGATCCTGTTTTGATTCCTGCAGTCAAGGCAGCAAGCTTACTTTTTGTCCCCTTGTAAATCAAAGCCACGCTCAGGGCAAGGCTGTGGTACGAAAGCACTCAATTCTCCAGCAGAAAATCCAAGCTCAGCGCACCACGCGTCTCCTCCCGGCATGCTCGCCCGTCTGCGCAGAGCACCCGCTCCTGCCGCGGCTCAGGAGCTGCTAGCGCATCACCTGCCCAGCCGCTGCGACTCGCACAAGCTCAGCTAATAAGCTGCAAAAGGACTCCTGGGGAATAAGGTACAAAACATGGAGAAGTTGGGGGAAGACCATGCGAAACACAGAAGGTATTCAGGGGCCTCTAAAAGGATTATGAAAAATATTATATTCTGAAGACAGCAGGCAGACAACAGCTGCCTTAACTTTCAGACAGAAGTGGATTGAAAAAGCAGACCCACTATAATTTTCAGAGACAAATCTCTAGTTTATCTGATCCACTATTTAAATTTCAATACACAGTTCCTCTATCTGCAGTAGTAATAACCTAAATTCCATTTAGTGTTCATTTGAGCAGTCAGGATAAAGTCATTTCTTATTATCTCCCCACTGTGTAAAAAACAGCTTGAAGGTAGGAAGTCAGCAAGCATTTTCACCAAAAAGTAATTATTGTAAGTGACATTTTTACTGCTGGCATGCCATAAGGCGAACGGCGCGTTTGGAAGGACAAGTTGCTAAAGCAAAATGACAGGGTACTCTGTGACATTCCGACGAGGACCCAAACACGAGCTAACTGGCGGCTGGTTTGATGTACCACTTCTCCTAACGTCCAAAAGCTCAGGCTTCGGGTCTCTGCCAAACGAGGCAAGTCCAAACTTACTTCTGAACGAACGGCAGGAGCAGCGACGCGGGGCGCGCGGCCGGGTGATGAGGCACCGCCGCGCTCGGTGCTCCGCTCGCTCCCTCCACGGCAAATTAGCAGAGAAGATGAAAGCAGACAAACGTGGACAGGAGATTTCTCTGCAACCTCTTAAAAGAGCATTTGATACTGCAGGGCCTGCATTTACCTACTCTTACAGATGAGTTAATGGACAACAACAAACCTGGCAGGTTGCCTGAGATCAAAGTGTCTCATACTGGGACTGGATTAGTTTCTGTTTTCCCCTAATTATTAGGCTGCACAGTCTGGCCAATTTCTAGACTGAAAAAACAGGGTAATGGCAAAAACAGGCAATGGCAACACATTCAGGACAACGCAGTTATTCTATTTTCTAGGTGCTGAAAATTTCAGGCAGAATTTGTTCCTCAACCTCCTGCTTAATTTTAACTTTAATTTTCTGTCTGCCTTTACAGGATCTCCTAAAGCATCATAACAACTTTCCAGGTACCAGTGGCAGAGTGCAAGCTGGAGCTATGCAATAAATCAGCTAAGCATTTGTGGCACAATACAGCAATAAAACCCTCTTACGACTAATTAATAGAACACATCTATGAACGCTGCACACTTTCTCATAGGTAGCATTTTTAGTGGATTTACTTTGAGTGAGTGATCCTTGCCTATTCACAACTTGCACATTATTATGGCTTACAAATATATGAACCTCCTTAGAGCCATAAATGTGTGTGCACATAGAATGATATAAAGTATGTAGGCACGTGCATTCATGGTTGCAAGTGCTTGCTACAGCTGCAATTATAGATTTCCACCATGACCATGGGGATTTTGTTTGTTCCACAAATGTTAACTTTGGGGAAAACGTTATTTTGGTTTTTGCTCAGAGGGAAATTTTATGTGTGTGTTGGCGGAGGGGGGAATCAAAAGAAAACCCCTTTAGGAAAGCGCACAGATGTACGCTTATCTGTACTGAAAGGGGAGGAAACCAGCTTTGGTTAACTCAGAAATTACTAGGGGAATATTAAAAATAAAAGTCCCCATTCTCTATATGAGTACAGGAGCACATATCACTATCTGCACAATCAGGGCAAAGGTTAAAAGTACCTGAAAAAACCTGCTTCTGAGTATTGTTAAGGGATTACAGGATATTGTTGCAATTTTATCCTGCATTTTCAACAACTACATGTTAGCACTAAGCTTAAATAAAAAAAAAATGGGAATAATGTTTTCAGCCATGGGGCCTAGAAACCAGAAGCTAGAGAAATCAGACGAAATTCAGAGAAAAATAAGATGGGAGTTGGAGTTAGTCTCATGAAGAAAGATTGATGGTTGGACATTCAAAAGCACATAGGGAAGTTGGGTGCCCCAATCTCATTTTAATGAGTGTGTAACCACCAAAACCTTGTAGATACTCTTGAAAATCCCACTGCCGTGCCCAAAACTACCGTAAAACTGCGGAGCCTCGTAATCAAGAACTGACACCAGTATCTGTTTAAGGTAAACCCACCCTGGCCCCATCCTTTACCTTCCTTTCTGCCCCTCAGTGAACCACAACTGTGCTGTCCCAAGGGCTTGGGGGACCAAAGCTGTGAATCATATTTTAAAAAGTAACGCTCTCCCCAACACACACACACAAACTCCAGCAACAAAATATGGGGGGAAGGAACTAAGGATATTAGTCTGGATCTCTTTCCTCATCTCCTTCACAGCGCAAGCCCACGCACCGCAGTGCCAGCACAGCCGAGAGGCAAGCAGGTGAGGGCACAATCTGTTACGTGAGAGGTTATGCCAACATCAACGTTGGACAAAATATGAGAGAAGTCCTAGCGCGGCCTCAAGAGTTAAACGTTGCTCACTGAATGATAACTGAAGAAAACACTGTGCCCAGGGACATCTGAGCAAGCTTATAACCAGCCAGCAGCAGGTCTAGCTCCAGGGCGATCTGTGCCTGCTCAGGCTGCGTCGTGTTCAGCTAGGAAGCGGGGTAGTTGGACTGTCTTGCTCAGCTCACGAGTTTAGACTGGACCAGATTTTTCTTCCTGCTCCTGCCTCTTCCAAAGTCTTTGCCACCTGGCGTATGCCAATGCCATCACTTGCGGCCAACTCCTTCTCCTGACTGTTGAGAAAGACATTGCTGAAGACACCACAGGGGAAACTGCTTGCGGCCCTCTGCACACACCTTTCAGACCACGGTACCTCTAGCAGCGTAGCCACACCTTGCGTCAGCCAGTCTCTAACCACAGTTTGATAGGTGCTTTGTGCCTCAACAGCACAAAATACCTAACAAGCTGAAAAAAATTCTGTTCTGCACAATATATGTACCACGGTACAGCTGGATGTGAGGGGGCAAATCCAGTTACTCCACACAGGAGGAAAAGGTAAAAGCAACTGTGTCGCAGAGAGCTGAACAACGGTAGCATGGCGTAAACTCCATCAAAACTTCTACCAAGTTAGGAAGACTCTCATCAATTCCAAGTTGATGTACAGCCATGGTGTGGATGGGCTTGTATGGGCAAGTACAAATTCCTGTGAAGGGCAGTTTGAACAACCCAGATGTCAAAAATCTTGTGCAAAGAGATACAACTTGATTTAATCCATTAAGAAAAGTTGCATTGAGATCTCTCCAACTTTGGAATGAAGATACCAGCCAGAAACATCGGATAAAACTCTAAAATGTAACACCTTAAGGAACACTTCTGAAATAGCCTACAGGGAATTTGCAGGTCACTATCTAGCCACAATTTTAAGTGCTGTTGATGCTTTTAGCTCGACGTAGACATAGATTCAGAAACATCAGGAAATGCCCAGACTGGACCAACAGCCCCCCATCCTTCCCCAGCCGCAGTGGCCAAAAGTGGATGACTGCGGAAGAGGTAAACAACATAGCAAGCATGTAGTGATGATTTCCTCAAACGCACAGCTCCTCCTGCCTTCTTGAGCCAAAAGCAGGGCCTTTGCATAACAATATGTAAAATAATATATAATAATGCTGAATGAATTTTTTTTTTTACATCTTGTCTTTAAACAATTAAAAAAAATTTCTAAAACGAAATCAGATTTTAATTTATATGATTAATGGCAAAATCATGGCTGCTTTAAAATACATCACTGTACACTGCTAATCTTTATTTAATATTCTGATTTTTCTGTGTTTCCATAACTTAGCGAGAAGTCAATATTTAGAAATAACTGTTGGAAAAGACTTTTAATAACCTTCTTATTAAAACAGCTTGTGTGCAGAAGCCTTCTTAAGGATTTTCTGAATATTAAAACAAATATGTCACGAAGGCAATCAATCAAGATGCCACAACTCCACAAATTTATGTTTTTAGTATAATCAAAATAAATGAGTGTACAATACCTTTTGGAAAACAGACTTAGTGCTTTTAGGGGTTCTGCTTCAGTTTATGGTGCCTCTGTTGACTTGCTGACCTTGTGATCAGGCACTACACTTTGCCGTGTTGCCATCGTTATGACCGTTTTTTGTCCTCCACTATTGTAAGCCTGAGCATGGAGGTATTTCTATATTCCCCTTTGAGATTTTAACCTCCTTTGCTCCGGACAGAGAGTAGGAAGCAGAACACATATGCATGCTGTGCATCCAGCTCTACCATCAAATACATTTCCCCCTCTACAATGTGGATATTCATCTGCTATAGGCAAAATCCTCAAGGGATGGATCAGAAGCTAATGACTGGATTCTTTCCCTCCTAGTAAAGTCCTGACTAACATCCATGGCATAGTGGATTGTTCTTCATCTTAAAGAAAGCACTCGAAGAAGAGTGACCCTGAACATTGCTACACTCAATGCGCTCCTCTTTGGGAGGAGTACTGGCTAAAGTACTGAAACAAAATGACATTTACATTGCACGCAACAATATTATAAAAGCTATTAAGGTACATTATTTTACACATCCTCATAATCTCGCCATACTGCTTTACTTAATTTGTGATAAAATTGTTGAGAAAGGGTACTTAATGTAGGACAGTCAGTAAAAGTAATTTATCATCTTCCCGCTTCGGTGCTCACGTTATCAGCGAACTCATTTTCTGCATTCATCATGCAATCAGCCTATTATTTGCATATTAATCAGGCAGTGGACCATGAAAGAGCCGCATCCCAGCCAAATGCTGCACTATCTCAGGAGGAACACTCAGTAATTATCATACATCAGTGTTATGATGTGGTAATTGATTATAACATCTTTCTGTTGCCCCTGGGGAGTCCCACTGCTAACCCAGCTTCAGGCATTCTGTGCAGATTTTTCCCTGAAAATTAGAGAAACCATTGCTGTCCTTTTATTAGGGTTTTGTTTTTTTTTTTTTTACCTTTACAATAGGCAGCTCTCTGAGCATTTCCAAGTTACTTTTTTTTTGTAATGAAACCTTCATCAGAAAAAGCCCCATCTGCCTCAGATCAGAAAATTAAAACAAAAAAACAACAAAACAGTTGGGCTTGTTCTTGTTCGTCCTCTCCCTTTCAAGGTCTGGTGGCTTTTTAGGTGCTGGTATTGCTTACATAATACCCTTCCCCATCAAACAAAATAAAATGTCGCAACTTCAATAGACAGTAATTGCAAAGTTCGTATAAAGGCAGTTAAAGCTGCTTTATTTAGGTGCCAAATGAGAGGCTAATTTTGGTCCTCTCGGAAAGGACAAATGAAACATCTGCCAGTTCAAACTTGCACTATTTTTAGGATCCCAGTTCCAAAGGGGTAAAAGAGAGAAACACACACGCAACACAACTGCGCTCGTTCGGGCAAACCCCGGCGGCAGGAGGAGGACAGGACCCATCCTGGCCTTTTCTTTGGAAAGCAAAACTGAAAGGGGCAGATGGCTTGGGAAAAGGCACCTGCGGGTGCGGCCGAGGCCAGGCGGGAACGAGCTTTGTCCGGGCTCTGCGGCGAGGCCGGTCCAGCCAGGGAAGAGCTGGTGGGAATAACGTGATGGGGTGAAATTCCTCTGCAACGAGTCTTAGCCTTGCTGGAGAAGCTCCCAGCCCCGACAGCAAAATGGGGATATATTGTAGACCTCAGCTTTTGCCAATGAAATGGTGCTTGAGTCATTCCAGAGAATGGTCACTCCTTTCAATCACACCATAGGAAATAATATATATATTTATATACATATATATATCGATCCATCTTTCTATCTATCTCCAAGGAAACAAAAGTCTTTCAAGTTACTGTTAGCGATACTTTTTTTCCTTCTTGGGAATGATTTGCCATCAGCTAATATATAGCTCGTAATAATCAAAGGAGGATTTGCTCGTTAGCATCTAACGGGCTGTTTATTTCTCCGTTTCAGAACTATTTTGCGGAGAACACAGCTGCCGTGTAGCAACAGCCCCGTTCCACGATGGAAATAACAACCTGCACATTTGGTGCTAGCGCACCTTTCTGCAGCGTTTCAGGAGGAAAATAACTCATCATCTGTTCCTTGACTCGAAGGAAAGTAATTCTCCCCACCTCAGGAGCGCTGCACGATCGGCCGGGCAGCCCGGCACGGCGGTTCGACGGGCGCCCAGGAGAAGAGCCCAGGGGTGCCGCGGCCGCCCGCCGCCTCCTCCACGCACACGCGCCTCTCCTCCCCACAAGCAACCAGAAGACCAACGTGAGCCTTTGCCAGCTGCCAACCCTCCTCTTACTGGCAGGAAAATGCCCGATTCCTTCAGAGAAGAGCCCTCCTGACCTCTCGCAGCTGCCGGCCCCTCGGGCCTCCCCGCCGCCGGGGCAAGGGCCTCCCCACCACCTCGGCTCCTCGCTGCCGTCCGCCCCGGGGCCGCCCAGCCTCTGCGGCCGCCCTCTCACTTCAGTGCTGCTCCAGTGATTTTTCTCTTTGGCTTCCTAACATCTCAGCTCAGCGTTTTCCACCCAAGTCCTCAGCGGTTAGCAGCTGGCAGAAGAACGCCCAGCCGGCCCGGGAAGAGAGGCTGATGTGGGCCCTCTCCCCAGAGGGGGCTGACGATCTCCGAAGGAGCAAGCAGAGGGAAAAGAAAACGCTGGTAATTACTGCAATGAAGTAACGAGTAATGAAATGATGGAAATGGAAGCTACGGAGCTAAAATATTCAACTACAGCAGTTTTTTAAACAATGCCTGACCATTTCATGAACGACATCTACCTTTAGCGACCACTACGCTCGCTGGTAGTCTTCTGAACTACCTGAGGAGCGTAGCAGCAATAACAGCAAAAAAGTTTGTTCTCACATATGGCTTTAAAAAAAATTCACTAATTACTTCTATTCTGATAATGAAGAGATTGAGGCAGAGGCATTAACGTGCCTAGCTAAATGCTACTGAAGAGCCGCACGCGAGTTCCCTGCTTGGAGATCCCCTTACATGCACTCTCCTTCGGTGCAAGGGAAAGACCCACGTTCCCAAATCAACCAAAGGAATAAAACCTAGCTGCAACAGGACTGGGTCACTTCTCCCAAATGAAAGCTGTGAACTCCTAACCACACTTCAGAGTAAATTAAACTTGTCTTCAGAATACGGCAGGACTCTCCTCTTTGCCATTTTCACGTGAAAAGTGTGTTGGTGCTTTGTCACTATAATTCAGCTGCAAGAAATATCTGCCCAGAAAATCGTGTTCACTCCATGATTATGTATTTTATCTTAGTACTATTGTAACACTAAACCTATGACCATGGTGAGGATGGAGTCATCTTATGCAAGTTTAATCACTGGGTGGTTCAACAGGCAGGGAAAATACGGGTAGGACAGGAGGACAGGAGTTTCTCCTCAAATATCGACTGATGGGCAAAGAACTACAGCCATGTGAGACAGCTTGTGGAGGACGGCCCTAAGTAATAGGCAGAAATGAGCAGACGATATCTAGCAATGCTGTCCAACGTTATAATAATAACTAACTGGAAACGCTGGCTTCACTCGGCATTCCCAGGCCCCAGTAAGGTGCCTGGACAGTGATTCTCCCAGCTTTATTGATACCATAAAGGCTGCCAGGAAGGTTTTCATGGTCCAAATGTCAGGGAAATGGCACAGAATGTAATCACACACGTTACAGACAGACTACAACAGCTGCCCTTATGAGGAGCCAATTGATACCCTATGGATTGAAATCAAGACAGTTCGGGCCAACTGCTTCAGAACTGCAATCTCAAGCACACACAAAGAATGTGCAAACTTAACCACGACTCTTCATTATACTTTAGGGTTCGCATGAAGGTAACTGTTTTGCTGAATTAGTTGTTCGGCTCCAAACAAACTTCTAAAATGTATCTGACATCTAGCACAAAAGGAGCCAAATTTCTCAGCTAAACAGAAAAACTCAAAAATTGGCCATCAAATACGACCCGTCTACGCAGGGAACTCTTGCAGTCCTACAACTCAGCTGTTAAAAAGCCACGTGATCTCCCTTCTCTTCCATTTTATGGACCACATTCACCAGAGCCATTTCAAGTCACATACAACTTTATTAACCTAGAGTGCCAGCAAATTACTGCAGAACAGGCTCTTTCTTCTTTTGAATTTAAAAATAAAATAAGCCATATTTGGAAAGATCCGTCAGTACCACTGACCATTTGTGTGATCTCAAGGTACCGAGCATTCAGCACTCCTTGTGCTAAATCTGAATCATGCTCTGGAGCACCATCTTGGACAACTATGCTCTTCCAAAACAGAACGAGTACAATGAAGGAAATAATCACGAAACATGGAGAGGGAAGGGGAGGCTAGAGCTTTCTCTATTGCCACCATGTGGTTAGTGAGATCTTCTCCTAAGGATAACAGGATGATAACCCTGAATATGAACTGCAGCAGATCCAAGACTGAAACATCCTCTCTCTCCCCTTATTTCTCCCGGACTGGCAAATGTGACAGCATCCTTCCCTTATTAGATAAACAGGAAGATCTGCCCAGGACACAGTTAACTACCTGCCCACCCTGCAGCTTCTGTACTGAAAGGTATTACAGGAATAAGTATTGTAGAAATAAAAATATAATAGATATCTGGGTCTGTCATCATTCCACAACATATCTGTTAAAATCATAACTACACCAAACCATAGATTGCATTGGGTTTTTTTTCAGATTTTTTTCCCAAGAGATGATAAGAAGTAATCTCTCTGTTATTACAAATGTTTTATTTTGAAAATAAAGCTTTTATGCATATTTTAGTTGATCTAAATACAGTAGATCTTGGGTTTTTAAATCACCAGATAATATGCAATTATCTCAAGCTAGATTCAGATTTTGAAACAAGCTCTAATTAGCTCCCCATTTTATGCTGCTGTAATCCTTTCTTCAACTCCCATGAGCGTTACTATTGCTAAGCAGCATGAGGTTAGGAATGATGGATGATACCCAGAAAGGAAGACAAACAAAAGGGAAATTCAAAATCCCCTGAGATCACCCGCAGCTGTATCGGCAAATGAAGATTTCCACATTAGGTCATAAGACGACCCTTACAGAAACACATACCAAAAAGGCATGTCTTTTTCCCACTGAGTATTTGCAAGTCTTTAATGTAGTATATAGAGAGTATATGTCCTTCACAAAAGGATAAATACAAAAGTGAATAAAAATTCAGCTTGCCTGGGAGTAGCTTTGAAATCAACAGCACCAAAAGAGAAACTGTCTTAATGTGATATAGCTGCTTGATAAAGATGTAAGACCCCAAAATAAAACAAACTAAGAGCAGCTATATACAGTACAAGTATTTAAAAAACACCCAAGCACATAAACCTTCTCCTGACACATGGCTGCTATCCAAACCCAGCCCAGCTCTTCCCATCAGTAATGCAACTAAATAAGGGCCAAATTCATCAAGAAAAAATGCTGATGCAGTTGGGTGACACTAATTCAAGTTTTTCTTTCCATGTGATTTGGTCCATGCTTTTGACACATAAATCATTAAAAAGGCAGATTTACCCAAGGGCATTAGAGCATTTAGGTGGAAAGAAATACAGGAAAAATGTTAGGAAAAATGTTAGAAAAGGCACACATTATTTTTGATCACCTAGGGTACAGACACCATTTTTATCTAAAACACATTCACTGGAACTTGCACAAAACTCTCTTAATCACTCAAGCCATGACCAAAGCTCGCAGACAGAAAATACAGATAAGTATCTGGTTATGATTTCAGTACTGACTGTGTTTTTCAAAAATTCTTAACTACAGCTTGAGAAAAGAAAAGCAAGCTTGGCTTCTCTTTGCTCTCTCAAATTATATACGTATCTGCTTATCCATTCATTCTTTTATATAAAAGGCTGATATGCCCATCTGTCCATGTGTGACGATGGAAAACTACTGGACAAAAGAACAGATTCTCATGAATGAGGTGTTAATCAAAACCTTGTGATCTAGAAGTGAAACTAACTGGGTCAAAAATCCAGAAAATCCTGCTAGTTTGACATAATAATGCCAAACAGTAATGAAAATACTCACAGCTAATAAAAGCTGGAGACGTTACTATGCATGTTGACACTCTATACACTGAAGACCTTCTTGGCAAAGCACTCAGGAGCCACTGGATGTATTAGTTTAATTTCACTTCTTTCCTTTCACGCATTCAACAAGTTCCTAGCCAATTATATTACGCAGAAAAGGCTCCAGACCTTTTTTTCGTTTTAAAGCTGTTCTGATTAATTTCTATGTTAAAATTACAAGCATGTAACCTTTTCTGCCTTGATTTTCCTGGGAAATGTTCTTGGAAGACCTGAAAATCAGAGCTGCTTTTTTTTTCCTGCCCTGGAGTGGAGGATCTTTCACAAATGCATAATTATTTTTTTTACCTTTTCCAAGCTGTTTGCTGTGCTTTTAATTACAGAACAGCTGCTAATAAAATCAAATTACCAAACTGCCCTTCCTCATTCAAATAACATGGTTTTGCTCTTTTATTCTGAGTAATGTCACAACCCTACTTACTCTTTCGCACAGAGAAAGGTATCAAGAAAAGAATGACTTGTAAAACAATTTTAATCATCAGAAAGCAGGGAGAAAAGGGCACGAACCCATTTTCTCATTTGTAAGTTTGCTTTAAGGAAAGAAGGACAGCGATCATCAATGACATGATTTTAGTAGCTGATAGGAACGCATCACATTGCAAAATACTCGCTCAAGGGCAGGAACTAAGGAAGGAGACGGGAGTGTGGGAGTGGAACAAAATATCGCAGTAGCGAAACTGAACTTCCTGAAGGAAATCACTTCTAGCTGCTGGTGACTGTCATGGGAACCCACAAGGTGGTCAGACGGTAATACGACAGGCTTGTCTTTCAACCTTTTTATAATTACACTTAGAAATAAATATGATGATTAGCAATAACAATGCAGCCTTTTCCCAGCTCCTCTAATTTCAAGTTCCTCTTAAAATGGCTTTAATTAATTACTCATATTTTCCATGCAGTCTTAGGCATTTATAACTGTAACAGTTACTATTGCATAGCATTAATTCTACCAAAAAACCGTCAAGGCATGCTTTTAATGAAGGGCAGCGTATAAAATGTCTCAGAAAATTTCCATGTTCTCTATCTGCCTGTCTATAAGTAACAATGGTCCTATGATCGTAAATAATTTTCTCCAGTTTTGGTTGTAGTTTCATGGCTGTTTTTTCCAGGGGCATTTTTGCTTTTATGTATTTATTTGCAACTGCTCTTCTTGAGAAAAACACGGATTGAACATCATAATGGATTTTCTTCCAGTAAAATCTTTGAGAATGCAAAACAGTTTCCCAGCTGAGTGAGGAAAAATAGTTCAGTTGGGATATTCAGAATAAACCCAACAGGCTGCAGAAAAGACCAGCGTTTCAGAACAGCACAAAGGTGGGAAGAAGAGCATAATCCATCCTTCTCTCTACCTTGAACTGCTGTAATTCTCAAATACAGGGCACTGGCTATAAGTACAGAGCAAGGCACAAGTATTTTTCTAGAGGACAAAACAGACTGAGTGGTTTACATCAGTTAAGCATATCGCTGGTAAAGAGACCGTGTGGGTAGAGCTGGTATCTAACAGCAGGAACACAGCTGTTTTGTTCCAGTCTCCTTACTACACTGGGGCCGTCTTCGTAAAATCTTTAGCAATTTGCTTTTCTCTGACATTCATCTTTGCTGCATCTGCTTTTTTGCAAATGGAAAGGGGGGGTGGAGAGTAGAGATCGGCTTGGAATATTTAGCAAAGTTTGAAAAAGAAATGTATAACGTGCTCTATTCCCCACCTTCAAGTTAACAAAGCATATTTTGTGCAAAAGAAAGTAGGAAAAAAATATGCCAGCAAAGAAGGCAGCTGGAGCATGCAGATCACATTACAAACGAAAGGCTTGTTTTACAGCCATTGTCACATGTCAAGTTGATAAGCTGAACTATGGTACAAAACTGCAGAGCCAATGATCTCTAAGATCAGACAGACTCTCTTTGCTTAATATATGTGGCTAAATATGTGTACTTCCTAGATCTGCCATAGCAACAAGGAGAGAACGAGGAATTAACTGTGTTAATAAATAAAAAAAGAAAAATTGAAGGTTCTCCGGTACGATACAACAAAACACAAGGAACCAGTCGGCGTCAAAGCAACAGCAACGTAACAAAAGCACAGAGCATCATTTCAGAGGAAATCATTGAAAGCGGCTGATTACCTGAGCTTGCACATCCCTGCTGTAGGGAATCCTGCAATGATGTCACAGAGTGAAGGACTAGATAAGAGAGGAGAGGAGAATCAGGGAACAATAAAAGGCGATGCCAAACCACAAACTAAACAGTAAGCAGGCTCAACAAGCAGCCAAAGGCTGCGCGCACCGAGGGCACGCTGCTCGCTTAGGTCAGCGGCGCTGGAAGGGCACAGCCGAGGCCAACCCTAGTCTGGCCTTTCTGTATCAATAGATACTAGGATAAGAAAGGGCCACAATAAAAGCGTAATGGCAACGCTGCGTTCCCCCTTTAAAGCTTAATTCTTCTCGTTCGCCTCCTGAAAAAGCAATCGATAGTCTCCTAGAGACGATAATAACCCCCCATACAACTTTAGAAAACCGCACGCAAGACTTTCCAGTGCATTAGCCAAAATTTTTGGAATTACGTATCATATTTATGCCTCAATAATATTATCCTAATTAGGGACTTGATAACTCCTGCTTATCAATTACGCATAAACGAGCGCTTCTTTTGTAAACATTCCCAGCGAGTCCCCTTAAGAACAGGCTGCGAAGCGAGGGTGGACACTTCCACTTATAGAAATGCCTCAGCTAACATAGGGTCGAAGTCTCGCTTAGTGCAACTTTAAAACAAATTCCTCCTCCTCAACTCAAACAACATAGTGGAATTTTAATTACCTTGTCCTTGTTGCTGCCCTTGCGCGGGCAGGACACACTGTCCCAGCTCACCATTCAACCAGAGCTGCATACGAATAAATGGTTCTCGGCCTTTTTGGGTCAATTTGCTCCATGGCTTTGGCCTGGAGAGCATGTCACTGACACTTCCTTGGGACAGCCCCAATACCTGAAGTGAAGCAACCAAGAACGGCACGTTAACACAGTTGATCTGGAAGGGGGTAGTTTAAGTAACTTTGCTTTTCTTTACTCGCATATTGCTCATGTCAGTTTTATCTTGACAAGGAGTAAAACTTTAAAGTGACATATATATGGGCTTCGACTGAGTTGCTTTTTTCCTGCCGTGATTTTGTTCTGGAGCATGTTCTTTTTTTCTTTTTTTTCCTGCAGGAACAGAGCAGCAGTATGAACACCAAAAGGATGGGGAGAGATTTGCATGCTTTTCATATTTTGTGTCAAATTTCATCAAGTCTAAAGGAAAAGCACAGAGTCCAGGCACTGAGAGGTAGATAAAACAGGAGATGATTGGCATGTATTTTGTTCTCAAACAAAAATAATTGGGACTTTTGAGACTAGTCCTATATTTGGTTGATTCTTGTTTTGGTATGAATTAGAATGATGTGTGTTTTCACCTGTGGCAGTGGCTGCTCCACGTAAGTAAATATTTAAGAATACAGCCAACCAAAGCTACGCTGGAATTTGAGACAGGCAGGACGTAATTATTTGCCTGGAATTCAGCACAGGTACAGGGGTTAAAATTCATACTTTATGAAAGCTGCCATGGGATCTTTAATGACCCCAAGAGGTCAGGCTTTTCATTTTACATCTTATTGAAAAGATAATAGTGCAGTGCTAGCTCCTATTATACTATTATATTGATTTAATTCTTTATCAGAAGGAGAAACACCAGATGTCCACCACCTCCCCAGCCTGGAAGGTGTTCGCTGGTGCTCTTCCATCTAACCGTGACCCCCCCGAGCACCCACATGTTCAATGCTCAGAGCCCAGAATGCAACAACTTCAGAAAGACTTTTGATATCTCGCATATCTGAAATCAAATACTTCTTAAACATGTCTGAAAGCACACTAAGATTCTGAACACTAGGCAGAAGCAATGACTGTAAATTCTTGACTTAAGACTAAGGAGAGGGTAGGGGATTTTTTGTGTGTTTGTTTTAATACCCATGTGCATATTTCCAAATATTAAAAAAAGGAAAAATGCTCTCGTGTCTATAATCTTCACTTGTAACAAATTTAAGACTCTCCAGTCATGACAATGGCATCACTCAAATATTCCATGAATTCAGTACATTAAGCATGAAATACTGAGTCTTGATAATATTTGCTCCAACTTTCAAAGTTTCTAAGCTCAGGGCCCCCGCTTCTAATTGCGAGCAACTGAAGCCAATCTTTGTAATAAAATCCATGCAATTCATGAAACACAGGAAAACTAAGACTTTGCCTTGTGAGCTTATCTTGAAAATACTTAGCATACTAAGCAAGAACATTTTTTAAGACTTATGCGGCATATCCCCTTCCATAGGCATGGATGTGTTAAGCTTAGCTCCTTTTCGACATAAGGAGCCTAGCGCACATTCAAAATACTGGTGTAACAAGAGAGAACCAGTGCTTTACCTTTTCCCCAAAGATCCTTTGGCAGATGCCATTCTTTGCTAGCTTTTCTTTGACCTGACGAGTTAGTTCTATCGTATCCACCTCCTGGTACATATAAATCTCATACTGCTCAGGTGTCAGTGGAGGAACCGAAGGTTTGGATGGCTTTGACAAAGACACAATAGGGGACGAAGGGAGGGGGCTATTTTGTGGCGTCTCGCTGCGACTTGCCCCAGTCATGCTCAACTCAGAACTCTGGGAGTACGGAGATTCAGCGTTTGGCCACTCTTTCCAATACTCTGAAGATGATGGTCCTTGAAGCTGGCTACGATCTGGCCTAGTCTGATTGCTGACTTTTTCTTTTCCAACACTGGCCTCCTCAACTTTTGTGTCTTCGGGAAGAGCCGTGTTTCTTCTCTCATGCTGAACAGTATTCCACCAATGGTCCTTCCAAACACCACCACGTCCCAACTCATTTTTAACATGCCTCAACATACCCTGGGCAGAATCACTTATTCCATGAAGCTCTAAACCAGGTGCCTCCTGAGGCTCCTTTTTGAGCCCAGAGAGGTTCTGCAATGCAGAGATACTGGAATCAGTGACAGATGAATGTTTCTTCAGGGACATGGCCAAAGGAGAAAAGCTGGAAACCGAAGACATTGCAGGTGTAGATACTAGTTTGGGGGACAGGATAGAAATGTCAGCTTGAGATAAAGGTGGTGTTTTTAAGGCAGGTTCAAGGGCAGCCTGCTGTGCCTCCATTTCGCGCCGGGCTTGTTGCAGAATGGATCGAATAGCATCATCAGAATTGCCACTGCTAGATGCAGAAGGCGGCTGAGCCGGCTCAGCTATGAAAAACAACCAAAAGACTAAATGCAACACAGGAATATGCTTTATATTCAACAAGTGATACTGTAAATATTTCCCTGTAAGAAAAGGGGCTGCAATACATTTCTCAATGGGACGGAGAGGTTTTCACTAATCGAAGACTTTTGCTCTTCAAAATATGGTAAGATTTCCGAAGTTCTGCACTGGGAAATTTTTACAGTGGCCAAAGGCCTAGACATTCACACACACACGCTCAACTGCAAAAATCTATTACTAAATGCACATTTTCTACGGTGGCAATAATTTTCAAATAAATGCCTTTGAAAATCAAGCTCTTCCTCCCACGCCCCCAAGAGCTCAATAGCTTTTTATGGTTCTGTTTACAAAGTTATTTAACCTTTCACTTCTCCCCATCTCCACAAATGAATCATAACATGCACTCAAAACTAAATACAGCTACATCCACCTGGACAATCAGTACCCTTTGACAATATAAATACAGTGAATCCTTTTAACTCCAAAAATATAATACATAAATTACAACAAATGAAGAACTTTAGTAAAAGACACTGTTATTTAACTTGACAAACTAAAGCTGCTCCTGCTTCCTGTTTTCTCGTTCCATGATCCTCATCGCTGAATTAAACAGCTTGAGAAAAATCAGGTTGACGCCTGGCTGCCTCTCTCAGCCCTATCAGGAGAAAGTCCCAGAATGGAGCCACGGGCCCTTCCGGAAGAGAGAACACCTAACTCAAGCACTTCATGGGTTTGTGGGGCTGTTTGCCAACAGTTCGTGGGTGAGCGAAAACCGGGATGTGGGTGCAGAATTCTCTCTGCAGGGTCGGAAGATTTTGGCAGCACGGCTTCTGTTTTGATCTATGTTCGTCTGCACTGAGGTCTCCAGTGCTTCAACACAGATTCCTCTGAGAGCTACTCCATAAGGAACGGGAGAAGCGAAGCACTGGATAACAGCGTGGGACCCACAGACCGTAAGAAGCGGCCTCACAGTGAAATAAGGTTTCAAATACTCTGTGTTATTCTAGTAATATTATGCCTCATCTGAATACATTTCCAAATTTGCCCCCCACTTTCCTTCCTGTTACACACTAAAAATCTGGGGAAAAAAAAGTCAGTGGGACCATCTCTTCTGCTTTATCTACTGGTCTCATGGCGGGGGTGAGGCTGAACTAATATTTGAAAAAAACCCTGAGCTTCTCAGATGACACATGCCACTGAACAACTTGTTTGCATTTTCCTGCGCAAAGCCCATATTTTTCTGTATGTAATCATTACTTCTATAAAGTCATACTGTTTATTTAAATCATACATTGACTAGTCTTTTACAGTTTGCTGTGAGATTAGCCTGGTTTTAATTTCAAAGGCGACTACTCAAAACTGTAAATCAGCATTTGCTTTAAAAAAACAAAACAAAAGTAAGGCAAAGGACTTTCTACTTCAGCATCAGCTCCTCAGCAGCACTGGAAACTGTTTTACAGTTGTGAGGGCTACGGAGTAGGCTGAAATGTTAGCTACCTGACAGCATAAAATAGGAAATTAAACTTATCTCAGGCCAAGCTGTTAAACATTTATGATGTTCTTCAGAAAGGAAATGCTTTTGGAATTTGCCTGCCCGTTCCCGGAAAAAGAATGATTTCCTTGCATTCCACAACCAAAAATACAGTCACGGGGAAGTCGGGTCGGAGTCTGACTCCATTATAATTTCAGTACATGATGTACGCAGCGAGATGGTAATATATGACCGATAACTGCTGGCTCGGTCATGACCTTCAGACAGCCACGAAGGAGATGAGTCCGTTCAGCTCCCTCTCCCATGCTGCTGTCCCTGGGGCCGAATTTGCCTGGAGAGAAGGGAAAGCAGGAGCTGCTCCCTCTGCACGGGGGCACTGGTGGGAGCCAGCAGCCGTGCAAATAGGGAAGGGCTCTCTGCTTTGGAAAGTGCATCTGGAAACCTCAGCTTCCCTCCCGCAAGGCGCGAGGCGAGTCGGAGAGAGCACGGAGCAAAGCCTCCGTCGCAAACCGAAGCGCTCAGCCTGACTTGGGCTGCGTTATGGGCAGAAACAACTCCACTGGAAAAGAAAGCTCTTCAAACCTACGCTCAAGGTTTTAAGAATATAATTAACTGACCAGAAAGCTCATGATAATTGTTTTAATTAAATTCTGAAATAAAAGGAACAGGAGGCAAAATGAGGCTGTACCTGTTTTCTGTACTTGCAGCTCCCTTTTGGCTTGTTCTAGAATGGATTTGATGGCTTCATCAGAGCCCGTCTCCGTGGTTCGGATCCTTGTGGTTATATTACCTGAGGAGGAAAACAAAACTAATGACACCGGGAAAACTTTTATTTGTTTTGTTTTAATGCAAAGACAATACATACTGATATACTGCCAGCACTGCCTGACAACAGTTTGCATGGTACATTTACCAACATTTGCTAACACCAAGAAAGAACTTCACATAATAAAGAAAAAATATCCTCTTTACACAAAAGCCTGTTCACTAGCTGCGCTGGAATGATGAAAACACTGATATTGTCAGTAGAAGAACTATGTGGTCATATATTCATTATCCAGTAAAACACATATAGATCTATTTTTTAGCTTTTCCTTTGTTTGCAGGAGAAGAGGAAACGGAAGGGTTAAGAATTGGAGGGGAAAAGAAGAAAGCTAAGATCAGGAATCATCCTTCAAAATTGCATTAGCTTCTAGGCAAACCAGGTTGAGTATATATTCAGCCCAAAACAGATTAAAAGAAAAAAAACTAGGCATAGGAAATCAAAAATAATTTTTACTTTTCTAGAGGTTAATACATTAAGAGAAACATTCATTTAAGTGCTGATACTATTTGAAGTGCTCTCCAGCTAACAGCTATTTCTTATTTTTTTACCACTAAGGGAAAAAAAGGAGGGAAAATTCCTGTGATTTTGAAAACTATTGCACTTAAATGCACCGTTCATTATGTAATTGTTATTTGTAAGTGATCTAGATGACTTCTGACTGGAATCAAAATAACTGCAGATTTTTGGGGGTATTTGTTTTTTCTTCTTGTCTTGCTAAAAGAAAAATTCTGCAACTAATCTATAATGAAGAAAAACGTTCAAACTTCCTGTTCAACCACACTTTCCTGAGCTAACGTTCACTTATCGCTTGTTCAGACTGTTTCATATACCATACCAAAGCAAGTCTCACGCTTATTTAACAGCATCTTAAAGTGTATTTGTCAACATAAGCCCCATGAGGAGAAAGACGGATAACGTACAGCAGAAGCAGTATGTTATTTATGTTGGAATTACACAGAATTGTGCACCTTTCTTGCTCTAGGATCACAAAAATAGCAAAGATAGCATTTCGGCAGATTTGCTGGTAGAGATTTTATAAAGCCACGTCTACCACTTCTCTCTTTTTATCTGCGTACATACTGAGGCTGGGAGTGGAAAAAGTATCCAAACAGGGTTAAGTTAGTACAGCGGCAGTGGAATTAGAAAAAGCAAAGTGTTCTTCTAACCCATGGTTTGTTTTATACTTACTGTCTGTTTTTCTATCAGATTCCAGGCCAGAATCAAACTGCACAGTTTTAAGGAAACACACAGCTAAAGCACACTCCACTCCCTAGATATCGACTGCAAAGAAAAACACCTGCCTGTGACGTACCTTCAGACCCATTTCTTCGTTTCGGTACTTCCTGAAATAGTCTGTTCAGGTTCTGGCCTGGATTCTCTGTTGAAAAACAAGTTTGGTAAGAACAAAACAATCAGGGGATGGTTGCTCTGACATCACGGGCTGTGCGACATGAAAAGACAGCAGCGTGTCCCTAAACGCGAGCGCTGGGCTCGCCTCAAAGCCTCGAGTCTCTGCCTGAGTGCTGGAGGAGCTGGCTACTTTGGAAGAAGCAAGGCCGGCTGATTTGTTAATAAAGATTACAGCTACGTTCGGAAAGGAGATTAGACAGATATAAATAAATGCCTAGAGATACCAAAAATGAAGAGGTTAAAGATGGGCAGATAATCCCCTCAAGTGCAATCATCAAAAGGAAGAGCAGATTATAAATCTAACAGTGTTCACTTTCAATTAAACAAAATCTAGGAAAATCCTGCCTGTCCTTTCCAATATTTCTCGTCTGTAAACAACTTACTTATCGGTTTCTCTAAATGTAAATCTCAGTCGTTGTTTAAGATGAACCACAATGAAATGCATATGTTATTTCTTAAAATCATTGACTTAAAGATGCAAAGCTGCTTTAAATCAGGATTTTTTCGTAATTAGTCATCTCATGCATCACCTATGCTATTTTGTCCAAACACTCTGGAAAAATTGCACAAGCCAAAACAAAAGTCTGTTCTCTGTAAACAATCCCAAATAAAATTTTCAAGTAATTCAGAGGGCTGATGCCGCTAGTAGCTACTGACCTTCTTCACTCAGTATTTCGCTCTGACACACAGCTATTTGGAAGTAAGAGATTCAGTATCCCTGTTCCTTGCCCTGCCTCACAAACACAAGCGGCTACAGAAAGCATAAGCAAACAAACATACTAACCTGCATCAGTCCTGAAAATTAGACCTAGAAAACTGTACTTTCTGCACCTTACGTCTGATTGAGGTGAGAACAACAGCGAGGCATAAACGGCCTCGTATGCAGGAACTCGCACTGTTTTTCACATTTGTAACTAATAGGAAAAGCCGGCAATCCCCTTAGTCAACAAGCGCTTACCTCTTTGTCTACCCTGGATGCTGCGAAGAGCCAAGATGTTCTGCTCGTCCGAGAGGAACTGCTTCATCTTATGAAATGGCTCCTTGCCTCTCACAGTCAGTTTATTCCATGGCT
Organism: Dromaius novaehollandiae; assembly: GCF_036370855.1. Lineage (NCBI taxonomy): Eukaryota > Metazoa > Chordata > Aves > Casuariiformes > Dromaiidae > Dromaius > Dromaius novaehollandiae. The sequence continues at coordinate 8,322,936 of NC_088116.1, forward strand.
TTGGCCGGGCTAGTATCTCACTCACAGACCCTTGAGACAGTCCCAACACATAATGTCCAAATATCCGCTGTCCAATATTGTGCTTGATCAACTGCTCTTTCACCTGACGTGCAATTTCGGCCGTGTCTATCTCCTCGCCTTCAGAGATGCTCCCAGCACTTTCTGACTGGCTGGGAGATGGGGCCATGCCATTTACATCCGGACTTTGTTGTAATGGACTTTGGGAAGATATGGAGTTTGTGCTGTAAGGACCTGTTGAAAAAATCATGCTTGTGCTTCCTGCTTCCTGCATTGCCTTGGAGTAGAAGGACTGCATTAGCTGTCGCTGGAGGAGAGAGTTTAGTGCAAATTTTCCTGTGGAGGCCAGGGGTAAGCTGGGGCTTGCCAGGGATGAGCTGAAAAAGTCTTGACTTAAACCCGTTGGTGAGAACTGGTGTGTACCATTAGTATTGGAAGCCTGCTCCCCCGCGTTGCGGAGCAACTGAGAAGGAGGGGAGGCCGGCAAGGTTGCAGGACGCTGACTCTCAGGCTGGTCTTTCCCTTTTCTCCTGGCTGACCCTACAAGGAAGGTCAAACATAATGCATTATGGGGGATTAAAGAGGGAAAAACCATGATAAAAAATGCAAAGTTTGCCCCGCAAAGGGAAAAAAGTGCAGATTTACAAGGGCCAATGAGGTGGCGGTGGGACTTTTGTTTTTGTTTGTTTTTGTTTTGTTTTTGGTTTGTTTTGTTTCAGTTTTTTAATAATTGAAATTTTAATAAGCCAAACAAGGCCCCCAAAACAAACAACATGCATTTCATGTTTGCACCTTTCTTGTATGTTGCAGCCTGGAGAATCCCCCTTACAAACATTAAAACTAGAACAATTACATGAAGTGCAGTCATACATTTAATATAAATTCAGTTACAGACAGCAAGTCTCTTCGATGTCTCTCATTCAAGACATTACTCATTGGACCTGACTGAACCCAAATGCAGCAAACATTTACATTTTGGAACAAACCAATTTGATTAAAGAAATCACCATTAGGTGGATGCACCAAGATCACTCAGTTTAAAGTCATAAACACTTCTGAATTCAGTAATCCCAGTGCCAGTGGCAACTTTTAACTTTCTTCCAGCTGCACAAACCATAAGCATTGAAGTATCTGGAAATTCCATGACTTGCCATTCAAAAAATGTGCACACAAAATGTAAAAAGCCCACATTCGGAAAACTAAACGGCAAACACACTTCTCAAAAGAAAGTATTTTGTTTTTCCAAAACTGACCTGCTGGTAGTATATCTAAGTATGTCAGACAGGAAGATTATTGTGTTCTACATGCAAACATTTTGCATAACATTGCGTGTGGGGGAAGAGACTCCTGGTGCCACGGATGAATTTGTTCCCAAAACAGAAGACAGCCTCAAACACTACCACTCGGTACATCTTGTAATGCCTCTCTTTTCTAACCTTTAAAGGGTCTCTGAGGTCTCCAAGTTTTATTTTTACTATCCGGTCTATAAAACAGCAGAAATCAAACCTTACGCAGTGCTCTTGTCGCCTGTTAGTCTTTCTGCCATGCATTAGCTCAGACTCTCATCTCTCATTCAACCCTCCCTCCCCCTACGAGACATCAAACAAACTATAATAGCGGAAAATCGTGTCAACCTACCACTCAGGTCACTATTAGCGATACGCAGCGTGGCGTTCTCAGACTGCAACGAGCGGTTCTTCTCCAGCAGCAGCACCTCCAGGGGCTTAGATGCATCCTAAAGAAAATCAAAGTGGGAGGTTTGTTTCCAAAAGCATGAAGAGACTCACTCAGTCACTAAAAAGGATTTCAGAAGAGGGGAAAAAAAGTGCTCATCCTTGCTACGAATGTGGCTGGGGAATTCATCATACATATATTTGGAGGACTCACTCAATGCTCTTCCACGAGCTATAGCACAGATATACTGTTTAATTTTCATTGTAAATCATTCATCAATTTTGCATTATTTTGAGATGTGTAATGGAACATTTTCTTAATCCTACTTATTTTAAAATGGTACTGGCATGCTTTCAAGCTAAAAGCTGCAGACTTCTTTTAATCTGATTAAAACACGAATTAAGATTGTATTATTTTTTCTACGTCAACAGACCAAAGTTAAGCATTTCCTTGAAATGTTGTGTTTCAGTGTAAGCAGTTTGTTAGAAAATAAAATCAGTCACAGAAACCTGCCATTTACCTTCCACTAAATATCTAACCCTTGATTATTGAAAAGCACACTGAAAATTAATCCTAGTATATTGATATTTGGTTCACATTTCAGAAGCAGGAATTTAATTCACAACCTTCGATCTTAAGTGAGATTAACTTGCTGGAGTATCAGAGATTTTTACTCCTCAGTACTCAGAGGTTTGTTTGTTTTCTTTTGTGAACATTATATTCAAGGCTAACAAAGATTTAAAAATGCTAAAATCCTTGCTCAGTGTACTATCAGTTCAAGAAACAGGCACATTTCGGCATAGCTCTATACCAATGCTAGTATCTTTGAAAGACTCAACTTCACAACATTATGGTTATCCACTCAAACACCAGCTGAAACGCCATTCTTTGTCCTTGACCACTTAAAAGAAATTAACAGGCAAAAAATGTTTAGTTCAGCTTTTTACATAGGAAAAGCAGGAAAACAATGATCCACCCATATATCTCAATATCTTACGGACATGTAGGAGCTCACAGTTTACAGATCAACAGGAAAAAGTCCATGCTTACACAAATGAATCGTAGCACAAAAATTCTGTTATTTAACCGAACTGCTGAAATAATTAAGAAAACAAAAGTAGATTCAGTACCTGTGCACCAGAGCTTTCAGATGGTGCAAACTCCATGGATTTCAATATACTGTGGAAGGTAGAAAAACAATTATTTTCTATTTCTTCTTTTCATAACAACTCCACTAATGAGCATTAACAGTATAATTTCCTACTCTCCAGCAACACTATAAGTGATACCTTAACAACGTTCCTTGCAGTAATGCAATCTGATAATGAATATAGAATAACTATTCAAACTCATTATTGGATAAGAAAATTTTCTCAAGCGTCATCTAAATCATTCCATATGCAATCCCACCAGGCCAGTTTAAAGCGTAAATTTAAAGGTTAATAAGGATATAACATTTTAAGCTGTCAGAGACGATATAAATTTATCTGTGAAGCTTGAAGGGAACGAAAAAGTTGTAGCAAAGCAGCAAAACAGGGGAATCACCATCACAGTTACAGTACTTTATATAATATACACCAGCTCACATATCAAGGAAAATATGCACAAATAATCTTCCCGACCAAGACACTACAGGCTAAAAGGCAGTTTTTCATTTTAATAACCTTCTAGCTCTATAGCAAAAGGGAGACACAATGGCACAGTATTTCTTAAGAAATATGACAGATCCAAATATTTATAAATACATTAAGAGAACAATCTGATAGTCTCGCTGTCAATATTTTATTTAAATAGAGTGGCCAAAGGACATCTCCCTTCAAAGTCTTCAAGTTAGTCTTGTACTCTCTGGTAAATGAGAATCTTACAGGAATCAAACCTTATTACTTTGCTTTGTCTTACAAATTTTTTTAAAATAGGCCTGCTGCAGGCAGGATGTTGAATTCCTAAGACTGAAGCAATAAATGATTTCAGCTTCTCTCTGTACAATGAAGACATTCATTTCTTGAAGAAAAATACATAAACAGATACAGTGTTTATACAGCATTTCTGCAAAGCACCAGGCACTTTGCGAGGCAGGGGAGAATAAGTTTAATTATGTAACAAAAGTGGAAACTGAGTCACAAAAAGCAGAAGGCCAGTATTAACATGTATAAAATAATTTTGGATGCTACTAGGAGTCTGTCAGGAACCCAGCACTCATTAGCTGCCTCAGACGCCTGGTGTCCAGCACCTCTATAAATCTGTCTGTGCATTAATCCAGAATCAGATGTACCATCAATTGACACTCTGGAAATCATTTGTCTCAGTGACTCATTCAAAATCACAAAGTCACAGCAAATCCAAGAGAGAAAAAAAAAAAGAAGTCATCCTGAGGCAGAACCTCATCTGTTTTGCATCTGTGCATTACCCATTGCATACAGTGTTAATTCTGACAGGCATTCTTAGAAATATAATAATTAATAAAGCCCACAAAATTCAGGCCATCGGTTTCATAATATAAGCACTGGACGACACTTCTCGCCAGCAGAAATCCCTGCGGAGCTAGCCTCTCCATAATATGCAAGCACATAAAGCAACACTGTCGAGACTCCTCTGCTTTATGGAGGCACAACAGTTCACCTACATGCAGAAGTGCCTCTTTTCTGCCATTAATGGCAAAACTGTCAAGCAGAGCGATTACTTACTAATGGCTTTAGTTGTTAAAGATAGTGACATTACATTGACATCACAGGCATGTTTACCCAGGTTGCTAACCGTTCCGGGAAGCTAGTGTTGCTTGGGTCACCTACTGAGAGGCAGAGCCCTGTCTGCCGGGACCTGAAGGTGCAGGGCAAGACAAATACAGAGACACAACTAGGAAAAAACCTCAGGCACTGATATGTAAGTTAATTTTCACCCTCCCATGGACTCTGCAGAATATGGGCTCCTGAAAGGTTAGCAAAAAGTGATGGACCTGCTCGTGACAGTCAAATGAGGAGACTCATCTCAATTTAAGAAAAAACAACCTGTAACAGCAATTTATCACATGGCATTTCCATAGCAAATCACAGGCGTTTCTATTTTATCATTTTAAGTTCAGATCAGTAGTATACTTCCAAAGAAAATCTCCCAGTAACCCCCACTTACCACTCTTGGGTTTGCCATGCAGAGCAGTCTTGGAGCATATGAACTGGGTTCCCCTCTGGACGAAACTAAACCGACAGAAGTTGCGGACTCTCGGAGGAGTGCGCGGGATGAGCTCTGACCACTCACATGCAGCCTACAGAACCAGACTAAAACTAGTCTGAACTATAAACTAATCCTGAACGTATCGAGTGTGAATATTGGGTTTTCAGCACCAACGGTTTGGCTTTAAAGATCTGTTCCTACTGGGCCCTACTTCTTGCATGGGCTCTTCTACCAAATCTGCTTGGTTCCCAGGGCTCCCTGCCACCTGGGACCAAATGGGATCTTGAACCTTGCAGCAGTTGCTGTTTTCAGTGAGCTTGGAGCAGGCTGAACCCAAATTCAAACCTCTGCTGCAAACTTTGTGACCTCTGCCTTTTTCAAGTGGAGACATTCTTTGCTACCTGAAATAGCCTTCTAGCAATAACACAGGTAATTTCCTACACTCTCAAAACCCCAAATATATTAAAAAACAGGTTAATGGCATCTTGAATTGCCCTTAGAGGACTATTCAGTACAACAGGTTTGTTTTTCAAATCAAGTGAAACTTAAACAACATGAAGCCAAAAACAACTCTCCAAATGAGGAAGTAAGATGTTTCCCCTTTGGATTCCAGGAGAATCTTTGCCTGTGAGATCTCAGGCTCAATCTGCTGCTCATCAAGATCAGTTACCTGCTTCCTAAAAGAATGATTCTGTGACTTAAACCTGCACATCTAAGATGACTTGCAAGACCTTGTTCTAAACCAAAACGTGCATTGAACAGTTCAACATTCTCCTCCCACAATGCCAGCTGCAAAGGCAGGAGGGTCAGCACGGCCACATTCCTCAAGAGAGGACTGAAAGGACAATCGGAACTCTCAGATGGCAAAGCCAGGTTTAAAACCCACTTGGAACAAAAGCCAATCCAGACAGCAAGGAATTCTTCTGGTCCAGAGCTCAATATGGACCCAATTAAGTTCCTCCAAGGATAAAAGTTGGCTACTGTTTACAATCCCTCATTCCAGAATACCTCTAACATCTTCGGGAAGGTTAAGGAAAATGGAGGTCTTAAGTTTCTGTACTGGTGATTCTTCCACTTTTGGATTGTACTAGAATCATGAGCCCTTTTGGAAGGGCTTCCCTTAGCAATGCATGTCTTAAACTTGATACAAACTGCTAGGAGAAAGCTACGATTGTTAGTCAGCAACAGTCAGCGAGGTGTTGCGTTTACTGTGGCTTTAGGAAACACGCATCACTACTGGCCGTGCTGTAGCTGCTCTGGAATTAAATGAGAGCTTCGAAAATTACTCCTTTTCATACAGAGTCTAGAAGCGTACAAACTAAACCACACAGCTGTTCATGACTTTAAGATTTCATATGAATGGCAATATATTAAGGTGAGCATGCAATTCCTCCTGTTTGATTTTGCATAAGAATATGCTAAATTACACCTCTACTCTAGCTTCAAGTAACCAGTTGCTTGTAAGATGGACCATACACTGTCTGGGAAACCAGAAGATGAGAGGAATTCACTTGTACTCCCTCCCTTCCCTCTCCTTCGACAGAGCGGAGCCATTTCGGAGATTTTTCAGACTCCGTCCAAGAGTGTCCTCTGAGTCACAAACGGAGCCTTGTAAAACTCTGCACGGCTGCCCCGGGAGGCCTTGACCCCCCACCAGCCAGCGGGATGGTGGAGAAACTCCAGAGCCCCGTACGAGCACACTGGCTGGGCCTCCAAAGCCACCCTTCTTGGAAAGCCACATTCCCAGATGAGAAAAGCTACCCCCGATTCAGGAAATATAAAAGCAGGAACAAGAACCATCTGAATTTTCATAGATCCAGGAAAAATTTGTCAGTTCCTGCAATAAACAGATGTCCATGAGGACAGGCAGAATTCTGCTTGCCCCAAATGCAGGGCCATACTAACACTACTGTAGCATAACTTCTCATGGACCTCCTACGAGCTTTCCACCCATCCCTCCCCTCCTGTGTGTTAGTCTTATTTAAAAAAAAAAAAAAAAAAAAAAAAAAAAAAAGGGCAGTACTGCCAGGAATACAGAGATTCAAATGAGGTTCACACCTAAAGTAAAGGCAATAAACCAGGCAGGATTTAAAACTCATTTGTTGTTTCAGTACATTCACACACACACTCACAAAGTGAATTTGAAGGCTGTGGCCTAATTCACATACGCTACTTAAATACGAGGGCACAAACAGGCTGAAATCTGAAGCTGCATTTACTTAAGTCATGAGAGAAAACAGACATATTTAGCTGTGCCACTAAAATGGATTAGCTTTTTTTTTTTAAGACCAGTTAATATTCAGGGACAGAGACCAATTAAAAAAATGGATAACTCATTTTATTTTATTGCAAGTATATACCTGCACCAGCATGTAGTGCAGCTGGCAATGAACCAGCACTACAGCCAGCAGGGCTTGAATCTAAGGGCACGGGGAGCCGGACAGTCACTGGGCTTGCAAAACCAAACCGCCTTTGCATATTCTCCAGTGACTTGTAAACAAAAGCACATGACTCCAGGCTCATCTGAAATGCCTCATTAAGGAAGGTAGCATTGTTTCAATCTTCTTAAAAGACACACAAAAATGCCAGAATGAGGAAAGAACAGATGCAGTTACTTAAACCTTGACACCAAACGTATTTCTAGTCAAAAACCTTCTCTTCTGAACCTGACAGCTTATCTTGTTATAGTTTAAAATGAGGCTCTTTTAAGTCTCTTAAGAAAACCTTGAATCAGGAAGAGACTGTTTGCAGCATTAGTTTAAAACCACTGTATATTAGCAAAAATATACTCTGAAACAAGCATTAAAATGGTAAGTGCTGGACAACGGCTGGCAGAAGCAGAGAAAGGGTATCATGGCCAAAGGCCCTGCATTTAATTTGCGGGTCCACATTAGAAAAGCCTAACCAACAGTTTCATGTAAAGAGTTGTCAGTGTAAAATACCAGAGATTTTCAAGCTTTTTACCCTGGGTGGACCATAATTTTAGAGCCCTTTCTTCATGGACACTGCCATTATTCACTACTGCAATATCCTGCTGCAACAAAAAAGGAGTGCTCTCGGATACAGCAGTTGCACTGGTTCTGGATGCAATTTCAGCCAAGACTCCTTATTTCCCTGTCTTTGTGGTTTGACTGAATTCTTTATTGTTCCAAGAACACAGATTTGTGGCTTTATTTAACAAGCATTGTTAAACTAAAGTTTGTGAAAAAATTATGTAAGCATTTAACACTTACTTTAATTCTTTCTTAACCTCTTCATAATCAGCCTGTCCTTTCAGTTTTTCTTCCAGTTGCTTTAAAAGAAAGAACATGGATTTAATTATTCAGATTTTTTTCTGCAGGCTTTCAAAATCATCTTTAAATTATTCCATATATACAGCAGTGCACAAGTGAGGGTTAATGACTCATACCTAATTTACATATATTAGAAAACAAACTATAACCAATTCAACATAAACACAATTATACCTCACTCTTTCTACAGAGTGCCAAGCATCAGAGAATTCAGAAGGTCACAATTTGGCTGTTTGCAATGCCACTATCACACATTCGATGAAGAGACTGGGGGAAAAAGTGCATTAAAAATGGGGTAGTTCAAATTTTTCCAAAACCAATAAATTGAGTAGATAAGAAGGGTGCTCTGGCACATACTGTATTCTTAACGTGACAGTTCTCGATAACCTTATCTACATGAAAAATAAAAAAAAAATTGAAGAAGCTGTTGCTGCCTGGAACGCCTTGGGCACGTAAGACTTCTGCAATGCCTCATGCCCAAACAAAACAGCTGGACCAAGTCATTTTACGAGCGTTACTTATTGCAATAACTCATATGGTTACACACCGGAGACGAAGCACTGAGACCCGCTCAGCAGGTCTTTTTGCTCAGGTCTGCCTGACCTGGGGCGGTCTCAATGGCTTCTCCGCAGCGTGAAGATGCCACAAATGTCGAAACAAACCTCCTAACGCAATCCAGAGCACAACGCCACATGTTCGGAGCTCACCCCAAAGCCCCTGCTCCCAACAGCAGTGCTCAGCACTACAGGAGAAATGTGTCAGGAGGCCTAAAACATAGCGATACATAATAGTTGCCGGTTATGTTGCTTGCAGAAGCCACGCCAATTTGCACTCATCGTTTCTTTGCTTGGTGCAGGCAGGCCCGGTCTAAGCAAAGAAAGAGCAGAAATCCTGGGCTTGCGACTTCCATGGACAAGCTGTGGCCAGGTCTGCTTCACTTAATGCGTAGTGGTAAAACTGGCACAGCATCCCCAAGGTCACAGAGCACAGGAGTGACAGAAGGACACACCACCCTCAAAGAGAAAGCATCTACCTTGTAAAGGAGAGGAATATGAGACACAGAAAAACAGGCCCTCCTGTCTAGGAGAGGCTGCCTCCCCATTACTATCTATATTAAAGGGCAGTGACAAAGTGGTCACCCATGTTATTGATACACGGCCCTTTTAAAGTTCCTGTTCCTGCTTTTTGATACCGTAATCCACAGCCCTAATCGTGTTAAAAATAACACCTATCTGAGCTAAAACAAATTTCTTCACTTGGCAAAACAAGGCAAGCATTAGTGATATCTTCTGACATCTCCTGCCTTACCGAAAGGAAGACACAGGAGTTATAGGAAGTATTGGCTTTGCTTTTATATGGCAGGCACGGCACTACAGGGGTTTCAGCCTTGCTGAGAGATCCCATGCCGATGTAACCAGGAAAATCCTACAGAAATATCACAGCTGTTTTGATGACCTCCAATGCGGGACGAAATCTCGTTATGCAAACCTAATATGTAACTGCCTGCTCCAAGAGCATCACTTCGGTTCTGGAAATTCTTCTGCAAGGCCAGCAGATGCCAGAAGTTCAAGCAGCTTTTCCAGCCATGGCTTGATGCTGAGCAAAACGCTGTTGGTGTAACATGGACTCACTCCCGCAGACAGCCTGGTACCCCAGCCCGGCTCATGAAGCCTGGAGAGGTATCCTTCAAATGCAAGCAGTCCCGGGAGCCCTTGGGACCAGCGGGGGGGATTCAGCATCAGGACTGACAGCCTTAAAACTTGACGCAGGTAAGGGTGGGCAGTACAGGACTCCACACCACATCTTCTTGCTACCCTTGGCCATGCCACATGGGCCGCCTGTAACAGCTTTCTGCTGCTTTCTGCTTTTCTAAAGCAAAGATGCGCTACAAGTCATCTTCTCCTCAATACTGCAACTCATATGACAGCACAGCATCTCTGGGTCTACAGCAGAATTGCTGTTACAGTAGGGATAACTGGCTATTTATTTATTATACTGAGGAGCAGTGCAATAGAGTGAATTTAAAAAATATATATATACATCTCGATGTAATATATTAGTTACTTATGCAAAGATATGTTAATAAAAAAGCCTTTTGCAGGAACAGATATAAAATACAGAAAAACATATGATTCTAATTTTTAAGTCAATATAAATTAAATGTAGTAATTCTATATAGGTATAGGCTATGCCCAGTTTTCAGAAAATTTTAGCTACAAAAAACGCAGTTTAAAAAAAGGCAATATTGATGGAATGAAGCTGCTTGAGAGTCTCAGGATACAAGATCACTTTTATGCTGTTATAACTGCATGGCAACCTGCAATATTTTATTTCGAACAGTATTAAAAAAAAAATGCATCCATCATTCCCAAGCAGCCAATATAGAGACTGTTGCCATGGAAAATCTGCACCTTAATGTATACTCTTAATAAACAACCCTAACCAACATCTGAGAAGGCAGTGACTGTGTATAAGCAGACCATTTAGGCCCTTGGCATCTTCCCAGTCAATGACTGTTTTAAAATGTATTAGTATGGTAATTGTCTCAAAGAACCCTGTAAAAGGCACAGAACATAGTATAACAAAAGTTCAAGCTGTGAGACAATCTGGAGGAACTAATCTCTTGCACTAAATATCAACCTGGTTAATTCAGACACAACAAAGCGCATTCGACTGTCCTCCAACACACAAAACTGCACAGAGGCAGGGAGAGAAATGGGCCGGTGGTATTCCTACACACTAACTTTGGAAATATCCCATGTTAAGGAATCATCTTGCATTCACTGTACTAATGAACCCAGGAACAACAGTCTTCGAGCATGCACAGACTGGGCCCCCTCTTAAGTTAAAAAACAAATAATCATTACCCTTTTAATAAATAATTAAAGTGCCTTTCCTTACTTAAGACAGCGTGGGCTGTATTAAGGGGCTTAATACATTAAAAAACTCAATCCGAGTAACATTTTAGTTTAGTTCTCAGTGATAAACCAAAAAGCACATAAAAATTAAAAGTGTCTTATTCAATTAACCAAGGTCATTTGATTTTAGTATGTCTTGGCTAACTAGCACTAGCCAGGAAGCTCTAACTTCCAGCAAAGGGTTAATACAGTTACAATTAGAAAAGTCTTGTTACTAGAGGACATGTTTTGATTATTAGATCAGATGAAGATAAAGAAGCAATAATTTTTAAAGTGTTTCTGTATTGTTTCATTAAGTCATAGGGTATTAAAGAATTCCCCCAAGATACGGTCTGAGAACATTGCTTTAATCCGTGAAATTGTGATTCATTTTTTGTGGAGGCAGCCATTACCATCTTAGTTATTTTGGAAGCAATTCCTCTATAATCAAACATGAGGTCGACACATCATCACTGAGATTTGCTTTTTTTGTACAACATATCTCAGACAGAGGTTTTCCCAGCACTCTGGGGAAAAAAATATATTTTAAGTATTTTTTATAGTGCAGCAAATAAGGTGAAACAGAGTTGAAATGACTAAAACTTTTATCAATAGAGTCATTGCATCAGACCCTATCAACAGGAACCTAAATACAGAGCATTAGCCGGACAAGCCTATGAGAAAATGGAAGGAGATTACTGAAATGAAAATCAAAGACTTGCTCTGTCATTTCTATGATCCTACTCCCTTTGAAGTTAATGGCTAAACTAATACTGACCTCAACAGGAACATGCTTTATTCCAGGAAAATCTGTCAAGTGCAAGGACTCAAGACATTTTCTATCAGGCTTTATGGAAAAAAGAAAGACAGAAAGAAAAACCCAAAACAAACAAGCCATAACATGGGTGTAGCCAGCAAAATCTGCCCCTCCAAACGAGGCCAGCTCCCTTCTCCCTCATTAAGAGTGGTGCACACATGGTGACAGATGGGCAGAGACTGATACCATCAATATGGGAACCGAATAGATTTTCTTTGCTCTGCTGAATTTTCATGAAAATTCTGCAAGGTTGCCTTAAAACGTGCAAAAAGCCTACTGAACGCAACCCTTCGAATTTCATCCCTAGCAGACGTTTGTCCACATAAAGTATACTACAACAGAACAAAATGAGCATCCCCTTGAAGATGTCAGAATGGGAACAATTTGTAAGGGTTTCGGCTGAACATTAAATCATTCTGATAAAGAAAAGCTACCCACAGCACAGTTAGCTATGTGGTACTACCAGCCTCCTGCTTTCAAAAACTTTCAGACTATAAAAACCTAAAAAACTGTGAAGCCTGTAATGGAATAGATAAATTCATCGTGTTTACCACGTGAAGCTCGTAGACGGCAGAACAACAAAGGAGACGGGAGTTACAGGAAACGGATTCAGAACAGATGTCAGGAAGCATTTCTCAGGCTTACCGAGAGATCACAAATGTGGGGAAGAGTGCACAAGGAAAGTAAAGCCAAAGGTAAAGGGGTCACTCACGAAGCAGTTAGATGCTTCTGCTCCTATGGTTTTAGGGACGTGCCACTGGTATGCAAGTGAGCATGGGACTGAACCGCTAATTATCAATGGGAATGACTGTGCAGCAGATAAACAGCTGAAAAAAAATTCTTATTAAGGCTAAAAAGCCTTCCTTCTGTGTCTTAATTTTACTTGTTTCCATGTACTAAACGACCCACTTCTCTCTTCCAGTGGAAGGAGAACTGGAGGGGGTAGCAGATAACTTCAAAGATAGACTACAGCACAGTAAGCGTCCCTGGCAAATCAGCAATACCAAACATTGGAAGGAGAATTAAAACTTTTAAAACCTAAACAGGATTTTCTGTGCCTTTTCCAGTTCAGCCACTTCACTACACATCCACAGTAAATGTTTTGGTTTTTGTTGCTGGCTTTAATTCTAATAGTGGCCACGGTCTGCAAAAACAAATTTCCAAACAATGAGAGCTAGAAAAAGGTAAATTACATTTCGGCAAAACTGTGATCAGTTAGACTAAAACGTCCCAGAAACTGGAATTCAACAGCATTCTGAAGAAGTAAATAGCTTTTATGGTGCCTCTCAGAACCACAGAAAGCTTATATTAGTAAAACCCAATATTGGTATGTCAGTCATCTACTTGAAAAACTGCTGAGCGCAGAGCTGCTCCTTACTTTGAGTGTGCTGTTCTTGGCAGTCAGCTGCTGCTCCAGCTGTGAGATTTGGCTGCTGGAGTTCTCCCGCAGTTTGGTGAGGCTGCCCTGGAGTCTCTGGACGTCTTCTACGAGCTGGGCAATTTCCCGCTCCTTCGCAGCCAGTTCTACTTCCAAGCTGGACCGTGTTAGCACCTCGATGGCCTGCTCCTGATGAAAAAAAATTTAATATCAAACCACATAAATAAAGGCAACAGGCTCGAAGGAGGGGCGGTTAGGTAAGGACCAAGCACGGCATGAGAGACAGAAACCATTTCGAAATCTGGGACTCCCAGGATTCGCTGCGTGGACCTGGAAAAATGAACCTCTTTACTCCCCAGGATCACTCTTCGGTAAAATGGGGATAAGGGAGAGAATAAATTTCCCTATTTTGTAAGCGTACTGGGAAGGCGCAGTAGCGAAAGGCAAAGGGCTCTATTTAGCCCTATTCATTATTAATAGTCCAAGCGCTTTGACAACTATGAAAATCTGTGCTTACAAAATATTAATCAGATAAAATATTCTGAAGTAATGGAGCAGAATTTCTTAATCATGAACTGCAGAGACATGTGCCTTTGGCTCTTCATATGTATGCCACTTATTTCAGGCAAAATCATCAAAAATTGCCCCAAACTGCTACAGTGAACTTGCTCCTTGCAGGAAAATTGTTCACTGTTACGCTACTGCTAGCAACCAAAGCATCTCCTCCATGGGGAAGGGGGCACAGAAGACAACTGTAACACAAGGGCATTCTCCCCAGGGTCTCCACTTTTCAAAATTTCCTTCCCTACATCAGGATCTTTCTTCTACTAATTTCCACAGAAAAGGCTGTGAAATTTGTCCTCAAGACTGAAACATCCCCACTAGACTGACTTTCCAGCAAGGCACGAAATGAGGGGGGGACAGAAATGGAAAGAAGACGGTAGATCTATTCAGCAAAGATAATACACACTAATCGTGCTATCTCATTTGTCTGCTTTTTGCGTTAAGAGATCAATAGCTATGATGCATCGGAGGATTCTGAACCTGTCTTCCACGAAGAGCGTAAGGAAATCCTTGTGTGGATCTAGGGAGCTCCAGGAAGCCCAGTAATTAACACATATTCCATCTAAAACCCTAAAAAGCATCTTACAGACCTTAATGGCTCCTCCTCACAAGCGACCAGTGAAGTAGGAAAGAACCCATTTACCAAGAGAGAGAAGCCACAGTAAGCATTATGCCAAAGATGCTACAGCGAAAGAGCTGAAAATTTAACCCACTGATGCTGTCACCCAAGCACTTTCCTTACGATTCAAGATGACATTGCAGCGGATTGAAGTACAGTACATACGCTCTTTTCTGGAGAATACAGGCACAACTAAACACCTTTTCCCTATCTTCTAAACACTTAGCTTGATTCTCAGTGACTACATACCATTGTGCCTCACAAAAAACTGCATGTACGAACAGCAGTTAACAACGCTCTCCTATTACCCTGAATTATACTTTTAACTCGAAAAAACCTCTAATTTGCTTGCATGAAACATCACAAGTTGTATAATCATCTGCTGCTTATGCCTATTGAGAATAGAACATAGAGTCTGAAATAAGATAGATAATGATCATTTTCATCCTGCAGTAGTTGTCATATTAAATATAAATGAAGTGCAGAAGTACTATTAAATACAAGAAAGACCTAATGTTAAAATAATGATAAGACTAGGACACAAGATAGGAAGAGGCAGGTAATACAGAGTTACAAGTGATATTCAGGCTTTTTATTATTATTTTTTTTTTCCTTTACAGCCTGCGTCTGTATCTTTTGACTTCTCTGAGAAAACACTGGGTCATATTAAAAGCAGAAGGAACAGAGCTGGAGGACTTATGGTTTGTTACTCCTTCTCTGCAAATATATTTTAAAGGCAACTGTGTGTCTCTCTGATACCAGTGTCAAGACTGTACGTGGCTCACAGGAAAAAGCAACCTGAGGGCCATGATTTCTTTTGTTGGATAAATTCGCTGCTTAGAAGTAGACCAAGTTTTATTTAATTGCATATTTATATTTAAATACTCCTATTTCTCCTTTGGCAAACAAAAATCAACATAATCTGTCTGCTCATCTGTGATACCTGCTAGCCCAGGACCGGCTGGAGCCCCGCAAGGCCCCACCGGCTGAGAGGCAGTGCTGCCCACCTACCCAAATGGAGGCATCTGCTTCATTCAGAAACCTTTAGAAGAAGGCAACAACCAAGGAAACCTTTTGGAGCAAAGGGTATCTCCTCAGTTCTCTGAGTTTCTGCTATTGGCTTTATTGCTGTATTTCGCAGGCTAGAAATATTCAGGGAAAAACAGAGCGGTAGAGAATTTCCTCTCCAATTTCCCCGAAAGCCATATGCTAAGAAGACCACGTGTAGCAACGGGTCCTGGCTAAGGCACTTTGGGGGAGGTCAGCTGAAGACCCTCAGTCCACAGCTTCAGGCCTCCACACCGCGCTCGTGGCTGGTGCGTGCTAACGGCCGCTCAAGGCACGCGTTGCTATACAGCATCGCTGCTTTTATTTTTCCTCTGCCGAAGCTCCTAGTGATCCAAAATAATTTCTGAGGGTTGCTGCTATCTGCCTGGACTCTGGCAGCCGAAGACGACTACGGACCATCATGGTCGCCAAGGCGCAGAGTGATTTCTGTCCCGTTTGTGGTCCTTCGTAGCCACCGACCGCCTCTCAAAGTCGAACAAAATTGCAACGCTGAGCAACACAACTCCAATTCAGTGTAAAGTATTATTCCAAACCGCTCTTTTTATAGCTGCGAGCATAAATTGAAAGAGCTGTACTGCAGGAATGTCAGAAACCTGTAAGAGTCAGTAAATATTTTCTCTCACCACATCAGGTGCCTTCTGGATCTGTGTAGCGAGTTGGAGAGATTTGTTGGCTGACGAGAGCTGCTCCCTTAAGGTCTCTGCCTCTCTCTGAGCCACCTCTGCCCTCTGAAGGAAATGAAAAGGGGTGAAAAGAGAAAGTACATTCAGTTTAACAACTGACAATTATTACAAGAACATTCATCAATTCATGCCTGACTGAATATAATTGATTTTCCTAAACACTCAACCTAATAAATGTTAGAAAAAAAACATAGAATGTGATGGATTTTTATTTTAAACAGTACAAGGAAGAAATAATTGAGCGATTATGACAGTAATTTAACGCTAGGAGCAAGGAATCCCCTGCTGATACTAATGCTGCGGCCCACTGAATTTCCCAGACTGAATAAATACAAGTGGAAATGGAGTCTTTTTATTCAATTTCTTTCCATTCTCATAGACCAAGCAGATTTTATTGCAAGGTTCCTCATGGGAATAATTCTCGGGGGTAAATGCTGAATTAAAAGATATTCTGACCATTCTCTCTAACACGCATACAATGTTGCAGATTGTCTTTCTTCAGTAATTATTTCCCAAAACATGAATTGGTAGATTCTGTTCTTTCAGCAGGTCTATTTATTCAGCAATATTTAACCCTACACTGCCAATTTTGCACAGATCAGTTACCAGCTGCTGAGGATTTATGCAATAGCTGATAAGCTCGTGACTTGGCTACTAGACAAAATTGCCACACAAATACTGAATGATAATAGAAAGGGGGAAGGAGAACTCTGCGGAAAGATTTTCCATGCAGGAGCTTGGATGGAGACAGGTGGATTGGTAACGTCAGGCAATAAATAGCAGCTAGGTCTTTTCCATTACTGCATATTAGTTCTCATTAGGAAAAGTGGAACAAAACTTGGTTATTTTACAGTATATACTCCTCATGGCCTAGAGCTTTTTTTTTAAACACATTGTTTACCTCCTGGAGTAATCACTGCTTTTCACCTGGGCTGCTCCGTGCAGGCCACACTTCACTTTCAGCAGAAAACAGCTAAAAATCATCTTCTATCTCCACTTCCAAGACATGCCAACTCTTCCAAACCCATGAGCTGCCACCCACCAAGGCCAAAATTTTTATTCACTCCCTCCTACCCTTTACACTGACGTCTTCCTTCCTTTATTGGATAATAAATTCACACTTCCATCTTTAAGCCACTATAACTCCCATATTTCTGTGTGCCAAACTCCCCTCTTCTTCAGTGAATATAAAAACCTATATCCCTTTGTGTGTGCGTGGTCTCTGACTTCTGCACCAGTCAAGCAGAGACTCTGCCTGCATGTTTAATCAATCAGTAAACCAAAGGCAATCAAATCCTAAATACATCATCTGCGCTATTTGCTCACAACATTATATTAAGTGATTTTGCAGAGGTTCTACAGCAGTAATTAAAACGTAATTGTAAAAAGTAGAGTAACAGGGGTCTAATAACGAGAACACAGGACACAACCTATTGTGTGCATGAACAAATGGCAGTAACATTAAAAAGGCAGACCAAAAAAAGAGAAAGTTGCTGTTTTTGTGGCTGGATAACATTAGGATAAAAAACTAAGCTAACATTTCAGATTGAGATAAATTATTTCCTCTCATTTTATTCGAAGTGTATGTGAATATATTGATCTAATAACTGCTAAGGAACTACTGCAAAGCAGGACAAGTTACTACACTGCGGTACTTGCTCTTGCATCTCCTGTTGTATAAGTAATGGGTTTTGCAGCCTTAAGCGATTCTGCTGATGGCTTCCATTCACAGCGCATTGTTTTGGGAAGCTATTCAGTTTGCATGCAAGGAAACCACAGAGGATATTTCTAATAGATGTTACATCTGCATATACAGTGAGCTGTCAGCTGCCCTTTCTGCACAGCCTCCCCAGCCAATTTAGAACACCTGTTGCAATCCTGTGAATAATATTCGGCAGGATTTCATAGTACGCGTTGTTAAAAATAAATCAGCAGAAACTTTGGACGATTCTGCTTGGAAAATGCTGGTTAATTTTTCTTTTTTCCCCAGAACATAAGCTTTCTAGAGCCAGAATTATATACGCCTTCAGTGTTTTATGCAGGTCTTTGGTGAATGTCTTTGGTGTCCATAAAGCACTTTCAGGGGCTATTGCGATATAAATTATAAATTACACACAAAACCTGCTAAAAGGACGTTACAGTTTCAAAACTGTGCACTTAAAAGTTCTGAAAAGCCAAACCCGACCCTGCCGGTGTGTGCAGTCACCCCCTCGTGCACGCTGCTTTATGATGCATGCTCTTGAGTTGCAGAATAACGTGCTATTTTCTTTTTTCCAGTGAAACCCCTACTCCGTTCAACTCACCGGACGAGTATTTCTCAGTGAATGAATATTTTGTTTTATCCTCCTTGTTCAGTGCGTGGCCTCCACGGCTTACGCACTGCAGCCTAAGCCCATCCTCCTCTGGAGACAGAAATAATCACTTCCCGGGCTTCGCTTTGCTTTCCACCCCGCTGCTATCCAAGTGCTTCGGCGCTGCTGATGCCACAAAACCCCGGGAGGTGACGGCAGGGAATAACCCCACCAGGCCCGAGGGACGTGAAGGAGACGCTTTGTCTTACCCTGGCGACTTCCTCCTTCCCCTTTTGCCTCGCTGGTTGTTCTCAAAACCTCCTCGACCCGCTCCCTGCCCACCCTCGCTGCGACTTTCCATGCTCCTTCTCCACACTCGGGACCCCGTTTCCAGGCTTTCACATGGCCGTTGCCCCTGTTTTGCCCTTCTCGGCCAGGGTAGCGCAGAGCGACGTCCCCTGCTCCAGCGCCCCGCGCCGAAACGGCGCCGGCCGATTGCAACAGAAAGCGAGAGCCCTGGCTCGCTCCCGGCCGCCCGGCAGTGGGCTTCGGACAGACGCCGGCATCAAAGCAGCCAAATTCAAACCAGGTTCTCTGGAGCTTGTGTGAACTTAGGATTTTTTCAGATGCTTCCGCACTGGCCAAACTGGGGGCCTTTTTGCTGCTTGAAGCAACAGAAGATACAACCCTGAGAAAAAGGCAAATCCTCCCTCATCGCGTGCCAAGGCCCTGCTCTTCACTATGGGCACAGCACACATCTCATCCAAACAGCGGCGACAGCTCTTAACATGTGGGAAAAACTAGATTTTCCCCCCTAATCTTGTTCTTAGAAATGGTTGAACGATTTTTCCTGAAATAAAAAACAGTATGCAGGCAGACAGCCAACATGGAAAACAGCTAAAATCTAGCAAACTTACACAACTTGGAGCCACTGCAAAGTTCAAGCAATCTTCACTTTGTATGATCCTATCCGCTTTACTTAAGAAATATGTATTTCATACTAGAGTTGCCTTTGATCGTTCTGTGCTAAAACATTTGGTTGCTTATTGCTGAACCTCCTGTGAACTGTCTGCAAAACGGCGATGACCACCGACAGCCGCACCGCTAGCGTCGGTAAAGGTCATTCAGATTCTCCGTTAACGCCCAGCGATGCTGTTGTACCTCGCTCAGACAATTCCTCTTACTTTCTCTAGCACCGGTAAACCAGCACAGACCTCCCTCCCTGCTAAAACAAATATTCCAAAATACTTCCATTCTCCTCCTTAATATTGTATGTAAATATTATACTATTAACAGTGAAGCCAGTAGGTCGTGATCATAATGTTGCCATGTGCTTACCAATTAAAAAAAAAAGGAAAAGCCTTATACAATAGATCCAGTATAAATTATTCTCATTGTTTCCTGACAAGATAATGAATAATGTGAACCAAGTGCTCTTCTACTTACAGTAAAATGTTAATTTGATCAAAGACCAGCAGTGTGAATAGGAAAACGAGATGCTTACAAGCAAAACGTAAGACCTTTCCCTTAAAGTTCCATAAGCCAAACTATACTCTCTTATCACATGCTAACTACAGTGCTATACACAGCAAAATCTTACTATGGGATATATAAGTGTATATTATCACAAGGAAGTTTTTTGAAATTAATGAGCCCAATTACGGCAGTAATTAGAATGGCTGGTTTTAAGCACTTGCAGTTCACACTGTCGTAAGGCTACTGCACAAGCTATGCTTTTCAGAGTATAAGATCAATTAAAGCACACTGGTTCTACATGCTCTAAAGATTTTCTAAATTAGGAGACATAAACATTTATTTTAAAACCTTAGGCCACCCCAACTTTCACAGAACAGTAAGGCATCAGAAAATCTGTGACATGAAAGACTCTCCAGGGCTCTGGCACCTAATCTTTCCAGCAACGGAGAATTATATAAAAAAGGGGGGGAAAAAAAGAAAACCCAACAAACAGAAGAGGTTGGGTTGTCTTCATTCTTGTCTTCAGGCTATTGTGCTTTCCCTTCCACACTGAAAGGCTGCCAGCTAAATGTATTCCCAACTGAAAGCCAGACATTTACAGGAAACTCCTGTGTTTGTACGAAAATATTAACCATGTTTTGCCTTTGTACAGCACTTTTCCATGCAAGGATCTCAATGCACTTTATAAAAGTAAATGTTATTATTCCTATTTTACAGATAGTGAAATTAAATCACAGGATTAAGCGAATGACCTCATCTGCTATAAACTGCCATAACTTCCCTGCAGTCAGCGGAGCTACGGCACACTGCATTAGCAAAGAGCTAGCTCATTGCAAAGGGAGGCAGAAATAAAGCCCAGATATTCCAACACAGTTTGTGTTAGCCTTGGTGCAGATGAAGGAATCATGTCCAAATGAACACCCTTCTTCACGGAAACCTAAAAACAAGGACTACCTTGTCACTTGTTTTGTCACCGCTGGAGGTTCTGAGCAAAACCCGCTCGTGCACTGCTCTTCCCCTGCCTGCATCCCGTTGCGCTTGCGTTGCAAAGTGAAAGGGGAGAATTTTTTCCATCTGTTGCTCAAAACCCATACATATTTTAAAGCAATCGCACTTAGGAGGAATATATTTTCAAACAACTTTCCAATGTGATTTGTTAGAGATAGGCAGGGACCATACCCAATGAAACGAAAAAAAGTCTTGAGAACAGCATTTCGGCTAAGACGACCTAATGAGTTTTTGTTTCTACTTCTACAGCAGACACTAATTTATTTATTATTATTATGTATTATATTATTATGCATATTTATGTTATTCCAGTGGTGGTTTAGTTCAAAAATGCTTAAAATCATTAGGTCTTCCTCTACAAAGCTTGAAATCACTCTTACGTATTTTAGAAAGAACATTTCTTCTTTTCTCGTTTATTAGTAACAGAATTTTCTATATTTTGCTCTCCCCCCCCGCCTCGCCCCCCCCCCCCCCCCCCCAAAAAAAAATACGAGGTAGAAATTTGGGAACACTATCAGCACTGTTACAGTGGAAAGAAAATCAGCGGAAACATTTTGCTTTCATAGACATAGAAGAAGAAAACAAATACATGGATTACATATTTTCTAGAGCTCTGACAATATAGTCTACAGAAAAAATATCACATGCTCTTTTTCTGCTACTACCTCCAAAATCTAAGGATGCCTGTATCTGAGTTTTTCAAATCTATTCCTCCTCCTATGCATTAAAATGTAATAATCCAGTGTCAATCAACCCTAACTGAAGTTCTTCTCTGTATTTTCTAAAGCTGAAAAAAACAGCTTTTTCCAAGAAGCCCAAATTACAAAGTCCATTAGACTTCTATTTTTTTTTTTAATCTGAACATACAAATTCAGTAAAATGGATCTGGATATATCAATAATGTAAAAACACAAGTTGATAAAATGACTCATGTGCAACAACTTAGACTCAGTATCACAATCTTAAAAATGAGATAAATGAGATTTGTTTTTTCTTTTAAACACTCCAAAGTATTTCTGTTTTCATGAAATACGAATGATAAGTTTTCAGCAGAACCCTCAGTTTTTCTCATGCACAACTCAAGGTTGCTAGATAAACTGTAGAAACAGAAGGATAATTCATTTGAATAAATTTATCATCTCGACTGTTTGTGACTTACAACCGTAAACACTTATGAGAAAAGTATAAACTTGCAAAGGTACAGAAAATAGCCAACTATAAGTATTTACATAAAATATGTATTCACACACACATGCTAACTGTTGTACATACTGCAAAGTACACCGGAGCTTCATTAACATCACTGATTGGAAATGATAATATTCTGGGAATCAAACAATAAAAAATTCAAAGATGCTGTATCCCAAACTATGATAAATCATTTATTTTGACAAGCAAGGGTAGTTTAGTTTTAATTATTTATTATTATACTTCGTAGCGTATCAGAAAATATGCAGTGATTTATTGTGCAAAATGAAATCTTAATAAAACGAGTCCCTTCCCCAAACTACCGGATGATTAAATCTGCATGGAAACGTGAGGGTAAACTCTTAGGTATTTTTGTTAGTGAGCTTGAGGGTTAGTAAAG
This sequence comes from Dromaius novaehollandiae, assembly GCF_036370855.1. Classification (NCBI taxonomy): domain Eukaryota; kingdom Metazoa; phylum Chordata; class Aves; order Casuariiformes; family Dromaiidae; genus Dromaius; species Dromaius novaehollandiae. The sequence goes on from NC_088116.1 coordinate 8,345,478, forward strand.
TGAAAATAAGCAATTCCTATTGCATTTGGTTGTATTTTAACTTCAGTCCTTTACTGCCACCAAGCCATACAAGTAACGCAACCTTAGGGATTAGGAGAGAAACAGAGAGTGAATACATACTCGACTGCTGCCGCCAACACTGCCTTTACCTTGCGGCTGACCCAGGAGTGTTTCACTGCTAAAGCAAGCCGGGGCTCTAGGAGTAAAACCCCTCTGGCCGCCCACCCCGGTGAAGCCACATGTTATGGAGCTGTTTAATGGCTCCCCTTGCAGGAGATGTTAGGAGGCCAGCCATCTTCATGTACTACTCTCCCCTGTCTGTCTGCACCTCTCAAGTCTTTAAAATTTAACGTCTGAAGTCTTTAAGGTCTTTAGTCTTCACAGTTTTCTCTCATTTTTCATTGTCACCATCTTCGAGCATCATCCCGGCTCCGGCGTCCCCGGCACGGGGCTCCCCACCGGCCACCTCAAGCCCTCTGTTTGGTCAAGGTTATAGTTTGGGGAAAATTCCCATTATACCTTGAGTTAACAATACAATGAAGAGAAATCCTAACTTTGTGGTCACTGCCCCTTTTTCGCTCTGAGCAGAAAATCACAGTGCTCCCTAGTATTTAAAGGTAATTACGTCTAAGAGTTAATCATTTCCTGCAGGGACGACAGCGCAGTGGGAGCACGCAAACAGCCTGCATGAAACATGCTCCTGCATGAAACGGTTTGAGGAGCCCAACGAGGAGAAAACAGTGGGACAAGAGAGGTGATGGAGTCGGGACCTAAAAGGATGATGCACAGAGCTGCTACGCTTCACCCGGCCGGACATGACAGGGGGAATCACAGCATCGCTCAACCTCCCTGGCTTCCCTACCCAGAAAACTGGATGAACGTCAAGAATACATCCACCCTCTCGTCACTGCATTGACCTCAGACCAGAGAAGGAAACGACATTTCCCACCTCTCTTTAAGAATTAGAAGTGTGGCACCATGTAGAGGAAGGAAAGTTCAGAAATGTGAACTCTAGGTCTAAGAAGGGCAGGAAAGGAGCAGGGGATTTTCAAGAACTATCAGCTACTTAAAAATTTCAAGCAATTATATTTTATATCTTTAGCTGAAGTATGTTTGCTGTTCCATGAATTTCTCCTCTGAAATACAGTCCAGTTTGGGTCAGTGGTAATTTTGGAAAAGCAAAACATCGCATCAAAATCAGCAAGTTGGTTTATTTATCCTCAAAGGAGGAATCATGCTGAGCATTACTCTTTACAGGTAGCCTTAATAACAGGGAAAAAGTACTTACCGAAACGGTAAAGGGAAATGTTAATTTAACTATTAAATACATAATTATGTTAAGTACTTGTTTCTGCAATTGTAACACTTAAGTCTGATGCAAACTCACTTTCTGGCCTATGCAATGGATTTAATTTCTTCCAATTTCTTCCATCCATAAAGTGAGGCAAATTGCAAGAAATGCTGCTACAAAAATTACTTAGTTATCATTTGTAAAGTGCTTTATAAAGGGAAAGCATTAAATGAGGCAAGGACTATGGGCACTGCTCAGCAATGCAGCCAAGCTAACCCAGCGGCCTTGCTGCTGCTAGAAAGGGGCAGTTCAGTTCTTCCACCACTGAATTTTCCCTTTCCTCAGAAAGGGCAGAGCAGCTCCGAGGAACTGCACACTGATGGTCTTCTACAAATCCAGGGGCTGCTGATTCACAACCAAAATAAGGGTTATGCACATAAGCAGCTTTCAGCCTGGACTCATTCAAAAAATCCCAGGAAAGTCAAAAAGCACATTGCAGGTTTGCTCCAGTAAGATGGAAATTATTTTCTGAAAATACCTTTAACATTTCTATATAGATATACATATTCCATTTTCATATGCCAATAAGGAAGCAAGAAATATCTGTTCTTTAATTACAAAGACATTTCTTTCATTATCACTACCTAAGAAAAAACATACTGGGTAAATCTAGTCATTGCTAAAACTTTAAAAAGCAGACCACCTTTGCAAAATTACAAAATAATTTTACCAAAGCATCTTTAACATCTACATAACTTCTAAAAAGACTAGATTTTCAAATACATATCAGCACTCTTATAAATACTTAATGCTCTATCTACTAAAGAACTTCTTTTTGAAAGAACCAAAAGTCCCACTGTGCAAAACCCATTTTCTTTTACTGACTATATAATAAACACAACAACTTACAAATCTGCCTTCTGCTTCATCAATATTTTTCCAATATATAAAGAACTAACATAAAGGACAATATACTTGCTGTGGTTATCCAATCGCATAGAACAAGATATTACGCAGGCCATGGTTGGAAATAAAAAGAGTGAGGCTAAGATTCAGGACTGCTGAATTGATCTAAACAGGGGATGTCTTTGAAAGGGACAGTGCTACGCTTCACCCTCACCTGCGACTGCCCGTCCCTCCGTTGGGTGGCTGCACCCATCGTCGGGTGGCTGCACCCAGCGTGGAGGAAGGGTGGGATGGGCACCTGTGACCCTTCAATTTCCTAATCTCTGATCTTACCTGATAGATGGATTAATGTAGCTCACTGATTACGAAAAAATGCCTGGTTGAGGTTTCCCTCTATGAAACAATCCCCAGTTTCATACATCACCTGGCAGTTCTGCATGGCCAGTGCATCCCCCTCCCCATCACCTCAAACAGTCATTCGATGTATAGAATGCATCAAAACAGCCATTTGTTTGAGTGCGTTTTTTAAAACTTTTGCTTTTAAAGTTTCACATGATGTCTTGCTTTCTCAGGAATGTGTGCTCTGCTAGGGAATGCAGGAGAGGAGTTTCAGGGACAATTGACCAAATTAGTATCCACAGGAGCAAATTACAATTTCTTTATTCTCCTGCATGACAGTGTGATCCAGCCCTCGCTAAAAATTAATATGTCAAGAAAACATATCAGAAAATCACCAGCGGTTTCGGCTTGAGACAAGTCAGAGCAGCAATTTCCAGCTGGTGAGACAGTCCCAAAGGTGAAGCCCGGCACCAGGTCAGGGACCAGCTCTTCTCACCTCCTCCAACTCCACTAGCTACAGCACTAGGTCAGACCTCCACAGTCTGCCTGGCTGCCCTGCCACCACTGCTACTCCTTCACTAGCAAAGGAAGGGTGAGGAAAAGAAAGAAGAGCAGCAACATGAGCCAGAAACGTGGTTGCCTTGGACGTCCCAGGAGCTGCCACCTTCTTGGCTCCCCCAGCGCTCACCCTGCCTCGTGCCAGTGTGGTTCCAGTTTCCTCACCCCAGGAACCACCTCATCACACCTACTGCCCGCGACTCTCGATGACATGAGGGCATGCTGGAGATGGGAGGTGCAGGCATGGCCTCAGTCTGTCGGAGGGTGCTTAGGCAGGGAGAAGAGACTACGGCAGCAAGGGCCTGGCTCCAAGAAATCCTGGGAAGGATTGTGTGAGGGCACCTTGGCTGCAGAAGGATGGTACGTCAGCATTTCCAGAAAAATCCTCGTAAAACGCATCTTGAATTCGCCACACACTAACTCAGACACAGCAAGCTAACAAACATTATTATGCCTGTGAGTTGCTCTTAACCTCTTATATAAAGCTTGCAACGTGATGTTCAGCTGCTGACATTAGCTTAGCGTGAGTGGACCTGGTTAAAATGGCATACTTCAAGATTCAGTGTTTTTGAGCAAACCACTTCAGACCCTCTGGAAAAGGCAAAAAAACATGCATAAATCCCTGAGATACAATTTGGGTATATACCATTTACTTGCGTGTCCTCATAGCGGCCAACACAGTGTATTTAGAAAAATAAAAAGAAGAAAAATTGTAATGGGAAACTTAAATTATTAGAAAGTAAATACATAGCAAGCGCTACTCTACTGTGCATACAGTCCTTAAGGAGCATCCCTGGAGATCTGTACTTTTCACTAAATTTGCATTCTTACTCTACACAGTAAAGATTGCTAAGTACATATAAACAAACTCATGAAATCCAAAAGAAAAGAAAAAAAAGAAAAAACAGAGTCATACCTAGAATTTTATGACAAACTCATTTAAAATCCTACCTGATTTGCTCTTTCGAGGTCTGTCATGATCATCTCAATTTCATCAGCCCTGGGAGAAGAAGAGAGCATAAGCACCGTTACCACATGGCGAACAACGCCTGCAATACGAGTCCAATGCATTGTACAAACAACACCAATTTTCAATATTATTTTAAAAGGACACAGTAAAGACCAATCAACTTTCGACTCCTGAAAGCCTCTTGGGTTTCAGCGGTGGTGACTGGTTTGCAAGTCTCCAATTTCTTGCCTGTTCCCTCTCTGCAGTGCGGCAGCATGTCAGTAACTCAGAATATTTAATAGATCTTTGAAGATCTTAATCCCAGACCTTCTGCAGGAGGACTGTGTCATCTTTCCTAGATGTAAAGGTGCTTCACAAGCAATAATTATGAAGAAGTCAAAGACTGTAATTCTTCAATCAACCACTTGCATATGTGAACACAAAAGTAGCTTATTATTCTTCTGTTTTAGTGTGTCTAGAAGTTTGGTTCTTGATTCTACTAAAAGAAATCATGAGGTCAAAGAAATAGAGAAATTTAAATTTAAATTATGCAGAAAGGGGCTTTCTGACACAATTTTTATGGAACTCTAAAGTTAGACTTAGGCTCTTAGTATACTTTACAAAGCTGAATAGGAAAGTCAAAGGGTTGAAAATTATATAAATGGTAAAGGAAAGGTAGATCCATCATATATGTGTGCTAGGCGCCAGCTACTAGCCATGACCCTGTAAGAACCCCAGCATTTCTAAGACTTTGTTCACGCACACGGATTGGATTTTTAAGCAATCTCTTTTATCGTCATGCTGAATTACAGGCAAATATTTCACAACCGTACTTTCACCTATGAAAGACACCAGAAAAAGGGCCTACATACCAAAAATGTATGTTCTGTATCAGCACAGTAAGACATATTACTTCTCCCTAGACGCTTGTCTGTCTTACATCTCTAGACCATATGGATGCAATAAACACCATCCTCATCTCCTATGAACAGCAGCTTTAACCAGCAAGTCCTTTTGCAATCTGCCAACACCATAATGTGTGCTTTTTGTTTTTAATCTGTAGCAGATCATTATCAGTAAAAGCTGTGAAATACTGGAATTCCCTTCTTCTGCCGATGCACAAAAGTCAGCTTTTGTTTTCCTGCAGATCCCACAGAAGATCCATTTTTCTGCGTGGGCGTTTCCTGGGAAAGATGGCTAACTGAAGGACACTGGGGTACTGGCACACTCGACATTGGATTATTACACTGGATATTGACTGACTCTTCAACAGCATTTTAGGTTTTTCAATGCACACTTAGGGAAATGCAATAAAAGATCATAATAAGTAAATGTGTATGTATATAAATTAATGGAAAATTATTTTTAATTATAGCCTTCAATGTTGTCGGGGCAACATGAATTGCCTTTTGAAAAATCTTCTGGACAATAATGGAAAACAGATTAACATGTGTTTTCTTGTGAAGAAGAAGCTAATGTGCTCTTGTACTGGAAAGAAATCATGCACAAGATGTTTTGAATTAATAATAAATAATACACATTAGTTACTGAATTGAACAATTGCTCTTCAGGCAAATAAGGACTCTAAGTGTGCAGGGACTAATCAAGAGACTAACCTGGCCAGGTTCACATAAGCCTACGATAACTTTTTAGATCTGTCTAGCCTAGTTTTGAAACGACGCCTTTTGTTTTAGACTCCAGCCCTAAAATTCCATTCCGTCTTGTTAAACCGCAAATGGAAATTAAAGTATTTCACATGGAAAAGATGTCCATGAGAACATGCAAACGACCCTGTAACACAGTATGACAGAAGAGAGCATCCTAAAACACCAAAACGTATTTCCCAGTGTTTTAGAAATATTTTTAGCCATGATAGTTTAAGGATCCTCTTTATGTAAGCTTATGTATTCAGGCTGAATTTATATGTGGATGCCTCAGGTTATATGGAGCCATGGCGTGATGTCTGGATTATGTCACATGCTGCTCAGGTCAGAGCCTGCGAGTGTCCCATTCCAACACAATGGTTACAGCTTAAGTGAATCCAGTTTTCTTCAGCTTTTTTGTGGAGCAGGGGTGTGGACAACAGTAAAATTCCTGCCTCTCCTTCCCAACAGGAGAATGCTAGTGTTAAGTATCAGCCAAAGGCCTTAGAAACTGCATGACCTGAGAAGACTGATGGACTCGGAAGCACAAAAATCTCTGACTGGGAGAGGAGAAAAAAGTGCCATGCTTTTTGGAGCAGAAGGGTCATTTTTCAGTTTTTTGGTCAAGGAAAAAGCCTAGCTGTAAACAAAAGCAACAGACTCTGCGACGCAGAAGAGAGATGGGCATCAAGGAGGCAGAAAGATGAGGGGGTCTGGAGTCACCAAAGGATCCTCAGCTACATCTGAAGATCACAGCAGCAAGTTAAGGAAGCCAAGGGTAGGGAAATGGATGAACGTAGCTCATTTAAGTCTACTCTGCACACACCTATAGCAACTTTGAAACCTTATGAAAGTCTATTTATTACACACACCCGCAAATGAGAATTGTAAGCCCCGAATGAGAAGGAGCTAAGAGCAGTAAAGCACAGGAGCACCTTGGGTCAGGTGAAAGGTATAATGCTGCTAGCAGGACAGCGGAAACATATATACACCAGAAGACAGGACACTGCCTGAAAAATGAGGTGCAAGGACTTAAAATAATCCTGTATTTAAAATGGACACGAGTATTAATAGCAGTATTTGTATGCCATTTCTGCTGGGGTCAAAATTTAAAAGATCTATCGTAGCACTGGTATATGCAGTCAATTACAAAAAAGCAACCAAGGATACAGAACACCATAAAAATGGTATTTCTGCCCTTCAACGTGCACAGATAATTCTGACCGAATCCAGTAGAAGTGTCAAACTGTAGCCAAAGGCAAAATTGTCCCTTTGTCCTTGCGTTCAGATACCGCAGTTGACGGCTACTGAACTCTCTTTTCACTCGTACCTTTTTTGTACCTAGTTTTTCCCCATCTTTTCCCATACACCTAAATAAAAGGATAGGAGATCTCCAAAAAACTTCAAACAAAACATCTCCAGCCTAGCAGTCTGCGCATCCACCAAAGTGAATGCTGCACCCGTAAATGTTATCGTACAGAATAGTAATGAATTAAATTACTCTATATTCCTTCCTAGCACGAGCGTCAGCAGCAGTCAGAGGAATCTTCAAGCAGAATTCAGCCTTTTCATTTTAAAAGCTCAACCACCACATCAGTAGCTGGCGCTCGGCAGCCTGAAGTCACTTATTTCAGGAGATCTCTAATAGCTACATTCACTGTTTGCTCAGCAGAAGCATTTATTACAAAAGAAATGATAGCTCTCGCACCTTTTATGCCTGCGCAGAAGCACCGTGCACGGCTGCGTGGTTTACAGAGCGGCGTGCTGAGGGCACACCTGGGAGGCAGCGGGAACGCCCAGGGATTTGCCATCTGCCACATTTGCTCATTTTCAGACCTTCCTATTTCAATATTTCTGTGCACGTCAATGGAACTACTACTCCACAGGCAAAACACCATTACGCCTAAGGCGGGCGGTGTCTTGTCCTACTAGTTTTCATTTGAACTCTGATGGGCGACCTTGAAGAGAGCAATGGCCAAGTTGAGCAAAGTGGTCACATCGGTCCTAACCTTCTGACCAAGGTCACTCCATGCAAACGCAAGTCACCTATCAGAGCTGCAGAGCTGGTGATTTTCACTTTTAACTTTCTTAGTTCCTGAAACAGCACGTGACTTGGCTTCATGACTGCCTAGATTGCCCCATTCCCCAAGAGTCGGGGGCAAGGGGAAAAAAAAGGAAAAGGCAAGTTCTGTCTTTCTTTCTATGGATACAGAGAACGAGGGTATCTAGAAGGGACAGGACTTTTTGCTAAGTTACACCAAAACTTACAGTATTTTACAGAAGGTTTCTGCCTTACAGTGGTCAAGATTAATGCCATCATTATTCAGGGTTTGTCAAAGGTGATACTTGCTTAAAATTAAAACAGAGGTAATAGAGTAAAGAGTGGGTAAAAGCTCTTTTCAAGAACAAATATTATCTATCCTGTGTTATTTTATTCCACAGATCGTATAAACATTAATCTGATCCAATTCCTCATAATTTCTGTGTTGGAGCAAAAGTAATCACGCAAACAAGATGGTGCTTCAACCTACGTTACAGGGAGTTTGCGCTAAGTTTCAGCACTTTCAGGCTAAGGAACCTGGCAGTCGAGGTTGGAGCCCAAGCGCTCGGAGCCACAGAACAGGCATCGACACGTAAAAAGTATCGGAGCTGCTGAAACAACACGATCATGCAATATGCTGCTATTGCTTCGCTTGCTGTTGCGTATAAAGGGAAAAACAAAACACATTAAAAATATAAAAGGCATAAGATTTTACCAGTTATGAAACAGCCCTCGACGTTACCATTAAAAAAAAAGCTTAAGAGGTTTTCAAAAAAACCCACTTATTCAACTGAATTGCATATGGGAAACCAAAAACATTGAAAGGCTCAATTTTCTTTTTAAGATCAAGATAACTGATTAGGTTTGAACAGCATAACAAGCACACAAATTCCGGAACAGGTAAAATAGAAAAAGCTCAGTTTCTTTTTCTAAATCAAATTAAACCAGATGAAAACCCCCAAACCCATGAAACTATTCGCTTGCAAGCAAGGAGAATCTGGACTTTATGATCAAAATCCAGCTGATCCAACTCCTTCATTTAGCTACTAGCTGAAAGAGGCAGAAACAATTCCTTTTTATTAACGTGACAAGTGAATGGTTTGCCAAATCTTGTGGCTACAGCCCCTGAAACATTAGGACTTACTGAACCTTGAAGGAAACTGCTGTTGGATTCTTTATACATGGAAGAACTGAAAAACACAGATGACACTTTTGAGACTGCAGTCAGTGGTGGGGCCAAGAAACTTCACTAACGGGGCAGATTAATGTTTTGGCTTGGCAAAAAACAAACAACGTTTTTTCCCACACATTTGTTTTCTTTAAAAACACCTATAAGTTTATTGGTCAGAGCAAATGGCATACGGAGCCACTGGGGCCCGTTAAAACGTTCTAATTACTAAAACATTTATGTCCTCAATTTTAAACTAAAAGCATATATCAAATAATGTGCATTTAGGCTTAATTAAAAAACCATACTAACGTGTAACTACTATCATCACTGGGGCAAGACTGAGCAGAATTAGGTGGAATTTGGTAAATATCCTCTTAACAGCGGAGGCAATATAATCTTGCACTTTTATGTTACAGAACAAACTCGAGGATCCTGGGACGAGTTGTCTGGAACATGTGGAAAGGGGAGAAAAGAAAGGGAAGGGACTTTTTTTTTTTCTTCAAAAAAATGCAGAGTACTGAATTTTTCCAAGTTTCAATGAAGCTTCTGTCAGGAAAGGTTCCTGGGTCTAGGACCGCTAAACCAGACGAGCACTGCCTGCTGCTTGATGAGCCTGGGAAATCCAGTGTTTGAACCTTCTATTTTTTCTTTAAATAGAAAAGAAGGATGACAAATCTCCTACCCAAATTCAAGACTGTTCAAGACTGTTGTAGACTCTGCTAGGAGGACCTCTCATCTAGTCCCTGTATCTCAGTGACTCCAAGCGAAGGTGTACATGCTGCTGACTTGCTTAAATTCCAGGACCTACGTATGAAGATCCAGACACACTTTCTTTTAAACTCTTAGAAAGCGTCAGATAGAAGGCAATATAAAAAAATACCAACTCTGTATATTTTGCATATTATGAATATCACTACAAGCATAATTTAGGCATTTTTAGAATTCATAATGATTCTAATCCAACAAATATCCATATGAGATAAGTCCACATTTGTTGCTAATACAACCTCCAAAAGCCACAGACACAAGGGTTGCACAAAAAAAAAAAAAAAAAGTTATTTCAGCATAACCAGCATAGCACGTCAAAGTGCAAGAACTAATACACGTTTTAGCAGTCAGTTCTCAAACCTACTTTTCAAATTGCAAGAGCTATAGGTTAATATTTTCTTTCACAGCAACCCTCTAAGGATCTTCAGATCAGATAATCCTTTTTCCAATGTCATATAAATCCAGGCCTCTTGCAGAAGAATTTCTCTGTTCAGGGATTCATAAATCCACCAACTTTAGTAATGAATTGGGGTGTTTCCTTTCCTAGGAACTCAATTGAAGAAAAAATCCTCTCTCTGTTAAGCAGTGAAACACTGAAGGCTTTAAATCGAGAGATCAAAGAAATGTTGGCTTCAGGTGCTCTAGCGATTATACAATACGTCATCTGGACTAATTCGGAGCACAGTTAAATATCCAGTGTACATTGTCCAGGACCCTTGCTGGAGTTATCCCACACTAAATCAAATTCTTCCTCTAGCAAAAAAGGGAGAGACTCAATGCTAACCTTTCCATGTTTTTAAAATTTTATTAGAATTAGAATTGTTTCCTCTCACTGTAAGCCCTGTATTAATGCAGTACGCTGCATACAGGTTCAGCCCCCAAAAAATAAACTAAGTCTCTTCCAACGATTCCTCATTAAGCACACCAGGTTAGTACCGTAAGTCCTGGGATCGAGCAGTCACCCTCACTGCAGGTGTGATCTTCAAACAAACCATGTCCTAAGTGTTGGAAAGATGTCAAGTGATTGTCAAATATTGATAAAGGTTAAAGAAACTGCTTAGAAAGCTTAAGATACTGAGCAATACTTGGATAATACAAGACAGGAATCATCTTGATGGTTAGAAGAAAAAAAAGATAGAACAGAATTAAACCTCTTTAAATCTATAGAAAAATTGCTTCCTAAGAAAACCTGTACAGCACCTTTTTTTTTCCTCTTTCACAGCATAAGTCAGGATTTTAAGGGTAAGAAAACCAGGTTTGAAATTATAAAGTTTTAAACAGAACAGAAATCAACTTTATTCCAGTGATACACCAGGGAGCAGAGTTTCTAAAGATCAGCAAAGGGTTTTATTAATTATTTCTCCAGAGTGAGAGAAATTGATGAGTGATACTAATTGATAATACCCAATAAAATATGAAAAGAAAAAAGAACTCCATATAACAGAAAATATAAACTTGTAGAATCTTAAAGCGGCAATACTCATAGTTTTACATGTACATGAACTCGGCACACTTTGCAAACAAAAGAACATGTAACGTAAACAGCTGGAACGAAGAAGGCTAAATAAGTATCAGTTGTATTAAAAAGCTATCTCAATTTACAAAAAAGTGGTATACTTTATTATTCAAAGACAATACTATTTTCTTAAGTAACACATATTTTGCAACACAGCTAATACAAACCCTTAATTCCCAGAACTGGTCATTCCTCCATTTAAACAGTCCTTATTCAACTATTCCTGCATTTTTCTCCCCACATGAGAAGGTCTCCTGTGTACTCCATGGCCAATCATCACACTGCATGTTACAGAGAGGGATGCTGGATATAGAAAAAAAAGCAATCGATTGTTCTCCTCATTTCCTGATCAAATGTCCTATTTCTCAGTGTATTTTCACTCTACCCCACAAAGCCTCAGGACTCATGTTAAAATCATTAATCAAAAGTGTCCAGAATTGGATCACTCTATGTTCCCTCACCATGAGAATGCCGGCGACAACCCTCTGGGTAAGAGAAGAGTTCAAAGAAGGCTGCTGAAAATAGTATGAAACTCAGTTTGCCCCCCATGACCACATCTCCCACTCTGCAATCTGAAGCAGCGCAGCGTAATCCCTGACCACACCAGAAGCCTTCTGCAGAAGAGGACACCTTGGACAAGGAGACAGTGGAGATTGTGTCCATGACTATGATTATGACTGAGAGCATACAGTAACCATCCAAAACTTCCAGAAACAAATGATCTTCTTCAACCTGATCTAAAAATCCCTCTCCATTAACTTCTCAGGCAGCTGGCAAGACATCTCCAATCTCACTTGGGAGGCTGAAGCCCATTTTCCTACAGGTTCTCGTACTGGCAGACAAAGAAAGGAGTCCCAGCAATTCAGTTCTGGGGGAATCATTTGGACCCAACTTTAGAGGCTATGGAGAAAGTGAAAACTTCATGTTTAATTTTTGCTCTACTACTGCCAGCATCCCACCTGCATTAATGCCTAGAAGCGCCACCACTGAGATTGAGATACTGGTGCTAGCCACCAGATTTGCAGGATAAAGTCCTCAGGCTGAGGAACACAATCTCCAGGCTCAGAACGTGCAGAATACTCATGCTCAGAGCACTTTATTTAGACAAACAAACATTTCCACTCGTTGTCTTGGTCACTGCCAATCCGCGCTGTGCTATGCCCTGGCTGGCGGGAGGCACTGCTTGATCCGATATGATGGCTCTGAGGGTTTTCTAACAATACAAGATGACACAGATGCCGCAAACTCTCTGTTTCCTGGTGCTTCTTATTACAAATTGAAAGAGCTTGCTGCAATTCCCCTCTCCTGACTTCAGCTGATTCAATAACATATCAGAATTTAAACACAGACACTCTTCCCTCTCCCTCACTTAAACACAAAGCGTATCAAAAGCATGGAATTACTCCTGACTTGGCCTTGAGCAGCCAACATGATGTCAGTTTTACATGTTTTATAAAGCAACAGCATGTAGAAAGCAACTCAAATGCAGGTCATATCAGGCATGTGACCCACAGAGCAATCAAAGACTGCCTGAAACTGTCATTCAAGGTTCAATCATCTTCTTGCAGGAAAAATGAAACATCTGTGGCCCAGAGAATTAAGTTATGTATTGCATAATTCATCTGGTGTCTGCCACAGCAGCCATTTTAATGCTCTAGTGATAAACATGTTTGATTATTTTTGTTTTGTTTCCCGTTGCCTCCATGGTATTTCTATTTATCTACCCATATTACAACGCATATTGTAGATAACAAAAATACAAAACAGCGTTACAGTCGGCTGATAAGACGTGGGAAATCAGCAGCCTTATTAATCACATTAAGACGGCACCATCATTAAACCTTATGTTCCCTGTAATTGTATTCGTTTTGCGTCTTTTGGGTACATTCTGTAGGTAGATTTGATGATGAAATCATTGTTTCCTGAGCTTCCAAACACTAGCTTTCGAGGTCTTTTTATTAGAAAGCTGCCCTCCTCACACACAAAGCAAGTTTCTCCCCGTTTCCTAGGTATTCCCTCCCCTCATTTTTTTTGATCATCATGGAAGCAGGAGGAAAGGACATTTTATGCCAGACAACACAGGACTCCGTCTCTTGCCCACTTTTCCCACTAATGTGTTTTGGTCCCCACTTTGAGAAACTCTAATCTCAACCATCCCTTGCAAGCTGTTGTGAGCAAAACCCTCAATACAAGCCAGCAAATTTGCAAACGTGATCAACTTTGGTAGGACCAGCGTTGCACCCGATACCCTGAAATCTTGCACATTGTTTAAATATCTTGGATAGAATATATGTACCCAACCCGCGATGCTCTTTGCAGAGGTGAGCCAGCGGATAAGACAACACATTTTCCCGTAAGCCTGAATACAAATTCAGCACCGTTTCCAACAGATTGCTCCTATAAAGTTGTTTAGAAAGTATCTTTTGCAATAAAATCAGCTCTCCCACCAGTGCTTTGTATCAACCCCCCGTTGCTACGTCCTCCTGCAATATTTCCAGGGCATTCCCTCATCCCCTAAATGTTATCTTTCCACTTCCCAGCCCACAAAAAGAAATACCGACTAGGGATGCTTCCCAGCAACACGTATACGGCTGAGGACCCAGCAAGTGCATAGGCAACCGCTGCTCACGGACTGCAGCCCTCCTCTCGAATGGAGCACTCCTGGGCTTCCTCTCCTACTGCCCCCGATTCTTACAAAATTCACCAGAAATCCCTGTCCAGGAGACCTCTAATACCATTAATTTCCGCAGAAATCAATCCTCAGCTTCCAAGTCAATTTAGGAGGGGAACTGATGAACTGCAAACTGATCAACAAGCAGGCTGGCAGCAAACCAGACCACGAGCTCGTGAAAGCTTCATTTCCTTAGGAAGCCAAGCGAGAAACAGCGCTCGCGCAGTGCTACCGCTGGCTACACGCGAAACTGCTCCTTCAGGGAAAAACAAAGACCCCAACGCAGAACAGAAGAACCGCCGCCTTTGCTTTTGCTTGAAAAAAGGTACAACGAAGTATAAAAGAAGGATTTCCTTAATGACTACCTCTTAACTGATCAGCTCTCCTGCTCTGCAACTTGCAAAAGCTGTTTTATAATGTTTTCTTCAAATACATAACAACAGGGGATGGTTTGGGATTTTGAAATGTACAGCACTTGCAACAGTTTCCTGCTTTCTACTGATGGGGTTAAAACAGATCACTTATCCAAAACTGGATACATTCATTAGAGGCATGTTACATATCATTCTTTTTTATTGGAATGACATATTTTAAATCAGCAGGAAGAGCTGTCTATGTTTTGATTAAAGATCCTCTAAAAATACACACAAATATTTTAACTTTACTCAGTAATGTCACTGGACTTACAACGTGTAAAACATGCTCCCTGGCACACTCAAGGGCATAGGGTTTTTTTTAGAGGCACTATGTCAAACTTGAAAAATTACTAGAGCTTTTGCATAGTTACAAAATGAACAATCTTCTCATTTTACATGGATGCTGATAGCAGATATTTCTGTATGTTTGTTTTCTTTAAAACAAAAATAACAAAAAAATGCAGGACTTTTCTATAGCAACTGTTCACAACTTTACTATAGCAACACACCAGATTCATCTTAGGAGCTTCTTCCAGAGCAGCTCAGCATCTCCCGTTCTCCTTAACTGCAAAAAGAGCGGGGGACCTCAGCTACTTGGAAAATCCAGATCTCTCTCTATAATTTCTCCCCTTGCTTATTCTGTATCTTTGTTCACCACTATAGGAAACTATAAAATGCTTTTCTTCGACCCACCTCAGTGTATATTCAGTGAAATGGATTTAAGGCAGCTTGAAAATCAAACAGGACAATAAGGCAATTTTATGTACACGTGTCACTCCACAGGCTTGTGTCAAGGGAAAATTACTGTTTACCACCACAGCAATGACAGATCATCAACATCCTACCTGGTGGAGAACAGTAATTTTCCAGTGGCCAGAGCAGATATTAGGGTAAATATAGCGGATTAGTGAAGAGAAGCCACACTTGTCCCAGTCTGGAACGAAAAGCTGCAGTTCTCTAGGTTATCTGTCCGCTCTGTCCAGGCTGACTTTGGTAACTGGCACTATGGAGTATAAGATAACATCCTATATGGCCTTTTGAAGGATTTACTGACATAAAATAAGATAAATATGTCCAGCAGACCAATAATTTCCAACTTAGTATTTTTTTTTAATTGAGCTGCTTATGTGTCACTCCAAGCACATTTACTAACAGGCACTCACCTACAGTATCTTGCTTCCTGATATCATCAGATTCACCTATAACATCTGGTCACTGTTTTATGATTAAGGACACCAAAAAGCTGTTGTTTGGTGACAGCATCTGTATCTGAAGGCAACAAACCAGGATCATTGCCACCTTTATAACAGTGCATCCAATTACCAGTGTGGCTTGCTCTCTTCCCAAATAGCTCCAACTCAGCTCCGAATGGAAACGCCACTTTGCCAGATTGCAATCATGTCACCAATTTGCAGTTTCAGTTTATAGCTACCAACAGTGTGAATCTGACTGACCCAAGTGAGAAAGCAGCAAAAAATGGGCAAAAAGAAGTAAAGGAGGGAAATGGAGTCTAAAGAACAGAGGAAACTGAAATGGGAGGAGGAAGGGGAAAGGAAGGAGAAGGATATATTAGCTGGCTACAAACAAAACTAAATTGTATATGTATTACACAGAAAATTACTCAAAATAATCCTTCTTGGCAAAAAATAACAACCCTAGGTCCTACTGCAAGCCCTTGGAGGACAACAGTGCAGTATTTCCTAATTTAACCTCCAACAATTTTATTAGCAGCAACACTTTTCAAATTCTCTATTTCCCTTTCAACAGTTGTTTAGCCTTTAAAATACTGCTAAGGTAAAATAGCTTCAGGCTCGACTAATATTGTAATCTGTGGTACGGAACTATTTGATTATTCTGTTTCAACGGTTATTATAACCGGTTTAGTATTTCTGCAGAATGGGAGTGGCTATGGAAATAGTCTTCTGTCACTAGTGATAATTCCTCAACGTTTCTATTAAATCTAAAGATATGCTGATGTCAGAAACCTCTCTGGTGGATGAAAATCATCCTTCCTAAATGTAACAAGCAGCTGTAGCAGAGAAAGGAGGTAAGACAATGCAGATTTACCTTTTAGGTTTACTTATTTTTTAATGCAATTGTGACTCTATTAGCCAATGGGTCTTACAGGCACAAGACCAGCATTTGGTCAGTGAGAAATAATTCACATCGTTCATCCTCCCTCTGTCCCCCTTCTCGCTTCTACTTCCTGGCTGTCGCTGCTGCATCACCTTCCCCATCCACCCGGCCAAAGTGTGCAATGAAGAAGTTTCTCCAATGTTATATCTGAAATAAGACCATTCTGCTGTCACACACACACACACAAAAAAAGGCAGTGGAGCAGGACTGTATGGACAGCATGCATTAATACACTGCAAAGTTCAGGAATTTCATCCAAGGACATTTTTCTTAAATCTGTTCCCAGAAATAATCAATAATGAAGTCTTCTGTGGGCCATTTCGCTTTTTATAGGGTTATCATGTATTGAGGTGCAGCAAACTTGACTGCGATACCACGACTACATAGGTAGAAGATACAAGAAAATAAGAACTAAAGAGAAAAAAGTGGAAAAAAGGTTAAATAAAGTTTGGTTAAAGTAATACAGATATTGGACAATATAGTCTCCAAAAAATGGTAACAGAAAGCATTAGAAAAAGAGCAAAGTTTATTTACCACTCGGAACTGGCACACGAAGTGGTTGCTGATTACCAACTTGGGTCAAAACTCTGCATTTATGTAACATTTCTCCCTTCTGCCGCCTCCCTGCCTTGCTCAGCTCAGGTCTAACGGCGTGCCACTGCCTCACTGCCGATGAGCGCAACAAAAATCAATCGAATGCTCAGAAAGACAAATAACTTCTCTGTATCGCAACTAAAATATTGTTTATTTTTGCTCAATAATGTAAAATTAACTCCTACCCCTTTGCCAAGAGAATAGATTATTTCATCAGAGCACAGACATATAGAGCTGGTATGTAATCGAGAATAGTTCATTCTGCTATACTTGGTGGGCCCTGTCTTTCAGGGAAGAGCGCAGAAGTACACCCATTATCAGTTACAAACCCTGTACCGAAATGTTTTTTTGATGAGTTAAGCTGGTCCAACATACTTAACATCAAGATATTGTATATTTAAAAGTACAATAACTGTGCAAGTATGAAGGCAATGAATAGGGAAAAGCCAAGAAAGCCACTGTTGTGGTGGGGAGAGTCATCCAGCAGTGTTAGGAGGATCAAAAGAGATTACGGAAAGAGTCCTAACCAGAACTTATGCACCAGGGAACCCACAAGAATGATTTTTAACCTTTTTAATCTGCAGATTACCTGGAGTTTTCCATCAGATATTGGTATAGCACATTTGCACTTAATGACTGGTTGCCTTTCACAGTTATTTTTGTGATCTCTTAGCACTAACCCACAGACTTGCAGGAATGTGCAAAACACACCCGGAAAATCACTGAACTCGACCAACCCAGAGCTCAGACCTGCTATCACTGCAGCCTGAGCTCACACTGTGCAAAGCTGAGAGCCCTCTGCCATTCCTGAGGTCCATGGTACCTTAATTAAAAGGACAAAAAAATGTGTCTGTGGATAGACCCCAGATGCGAACAGCAGCAGCATCAACACCATCGTCTCTCCTTCCCTCCACCTCCCCCACCAAACAACGTGAGAAAGTGTAGTTAATTCTGAAGTCAAACACTACCTCTAGCTTTGATGACTGCAGATACAGAAAAATTCAAAGTAATAAGGCATTAGAAAAGCTAAAAATTAAACTAATAGTTGGTTTATAGGCCATCCACGCTTTTAAGAAGTGAAAGAACCAGCCCATGTTCCCAACTGGAACATGAAAGAAAAAGACTGCTTAGCGGTATAGCTACCGAATAATAACAGTAACAACCATTTCTCATATTGCTTTAGGTATCAGAAGCAACAAGTAAATATGTGAACTTGCACTTGCATCAGCTTTATTGAGCTGCTTCGTTAGGTATGGATGATCCAGCCGCAGCAGCCCTCCGAGACCCTGAATGCCCAGAAGCCATGGCAGATGGTGACGACCCTGCACCACCACCTCTTTACCTATGATCTTCTCTGGGATGTTTCTTCTAGATGCTCAAAAGAACCAAAAATGTCAAGCAGACTAAAAATTCTTAGTGATAACAATATTTTACAACGGTAAGAAAACAAGCAGGGTAAATAGAAATCAAACGTCACTACTTCAATGTAACCCTCAAACCCTTCAGTGTTCTCTGAAAGGCCTGGGAAAGCTAGAGAGGAAAGGAAGCACTACGCCTATTAAAATAATAATAATAATAAAAGGTAATTATAGTTGGCTCCAAATGTCAATAATGTAATAGTTGCAGGATTTGAGTACTGTGTATAATGCGCAGAGCAAATGTATTTGCAACTGCCTACAAAACAAAGCCCTTAAAAGTAGATGGCTATGAAAAAAAAGGGGAAAATTTTATAATACATTACTCTGAAGCATATGACATTAAGAAAGCCTCTGTATTATGTTGCTTTGGGGACTGGCAACAAGAAGATCTCATTGACTTGCCAAGAAGAGGAAAGACCAACGATGTGTAATTCTGGAACTCCAGTTACCTGCATGATTGAAGCAATAATATTGTATTTTTTCAATTCTTCATGGAATTAGACATATTGGGTAATTTTTTTCTACCTGCACAAAAAGTCCCGAACTTCCAATATAGTATTTTAAAGACAGTCAGCCATACGTAAAGCCAAGAAAGGACTACTGATCAATTAACTTAATTGACTACAAACCGAAATAATTAACCTGACAAAACTCTGCTGAATATTTACTACGTACCATTTTGTGTGCAAGTATTTTGCCAGCAATATTCACAAATTCGCACTTCCCCTCACTGTGACTACAGCTGTACTCTTAAGGAATGATCTGCACTACCCCAGATAATTAATAAAATATTAGCACAAAAATCAACCCATTTCCCCCAAGTAAGTCTTGTAAACAAATACCAACTTGGCGTTGATTTTGTTCAACTAAAAGCAGCTTACGTACACATCGTTGAATTAGCTGCATGTTAGAGGGGCTTGTTATGGACATTTCTGCTCTTGACGCTATTCCCAAGCGGCCCCTGCCCAGCGGACGGGTGGCCCGGCTCGGCACTCGGGACCGCTACGACATTTCCTTCTTCAGACATGCCCAAATGGAGACTCCCACTTATCTTCTTAAACCAACTGCCATGCCGGTCATTCCTTCCTGCCTCCGGATAGGAATTTCCCAGTGCTACAGGCTAAGGAGCACTGCCCTGACGCTCCCTGCCAGGGCCTCCAGACACCTAGTTATCAAGGAGAGAATTAACAGGAAAAAAAATTTCACAGATAGCTGTAGCTTTCTGGCCCTCATTTCCTTAGCGAATGAGCTGAACTGAGCTAAAAGCAGCCGTTCTGCCAGTGAAATCTGACAATATATTTTCTATCACCAAGCAAAGAGAAATTCCATTGAGTAATGCCTTCTTTCATTCAGCCTGCTCATAATGTTCTCTGTTGATGAATATATCGGACTTTGTGTAAATACGATTGTGTAAATGTCCGATTAAATAAATCGGACAATGCCAGGATGTATCAGTCTCAGTAAGAGTTCCTCGTTCAAGATGTGAAGTACTTGCCCCAATGAGCACAACCTGAATTAATCCACGTACACTCTCAATTTTTGTACCTTCTAACTAAAAAAAAAAAAAAAAAAAAAAAAAAAAAAAAAAAAAAAAAAAAAAAGCAAGCTCTGGTCTTCTTTTTATTAACCTTCTTATTTTTATTAGCATTGGTGTAACATGAAAGTTACAGATTTTGCATATTTTGCATCCATTGCCACACTCATTCAAAGGATTTCACAATACTTGAGGAATGGGGAGGAGGGGAAGAGAAACAGAAAGGAAAAAGAAAGAAGATGGAAAAATTCCTGCAAAGTATTTTGACTTATTTGGAGCTCCGGGCTCTTCACGCGTAGAAGGATCAGGTAACAGCGAAATGAGTGCTACGACTGACACTTTCAGATAAAGGAAATCAAAAGGAACAACTCTGAAATCCAGGCCGTTTATAATTAGTTGTCTACACATGATGTTAACAGGTCTAATCTTAAGTAGTCTAAGTGTTGAATCTTCATCTGCTGTGTAGAAGTTCACATCAGACCCGTCTATTTGAGAAAGAAAGCAACATCAGCCAAAGAATACGGGGTGATCCCTGCCACATCCGCTTTGTAAAATAAAGAAGTTTTTTTTTAAAGGTATCAGTTGAAAAGCAACATGATTAGGAAACGGAGCTGTGCCTGCAAATGGCAGTGCCACTTTGCCTGCACTTCTGCTGGCATGCCAGTGTCACTCCTACGAGTGGCACAGTTATCTCCAGCACGCCAGAAATCCCCCAGAAACTGGTTTCTGGTTTCCAGGTACTAGGAAATGACATGCCAATGACACGTCTTTTCCCCCCTCCTAACAAAGTCATCCACTCCCCATGAAATTAGTTTCACATAAACCGAAACAACCTACTCCTTTTACTACAGACTACCAGTCTCCTCATCTTCAGGTTAGGTGCATCTGCTGATAGGAGATACAAATTCGACTTCCTTATCAAGCAGCCTCCCAGTCCTCTGTTCCCACTCCATCTCCCATGCCGCTCAGGCCGATAGCCCAACAGCATAAATTATTAGGCTGGGAAATACTTTTATTTGGTGAAACACATCTGGCTACTGCAGTCTAAGGAAGGATGAAGCCCCCCCTGCCCAAGGAGCGATTGCTGCCGCCTAGGCAAAGCTGAGTCCTATCGTGGGTCATGCATATGCCAGAGGGGCTTGGTGGCAACCAAATTTTATGTATGAAATATCAGACAATGCATGAGCTGAAGGCTAAAAGAGAAAAACTGCTGCTGTCTTCATAAGTTAAGGAAAACACTAAAAACCTCAGCTTTAAGTAGAACGTTATTTTCTGCGGTATCACACACAGAAGCTGCTGTTTAATTAAAACTAAGCCGCTTTAAGCCATTAAACTGGCAAATGGCTATACCAAATGACTTGTCAGTTGTTAGCGTTCAAGTAGCAGGAGTTGTGTGTTGTCACGTTCAGGTGGCAAGCTGCAACGCTAATGCACATTTCCCTGTTGGCTCCGGAAAGCTAAAGCAACCTAGCACTGCGAAGTTATTAAAATTGCCACTGTGTATTACTGATGAATTGTTTTCTTACTATGTTCTTCAAAGATACCAACTGTCATGCCCTCAGCTGGGATTTATTTCAATCTCTGCAAAAATACAAGCCATTCTGATCATTTACTTGCATTCGATTTTAAAAGTAGAATTTATATTAATTCTGGCTTTAAGCTACAAGTTTCAGCCAACATCCTTCCTTTCTCCACATAACCAGTCCGGATACAGCCTCCTGATTCAGATCCTCGAAAAAAATCTCAATTGATCAATTTGAAATCTCAATTTCAAAAAGCTGGAATTAAAAAGCATAACTTACTACAGCAGCTACTTTTCTCTGATCACATGCAATTAAAAAAAAACCAACAAAGTTTTATCTTGGGTCAGGAATGGGAAAAAATCATTCCTGCAACCCAGGCAAACTTCAAGCCCCCAGAGTGTCACTGAAAGTGCTTAAGTTGAGATACTCCAGAAGACCACTGTCTGCTCATCCCTGGACCCCCGGGGCAGACCAGGGGGCATCGGCTGGAGGCATCCACGGGATTTGGGCTGGGAGCCTCTGATTCTTGCTCCTCCGTGGCCGTCACTCCCTTCCCCCCTACGTGGGAAGAACGGTAGCAAGGAACTTGAAACAGTTAAACGCACTGAATTTGTTGATCTTTTTACTTCCTATGAGTCATGCTCCTCAACTCGATCACTATGCATATAAAGATCTGCTACAACTCATTAAATAAATATTTCCATTTTGGCTAAGTAAAGGGAGAAGACTCCCATATTAGAGCACCAAACAGGTAAAACAATGGAAAATGCTATAATGGTTAAAATTGCGCATTCCAGTGAGTTATAATGCCCATGCTACAGGGCAGTCAGTGGTATTATAGCATTAATATTATGACAGATGCAGTATGCATCTTTTTCCTTTGCTGTGGTCTCCAGGAAAGAAGAATATTTCCATTCAACACAGAATGACCTAATGGATAGCACTCTTCAAATGAATGGTCAGCAAATGCATTTTATGTGCTTCTATTTATGTGCATTTATTTTTACAGACTACAATGCACGCATCAAAACAGCACTTCTGCCTCTCTATCTAAGGACTGAAAGACTACTCGCATTAAAAAATTAAGTTTGCATTATCTCACGTGCCCTTTTTTACATATGGCAAAACTGAGTCATCAGACTTGCTTTAGGTAGCATATTTGACAAAACAAAAAATAAGATGTAGATCAAATTACCAGTACAAAAACAGCAGTGGCCCTCCCATAAGACAAAGTCTTTAACCTAATATCAAAATACCCTGCTTTTTTATGGAAATAAAGTTAATAAATGCCTACAACTACTAAATGAAATGATGGGATTCCTCTGCATTTAGCAAAAAGACTTGAAAACCTTAATCTCATGAGTCAGTAATAACAGTGGAGCAAGCAAAGAAGACAATCTTGGGTCTACAATCAATAAGACAAGCTGCTTAAGAGACCTCATCTGAAGTAAATGTGTGAATGTCTCGCCAAAGCAGAGATGCTGATTTATGACTAAAAAGTGTAAATGTACTTCTGTGGTATCAGTTAAGAACAACTTGCATGTCTCATTCACAAGGGCTTAAGGCAAATGGTTGAACATCACTAGGGTATAAACTCTTTGCTAAGTCCTGAATGCCATTAACACCTCTGCATGCTTGGTGTCCCATCCAATTCTCTCCAGCTTACACCATCCCTATGACAATTTAAATACCTCAGACTCCTTTTCCATTATCAAAGTTAAACCTACAAATGACATATTTTTCTCTTGACAAAACCCTGCCAAGATCTGCGACATGGCCAGCCCTGGGAGTGACACGCTTTACTATAAAAAACAACTGGCTAAGACAAAACCCAAAGACTATGGAAAGAGGCTTGGAAGAATCTGGAGAGCAGTGTTTCTCCAGACAGTGCATCAGGACTGGTTTTGTTTAATATGTAAAGTGATGATTCAGAAAAGCCAATGAATGGCCTAGTGGCATGAACTGCACATAAAGCAGAATTAGGTTTATCAGGTTTATCAAGACTATAGAAGACTAAAAACTCCAGACACTCAAAACCAGCCAAGGTGTATAGGCAGTCTGGTGACAGGGAAAATTCAACGCAGACAAACATACGCTAATGCCCCGAAGAAGCAGGACTACTCGTCTGCACTGCTGGGCTCTACATGTCTTGCCTGGTAAAGACCCGAATAAGATGATGGAATAAGAGCGCCCACAGTTAGCTGAGATGATATTCCAAAAAGAACAAAATCCTCTCACATAAATCATCATGATTCAAGGCATGAATGACTAAATGATATGATCTGGAAAAAAAATTCCTATGACAAATTAATCTACAATTATCCAATGCAAAGTTATTTTACTTTTTCCCCACTTTTGGACATCTGGCATACCAGCATAAGTGATTATCAGAGATCAGACACCGGACAGGACAATGTTGTTTTATCCAACAGAGAACGACTGTATTATTGTTGAGCACAGGAAGAGCAACTAGCCTTAAAAATTCCTATTATTAGAAGAAGAGCAAAAAGGCTAAGAAAACATACCACAGATTAAAAAAAAAAAAGTCAAATTTCAAGTTTTCTGATTCTTTTCCAATGTAACATTATGTGGAATCTTTCCCCACACGTCAGTATTAATCTACAGGGAAATCAGCTGCTCCACACTCGGTAACGCAGGGGTTAATTCTGACTGATGTCGACTGCCCCAAGTCTGTGCTCTGTTCATCAGAGCATTAAATCTGAAAGCTCGAGAGAGCAGTGCAGCCGTGCTGCAAGGGCTATGTTATAAAGTTCTGCATTAAAAATTCATATCGTAGGCTTGCCACAGTACTCTGCTCTGGCTGAAAGGAGAGCTGGCGGGGAAATATTAGACACCCCACTGTCTTCCTGGCAATTGGAGACATTCCTCAGCAAACAGCACCTCAGGAAGGGAATGAAAGGGCAAACAAACCGTGAAACAAATCAATGAGTTCAATTATCTCCCTCTCTCTCAGAAAGGAAACTTTTCATTTTTAAGGCTGTTTCATGAAATCTTTTAATGATGGCCCTGAACAAGGATGCTGGGCGCTCTGGCTGCAGAACCGGCACCTTGGCGGTGCTTTCCATTCGTGTTACGCGAGACAGAGATTCCCAAACACGCAGGGTGAAGCGCAGAGCCGGGCATGGGAGTCTTGCTGCAGAACAACTCTACTTACCCTTTGCATTAGCCTGACCACGTGGGATAACAGGCTGCGGAAAGCGTTCCCACTCTCCCTGAAGTGTCTCCGGCAAAGAGTGAGTTTGGATTTATTAAGATGGTTAGTTACTCCGCAGCTAAGTTACGGGGTCCTCGCCACTGGTCCAGGCTGCGTGTGTTTCAGAGAAATTTATGGCAACCCAACCGGTGGATGCGTTGTTCAGATCGATGGAAAAGTGTGCTGTGTTTTTATGAAAGGCACATACACCCCTCAGGTTACCTGCTTGATGTAACCGTTACATTCAGGCAAGTTAATAAGCCAGATACCGTAAATGGGGAAAGACACAGGAAATGAAACAACAGTAAATAGCATTTTTTGAGGAAACCATGGAAAGAAAGTTACCTGTTTCCGAATCCCCCCCAACAATCATTGTCTGGGATCCTAATAGAAAGATTCACTTTTTCAGCACTAAGGTTTCAATCAAAGGAAAGAAAAGGAAGGAAACTTAAGCAATCGGCCAAAAGCTGCCCTGACTATATGTACACATCAGCCCATTCTGAATAAACTGAACCCAGAAAACCACTACAGGTGGAATGAAGGAATTAGCCAAGCTCTAAGAAACATACTTTTATTGATAACTTCTGCAAGTTGAAGAATCTGTAAGTCTTTTTTTTTTTTTTTAGTTTTTATCCTGGATTATGCCGCTTTCTATTCTGCAAAGCAAATAAAAATTGTTTTGTTCTGAAGGCTCCCGCTTCTGTATTGCTGCAAACATACTGTCACGGGCACCTGAAGGGAAATAGTTACATGTATCCAACTAAATTAGACCTGTGCTTGTTAATACAGTGGGAAACCAGAATGACTTCAAGCCAGCAATGCCGGTTATGAGTGGTGCAACCACAGGAGATCATCCAGAATGAGGTGTAGGAGGACAGGTTTATCATCTAGCAGGTGCAGTCAAGAGGCAACCGAAGAGATTTATGCCTAGTAGCCAGGACAAAACAAATTAAGCCCAGAATAGCCTGCAAACACGCACAAATTAAAAAAAGATAACCTGTACTGGGGGAGAGGGAGTGAGAAGAGAGGAAAAGGTACACTAACCACCTGAAAGCCCATTAGTTTCTGAGGGAAGCAACGAGGGGAGGCTGGTAGAGCCGGGGATCACGAGTCACCAATGATCACTTATTACAAACCAGTGAAAAAGGCAATTACAGAAGATGAGTGCTTTGGTCAAAATTATTTTTTGTTCAGAATTTTTTACTAACAGGCACTTAAAACCAGCGAGTGAAAGTTGAACAGCCAGGTACACCCTGGGCACTGCGAAGTTGCAGCTAAGTGAAAAACAGGGGGAAGTCCTTCCTTCTGCCCAGGGCTGTGATTTCTGCGTTTCCATCCTCGCTGCCATGCTGATTCCCCTCCGAGGCCCTGACCAAGCTCTGTGTGACTCAGTTTCTCAAGCTGTTAAAACAGGGGGAAGGGCTGCTGCAGCCCCAAGGTGGTTAATTAGCCTTTGCAATGAGCTGCCTCTGGAGAAACACACTAAATAAATGCTAAGGGTTAATACTATTAGACTCGCAGGATCGTAAATGCATTTGTTTATTTAAAGCATTACATGAATGCTAATGAAGTTATTAACAGGCCTGCATGTTTTCTACTGTCTTGCTTGGTTTTGGTATCTTCACCATACTTCGTTATCCTTCTTGTTCCATGATCTGGACAACATCTTTCTCTTCCAATTCCCTGAATTAATTTGTAGTCCTGGCTCCTAGCTCCTTACTTTGGGATTCTCAGTTCTTTATTCAAAGACATTATTTTAAAACAACCACCTTCATTAAAACGTATTTTTTAAAAATTTCATCAAGATAATGAGATTCAGTTTCATAATACCAGATATTTTCTGTGGCACACAAAACTGCAATCCCACATGGCGTTATTGCCTTTTAATTGGGATCAGAGGGTATGTAAACGAGAAAATATTTCTTAGGCCCCCTTAAGTGGTGTGTGCCTGAAGACCAGGCCTTGCTGCAGCAGATAAGGCACGGTCCTCTGGCGTCCGCACGAGGCACGGCCAGCTCGCACACCGACCCCCTCCGCTCTGCAACCGCTTCTCAGAGAAGTCTTCTTACTGGAAATGACACCGTTCTCGGGCCACTTCATGAGACAGTTCCCACAACCATCCTGCGGCAAATCACTGCCCAAACTGTCAAATGTCTCCAGATCCAAATCCCCTTTCTTTCCTGCAAAAGGGACACTGGGCAGACACAGAGAGGCAAGCTTTGAGGGTGACTCCTGCACGCAATGCCACCACAGACATTTCTCCCCACCGATGCTTCAGCCTTAACATCTGATGATATGGGTGAAAACAGAAGGCAATATTGCAAAGTGGGAGGGTATTTGCAAAGCGGGAGGGAGGGATGGGTGGAAGAAATAACGGTCAGAAGTTTAAAAGCCTTAACTAAAGCTGCAGAAATGACCCGTACGTCTAAGCAGCTACAGAATTCCCATTCTGCAGCCCTTACGCTGAGCAACCTGGAGCATCCAAAGCTCATGAGGTCAACAATATGAACGGATAAAACAGTAAAACAAAACAGAACTATCTTTCTTTTTAAAATAACTGTGGAGAGGATAATGCCCCTATTTTTGTAGTAAGGTGGCTTACAGCTGTGATATCATAGTAAAATTTTAAGGGAGTGAAGGAATCAGACACATTTATAAATACATTTAATGAGACACTGAAAAATCTGTCTAATGAGGAAATGGCATATGGATACTTTAATGACAATTGTGCCACTGACAGTGACTATAAACATGCTCCTATTCTTGGAAGTGCCAAGCGAAAAATAAAAACAATATGAAAACATTGGATGAATTTGAAAGATGAATTTGAAAGCTATCTGTATTAAACAGTGCAGGACAGGGAGAGTAAATCCTCCAACTCTCATGGCAAGCGCATGGCTTTCCAAAGGGAAAAGAGATACCAGGAGCAGGAAGAGACTTTTTCAGACTACAGAGTTTTGGTGTTTGGGACCTGACAGAAGTTTCCTTTACTTTCTTTCTCACTGCAGGCAGCCGTCTTTTTCTATTAAATGAGGGAGCACAACATACACTGTGTGACTCATTTGTTTGCGCGCACCATCACTGTGTGGGAGTGGGAAAAGCAGCTGGAGAAGAGTAAATGCTAATAAAGATAGCCTACGTCTTAAATGCATGCCTAGGTGGAGAAGACTGTTGCAGAAATTGCCAATTTAACATAGTACCTGATGAAGAGCTTTGCTTTATGAGTGGAAGTATGAAATCCTGCATACCATACAGGACAGGTCTCGACTTAAAATAGAGCAACCATTTGTTTCTGATGATTCAACTGTGCTACGGCCGCGCTAGAGGAGTTGTGGCAGGCATCACAGGCTCTCCTTGCTCGCAAGGACGAGACTGCAGAAAAGCGGTACTATACCAAAACACATCCGTTGCTTTGCTACTTTGGACCCAAACCAACCAAGACTATCATCACTTTTATACATGTACATAGAACAGACTGTATGAAAAACTAAGGTCAGCTGAGTAGGACATTAAGGCCTAAGGACTCTGGCCATGCTCAGAGAGATGTACCTACAAGAGAAGGGTGCTGCTTTCCTGCTCCTCCTCTTCCTCACAGAACTTGTCCCTCTTCTTCCTCACAGAAGCCCTTCAAGGCAGCTTACACAGCACCGTTGCTATAGATAAAGTGAGCTATTGTGGGAAGATGTCTCAAAAATATTGGATTCCCCTCTTGCCAGACTCGCAAGGAAAGCGATCTGTGCTAGCAGGCTGAGACCGTGGGAGCACACTCCTTCTCTCTTCTATTCAGCGGACTAACGCAGCCTGCAATAGCCCGAAGATGTCTGGCTCCAGCGAGAGCAAGTGAGAACAGACCGGAGCACGCAACCACTTCTGCCTCCTGTGATTTCGCAAAGACTCACGAATCGAGGAGGTGGGAACGGTAGCTTCTGCCACGGGATTTCATGCCTAGCGAGGTGCCATGGCAGTAGCCTTAGTCAGGATGACCAACGGCACAGCTAGTATAATAGCATAACACCCTTGAATGGAATACTTCATATTTATATAAGGATTTCCCTCTAAGGATCTCATTTCAACCCTGGCTAAAGATAATGCAACAGGCTGATGACTAGAATATGTTGGAATATCCCACGACTATTTTCTTCTACTTTAGGCTGTTAAATAACACTGTATTTTAGGCTAGGCTAGAAAAAAAGAACAGAACAGTCTCAGTGAAGGTCAAAAAGAAAAAAATAAAAAAGGATCTAGGGCACTTCTGTGCTACCAAAAAGTTACATTAACTGCCAGGGTTACCAGTCTAACAAAAGAGTCAACACAGCCGGCTACAACAGTAACTCATACCAACTCAAAATGTTCCATTTATTTAGAGTTGCCAAAAATGCACCCTTAAAAAAAGATCACGTTTTTTGCCAGTTTGTGGTTTATGTTTCTCATGTCTGCATATTTCTAGACTCCAGCCAAGACCAGACTTGTTGGCCTCGAGCATGATATTTACGCCTCATGCCTCAGTTTCCCTATCCATAAGTACAGGCTAATGAAAGCATTTCAAAACAAGCTCTTAGTACTTTGCAAAGGTGAGTAAATATTTAATGATAACACTGCAATTCACTCCCCCCAGCAAACTATCCTGCCGCTTTTCTGGTTTGACTGTAGGCAGAACCAGAAATTTTCCAAAAAAAGCTATTTTGCACAAGGGCTTTCAAGCCCAGTTTCACAGGAGAGCTTTAGATCAGCTGCAGAAACATAAGAACTGGATCTCCAAAATACTTCCATTCACCTCCATAGCTAGTTTTTTAAGCAAAATATTAACGTTAAGCAGAGACTTAAAGCCTGTTTAGTTTTGCATAAGGCACACTCAATACCTTGAACAAATATCTCCAATTCTAAAACATACCTAGTTTTCTGTAAGATTTGAGACAATTCAATTTTTCTTATTCCTTTATAAAATTAGTTCTCTTTAGGGAACATGATCTTTACAGTAACATCTTCCCTGTTCTTTCATCTCCCCATTATCGCTACTCCTGGGGTTTCACTGATGGCAGTAAGATTAGGAAATTTAAGAAGGGAAAAGGCTGTAAGAAACATAGCCTACGAAGTGCTCTATCTCCTGTTTTTAGGAAAATCACTTTAAATACAGCAATAATTGCAGAGACAAGCATTCGAAGTTAATGACTCATCAAAAGAACAGGAAATAGGAAACTTTAAGACCTTAAAGGCACAGCAAAAAGGAACTACTTCATGTCACATACAACACGACCATCCTGACTACAGTATTTCATGTTCAATCAGGGGAAGCAACATTTGAGAACATCTATCACAGTAATTATGTAATGCTGGAGGGCGCAACATTATTTTTTACTCAGTTTGACCCTGAGCGCCATCAAAATGGAAAACTACAAACATTTGAAAAGTGATACATTGGTAGAAGCTGGTACTTAAACAAGAGAGATTTGTTACTCCCCCTGAAAAAGAAAATCAAAGTAAATAATTCATAGTCCAAATTCAAATCTTGGCATAGGCTGGGAATTATTCCACTGAGGTCAGAGTTAACTGAGAGCTGCACCAGAGTCACAAAAGTTCCCGTGAACACTTTAACTCCAGTTCCGGCACGTAACTAGGCAGCAGCAACTCTCAGGACTAAAACCCGCGTCTCCCGCCAGCCCTGGGCACCTCTCACGCACATGGCCCTGTCTCGAATCCGCTGCTCGGCCCCTGCAAGAGCACCCTGCACCCAAACCAGCTACGAACCAGAGGCATGTTCTCCTGCTGAGCTTCCAGGGATGCAACCCACACTATTATACCGTAAGCTATTTAGGGCAGAGACGGCCTTTGTAAAAGATACATGCACAATGCCCACTCCAGCATCTTCAGCCTCACCGGCTGTGGCTTCTATAATCATCGAAAGAGAAGTGATATTAAATATTCATACTGAAATCCTGTGAGCCAAGTTTATGGATTCAGGCCCTCAAAACAATGAAAAATTCTCAGTTTTCTTAAATCCGGGACTACAGCTCACGGACTGCACTCTCATCGGCTGCACTCGGTCCATTCCAGATCTAGTTTTCATTAAAAGGTAGTCCAGGATTAAAATCCGTCAGCTGCATCTATAT
The DNA here is from genome assembly GCF_036370855.1 of Dromaius novaehollandiae. NCBI lineage: Eukaryota > Metazoa > Chordata > Aves > Casuariiformes > Dromaiidae > Dromaius > Dromaius novaehollandiae. The sequence goes on from NC_088116.1 coordinate 8,376,273, forward strand.
GGTGGGGTAATTTGCAATATTGTGCCACTGCACCGTCTTAATGACGCTACACCAGTATGTCCTAATTATTTCAAAAAGAAACATTTTTTTCAGTCTATGTATCTATATGTATCTATCGATTTTAGGCTAATCTATAAAAGGGAAAAAATTCTCTGCTTCACATATTATTAGAAAACAATTTTTTTTTCTAGAAGTTATTGAAAGTAATTTTTTTAGGACTACTCCTTAGGTAAATATTAAAATCTCCTCCTCTCCATTGCATTTTCTAGAATATCCTCCTTTTATAAGATCAAAAAATGTGCATCTTTCAGACGACCACACAGGTAACAAAAGTGGAAGCCCAGCTGCTTTGCCAACCTGAACCTGAACCTTTCCTGCTCTGTGCCGTTTACGAAGGCTTCTTGTTGCAGGAACAGGTAGAGCATCTCAAATCCTCGCAAGGCTACTTAACATTTACGGGGGAGAATGTACTATTTCAGTGAAATTCGATATTTTCTTTCATCAAAGGCACAGAGCCTCAACCCACATGTTAGCAGTAATGTAACAAGCCTACTGTATGTGCTACAGCCCAAGAGCCTTTTCCAATTAGATTTCGTCGGGGGGGGGGGGGGGGGGAAGAAGGGGCAGGAGCAAAGAGGTGGCTCTGGAGTTTATTTAAAACTGGAATCCGAAGCTTTCGGGCTGGGAGCATTAACAGCTCCGCTGGGAAGCTCAGACACTTGCTGGGGCTCTGCAGTGCAGGAGTGGAGGAGACGGGCGGCAGGGAGAACAGCCTGTCCCCAAAACGGAGGAAACGCATGCAGGAATGTTTCTTTTCCTACTTTGGGGGGGGGGAGAGGGGGAGGCTGCGGCACCGCGGGGGGGAAAAAGCATTCTTTAATTTTCCTGAAACTCAAGTCAGAGTTTGCTTTTCGGTTCCAGCTTTGATAGGATCTCCAGATCAAACTCATTAGCGCTGCTTAGAGCCAGGCGCGCCGAGAGAAACGTGTGGGACAGCAAACAGAATCGGTATTAGGCCTCCGGAGAGGATGTGCCTCTTTAATTGAAAAAGGCAGAGTAATCATTCATTTATTTAACCCAGAGATGATTATAATCTGAAAACCTTGAAATCCTCTTACACAACAACTGTTTTGGCAAGCCCCTCTGTGTTCCAACAAATATTAAACTGTGCTTGCCATTTGTCTAAGGAATCTTGTATTAATAAACATGAAGAAGAACACTTTTACCTCCCACACTCAGTGACAGAAGAAAACAAAGACCAGCTGTATTCATCAATGGGTCCTTGTTCTGCACATAAAGGCTAATTACATTTTACTTCAAGCCTACACATGGAAAACTTTGCCGCTGCCATCTTGTCAGACGCAGCTTCTGATGCCCCAGCTGACAGACTGCACCGCCGGCACATAATAAACTTCGTTTCGGCATTAACGCCTTCGCTGCCCGGGGCGGCTCCTCCACACGGGGCCCAGCAACGACTCGGCCCCGCGAACCCGAGGGGGTTTCGAGGTGACGCGCGCCAAGGGCGCCTCACGGGACCGACGCTCCGGCCGGCAGCAGCGCGGTTTCGCAGGCGCCTCGGCAGCGCGGGGTCAAGCGGCGGGTGCGGGCCGCGCCGCGGCACCTCGCTTGGCGCAGAGCGCTTCGAGCCGGGGACGCTGCAAACGCTACCAAAAGATAAACAAACAAGCCGGCCCGCGGGGCCGCGGCCTGAGGATCCCAGCGAGCGGTCACGGGACAAAATCCAGACTCCTTCGCCCCGACACCGTGGCCTCCCGCCAGGGGCCTTCCTTCTCCTTCCGCGTGTGAAAGGTTTGCAGTTACAAACGGTTAAGAGGCAGCGCCGCGCCGAAACTGAAAATCTGAAAAGTACTGCGAGCTTAAGGAAAAAAAAAAAAATCGACAATTATCTTTTTTTTCCTGAAGGCATTCCAATTCATCTGCATCAAATAAGTGTCTGTAAAACTAACAATTCTGGCCTAAGATAAAAATCACATGTTCTTAAAACACGAAATTAAAACTGGCAATACAAGTAGCTTTTCAGACTTAGATCAAAAGAGAGTTTCTTTTTAGAAAGAATCAAACTGTCTTTCACCATTTTTATTAGTGTTTTTTTTTTCAGCGTTTCTCCCAGCTTTTACAATTAAAACAGATGACTCAATTTCACTGTCTATATTCAGTTCCCTTTTCATGTTTTTCTAGATTTCCACATTGCAAAATTTGGGCTACAAACGCCACAGATGACTGCTGTTATGCAAGAACTACGCCTGCCATAAATATCCAAAACAATGATAAAATATTTCTGCTGTTACTAGGTTCTACAAGTTTGCTTTCACAGTACATTAGTTTGGGAGATAAAGTACGGGCTAAGTTCCTGCTTCGGCGTTCGGCTCCGCGCTCACGGTACGCCAGACCCTGACTCCATAATCCTTCTGCTACAGAACCCTACCAAGTTGTTACTTCGCACACTACTAACTAGTTTCAGGTAATTTCTATGCATATTAGGCAAAAATCATGTTCAAGAGCATGAGATATTTCCACATGTTTTTTTCTGGAGGAATGAAATGCATGAGAAATGCTAACAAAGAGTTCATAATACATCTTTTGCCCAGTGTAAGATAAATTAGAGTACTTAGGGAATGAGTATAAAAGAAATGAAGCAAGTGCTCTGCAAATAAAATATTAAAAGGGGGGCGGGGGAGGCTTACTAGGTTCAGTGCCTCTGATCACGGAGCCTGATCTCTGCCTTCCTGCAGGACAAAACAGCAACCGAGCTACCAGCCTCAGTTACAGGCAGGCAAGGGAATAAAGCCCATCTGCAGTAATTCAAAGCTCTGTCAGACGCATCATTAGTACGTGTCCCTTAGGAAAGGATGAAATCAGTGAGGAAAAAGCCCTACTTTTGAGGACCTCATAGGGAACTTGAAACAAACAGGACTTACAGAGCAAAGCCAAAATTTACCTAAGAGATTACTTTTAACGGAGTAAAAGATGTTTCAACACTAAATACTCATTCACAATCACTATGGACTGAGTTTTGCAAGAGTCAAGTTCCTGGCATGCTCAGTGGGGAACTGCACCCTCAGTGCAGGCAGATCCACACAGGAGCAAATTAAAACTTGTTGCCAATTTGACAAGTCTCGAAAACTTGTATTATCTGGACTTGGTCATGAGCTATACGAGAAAGCACTTATCTACAGTCAAAACCAAGACCAGCTCATTGCTCCTAGTAAGCCTACATTATAGTCCCTCCCTTGCTTTACCAAGGAGATTGTAAACAGTCTTCTCCTAGCGAATTTTATGAAGCAGGGGAGGACAGGACCAAGGATGTTCCTTGCTGTTGACCCCATCACCTGCTTCTGGAGAAGGTGGTGCAGCAGTGGTTCTCAGGGTGATGTGGATGTTTCACCCGTGCCTGTACAGCAGGCAGGACACACTGATCTGAAACGGCTTCTTCCTTTCCCATCCTGTTTCCAGGAGAAGAAACTATTCTTTGGGCTTAATAGTGGGATTACTGCCAATGATGAGAATTCCTTCTCTTTACTAACTTTCCCTAAGTATGAAGAGTTCAAAGAAAAACAGCAGAAGTCTGTCTCTCTTGTTTCCAGCTCTGATTGTTAATAAAACCATAATTGAAAACAGTAATGACAAAGACATATATTTTTGAGAGTACCATCATGTTCTATTCTAAAGTAGGGAAAATCTGCAGAAAACACCACTCTATGTAACTTGGGGTGAATTTGCCAAAGTGATGACTGCTACCCCAAAACCAGACAGAACCAAAGAATCTAGCTATGCAATAAAAATCCTTTACTTAACTGAATGTTCTTTATCTTATTTCTGAAATTACCCTAATTCTAAATAAAATATAAGAGATGTCTAACATAGCACATGTATCACCTGAGGATGAAATCAAGAATGCAGCAGCATGTGGACCAGGAAAAGTGTCTTGTTGGGTGGTAGAAATTATGAAAACCAATAATCTCTCCATTGGAGACAAAATTATGCCAATGGCTTCCAACAAATTTGGACTCCTGAACCTCCTCCATCTCATCTGTCCCCAACAGACAGATGCAATATTAAGGGGTGATACCTTGAGGGAAGACATAGTGAAAAAAATAGTGAAATCTTACTTTGCAGTAGTTTCTTCATCGTATTTTGTTTTCAGATCAAATAGTTCTGTTCTGGTTTTTTCCAAGGCTAAAAGGCATAAACATGAAGCATTACAGCACCGTAACAGTTGTGAAAAGCAAAAAGACTACGCCATTCTTTTTATTCAGCCAGAAACAAAGCTGTACATCTCCTGATGAAAAATCTTTGCTCTACCTTTCTACCTAGACAATTATGACTTAGAAAAAACATACCATTTGATTTTTCACAATTTGTTACGATATTTCTTTTACATTGCAAAAATTCCCAGTTTCTATTCTGCTTAACAAAGCTAGATGTTATCCATTTCTTATTAAGTTGGCTACACTGCTCATTCAACTGAAATAATTATTGCAGTAATTCAGGGACTAAAATTTCTTGTGTTCTCAGCATAAACAAAAACAAATGTGTCCAGATTTGGAATAAATAAGTGTGCAAAGATGAACAGAAAATTAATGGCAAGCAATTCCTAGGAACAGGCAAGACACACTAGTAGAAATTAGGTTCATACTGAACCCAAATCACTGCATATATCATAGTTCAGAAATGCGTGAAACCAGAGCAAAACACAACACGGATCACAAGCTCCGTGGCCTGTTTTAATTGCAGCGATGTCCTAATGACTAATGTGCTTCGTGTTTGGCCTTGTCTGCTGCATTTACCAACAGACTGGCTGCAGCACATGTGTTCACTTAAGGTGCGAAGCCCAAAAGCAGCTCTGATTCTCAAAGCGCTTTCGAGCTCTGTTGGATCACTCCGCGCTTGCACGAGCTGGTTCACACACAGCCCTGATTTGTTTAATGATCTCTGTCCTCTCACCTCCAGCCTGATCATTGGTATAGATCAGAATAGCGATGCCAAACCTGTTTGCAAAGCTTGAACTTTGTGTTCGGCTTCTTCCAGCTTTGAGGCTGTCGACATCTGTGTCTCCTGCAATTTTCTAGAAAGGAGAAAGAAGAGGTGAGAACAGAGCTCGTAATCATGTTAAACAACTTATCTGTATTTTTCAAATTTGGGAGACAGAGTGATTAACCGTCTCAACTGTAATCAGACAGCTGACAACACCACACAGACTACAAGGTGCTTCAGTGGGACCCATAAATCATGCCACATTGCAATACTGTTCATACTTTGCAGTCCCACTTATTAAAATTTTAACAGCGTAGCCACCTCATAACGTAAGCTGTGAACATTATACAAGAGTTGACTGCTATATAAATGACAACTTTAGTGCAAGGTTTTCTTGAGCATAATTTGTTTTGGAAATGTCACACACATTAAGAAAATTGTCACCAAGCACCCTCTGTTGTACAAAGTTAGTACAAAAAGAATGATACATTTCCATTTCACTGTCATAATGAAGAAATTTGTTGCCATAAGTGATATACTGAATAGATGCGACAGCTGTTTCATCATAGCTGTAATAGATTCCAAATGTAGTAATATTATTAGCCATTCTTTTTTAAAAAAATGCTTATTTCAAAACAAATCTCACACTGATATTTGCTATATAACATGATCAGGCCTTCCAATATGCTCATGCTGCATATGTCCATTGGCAATATTGTCTCGCTTGTGTCAGTTATACACGTTTCGGCATCGTCTGGCCACACAGTCACTACACTCTTTGCTAAAGGCTAGACTAAAGGAGTCACAAAACTCATTTCAGAAGGGAGTTGCTCCAACATCATCTTCCCGGGAGACACTGCTTTTTATGACATTGCTTTTAAGATATTCTGCAGATTTTAGAATTGTGAAATGGCTCATAAAACGACCAGCATCCTACTTGTACTATACAGGATGCATAAATTCATTCTCCAACACTGTTGACCACGTTGGTAAGTATTTATAATGAGAAATAGGCATCAGTTCCCTTTATACCAAATTATATACTTTGAAAACGCAAAGCCTCTCTTATACACAGTTTGTTATTCGCATTTCATAACCTGGCATTTCATTTTATATTTACACATTTCTAAATAGCACACCTTAACGATGCAGCTTACATGTTCCTTATCAAAGAGGAACCACAGACAGTGAGGAAGAAAAAAAAAACCTCTGAGTTCACATGTAGATTCATCCCACTTCCACCTGAATTTAAACAACCCACCCACCAACTAAAGAGCTCATGTAAACTGACAGGCTTCCACGCTAAACTAAACATTATTAGCCTCGGCGTTATTGCTCCATGGGAGAAATGAGCTAAGGGGAATGCAGACTGAACAAACTCCCTGTTCAGACCCTTGGTCTTATCCAATCAAATCTGTTTGCCCACTAACCTACAAGATTCAAACATTCCTTGTTAGTTTGCAAAAGATTAAAAATGCTTCCAAGATGCTTCCAAAAATCAGTAATGAAAAATAAAATTGAATTACTTCTTAATTTGACATATAGGAACATGCAAACTATTGTCAGGGTTAAGTACTAATGGAGGAACACAGCCCCGCTTAGATATTACCATGCAAGCAGGGCTGATGCATCTTCTACCCCTGCTGCGCTGCACAATGTTTCATCTTAAGCAGCTCTGGGTTGTTGAGATTGTACGACAGTGCCGTGACCACACAGAGCGGACGCAGCAGACTGAATTATACCGTCAGCTAACGGCGAAAGATGAGTGCCACAAAGGACAATACAGCTAGCGAAGAAAAGTGAGTTTGCACCCTTCCGAAAATGACACCCTAACACAACGCTACAGCGAAGCAACAACTGTCCGTGTTTAACTTCTGCACTTTCACAATTGTCTTTCTGTGCAAAGCTGAGTACCAAACGATTCTGTGTCGAACACATAAATCACTCGAATCACTCAATATATGAGCTGTCTCTGCATGCTGACGAAAGAATCCTGGCTGGGAAGATTAAACAGAAAAATATGTCTCTCCTCCTCTACAAAACCTACAGCCGCGCGCACACACACTCACCTCTCCTTCTCCGCGAAATCATTTTGTAACTTTTGTTCTTTCTCAAGCGCTATATTCTCAGCTTGGTTCTTCAGGGTCTGTTCATATTCCCGGATTTTCTCTTTAAGTGCTTTTATTGTAACCTCTACAGAAAAACAATAGGCAAAGAATGAGTTTACACAGCTCCACGTGGCTCCAGAACACAAGGCTTTCTCTACCCTGTAGGCTCAATGTGTTTTAAACTTTAGCTCTTCAACTCTGACACAAAATCAATGGATATGAGTCCCTTTGGAGACCTTTTACTCCCTAAATGTTAAATTGAACTTTAAACGTTTAGGTTGAGAAGGATCAATGGAGTTTGCTGGAAAGCACGGTGAAGGTTTCGCTAACATGACTAGGAAAAAAAAAAATCAATTGTAAAATATAATATCACCTTATTGACTAGACTCAAATTAGCTTGCTGCTGAGTGGAGATTAATAAAGTCCCAGTGTGGGTTTAAGTATGCATTTACACATAGAACAGTTAATTCACATAACTGTGCTCATGTAAAAAGAGGCAGTTTTACTATGGTTCATGCACAGATGCAATCTAACACTAATTGAACACATAGCTGGGGTACAGCTACGTTCTGCTTCACGACTGATGAAAAATACGGCAGTTAAGATTTAACTGCTGTATTAACAGTAGATCAGATTCAACAGACATGGTGGAGCCCTTCGTATTCGGTTACTCTAACAGCCGTTGTCATCGATGCTGGGCTTTACATACAAGTATTAACGATCATAACTTCCTGCGTGCATTTTCGGTCTTCTGTAGGAATTCAAAGAAACCTTTTTCTCGAATAGAGAAGCTTTTTGCATTTACTGTGCATCGTAACGGATGGCAGGAGCAGCACAGACCTGGCCGGTTACTGCGGAGCCTCCGACGGACAGTATCTCGTTACGTGCCTTAATCTGTCTGTACATGAAAGCCCTCTAATTCCACCCGCAGGAAAGGGCAGAAATCTTCCACGGCTTATAATAGGAAAAGCAAGACATTCACCAGAGCATGCTTTGTAACAATAATGGAATTTGGAAAAAGCGTTAGACGGCCAGAAGACTCGCAGCTAGCGATACATTTCAATGTACTTGCACAGAGATGTAGTGTTTTAAAGGCATCAGCTTATTAGCGGATGCTATTAACAATACTTCAGGGAAAATACCTTTGGATGCAAAAACTTTCTGCAGAAACACGGTAGAAAAACAAACTCTACTAGGAAAATTAAAGCCTACAGAATTAAAAAAAATTTCAATAAAACCACACAAAACTAAGATTAATCTTTTACAAGTCAGTGGGACTAGAGAACTGAAAAACCAGACAACAAACACCTGGGGACCAAGTCCGTTGCCTGGGAATCATACGGACGGCAGCTGGGGCCACAGGGACTACAAGAAGGGGGAACAGTTGGAGCCATGGTAAAACATGATTGCCAGCAAACTCCCTATTTTTGAATGAATGAGCACGGTTTTGCTAGCCACAAGTCGGACGGAGCTCATTACTGATCAACAAGTCATGTAAGGGACATGCCACCAGATTTATTTTTAAAGGAAGGGGAAATTCTTTTCTGAGATCTGGGAAGTAATATGAATTCTGCTCTTTTCCTGAATGAGCAGAGGATGCTGTACTATTTGTACTGAAGCAACTTTTGCTCCAGATACTTTCAGAAATAAATCTGCAAAACTATTCAGGCATATGAAGAAGCATAGAGTGAAAAAAGCAGGTTCAGTTTGAATAATCCCATGGAAATGCACGCAGCTGCATCCTGACAATGTTTGAAAGTTATATTGGAAAAGGAAAAAAAATGCAATAGGTGCATAGGTACATGAAAAAATTCATAAAGAATTACGACTTTTGTGACACAACCTGTTTATATCTTAGGCACCTAACAAGTCAGCGGATGTGTTGGGCAAGTGCAGCTCAATCCTCTGTGCTGCTCGAAGACCAAAGTGCCCTCTTTACAGTTCAGGCCAGCTAAAGCTTGTTAGCTACTTCCATTTATACCGGTTTTGGAAGAAGTTCTTAAAAACACTCTATAGATCACATACGCCCCTGCAAACAAAGAGATTAACTGATCATAACACCCTTAAATAACAACAGGCTTTTCCCTGGATGTTTATAATCCCTATTTGAAATACAGTGTATAACTATTGAACCGGAGTGAAAAACACAATGCAAAGACTAAAGTGGCAAAACAGAAAGGAAGTTAGGGCACATAGGATCAAACTAAAAAAGTCAATCTATCAGCAGTTGTAGCAAAACTATGGAAGGCAAAGATCCTTTCCACTTTCTGGGATGAATCCCTGCGTCATGCCTGAATGTGTAGGATACACAATCTCAAGAAAGCTCTGCCCAGCAAACTGCGATTACTGCATACTTCTAGCATAATTCTCTCAGGTTTGGAGCATTACAGCCCCCAGGATTGCATCTTTTGCAATCCAGCCTGAAGCCTTGCAGGAGGGGACCTGTCCTCTCTATAGGTCACACCCTCTATATTAAAAGGAAATACCTAACTGCATATGTTCTTTCTGCTGAAAATGAGATGTAGCTGATTCAACTTAGATGCTAACGTGGCCTTCCAATGTTATTCATGTGGATGCCACAGTTTGACAGCACAGAACAGTCTCGCTTTTGCCAAATGCTTAAAAATTTTACTGTTACCACCACCAGGACTGAGCACTAAACATGGAAACAACAAGTCCCATGTATAGAGAAGCAGGTGCACAACTGAGCAAATGGTGTTTTCTGGTGCAGGAAATGTTCTTCTGAAACATAAGAAAACTTGAATAGTTTCAAAGACAACAGGCTTGTTTCTCATTGAGATTTTCATGTATTTTCATGGACTCTGGTCTCCTTAAAGTTTACTTGAAAAACTAAACAGTCTTTGGATAGTCTCTAGAGCAAATACAGAGTATGCTAAGCATATTCTGTTTACGGATTTGCACAAGGAAAAACAGTACAGAAAGATTTCTGTGTGTGCGTAAAACACTGGATTGTGTGTAGCTATGCGTGTGTGTGTGTAAAATGTATTTATTACATGCATGCGCACATACATTCAGCCTGCTGTCAGTAGGAGGACAGCTTACTATAAAATGCCTACGTGTAACTTCACTGTGTCAGCAGTCTCACTTCCAGGTAGTGCTCAGGGCAACAACCAAATACTCAGAAGAAAAACTCCACTCCCTGGCTTGATGCTACAGAAGCAACTTTTAAAGAACTCTGAAGAGTCTAGCCAAAGTCATGCCTATATGCATAAATAAAAAAGCAGCTATAATAGACCATTATACTTTCTTTATTGAATCCCAATCCTACCATCAAGCCTACCTGTAAGAAATAATACTGAATTTAATCCTAGTTTTCAAACTTCAGTATGTATTAAAAGCTGATAAATGAATACTTTTGACAACCTACCCTGATTTTTCACCTCAGCGAATTCCTTATTGTATTCCTCTAGAGTTTCCCTAAGTTTCTGGTTCTCTGTTTCAATATCGTGCATACGCTGAACCTTCAGCTGGAGCTGCTGTCCTAAATCCAAGGCTGGAACCGGATCTGAAAAAGAAGCAATGAAATGAAATGTAAGGCAACAGCAGCACCTCTACAACCCAAGCAGTGCAGGGCATGTGTCTTTTTTTGTCTATTAATATCCACTTTAGATGACAGCAAGGTGCCGCTTTAATTTACTTTTCCCATATGTTTCTCACCTCATATCCTACATACCTCCAAAAAATATGGATAGTTCATTATGTCTATGTTACTCTTTAAATTGGTGAGCACCCACTAGCCCCAAGTATTTCCCCCGGGCAGCTTGCAAGCGACTCTGAGTCACTGCGCAGGTTAAAGCAGATTGCCAGGAGAGGAGGGAGGGCAGAGCTAGCACGAGCGTGGCCTTCATCAGCTCGGGTACGGGGCACACGAACTCAGCCGTGCACCGTTACTACAAAATCAGCTCTCTGTTACCCAGAATATGCCTGTACCTTGCACGAGCTTCCAGCCTTTGAACGGGCTCGGGGGGGGAACGCGGTCCCTCCACATATAGCGCTTGGCTCCTCCTTAGTCAAATGCTAAAAAGCATCTTCGAAGCAACAGCATATTTTGACAACATCATAAAAACGATGGGGGGAAAACACTTTGGAGGAAAAAAAGCAATCCAATCTGTACCTCTCACCAGTAGCTAGTGTCCCTTAGATGCTTCCACTCCTGCAGAAGTGAATTTCTCGAGGAAATTGCACCCTTCTGCACAGCTGAGCACTAAAAGGTTATCTGATTATGGAGAACTGCAGTATTTTTTCAAATTGACAGATCAGTAATAACAGAAAGTACTCGGTGAATTTAATTGATTCCATGAACCTTAGATTTCATGGCTCTTATTTGCTATCTTTTTATACTATTAATTTCATAAAAATTAGAAATTATTTTATACGTTCGCAGTATTCATTCCATGACGTTCCCTTCTGCTAAGGAGAGTCCTCAGAATACACCTGACACGTATGCATGCATAATTTATCCTGGGATTTCTTCCCAGCCAGAACAGGCAAATGTTGGAGTCCAATGGACTTATAAAAGATTATTGAATACATTTCTGTTATGGGCGCCAGCATCTCTTGTGAAACGGCTGCAAAGATTTAGTCTCCTGTTGAGGAATGCTAAACACCAAACTCAGTGGATCAACAACAGTATATATTAGGGAGTTCACTTAATTTTCAACCACCACAGCCATTAATTTTTCAGACCACCCTCAGTTTCTGGAAACACATAATAAGTCTATTGTACCTCTGTTAACACATTAAGCATGAGCCTGTGTGTTTTTTCAATATGCCAGCGTTGTTTCATAGTTTATAAAAGAATAGTGCTGGGTTATGTTGAACTCGGAGACATTATAAGTAGCAGTCTGCTGCATTTTGTTACTTGGTTTCTTCAACAGCTTATGGCATTACCCTGTTCATAATACAAAATCTAGGTTGCTTGTCATCTGTTCTCTGTACATACATAGTTTATGACTACATAGCTTTTTCATTTATGCTTTTTAGGCCAAATACTTTTCGTTATTATTATCTGTATTAAAATATTTATAATAAATCAAACTTAAAATGTTATTGTGGCAGAGACAGGGGGTACAGGTAAGGAATTAAATATAAAGTTTAAGTCACAGCAGTAGCAGGAGTTAAAGTCCCTACAATATTTATGTATGGTCCAATTAAGGTACAGGCTGTCACAACATCAGCCCTCTCCCACGGAGGTCTGCCAGCCTCTATCTGAAATGACCATTCTGCCACACTTTTGCAGCTCAGCATTTCTCCAAAGGAGCTCGCCCAGGATATTCATCTGCTGAACATGAAGAAAGGTTGGATTGTCTCAATCTATCTGCCCTTACATTGCATGGGAACCTCACAGTACATCAGACAAGAATCTAAAGCTTCAGCTATGATATCTCCAAAAAATAGTGTTAAAATGCCACGATGAAAGAAATTGTATTCTACAAAACTGTGGCGGCACTTTTTTGTTTTTTAAATGCATCCATTGCAAAAAGTCAGGACATCCACGAGATTTATTTTGTTCCAAGTACACAAGATTTTTAACATTTAAACTACCAGGAATTGTAAGTCAAAAATAACACGGGCATTATAAAGCGAATAGTGACTAAACCTTTTGTCAAATTTGCAATCCCTGAGCAGCTTTATGTTCAAAATGAAAATGCTTGTAATCTCATAATTATTCATCAGGACATGTATATTTAATTTAGCTCTATTAAAGGTTAATGTTCAAGTAGCAAAACAGTGGCAGAACAAACAAAATGTAAAAACAGTCTCTGTGCATTAAACTTCAAACTTTGCTAGAGCCTGTCTGAAGGACTAATGGCCTGCAGCCACCAACCAGTGCTTAAGGACATGCAAGAAAAGCATGGCTGAAGCACCTCTTAGACTTAATTTTTATAAACTGCATTAAAGAAAACTAATCACTGCATGACAGTAAAATGACCAAGACACTTTGGCCAGAGACACAAATGATTCACTTCTGGATACCCAGAAATGAACCCCAACATGCTCTTTAATTGCAAAAACTAAAAAACCATGATTTTTGTATTTATAAACACCAATTAATCAGGGACCAGTATAAATCTTACAGTCAGAGTGACTTTTTCTTACCTGAGTGGAGTGGATTTAAAAATAAGTAGAACTACTCTCTCCTTCCCAACATATGCATGCATGAAAAAGCATACCTTTTTTATATTAACCAGACTTACAAAGTGTGTTTCATGTCATTTAACAGGAGGTCACTGCATTTTTAAACAAGCAATGGAGCACAACTTTCAATTCATTACACAAACAACAGGCACACACATCTCACAAAAATCAAATGGCAACAGCACAGGGAACGTAGCAAAAAAGAAAAACGCTTTTTCTGTAATCTCTAAAGGAGAAAAATCATCTTAATTAACACTAAAATGTGGAAAAAATTATTGCAAATTATTCTTGTGGGTTGAATCCTCTCTAGCTTGCGAAAGTTCACAGTCCCTGCCAGGCACAGGACAGGCACCAACTGAGAAAGGAGGCAAAGGAATCTCCTCATCCAAATCCCGCCAAGGTGCCCAACAAAAATCGCTATTGCCTGGCAGAAGTCAGTGGAGATGTCCATTTTTACGCCGAACTCTGTAAATCTGTTACTAGCTCTTCCTATCCTGTCCTTTCCTCATCCACTTGTTGCATCCCGAGGCTGAAGCCCGTTGCGCCTCGCACTCGCGCGCTGCCCAGCAGCCGGGGCCTCCTCCGTGCCGCCGAGCAGAGCGGCCTGCTGCGTTTCAGGGCCGGCGGCTCCTGCCTTCGCCCTCCCGGGAATTGCCCCTCCTGCACCGTTTCCCAGCCCCGGGTGGCTCTCGTGCACCCCGGCCGCACCAGCTCCCCCCGGAGCTCCCGCAGCCGCAGAGGAGGGCAACGTGCACAGAGCAGGACGCGAATAAAAGCTGCTCGTGTTACCGGTGTAGCAAAACACTCGGAGTGCTTCACAGCTCGCATCGGACCGGCTGGTGCGAAGCAGGAGGACGAAACCCCCAAAGCGCTGCTGAGCAGCACAGCCGGAGAACCGATTTTCCGGTGCAGCAGCGTACGGGTGCAATCGGCACGCTTTGGGAACAGGTTCACGGGAAATGCAAAGATAGGTCTCCCCAGAACGGTGCATTACACTGCTAGCCGGCGGAAACACCTCACCGCCCGCGCAACCCTTGGACAGCAAGCCCGAGCGTGACCCCACACGCGAGCCCAGCCCGGACCGGCAGACATCTACACTGCATTTTTGGGGGGGGGGGGGGAGCCTTCTTTGGGCGTTCTGCAAGCTGTGAAAAGACACGGATCCTAATAACTCCTCGAAGGGTTGACGCGGCGAGCGCTGTGGGCAGGGCGGCCCTCCCCCGTCATTAGGCGGCGATGAATGTCCCCTTGTGCGCGGCTCCGCCGTGACATCACGGCCCGCACGCGCGCCCGCGCCTCGCGCAATCATACGATTACATAATTAACCCAGCTGTCTCATTAAGAAAATCAACTGGAATTCAGGGCATAATTAGTCATACAGCAATTAGCATGCTGATGAGCAACTGATGAAAAGCTGTCTAGATAGCGAGTACGCTGGGACCACCCTCGTTATTTAAAAAGGGGGGGACCCCCCCCCCGGCTCGGCGAGGAGCGGGGTCGGTGCGGGGAGCGAGCGTGCCGGACCGCTCTGCCGGAGCTATTTGGGTTTGGGAAGGCAAAACCACGCAGTCGACCGAAGGGGAAAATAAAAAGGGCTCCCTCTCCGATAGACGAGGCTTGTTTAAAACGGCTGTTTTAACCTGCTAAGCAATGGGCAGAGGCTGGCACAGAGACAGGCTGCCCAAGCGAATTTTGCCAAACGAAGTGGAAAAAGCGTGTCATTGTTTAAATGTACAATTTACACAGCACTGGCCAATTACCCTCAAAAAAAATACATATATATATATATATTTTTAATAAGAACACCGCGGAGAGCTGCTCAGTTGGAAATTTCTCCAGCCGAGCTGCTTGCAAAACCGTATGTGAGCGGGGCTGCTGCTCCAGGGGCCGAGCGCGGCGGCTGTGCTGCTTGGGGAGGGGGCCCAGGAGTGCCGGGCTCCCGGGGGGCCCCGGCTGCCGCTCCGCACTGGGAAAGACTGGAAAGGGCTGGCCCAGAGCACTGGCAGTGGGACCGGCAGGGTCTCCCAGCCTCCGCAGCATCCGCCTGCCGTCGCGATTAAAAGCAGTGGTGGGAGCTGGCGCCCGTGGACGTCGCTGGTGTCGGCAGCGAGCGTTACTGGGAATGGGAGCCCCAGGCGGGGTGAGGGCTGCCAAGGCGCTTGGCACCGGTTTACAAACCACCGTAGGCTAACGGTGTCCAGGCAGGGTGCTGGGCTGGGGTTGTGCCGCAGGAGCGTGCGGCAGCTTGGGCTTGGCCCCGCGCGCTCCCAGGCTTCGCTGCTCTGTTTATGTGCAAAATGTGCACGACCGTCTAGCGACGCGTCCATCTGATATCTTAAAATGGAGCGCCTGAAGAGGCTTTTCCAAAACAAAAGACTTTCCCTAAATCCCCTCCTCCCTCCTCATTACAGGCCTGTAACACTGAAAACAGTAAGAAAGCGAGTTATGAAACAGCGCCAGAACTACGGGGGCAATTAATATTTTATATCGCTGGTAATACGCTTCCTAAGGTTTGGTTCTAAAAATAATCCATTGAAGGCAATGCATTTCTTTCAAAAATACCGCATTTTTGTTGCCTAAACCGTGTCGTTAGCAAAGCTTTCCTAGTGATTGCTCTCAAGAAACACCCACACAAAATGATAAGGAAGGAGGGAAAAAGCCTTCCGCATCCCAAGTTTGTGATATGGAATTGCATTAAAAAAAAAAAAGCCAGCGCCGAAGCTCTGCTATGTCACAGCATGGTCGTCACAAAGCGGAAGAAGTTTCTGACTTCCGAAACGCACCGTTGGGCAGCCCCTCGGCCTCGCAACAGGCAGCGCTTTCGGGAGGCGTTTCGGGGTTTGTAAGCGGGAAGAGCAGCGAGCTGCATCGGCTTTTGATGCGGTAAGTGTTTCCTTGGGAGGCTGCATAGCTGAAAATAACCTGAAAATGTGTTTTAGAAAAAATAATAATTACACTGTCGCTTTTGAATATTCAAACACCTCACAGCATACTTAATTAATTCATTAATTATTCCCCAGAAATTTCAGGGGTAAATTGAAATAGCCTAGAGAGACTGAGACAAAGATTTGGAGGAATAAATGATAGCTTGCCTCCTTTTCCCCCATGACTCCGTTAGCCCAGGGACACGCGAGCTGCAGCCGTAATTCCGCCTGAAACAAAGCTCATCATCTCTCCAGCGCCTCACTTTATAAAAAAGCATGAAAGGGTTCTTCCTTCGAAGAAGGAGAGAATCTTTGGCCTGTTCATTTTTCCCATATTTTTAAAGCATCCTCCTGCCCCTCCTGCCATTAGGACATCTTGTAGAAAGGGCTGTACTAGGGATGCAAAGTGCCCACAAGAGGGTGAGGATCTCTCTCTCTTTTTTTTTTTTTTTTTTTAAAACCAGAATCCCAAATTCTGCAGCCCTCTGAAAGCACCGAGGCAGCCAAAGCAGCTCCAATGCGATGCCGTCATGCAGGCGCCAGCTTTGCTCCCCGTTACTCACTGCAAAGCAGCTCCCTGCGGCAGCACTCCCCATCGCTCGCGGGGCATGGCAGAACGGTGCGAGGTGGGATTTGGCGAGCTGAACCACATCACACGGGTCCCTTGGCCAGAGCGTGGCTCTAGATCTTGTGGGCCCTGATTTACAAACAACTTTTTTTTCTCTACCAGTTCTGCAATGGTGAGTGCTGTTGCTGCTGCAAAAGATGCTCTGGCCCTGCCCCGGACTGAGACAAGCATCTCGACTCTAGTAGCCAAAAAAAGCCAAATTAGGCCGGGTAAATTACTGTCTCCTTAATGAAATGCACTGCAGTTCCCTTTACTCTCAAAGAAGCAACCAAAATAAATCTTCAGAAAAAGTTTTAATATTAAAAGAGGAGTATGCCTAATGGGCGATACAATATTTTATAAGTTTTTGGGGAATAGTATATGCCAGCCAAAAAAGGATCTAGCGAGTTACAAGAGAAACTGCATTTGGAGAAACTCAAATTGCTTCAATTTCATTTTTAATATTGTAGCAATGGCTGACAAGATTTGAATTTACTGTTTGCAGACCGAGCTCAATGCAAAGCAAAAGACAGTTTTAGAAAAGCGCTCTTACTCTGAAAGTTTCATTTCTCCTACTTTGAAACTATAAAAAGAAAAATGAACTCTCCGCTGTATTTGAAAGCATTTCAGCCACCACCATCCCTTCTTTCTCCTAAAAGCTTCTGAATATATGTAGCTTTAAATGCTCAGATACTGGGGGTTATTCTAATTCCAGTTATTCCTGCAATGGAGCGAGGGAAAAGCCCAATATTCCCCATGGCACATGCTATCAACAGCCTCTTTCACTCTGAATATCCTGCGCTGCTTGAGTCACCAGGGTTCGGGTTGCTCGAACTCCAGGCCCTAAAGCAACATGCTTCAAAGGGTGCCGTGGTTGCCACCACTGGTGACACTACCTGTGCCCTCAGGGATATCCTCTCTCCTATACGGCAAGTTATTCCTGCTGCTCTTCCTTGCATCCTTACCCTTACACGCACCTCCCCTCTCCCGCTGTGCCAGCAGCCTACCAAGTACATCAGGGCTTGATAACCACACAATACTTTTTTTTAAAGCTCTAGGAATATCTTCCTTCTAATATTTATCCACTTTTTGCAAAGGAATTTATCCAATTATTAATTCAGGAAGATAAAAAAAAAAAAAGAAGGAAAAAAACACATTATCTGGCATTAAAGTTAGCCAGCTCCATCTCCAGCCATGCTTTCAGGTAACCAAGCTGTTACGGGCTACTCTGCCACCGGTTTTAAAACATGAAGATACAGTGAAGGAATACCAAAGATTAGGACTGGCCAGAACTTTGCATATCATCTGAAAATACCTCCGGCGAAGGCTGACTGTACCGCAGTGGCACGTGTTCACCCAGTGCAGCTGCACGACTGCATTTCCCGCTGCGTTTCTCCGAGGCCGAGCACAGCCCTCGACCCCGGTGACTGTCTTCGGGCGGGATACAGCCCCAAGCTCAGCCAGCTCCTGCACCCACAGGGGTTTATCGCTTTTTACTCTCCCAAGCAATAACCAGGCTCAACTTCCAGACTTTAATTTTATCAGATTGTCAGGAATGCTTGGAGAGACACCCTGCTTCCCTGCTTAGGAGGGTGCATGAACTACTGCTGGTGTCCATCGGCAGTGTCCTTCTGCTCCCTTTCCTCCCAGCGCTCCTCCCTGCCCCTCTGGTTTCTGTTTTCCCTGTCAGGTTAGGAAGCACTTGGTAAGAATATTCATTTATGTCCGTTGTAAAGTTATGGACAGTAAAAATATACACCATTTCACTTTATGCTTCTATTTTGAATTTTATTGAATTTTATTTGCAAGGGAATGCCCATTTTGACACATCAGCTATCAGGGTTCATCAGCCCAGGAACTGCTTAAGATGGGTCACAGTGTATGTACTTGCTGAAAGCATTGCTCAGAAAACGTCCAGGCTCATCAACCTTGACACGCTACAAACTCAGGGTACGCTCTAACCTGACCTCGCTCCTTACACAGGCTCTTCCCAAATGATGAACAATTAGCCCAATTACAAGTACTCCGAGAATTAACTTTTTCAAATCTGTTTTTAGGATCCTGCTTCAGGACGTGCTTGATGCCCTCCCTTGGCAGGGAACCGCTCCTGGTTCGCACCTTTTCACGTCCTCCCTGACCTGGCACCCAGGCAGCTCTCCTCTGCAGGCACCACGGGCCCCGCGGCCGTGTTGCGGCTCAAGCACCTCGCGCAGCTTTCTGGATGTTTGGATATGTAAAAGTCTATATGTACCTCCTCCTGTCTGGGTTAGCATTAATCTCTATGCTTTCTGTTTAATATTTCACTTTACAAAAACATAAACAGGCCACATAACACATATAAATACAACCTCATAAATATTCACCCCTTTCAACATAAGCAAAAGATGATTCTTCTGAAAAACCTCAAACCTGTTTTTTTTAATATCACCTTTAACATCACAATGTTGCCCAAACCTACTTTTAAAACGGAAGTCTTCTCTTGGCCCGAGCAGCAGGACAAGTCTGGAGAGCTGCTAAATTGTAGGCAGGTGATGAGCAAACGGAGCCGCAGCAGCAGCGCTCGGCCTGCCCGCGCCTCGGCAAGGAACGGCGCTCTCGTTAGGCGAGAAATAGGTTCCCATTTCTGCCTGTAGGAATAATTCCCTAACGCTTATTCTAACTGATTACTTATGTTAAAAGAATTTTGTCACTGCTCAGCTAAATCACGACTTCAGTTGATGCCTTGGAGAAGAAAGCCCTGCGCGCGGCCGGGCGAGCTGCCGAGGCCGAGCCCTGAGTATACGCAAACGAAAACGCGACGCGGCCCGAGGAGGGGGGACCGGCCTGCGCCTGCTGCGAATCCCCCCCGGCACGCGGCCCCCACGGAGGCCGGGCAGCGCACGGGGGCCCTCCGAGCTCAGACGCACCTCACGCAGCACCCAACCTGGAGCAACTCCCCAACCTCCAAGCCTGCGCCCCTGAAAAAGCTGCAACTCACTCGAGGGCTCCACATTTTAACCGCTACTTGAACGTTACAGTGAAGTTTGTTAAAAAATAAGAAAGGGGAAAAAAAAGGAACCAAAAATTTCAGTAGTGAACGCTGTTCCTTTTTAAAAGGTAAATATTTCATTTTTGACATTTTTAGCATTTCATATTTTTCTCTTACAGCTTTAGAAAACCAGAATGATAAATGCAGCATCTCTGCAGAGGAACACTCCTAAGCTCTGCTCCTCCAAACACTTCTAAAGCAGGGCTCCAATTGCACTCCAAGTGTTTGCAAGATTAAGACCCTAAAAGCCAAGGGTGCTAATGCAATACACTTTACAAAATTAGACAGAAAGAAATCCTCTACAGAAAGCAGAAAGCTTCCTCAAAATAAAGACACGACTCCCTTTGCTTCAAAATAAATACATTCACATTATTTTTAAAGGTAAGTTGTGACAGCCCTGTTGATTACTGCAATTCATGTAGCAGCATTCACTTTTCTCTAGATCTCTACTGCATACTGAAAATAGGCAATTAAATGAGAAAATTAATTCCATTAATTAAAAATGTTCAGTCTCAAGCAAGACAGAATGATTTGAGTGAGAATTAAAGCTGTATAAATGTACATAAAACACAGTATTTTCTGTGATACGTGCCTTCCTTCAGGATGGATAAATTTTCCAGCACAAACCAATGACAATGCTATTTTAAAACTAATGTAAAAATGGAGAGATATATTGAAAAGTCTACTTTATCTTTTAGGGAGAATAACATCTGATGTATACAGGAACATTTACAAGCAAAACACCAGCCTTCCCACAAATTCCTTCCCGATGAGCCTGAGCGAAAATTCTGGTCAAGTCAGGAAAGAAAATCATTAAACTTAGCTGAATCCATAAAGCACCGTAGCTGGAGTTTCAATACAGATCATTTTATAGCAAAATTAAAATAGAAGCCCTTTTTAATTATATAAAGTGTGCACATTATCACTGACGAGAGGAATACACACTTTCCTCAAGAACCATAAAATTGGCTGCTGGGAATTAGGCATCAGCTGCAATTATTATATAGTCCTATAAAGGATATTCAATGCCTGATAAAATTGCACCCTTGTCGTGCACCGGTGATGCTTAATGCTAACTTGCCCCTCTGTGGCATTCCAGCCAGAGCTTTCCCAAAACATCACAGCTCCCTTCTCCCACCAAAAGGAAAAATTTGCAGGAACTTGGAGCTAAAAGCATACCTTGATACCCGAAATACCAACTGAAGAGGTCAAAAGATATGCACGCCCTATACTGGCAAAACAAGACATCTGATAAATGAATATTGAGCTCTTTTGTAAAGGATAGCCCTCCATAAAAGGCTACGAGAGCAGAAAAGCAATGAAACAAGCCCCTAACTGTGCATGCCTGACGCGGCCCCAACACAGCATGCCAAGCACCAGGGCCATACACTCCTAATCACCGTTTCCATTTTCATTACTGTATTTGCTGTAAACAGGGCGTATTTGTTGCGCCTCCATACAGGTCCGAGGGCTTGGCTGGTCCTTCCGGAGAGCATCCGGACTTTGCTTTTGAACACCACCAACGTGTCTTCATGCAACTCCAAGCCTGCAGATATAGCAGGTGCCTAAAACCTGTAAATATTTCTAATCCCGCAGACTGCACCACACTCGCAACTTTACCATTCCGAAATTTTAACACGGTTAAGAATATCAGAGAAATGTTTCTCTGACGCATAACATACACGCACAGGGGAAGGCTGCGCAAGAGAGATCACGGAGTGTGAACGAACGAGTGTAAATTGTGTGCGTGCTAACGAAGGAGAAGAGAAAACTCCTTCTCCTGCAAACGAGTACTGACAAGACTGCTCCCCCAGTTCAGATGCTGGAGCGTGAGCAGGATACGTGCCCTGCCTCCTCCACCAGGCTCCAGCCCGCCTCCGCTGCTCCCATTCGCGCGCCGGTGATGCTGCAAGGCTTCCGAGAGAGCCCCTGCGCGAGGGCACGGGAAGAAGCCCACGCCGGCCTCGCTTTACACTAGCACCCAGTAGTGAAAATAAAACGGACCCCGGGAGATCAGCTGTCCTTGCCCCCCAAAGCGCAGCAGCATTAGTGCGGACACCTACAAGAGCTCGCAGGGCACAGCTGAATAACCTGACGATCATCGCTTCGGCAGCAATGCTGCTCTGGGACGAGTATGGAAAAGCTCGGTATCCCTCTAGATATGCTGCACTTAACACAGCAGGTACTGGTACTCTATTATAAATGGGAAATGTAAAAACATACATATGCTAGCTCTGCCTGGGCATCAGAAAATGCTGACCTGATAGCCAGTTAAGCTGTAAGCAAAGCATTAAAAAAACCAACTCTGAGTGGAAATGTGCATGAAATGCACTTTGTAAAATGTAAAACAAGTAAAAGCTAGCGTGTACTTTGCAGTGAGGACTTAAAAGCCCTTAGAGTATTAATTATACCTCAAATCCTCTTTTGAGATAAG
The DNA here is from genome assembly GCF_036370855.1 of Dromaius novaehollandiae. Classification (NCBI taxonomy): domain Eukaryota; kingdom Metazoa; phylum Chordata; class Aves; order Casuariiformes; family Dromaiidae; genus Dromaius; species Dromaius novaehollandiae. The sequence goes on from NC_088116.1 coordinate 8,398,528, forward strand.
TATTTTGAATACAATACGTGTATATAGAGAGATACTACAGACTTTTATTAAAAGGATAAAATCATACACAGGCATTGCCATGTGTCTACAGCTCAAGAAGGGCAGGAGTTGGAAACGAAGACTTGGATTCCTAACTCGCAATCATCTTTGGACTATGTTGCAAAAAGAAACCCCTCTCCAGAAAAAAAATGTAAAAAACATAGGGAAAAATATCAGTTCCCAAAATGTAAAAAGAAATGATCTGGAACCTCATGATGCCAAACACAAAGGAAAGTTTAAAACCCACACATGAAGTGCCTCTGTTCAAAATCTGTGATCATGCTGACACTGAACAGAACTGAAATTTGGTAGTGATCTACCTGGCAGCGTCCAGAATGCTTCTCCTTTTCACAACTGAATGGCAACAGAGCACCTGGGCTTTGCAAGTTACTGCTGAGGCTTTTTTTCACGTGAAGGTATGAAAAACTCTCTCTGTCTTTTAAAATACAAAGATTGCCACTTCTTAAAGAATCTTCAAGGTACATCAACTTCCTCAAAAAATTGTGAACCTTCTCATAAATAAATTTTTCAGAATCATATGCAGGGTATTGTAATAATTAAATATAAAATGATTCACACCAAAATTAAAATCTGAACTCAATGAATGGTTTCAAGAGGTGTCATGAAATGTGCCTTACAGTTCTTCCTGTTAGAAACAATACTGGAGCGTACTGGTTTCAGAATAAAAAATTACCCATATATCACTGAGCAAAGGTAGAAAAAATTCCCAGCAGCGTTCACGCCAACAGAAACCAGGAGATTTTCAGAATAAGGTAACAATTTGCTTACCTGGAACATCAATTAATCTCTTATACACATTCAAGAAGGCTGCCTCTGCTTCTTTGCTTCTTTTACCCAATGCGTCAATCTAAAATAAGTGATGAGAAAAGAAGGCTTTAGACTTGTCCCAATAAAAGTCTCATGCTGACAGCTATAAAAATAAACAAATACATTTCATATACATTCATTTTCAATACATGTACATTTCCTATAAAATCAGTTTATATCTAAAAAGGGGACCTGAGTCCCCTGTGTCCTATAAAAGCAGCTTTATAAGAGTATTTCTGGGCTGTTTGTACCAAATGCTATTTGAAGTCCTGTTTCAGCACAATAGCAAGCACCAGTATTTTTAGAGCACTGCTGTCTATTATGAGTCTTAATTTCAATCTCTATAAAGGACATAGTTACTTGCAAGACAGGTCATCTCCTCAATAACTGGTTTTGGTTTTTTTTTACCACTTATTAAGCTCTAACACAACAAATGGGTGCAATGCGCTCCTGATATCACCCTCAACCATTACGGCAGGAAATATATTTCTCTCTTATTTCCATCAAGTCCCTCTGAAGACCAAAAGGCGTATTTTTTCCTGTACTCTGCAATACTTAATACTAAGCACTTGTTCCTCTTCTACTTGCAAAGAAGTTTCCTAGCAAAGCTTGGGCATAGACCCCTAAAGGCTAAACTGTCCCCCAAAAACAGACCCCTATGGCCAGATTCTGCTCTTTGCATGCAATAATCCGTGCAAGACTAATATACGATGCTATGTGCCCAGGTGAGGGGAGATGCTACCTCACGCAGCCCATTCCAGTCTTCCCTCTAAAACACGAGCCAGGAAGGAAAGGCAGCTTTATAGCTCAGAGTCAAATACTTATTCCAATACTTTTTTTCCCCAAAAAACATCTATTTTCCGATTGTGCTACATAGCAGAGCATTTATAATTACTGCACGCTGACAAAAAGCAAGCAAGCAAACCCAAGACCAGCTCCATTGAATTCCCATCCAGAGCAGAACTAGACAGAGGAAAGGAGGTCTGACAAAGTTCTCCAACGGAGGTCAGGAAACTAAAAGTACGGAGATTATCATTCCTGCATTTTACTAAAAGGCCAAGAAGGATCTGAAGAACTAGGGATACAAAGGCCTGACAGCAATTCTTCTGCACGCTTGCAAAGCAGCTAATATTGTGAAGCCATTGAAAGGTGTGTGCGTCAACACGGACCGAGAAAGGAAGGTCCCGTCTGAGAAACGTCCTTGAATTCTTTAGCTGCATTATTGATTCGGCAGATAAGCCAGAAACAATGGGCAGCGTTTACTGTATCTGTAGCGCAGGGAAGTATCCGATATTTGATTAGGCGAGAGGCGATCTGCAGAACTGGAGAGCGTGCGACGAAAGGGCCCGGCGAGAGGGGCCGCCCCCGCCCCGGCACGGGAAACGCAGGGTGCCGGGAAAGGAAGCTGCCAGGGCAGGAGGACAGATAAGCAGCAGGGTGCCGCGGGGTCACGTTCGGTGCCACTTGTGTTTACTTTGTACAAAAGCGACTCGGCCAAGGGAAGGATTTGGGAAAAAAGCCGACAATGTGGATGATTAAAATAATGGAGGGAGTCAGGCGTAAAGTGCACAGGAGCAGAGCGCGGAAACGCCACGTGACCCTGATAGATTAGTCTTATGGCTGGTAAGTGACTTGTAGAGATCATTACGGAGAGGATTAAGGCCAGAAAACTAAAGGACAAGGACAATTGCAGAAACGGCACGGAAGCACAAGGCACGACGTATCAACCGAGACCAGGCTCGAGGGGAGGGGTCAAGGAGGAAAATAAGGACACCGAAAGCATCTGCCCAGTGTTTGGCAGCAGCCAGGAAATCTTCAGAGATACGGAGAGACAAGTTATTTTAACACAACGCAAGCCCGTACTTCGAGAAACAACCTCAATTCCAATTTCACTTACACTCCTGAAAGCCTGCATTAATGCGTGCGGCTTAGCGGAGGTGCAGCAGATGATACTGGCGTAACTGAAACCTGGCCTAGTTGTAAGTTATTCTTACCAGTTAAAAAAAAAAAAAAAAGGTATTGGGAAGATGATAAGCAAGCAGCAGAGCGCAAAATGCCTGAGGATTTGGAGAGCAGATATAAAACCTGCAGCGCTCCCGGCCACGCTCGTCCTTTCCCGTTTACCAGGAAAGGCTTTGGAGAGGCCCTGGAAGCTCGCGGGGCAAGTGCCGTGCCGCAGAGCAAGGGATTGATGGTTGCAAATAACCCATTTATTAATTTGAATTCAAGCAATCACAGATGGACTGATGCTCATTAGGGAATGAGAACATAAGTAATGCAGTGAGAACATTTTCATGTGGCGACTATTCGAAACTGGAACGTGGAACAAGCTGCCAAAGGCAGGAAAGCCCAGGACAGTGTAAATCACCGCTTCAGAGTATCCGACATCGTTTTTGCGCAGCCGAGAATAGAGGGGGCAGCCATTAGAAAGACTTCAGCAGTTCAGATATTTCACGGGTCTATAAAAACAGTCTTGGAAGGCCAAAGCATGCCATATGTTAGGCTTCTGGACGTTAACGTTCCCACATACAATTTTCTCTCACTGCTGCTCAGCACAGTACAGCCAAATTTAAATTACTATTATTAAATATAATTAGCATTAAAGAACGGGTTCTGTACTGTATTTTGAAAAATTCGTTTGCCCCTTCTATGAAAACCATAGCATTTAAAGTAATTGGGCTTCCATTTCTATGAAATAACTGAATGAATTAGTTTTCCTATCACAGTTTTTCACATTTTTAACAAAGGGCATTTGTACTTATATTCTCCCTAAATACTGCAAAAGGTAAGGTTTATTCTCTCCTCACCCGTTATATAGTGACTGAAGATAAAGCAGAATTTAAACAGCGTATACCAAGGAGATCAGAGACTTTCTGATGGAGGCAGTTCATAAATCACAGTAACATTCACACATTCTTTTTTCTAAATTCGGAACCAGAATCCCAAACAATTCCACCAGGCAGCACGATTTTTTTATGTTTAAGTAGTTTAACAAGAATCAATCAAACTGCCTGGTTTAAAGTTCTATTTAAAACGAGCACCACAACTATTTGGTATCTTAAAAAAGAAAGCACCATGACAACTTTAACTGGAGTAAAAAAATAATTAAGTATGGCAGCTTCCAACTATGTTGGGAAATGAGGATATATGGGAAAAAAGGACATAAAAATAGCAAAATACAAATTAAGTCCAGAGACAAAGGAAACAGAGCGCTGAAGTGACATGGAAATAAGTTTGGAAGTTCACTGAAAATTTTTCAACTCCAAGCAAAACTGGCGCAGAAGCCAGCAAGCACCAGTCGCAATCCAGTCACATTAGAACAGTTAAACTATGTTATAAAACTCTTGCTGAACATTTTTACTAGACTCTAAAAACTTGAGGGACCCAGAAAAAAGTCAACTTATAATTACACCCGCGTAGTCTTGACATGAGCTTCGCTCCAAATCTTAATTTATCTAAAGCAGGCCCCATTATGTCTTCTCTGACTAGCAAGAAACAACAGTGACCTCCGTATTCCCTGCCACCCCCATAAACATATGTTCACTTTTAAGTTTTGGCATACTATTTGTCTCGATAATACCGCTGGAGCTACGCGGAGACAGCAGAGCTGAGACGCTAGGCGTCCTCCTGCCTCGGCACACTCCTCGGCTTTTAAACACCGCCGGGCTATACGGAGGGCCCCGAAATTAGGCACCAGGCACGAAGCAGTCCTCCCTCTACCACCCTATTTTTCCAGGCTGAGTGCTTCCATCAGTTGTTGCAAGGGTACCAGGGCCATCACGAAGGCTGCAGGACGCCCTCCCCGCTGGACCGAGCCCTCTCCATGCCGCCGCTCTCCACCGCTGCTCCCCCGGCGGGGACCGCCTGCTTCAGGAGTGCTCGGTCAGAGCCCAATATCCACCACACCTGGCTGAACTCAAAATATCGTCAATGAGATCAGTGTTTCTACCCCTGCGTCCGGGTAAGCATAATAAATCCGGCTGCTTATGTCACGGAAGGTGTTGAAGGAAGTTTTATATGACCGTTGCCTCTCTCCATTTTAGCAATGTGCGGCCAAATTCCGAAAGGTATGAGCAAACCTATTGCTTCAGTTTGTAATCTGTCATTCTTTATGCACTACAAAAAACCAACATTAAAGTCTGATGCCTACTGTGCCGCAAATCACCTGGATTCGGTATTCAAGATTTGCAGAAGTGGTACGCACACAAAGCCGGTCTGCGGCCTATTCTCGCATGCCTCACCGCCACGGGCAGAAGGCTGCACAACTGTATTTCAGCATCTAAAGATGAAACAGGAAGATAAAACTCTTAGCGGGGAAGCTGGAACTGCCAGATGCCAGCGCGTTTTGCACTGACACTTAAAATTCTCTGAACTTACAGACAGCAACATATGGACGTATTTACGGAGACTGAAAGAAGCACATGGCCACCACAGGGTATTTCTGACAGGTATACCGGGATCGTACCGCATTGCTATGAATTGTCTAAAACCAAAAGAAAAACACAGTATCCCAAATATAACTCCTTAGTGAAGGGACCACACTGTTTTCTGCGTCTGCAGGGCGCTACCTAAGTACTGCTACCTGTACCCTACAGGTAGGGCTACTACCTCAATGTCAGTGATTTACTTGTAGTACCATTAACTGTATATCAAGTGTCTCAAACACAAGCATTCACGCAAGCACCATGCTAAATACGACTTTTGTAGCCCTGACTCTTCTAACGTCTCACCATTGCTCTACAGCTGCAATTTTTACTCTCATTAGCCACCTAACATTCCTTACAGACACGTGTCTTTCACTGTCCTCCACCCAATCTGGAACTAACTTACTGAGTAAAAATACATGACTTAAAATAGATTAAAACAGAAGTGATTTTGCTATGCTGGTTTTTAACTAAATAGATGCCTTAACAAGATACACAGGTCTTCCAGAGCAAGCCTGATATACAGCAGAAGAGCAACGTGATCCGAGGCACGAGGAGGAAGAGAAGAGTGCAGCTCCTCTACACACCTTCAGTCATGTGTTTCCCATCACAAAGTTTTTTTCCCTGGTCTTCCATTTCTTTGCACTACAGAGGTGTCATGAAGAATTGGAAGCAATGCATTAAACGAAGGGAAGAGCATGCTAATGACTTGTTAACACAACATTATTTTAAGCTGCGGTATCTTCTTGAATAGGTGCAATGGAATCAAACAGCAGTTATTAATGCCATGTGATGGCACAATGCTTTCTTTTAAGCTATTACAACAGGGCTTGGCTTCTTTTTCATAAAAAACAGTACATCAGTTGCTAAGTTGGTGCATTTTAACAGCTCTACAGCATCCTCTGTGCGTGGATATTATCGAGCACACGTGGTACGTGCACAGTACCTATTTCGCTTGCCTTGATTACCCCTTCTTTAACACCAACAGATAGCTATATAGAAATCTAATAAAAATATACAGTTCATCAGGCCAGTTAGAGTTTTTTTTGCAACTGACAGAACAAAAAGTAAAAATACTATTCTGTTTTTCTCTTTGCTGCAATTAAAAGGTTTTTGAAGAGAAATGGAAAAAAAAGTCTTGTGCAGCTGCTTAAAGCATATGGTGTGTATTTTAGCTGTGCTATAAATTCTTTAACAAAAGTGAAGACTTTACAGTAGATAGAGTAACAATCTGTTTAAGAAAGCTGCTCAGCGCAGTGCCTAGGTAGGGTACCTGCAAAGAGCGTGCACTCCTCACCAGCTTGCTAGTTTGACCTCGAGTTGACAGGAGAACTTTAAGAGGGACTCAAATCCTTCAGTTTTTCCATTTTTCCTCTTACCATGAAACAGCTGCAACTTTGAACCCTAAGAACCTTCCTTCCTTTCGTGCCCAGATAAATCCTGCTTTTCCCAAACAGCCGCGGGCAAGTTCAGCTCCCTCCCTCTCACAGGACAGCCTGTTCTTGCTTTTCCGACCCTCGATCCTTGATCCGCGTCAAACTAGGACTGGCAAAAGGATCCAAAGGGGGCCAAAGTGCCAAAAAAAAAAAAAAAAAAAAAAAAAAAAAAAAAAAAGTCAGGCACATGGCAGAAAGTAAGAAAAAAGACACTTTGCAGATGAATATGGCAGAAGTTCAGTTCTCTCAAGGTAAGACAACGAGAAGCAGCTGTCATCACTGGCTGTGTGCGTCTGCACTCACCAGGGGATGCTAACTACCTTTAACATCAGCTGCCAGCAGCTCCAGGGAGCATTTGTGCAAGGACAGTGCTCGCTAGTACTCGCTCCTGCTCCCGCGAGGAGCTGAGAGCACCGAAACTCAGCACACTCGCTTGGGCTCAAACTGGGGGGCTGCGGGAGGGCAACGGGACAGCGCGTTACACCATCTACCAACCAGAAAGGGAGGCGGACTTTCCGAAAAGCTGGGAGAACGCCTTTCTAGAGAACAGATCAGCAAGCTGTTTGCTGCTCCACTAACCGAGGAGACTTAAGAGCTCATTGCCTTTGATCCTGGGAAGTCCTCAAAGAGCACAGGGCGAGCCGGAGCGCATCCCGCCTGCTGGGGCACCACCGGCAAGGCCGGCCGGGCCCCGCGCTGCAGCAGGGCACGTGCCACGCGCGGGAGGGACGGGACGGGACGGGACAGGGCAGGGAGGGAGGGAGGGAGGCAGCAGCAGCCCCTGCCAGAGCAGAAGAGCAGTCTGCGCTGTGCAATTTCACTTCCAGTTTCTCAGCAGGAGAAGCAGCTACGCAGCTAAATGAGCGGGTGCTTTCACCTGTCCGTTAGCCTCCCATCCTGCCTCTGCAATAAACAGTCATCTAGAGCCCATAATTGCTTTCTCTGTCTCACACATGACCAAAACTTTGCTTATGTGTTTTAAAAATTAGGGCAGAGGAATCCTTGCAAGAACCGGCTCATTAGCTGCCTTGGTGCATAATCCACCTGCGCACGAACACTGCAATGCAATCTTTTACTAATATTTTATACTGAGCTACCCTCTTACAAATCACTGCTGCTTCATTATAGCAGAACGAGGCCAGACACTGGCTTATATAGAGCCTTGCAGTCATTTTGGAATAAACAGAGGAATAATTTGCACTCGCAGAAACAGGGGCTGGATTACGAGGACGCTGGGCAAAACGCCGCACCCTGCGCGACCCTCCCCTCCCCATTACTTCAGCACCCGTCAAGTTCTCCTTTTTGCAAGGATGTGAAGATACTCTTTACCCTGCTAACTGAAACAGTGCTGCCTAACTGAATTTTGCATAAATAGTTTCCCACCACTGCTAGCATTTCACCCAAACGGGTGTCAGCAGGATAGCGGGCCTTAATATAGACAGCACACCAGCTGCCAGCAGGAACTTCAGCACCTTGTCAATTATATAACAATAACAGGGTTTGGGCTGATCCCCCCGCCGCGGCTCCCGGCGCAAACCGCCACCTCCGTAGGGCTCGCTCGCGCACCGGGCGGGATGCGGGAGCACCCGCAGCAGCTCCGCGGGGTGGACGGCGCCTGCTCTTCCCCTCGGGCCGGCACGTACGAGGTTTGAGCGCGGCACGGCCCCGGGCGCCTGTGACCACGCTTCATCCGAGCTGAGTTGCCTACAGCTACGTCCACTGGTCTAGGATTAAACGTTACTCTTCTCCTGGGGATGTTTCCCACCCGCGCTGCAGCCCCGCGCTGGCGGCAGGCATCCCACGCGCTCGTCGAGGAGAGCGCAGCCGTCCTCGAGACGCTGAAGTATATTTAAATCACCTTGCCGAGCAAAGATGTTGTTTCAACTGCAATCAAGCCCGCCAAAAATAAATAAATAAGCGTTTACATACTTGTGTAAACAGAGAAATGAAACGCCGCAGAGCCGCCGTCACCCCAAAAGGCTGCCGCGTGCTTCTCCCACTTCCACGCTGGGATCCCAAAGCAAAAGTTGACCCAAAGCATAAAACTGTTCCTGTGCTCCTGCTGTACACAGGCAGTCACCCAACACCCACACCCTGCTGAGTGGATATTAAAAGATAACAATTATCCACTAAAAATACATTTACTCCACTTTGTTGCACCAAGTGGTCTAACAGGGCTTGCACCGAAAAGCTGCAAAGCCCCGGGCCCGCGGCGGCCAGACGAAGGCTCTGCGCTTTGATGTATGCTGTTGACTTCCCCAGCGCAGAGCAATTTGTAATAGCTTCGCCACGCTGTTGTTTTCAAAGCTCCTGCTACATCACAAGCATTTATTTCTGACCACAAAATTACATTTATTCAACAGAAAGCAGCTCAGGGTCTTTAAGAGGTTAACTTCTGGAGTGCTTGGCTGCTCTCCAGCCTCTGTACTAGAATCGGCGCTAACGCAGCAGCGCACAACAGCACCCAGGCTAGCCGTGATTAATAGAGTGCTGAATACGCTGCTTTCCACATACACACACTTTTCATTCCCCTGCTTCCATAGATCATGGACTTATCCTCAAAATATCTGACTGAAATTGAATTTGGCTTCTCTCTCAACCGTTCATTTCCTATGTTATGCAAGGTTATATCCTTTTCTGCATGAGCAGAACCAAACCAGCTGCAGCTTTTGAGAAGAAAATGTGTTTTCAATTATGAAGCTGGCCTGAATATTGAACCACAGTTCTACTGCTACTCTAATTGAGCCATCATGGAGTGAACCTACAGGAAAAAAATTGTATTAATTAGGTTTGTAAATTTAACATAAGGAAATTAAAGGGGGGGGGGGAGAGAGATGAATATCAGCTCAGGAATACTCCTTCAAAAACGCAGAAGGAAAGCGTGTTTCAAGTTCTTGAGGCACACACACATTATTAAAGTGCTCTTTCGAAGGCACGATTAGCAGCTCCAGCACACCAGTCAGGCTTCCAGCTTCTGTTGTCCACATATGGAAAATTATTAAATTACTCTCCTGACCAAATTAATAGTTTGAAGAGCAGCGCAGGTAAGCGGGGAGCCGGAGCGGGCTCATCAGAGTCGCAGTAGTCTCGAAACGACTTGCTCAGCGAGAAGGAAATAAGAAATGGCTTTCACAGAAGTAAAGCCTAGTGTTGTTTTGGAGTATCTGCCTTAAAGGGTTCTCCAAATGAGGGATTACTGCATTACTGTTGGACAGTGCTGTTATGCCACATGAAAAGAATGCTAATGACCTCAGGAAATCCTTCCCCAGCCTTAAAATATCTATTTGATGACTTCACAAATGCGGATTCAGACGCTAGATTTCCATAGCACAACTATGCTATGTTAATTTACAGCACTAAAAGTTTTTCGTATTTCAGATTTCATGCACAAATATCCATCCACTCATGTAAACATGATAATGCACAATAATCTACTGTGTTTGAATGGTTTATTTAGACGGTTGCTTGAAGGTGTGCCTTGCTAACTTGGAAATTATATATAATCATTTTAATACTCAAACGATAAAGCTCTTTAGCCTTTACTGACTCTGCCGTGTATTTAGCCCAGGATACACTGAGCACGGTATTAAGAGGATGCGTCCTCTGGTTAATTGTAGGCAAACAAAAAAGGAGATTTACGATAGAAACAACAGGAATTTTACACCTCTCCAATGAATGACTTCTCTCTTGCTCACAATAGCCTATTTACACCAGCCAAGCTTTAAATCTTCCAGGGAAGTTGGAAAAGCTACCCACAAAAATCAAAAGGTCAACGCCATCCGCTTTGAATCAGATACAACATTCTGTTCATTTCAAAAAACTGCACTCAAATTTCCATTAAAATCCTAAATAAGGGACAAGTACGATAATAAAATGATACTTCAATGATGAATTAATAGCATCTCAAACTGCACTCTGAATGCATTTTAAAATTTGTAGCATGCTAAATTCCATTTCATAATGCTTTTACTTTAACTGTCACCAGAAAAAAACCACACTTACTCAAACTTCCAAAATTTATACAAAAAAGTTATTTCCAGCAACTAATGGAAACTGGGTATTTGATAATTGGAACAGTTTTCATCTGTAATTTCTTTTGATTGAGATAAATAGCCACAGAATATGAAACACTCTGGTTTGAAGTTTTTTATTTATAAGTTCATATTATACAAAGCCAAAGTAAAAAGGGGGGGGTGGAGGTAATTTATCAATATACATGACCAAACTGAGAAGAAAATTCAGCTAGCTAAAGTGACCAGTGGATTCACTAAAAAAAGAAGAAAAATAAGGAAAAAAAGAACGAACTAGCCACAGGTTTACAAGCAATGTCCCATAAGGCATGCGAGAGAGGATATTTAAATATGTGAGCTTAAGTCAACCTCCCTCCAAGTCACGCCAGGCTCACCGAGGGTACAGTTCAAGGACAGTTTAAGTCAACCTAAGCTGGCACAGCCGCGCTCCTCCTGCCCTTGGCTTTGCGCCTCCAGCCTCTCCCCTGCCCGGCAGGAGCCTGCAGCGAGCTAGTCCAGGGAAAAAACGGGAAAAACAAAACTTTCTGCACACCGTGGGATCAGACTAGCCAAAGTGCTGAGGCAGAGGTGGGAACGCGGCGATATCCCTGAAAGCCAACCTCAAACAGCCTGGACTGCCGGGGGACCGTACCCTCGGAGCTCCTGCCCCTCTGCAGCGCCCAGCGGGCACCGTTCCCACAACTAGCACCGAGCCCTGCTGGAGCACAGTCATCCCACGAGGGATCTGCCCATGCCCGCTTCCTCTCTGGGGTAGAATTCTAATTTAATACTACTTTGACATGCAAAAAGGACCAACTTAGTTCTCCCATCAGGGAGCAAGAAAAGGATACAGCAAAAGCAGTAGGGGTGGAGGTAGGAAAGACAGGGGCAAACGTGCTGGAGATTCTCCCACATGGGAGAACATAGAAGCTGCATCATGCAAAGACATTTTTTTCCAGCTTCTGTGTCAGAAACAAGTGAGGAGGTGGCGGTGCCCAAGGTCCAGTCATACCTACCCACGCTGCCTACAGAAGCTGCAATCCGCATTCAGCATCCCTGCAGCATTACCAACCTGCTTCCTGCAGGAGGACTCCAAAACAATATGTTTTCACTTTTTCTCTTTTTACCTTTATTGTACTTATTTACTCCTCCTCCTCCTTTTTTTTTTTTTGAAAAATATCCTACTCTGGGGTTGGAAACTGAAGTCGCTATAGCAGAATCAGAGAACCTCTTATAAGCAGATTGCTCCCTATTCCTCTTTCCTCACCCATGCCTACATCCCATGTGTGACCAAAAGGCCCTCTGCCACCTCCTCCCAGGCCATTAGCTATCAAGAGACAAGTAATACTCACACCATGACAAAGCAACTCCACTTTGCTCGTGGGGCGGGTGTCCTGCTGCAGCTCTATCGCTTGCTGACCCATCTCAGGGCAGAGCAAGAGCAGGCATCTCCAGAGGATTAGAGATGGTGGAAAGCCTACACACTTAACACAATTTGGTTCTGACCTACCTGGAGCATTCCTCTCATGAACTTTCAGAAAGTCAGTCTTAACAGTAAACAGAGACCAAATCTATATACTGAACAATAAGTTGTAGCTTGGCAGAACAGGCTAGTGCTCTTGGTATTTTGAAACGTCTCCAAAACAAAGTAAAATAATAACATCTTCTATGAAATACCACATTTCACAGTTAAATGTTCTGCATTTATGAAGTCAATGATGATTAATTCAGTTCTTTTAGGTTTCTAAAGTCCTGTCTACAGAAGAGAGCCTGAAATTACTGGGCTAGGAGATGCAACAGTACAACCTTGCAAAATATTCATGCGTCACTAATGTAAGAGGGGATTTTACCAGCAAGTTTTACTCTCGTAGTTTCTGAGATTTCACTCATACCATTATAAACTTCACTTTTACATTAGCGAAGCAAATCTACACAAGAGGAGTGTGATGAACCACACCAAGATAACAGTGAACTGGAGCACGTTTCTCCAGCAGACAAGATCTAACAGGAGAATCTTCCTTCACTGTAGCAAAATTTGGATGTATGACTTTTACTTGATCCTGAGACGTTCCCTTCATTTAAGAACAGTGCTGAAAGCACACACACACTTCCGTCACTGCACTGCAGACTTGAAACTAAAGTGAAAAGTTTTTAAGAGCATTGCAATTCACTCAGACCAATAGTCAAATAGACTCACACAAGTCATTCTTTGTCCTCACAAATTGCCATTAGATAAATCAAGGGCAGAGTTGTCTTATTTATTTATAGCAATACCTGGGAAATTGAGTAGTAAAATAAAAAATAGCATACTGCTTTTAAGATGAGAAATTATTGCCTATTTGGGATACATATTCAGCAGGATGTGCAGGTAATCAGAAATGTAACCCTCATTAAAGATAATAGTAGTTGTGTACTTAATTCCCTATGCAGACTTCTGAAAACATGCTCCTAAATTTCTCTGCGCTCTGATGGGAACTGCAACAGTATAAAATCAGCTCACAACTTATTATAGATTTGGAAAGTAAAAAATGTTGCCGGCTCAATACAGCTGACTTCAAGAGAGCAACTCCACAATGAATAACAAAGTCTGAAGTTAAATCTAGAGATCTACTACCCTACTCATGCACTTTTTAAGGATCTTTTTAAGGAGAAAAAGAATTTTCTAACTTCAGTCATGGCATTTCTCTAACAGCAGCGCAACAGCTCCCATCTGCCCCAAGCACTCACGTGGAGCGAGTGCTTCAGCGCTGTCCACGACTAAAATGTAAAGTTCTGTAATTGGTCCAGCTGCCTTTTCTGATAGAAATGCTTCAAAATTACAACAGCTGGCTTTTAAAGTTGTGATCATGCCAATCATGTGTTTCTCAGCAGAGATGTGAAGAGAAATCAAAGTAAGAGCCAGCACCAGAGTTGCTAACACTTTCTCTTGGTTTTCCAACAAGCCCTTTAGAGAACAATGTTTCAGAGGCGAAAGGTTTATTGTGAAAACAATTGTAATACCTTAGTATTTTGGCATGGGCACTTCACATTGCATGCATTAAGCGTTCGAACCCACTACCAAGTCACGGAGGCACAAGGTGTTTGCATGTGCCACCTGAGCCACGGTAATGGTGAGCTTACGCTCAGGCACACTAAATGTAAAGTGATTTGCCTAGTTTAACTCATCACAAACACACATCCAGAACATGCAGAAAGGCTGAACCCCAGTAAGGCTCTCTGCTCAGGGAGCTCCGTACCCACCAGCCTGCTGGGAAGCAAGATCAAAAGCACCCAGAGAAGTATAAGCTCTTACCTCTCCCTGGAAACTCTTCAGTAATGGAGCTACCTGTTTGCGCAGGTCCTAGAAGACAGAAACAAGATATTTCATCAGAAAAAAAAAAAAAGAAAAGAAAAAAAGAAAGGATATGTCATTGTCAAGTTTTTCCTAAAACCGTTTTCACTTCTGGAACACTACTTAAATCTTGACTGCATTTTAAGGGAGCTTTGGTTCCGTTAAAAGTATATCCAGCACTCATTTTGAACAAGTCTGCATTTCCAGTTTGACATATACCTGTATCTGTTGCAAACAGTATTAATTAACAAAACCTTAGCGATGTTGGGTAAGTACTAAATGCTTTCAATCTCATAATTCAGCTGAAACACTAATACAATTAAAAGTAAATGCCTCTATCTACCCAAACACCAGCTACACCCTCTGAACTTACGCCAAAGCCTCCTCTTGACTTATGTAAGTTTTCCCAAAGGGAATCTAGGCTGCGGGAAGACGACTCTGGGTCACCACTTCAACTCAGAGCGTTGCCATTTTGAAAAAGGGCCATTTTCTTCTTTTTGTTCCTCAAAGGTGCTCTGACTTTAGCCATCAGAGAAGAGGAGAAAAGAGTATTATTAGCCAGCTTCTGTATAACCCAAGATTTCTTCTTCTTATAACATGCTTAGTACTACGAAAGTCATTAAAATGCTGCCCACAGAACTACATATTTGCAGCATATTTTTATTTAGCAACTAAGATCACTTAGGACAAGAGAGGCATTATCTACCTTGTATATAAAATTCTCAGTGGTTCCACTTTTAAGCTGGTTTAGTCTAATTTACTTACAAATTCTCAGAATTATCACTATGGGCCTGCCTGATGAATAAAGTCCTGTAACTCTGTGGAGGACGCTGCATTATTCAGGCACAGCCAAGAAGCTGGATGCCTATTTTAGCTGTAGTAATCCACTGAGGAGCCACAAGCAGCCACTTCACAGTGCATCCACAGTTAGATGTATATCTACAACACAGATATAATAGTGCATGCAGTAACACTGTGATGCTGCATCGTTCAGGAGGGCAGCACAGGGAGGGGGTGGATTTCCCATCCTTGGAGGTGTTCAAGACACACACGACTGGATTAATGGGGGTGCTAAAGTCCCAGTTTGAAGGGCAGGTGGGACTGGAGGCCTCCAGACATCACTTCAACCAAGAGTCCGTCCTATGAGTCCCTGACAATACTGCTCACAACTGGGACAGTCATGAACCACCTAAGCAGCCCTGAGATCTTTCCTCTGCTTGATACAGGCCACAGCTGCAACGAACCCTGGGCCTTTTGGAAAAGCGGGTCACCTTAAAAAGTTGGGAAATTCTCTTTTCCAATGCAATAATATATTTACTTTTAGATGTGGAGTCATGCAACATACTGGATGTTGAACCTCTCACTGGTCCGAAATCTCCTCAGTCCTGGATTTAATCTGACTTGCTGAAGGAAAACGAGACTTTCCAGACAACCGATTTCTGCCATTTAAATGACAAGTGCTGGAGAGAGCTGGAACAGGCGCTCTCCCGCTCCCCGAGAAGCGGCTCAGGGGGCCAAACGCAAATGAAGCTCTCAAGGACAAACCATCAGCCAAGCTTCACTTATTGGAAGGTTATTGCACTAACATGCAGCTAATCCATATCAGGTTATAGATAATGTAGCAGCTTTATAAGCCCCCTCTTCGGCACCAAATCAAATGCTTTTGTTCTTAGACCAAGTCAAGCCACTGAAATGTTTCCTGGTACTTTTTGTTGTCTATTTTAGAACAGAAGAAGGGTAGACACTGTCCTTGTATATCAACAGCAGCTATAAATTATGCCTCTACCAAAGCAAACCCGGCAGGTTTAGCAGCATTTCCCACTTCCTGACTACTCTGGGAGACGAGAGGGCTTTGCACATTTTATAACATGCTTTCTGTGTAATCCGGCGATGATGACGTTGAAGAAAATAACAACAATAACAATCAATGGCCAAATAAGTGCCTGCAAATCAGGCCAAAATCTGGCGTGCCAGGTTTTAATGTGCAGTGCAATTACAAAACGAGACACCAGATTTACAATTGGGATACTGACATCTTTTTAAAATTTATAAAAATCAGGAAAAATTACACCATTCAAGCAAAGCAACATTTCACGAAATAAAAACCGCAGTTCACAGTTTTATGGTTTCTGCCCCAGTATTGCCTCTAAATTTACTGACATGTTTGGCGCCAACCGGCAAACCGATGTCAAAGCCGAAAGCAGAAATACAGGCGAGCTGACTGAAGACGAGCCTCAGGTCTCTTATTTGCGCAGCTCTTAAGCACAAGAGCGGGGCGCCGTTCCCACTGCTTAAGCACAAGGCCTGAGCACCAGAAATCACCCGGATACATCCGCAAGTGACAAAGCGCCCCAGTGACAGCCAGCGAAATAAAGCACGGGCAAGCGGGAGCCGTGCTCCCCTGCGCGGGGACGAGCTCTCGCCCAGAGCCTCCCTTCCAATTGCATCTTCTGACTGCGGCAAAGGCACGATTTGGAGCACCTCGTATTTCATGACATAAACTACGCCAGCCCTCTGCCTCCATATTCAGCTTTAGTAATGAGAGATGTCGTTGTTCAGGGGGGAGAGACGCGGGAAACGGAGGAGGAACATGGGGAGCATCCCAAAGCCAGAAAGCCCATCGGTCAAGCTGTCGAAAGGGAGAAAAGCTGCCGGGTACAGAAACGATCAGACTCCCAAAAGGCCTTCGTTTAGCAAACTCAGGATGCTAAGCACTCATCCCAGCCATCCAAACGTCACCAAGCAGAAGTCTTGCCACAGTTGGAGAACGTATCCTGCTCAGTTTGGTGCTGGTGCACGTCATCGCAGAGGTGAACGCAGCTCAGAGCGGCTCAGGCCCTGGGCAAGCGATCGGTCCGGCCGGTGACCAGCCTTGGCCATCCCGGGACACCCCGCTCATTAGAGCGCGTAGTTTAACGTGGTAAACGGCTTCGATATCTTGAAATTTGGGCAATAACTTGAGCTCTGTTGCAACCGGACGGTAGGGACGCGGCGCCCCACGCCCAGGCTCCTTCGCTTTGCACAGCGGGCAGCGGAAGAGGAGCAGCTACGAGGAGTTTGCTCCAGGATTTCAAAGGCACCCAAAGCATGCTGTGCAGGTAAGCGGGGGAACGGCACACGCCGTGACAAGAGGAATAAATAGGCGTAAAGGACTAACTATCTTCATACCGTTTCTGCTTCTCTCCCCCCTCGGAGGAGTTTATGGTGCAGGCCACTTTCACAAGTGCTTACTTGGCTAAACAGCATCAAACTGCAGACAGCTCCCAACGAAAGGGAAGAGAAAATAAACGTGCAAAAGTCAGGACTACACATGCCCCGAGTCACCAGCTAAAACTCTGCTGGCGCCATTTATTTTTGGCAGTTGGGCAAAATTCCTCATCAGACTTTGTCTCAAAATATTAAACTAACATCAAACAGAATTTTACCTTCTCCGCACCGAAGCGCATGGAGAGAAAGCCGCTCGGGTCTGGCCCAGGGGACTGTGCAGCGCCGCTCAGCAAGGACGCCGTATGATTTATTATCTGTTTAAGTGTAGTGGCCTTTACTGCCTGGGCTGTGATCAAAACAGGAAAAGCAACCAACTCCAGCCCTCGCGCACAGCTAGCAAATCACCGGGAGCAGGCAGCACGGCGAAAAAGGGAACGTGCTATCGAACATTAAAACAAATGATAATTTATCAGCCCAAATGGATTGAAATATCTGAGCGCTCCTATGCAATCACATTATTAGCCTACTTTTGCAATGCCATCTGAAGGCGCTCGCTCTCGCTGTGAATGATTTATCAGGATAGAGCAGCGCTCCGCAAAAGGCCCTGTCGCAGGCAGCCTCGGCATCTGGAGTGGAGACTATGAATTAGGATGCTGTATCATTATCTGAATCAAATCTGATAGCTGAAAGCTAATATAGCGTTTTCCTCTGTACAGGGGCATAAACAACTAGTTTGTATTTTGATCCAACAGCAACACTATGAAATCTGAATCCAAATAATTTTTTTTTAAACTCTCTTTCCATTCACATTAAAAAAATCTCTCTGCAGAAAATAAACCAAGAATAAACCTATGGTAAGAACCTGGGTAGCAAATGCATCTTTCTGACAACTAAACTATGTTATTTATCTGTCACCATCTTAATACACTGTGTACAGTACAAAGGACACACCAATGGTCAGGCTACCAACACTGTATTTTAATTTACTGGAGGTCTGAAGCTACACAGCACCTTCTGATCTCCTCTCGGACTGCTCGGTCTCCTTTACCTCCACCCAGCTTATCTGCAAATGTCGCAAGCCGAGTCCTCCGCCCCGGGCCTGATGAAGTGGTCCAGCAAAGCTGAGCTTGCCCCGCACGCTGTTATCACCTGCAGAAGCACCGTGTGCTTGTAAAACAAACCCCAAACTGGGGCAAGCGATCCTTCCTGCTCCTCCGAGGCCATGTTTTCTGCGATTTGCTCGATATATCGTCTGCTCGAGGGGTGCATCGGCTGGGGAACGTCACCGCGGCAGTGAAATCCTAAGGAGCAGCAGCCCCCTCGCAGCAGCAGCAGCCGCCACATCATTAGCTCGGCTGTCACTACCTATTTTGGGGCTGGCTCGTCACAAGTGCGATGCTACGGCTTTTCTGCCATCTTGCCCTCTTGCGTCTCCGTCCCAGGTAGCCTCCACGTAAGAAGGAGCTAACAGCTGGCGCCGCTCGACACTGCCACGCTGGATGCTTTCGCAGGAGGACACCCACCCCACCACCCAAAAGCAGGACAAGCCCCGATACACATTTATGCCGGGAAGGTATTTGCCAGCTCAATCTGCATGTAAGTAAGCCGCAGGCCGACCCGGGAAGGCACCCTGCTTTCAAAAGCTGGCAGCCAGCTGCAAACCCCTCCTTCGATAAACAGCACGCTGCTATGACGAATATTTGTTTCTTTAGAGCGGAGGAACGTTTATCCGTGTGCCCTCACACGGGCAGAGCTCCACGCACTTTGTCCACACGTCTGTTATCTCGCTAATGTTGTTGAGTTTCTCCGTCATAAAAACGGAGCTGAAAGGGGCAGAGGTCAACAGCAGCCAGGCATGGAGTATTTGGCAAGAAACTTGGCATCAGCTTTGGAGATGGGTTTGGTTATCATGTACTTTAAGCACACAACCTGCCAACGTGAAACAGAAAGCCACGGGTTAACTAAAATTATTCCTGCTATCATGTCGGCTGCTTAATTAGAAAGATCCAGCCTTCCCCCTGCTGCAGGTAAACTTATGGACGAGTTGGGATAGACACTCACAGGATTTCAATATTATTTCTTCGTACCCAGAATTATGAAGAAATACAGCATATACAGTTTCTCCATCAGAGATCCTGGGCAAACAGGTTTGGAAGTTTACTAAGGGCAACACTGAAGTCTTTACGCTTGATAAGTTCCCACAGGCTGCACTAGAAGAAACCGAAGTCCCGGATAGTTGTCCGAACAGGTATTACACAGTAGCTTAGATGACTTACTTAATTCCTAAAGTGTAAGACAAATTAAATCATATGAGCAAAAAACTCTATTGCTCAATCCACACTATGATTTAACAAGATACAAAACCTCTTATTGCTCAAGACTGCTGAAGTATTTACTTGAAATCTGATCATTAAAGAATGAATCATGTTGTTATCAATTTGCTATGATATTTTTAGTTATTTTAATACATTAACGTGCCAGTGTTTTCTCTGTACAAAAATAATCATTTTAAGTTACATTTATAGAAATGCTTCTGCCTAGCACAATGATAAATAAAAAATCTTGATTTACAGTAGCAAAATGTACACCACAATACTTTCTGAAATATTTTAGCTCACAGATCCTGTGCAAATTCCATTAGCTTTAATTATTTATTAGCAGTAGATTTAGATTACTGTTCTTGACCTATTTTTCAGTGTATGGACCCACCCAGCAAGAAGTGAAAAAAAAATATTCCATTTGTGAAAGGCTGATTTCCTGAGAGCAGACGCCAGCTTGAAGGAGAAAATTAAGCAAAAACACATCCATCGTAATTCACGGTGAGAAGCCTGCACTTCAGAAAAGGTTACGGAGCAGGGCAAAAGCAGTCTACAAAATGAAATATAAAAAAGATTCCCTGAAAAGCAATGGGGTTTGCAATATTTAACCGTCTCAGGCGTAACCTTGCAGAGCTCGAGCCTCGTGCCAGTCCCCGGCGGAGGGGAGCCTCCACAGCCGGCACGCAGAGGCAGCTTCAGGCGCTCTTTGGTGAACCACCGGCGTTTCCATCAAACCCAACAGCCCGTGCGGGTCTGGCAGCCCTGGGAGAAACGGGTCTGGAGCTGGCAAGGATTTCGGGGCTGGTGCGGTGGCTCATTGCATTGGCGAGGAGGCAAACTCTGCTCTTCCCGGGCACGAGAAAGTTGGCATCTCCTCAAGAGCATCTGTAAAGGCGTCTACTTGCCACGCGTCCGTCGGTCGGGGACTGGCATTTTACTTTCAGTGCAACTACTCGCTGGAAGAAGTCTTACTGGAATCTTCTTATAGTTTCTTCCAAGTTAAAATAAATAAAAAGCTAACAAGCTTACTCTGCGCCTATGCAGCAACGTATAAACACTCACTGGTTACCTCCACAGCTGTTTAAAGAACCAGCTGTGCAAAAGAAGCACTGCATCCATATATATATGTGTGTATATACACACATACATACACACACACACGATTTTTTTTTTAATCTAACTTTATGAACTAATTTACTAAACAGCACATTTTGGAATCATGTTAAAACCCCACTGTCACTTATAAAACAGCAAGTTAACACTGCCTAGAAAAGACACTGAACAGGAACAATTCAGAACTTAAAAACTGGAGTTGCTAGGAAACAAAAAAATTCATTCAAACAAAACCGATGCAGGTAGGGCACCAGAAGGAGCCGATTCGAAGGAAATGAAAGCCTGAGAACTGAAATTTCGGCTTGGGGGGGGGGGGAATAAAAAAGGATGGCTTATTTTTGACAGGTCAACAATAAACCCTGAAAAATCAAGCTTCATTTTTAACAAACCTATCAATTTTAAAAAGCTACATACTGGCTAATGACCCTGTGAAGGTTTCTCCTCCTGCTGAAGCTTGTGCTGATGTCTCGTTAAACACCGCAGCACCTGCTGACGGCTCCAGCAGCACCAAACACAGCTCCACCGACGGACCTGTCTCATGGGAGCAACCACCCACCCGTGCCACCCCAGTCACCAGAACCACCCGCTGCACGTAACCAAGCTTCCAGAAATCTTCCCAGGTCTAGTTTAAAACTGTACATAGCACTGCTTCAGTCAAACTGTCAAAAACACTGCTTTCTAGCTGGAATTTGATTAGCCGACTTAAATACTTCAGAAGCTCTGAAGCGAGCTCTTCCTGCCGAGAGGACAACCACGTGCTGGTGAAAGCCAGGAATCTCGCCGTTCCTCGGGCTTGGGCCACGTTACAAAAGCTGATTATGTGCTACCGAGTTTTGGTAAGTGCTTGCAGATTCTGCTACATGAATAAACCTCTCTAATAAAGCTGAAAACAAACTTGCTTCCCATGCATCCCAATAAACCGCCTCACCTACGCTCGTCAAACATTAACGAGAACCACTGTCTCTCCAAAACCTTCAAGCCATCTCACATGCGCTCTTCCCTTGCATTGAGGTTTCCCATGAAAACAGATCCGTAACGTTCCTCCCAAATCGCGTCCTGCAGATCTTTCCCCATCCACTCCCGCAGCCTCGCTTTCCTCTTGGAAACTCCCACTGCCAACAGGGCTCACGGCGCTTCCCGGCCGCCCGCAGCTGCAGCCTGCGGAGCAGAGGTCTCTTTTCAGTGCCAAAACGTGAAAGGCCCTTTAAAAAAAAGTAATTACTCCGAGTCTTAAAAAATTAACGTGCCTAATGAGAAGCTAATGACACAGGCCACGACACCGCAGAAAACGCGTCTAAGTACTGCGGTCCAATTACCATCGCCAGTTCAAACAGACCAGCGCTCCACACGGTGCTCTGAGAAAGACGACTATTTAATGCAAAACCACAGTTGCGCCTGCAATTTTCCGTGCTGCCTCCACCGCGAGCGGAGCGGCGTGTGAGCGGGCGCGCGCCCGGCCTCGCGCTCCAGTGCTCCTTCGCGGCTGGCAAAATCGGAGGCCGGTGCCTTCCCTAAACCTCCCATGACGGCAATTTTAGCTGCCTTTACGTCCCTCTGGACGCCCGTGCCCCCCTACCCTCACCGACGGCCCCGACGAGGCCTCCGCAGCGGTATCACAAGTCCGCCCTGTTTCCCATCCATGTCCTCGGCTCCTCCGCGCCGTCGGCAGACAGCACAGACTAAATCATGCTAACGCGAGAACTTCAGATGCCCGCAAAGGTGAGAACTTAGAAAAAAAATAAAGCAGACCACCTCAAAACGTTGGCATATGGGCTCAAAGGATTTACTACATCTGATTTAGTATACCTGGTAAAAACACCTCCGCATCAATGTAACCGTCATCCTCCTGACCTCAGTGAAAAAACACGGTACGGCTCTTTTCACCTTGCTTCGGTAAGTGAAGCAGTTTAGAGAAAACAAACTTGTGCTGCCGCTACACATCCTGGCAAAACTCCTGCTGACCCGCGCTCGGGCCCAGCACGCATACGCTGTGCTGGTGCGCAGCAGAGACGAATGAATCATGCAGAGGAAAGGGGGCAAAATCACGCTACAGGCGTAGTTGAGACATTTGCTGTTTGTTAGGGGAACTCGAGAAATAAATAAATAAAAAAAAAACGTAAAGCACTTTGGAATAGCAGCGTCTTCTCACAACTGCGAGATACAGTCTCAGCTGGGAGCAATTCCCAAACCCATGTGCTGAACTGTGAACCGCTCCAGTATAGCGCAGGGAAAAAAATAGGAAAGAAACCCAGAGGACTGGAGATTAAAACGAGAGAGGGGCAGGGAAAGAGGGAGACGGAGAGGCAAGCGTGCAGCCTGCCGTCCCTGCGCACGCTTTTCTCGCTGTCATCGACGCACGCAAGCCTAGCAGTGAATCATGGCCAACTCAATAGCAGATTAAAATGAGACATACTTGTGTAATAATAAATCAACAGAACTAATACAAGCTTATCTTGTACTAACTCAGAAGGGGGAGGTGACAAATTGCACTTAAGGAAAAATAGTTTTACTGTTGCTAGCATAAGCTATGCGTCTATAGGAAACGGCTAAATTTAGAAAGCCAGCTTTTGATGATAGCAACGGAAATTAATTCAAGGTTTCTTTTTTTTTTTTTTGGAGCTCTAGAAAGTAACTCGTCTTCTTGAAACTCTCACCAAAAGTCGAGACTTCAGCATGCCCTGCACTCCCTTGCCTACTCCCGCCTGCTCTTCCCCCTTAAAAACGCAGGACTGCTCCTCCGGGCTGCAGCAATTTAGGGACTTGATGCAGTTTAACAAATTCCCTATCTCTTGGCTGGAGCTGTTTGGCTCCGACAGAGGAATCGGAGAAGTCCATAAACGTCTGGAGGATTTTTGCAGGCTTTTCCTTGTATGACTATATATGGCAACTACAGATCAAGTTATCTACAATCGTTTTAACCTCAGCTTCAAACGTTTTACCTTATTCCTATCTTTGTTGCAAACTTCCTCCATCGGCAATACTGCTAAATGAGACAGCCACCGCCAACTACTCCTCTCAAAAGCATTTTCCCACTCTTTACGTGACTATAAAATTATGCACAAAAATACTTGTATTACAATACACTTCAGTAAAAATGAACATTTTTATATATAGTTAGTGGACCAGAAGGAGATGCTGTAAGTTCACATTTTCGTTTACAGTATCCTGCTGCTACCAAAGACGTGTCCCGCTCCGGACATCACGTTCCCTCCGTTACCGCTTACCTGATATACCAACCACCACCAAGGGCCCAGAAAGGTCTGACACGAACTGGTGCCAGAAGTGAAATTTGCTCTCAGAAAACAAGGGAAGGTCAAAATTGACCGTGACCTCCTCCAGACCAGCGACGTACACACACAGGACTCTGTAGACTTGCTCAATTCCTTAATATAGATCTATATTACCATATCTTATTGCTAAGACTGTAGAGCATTTAAATCCCCCAGTGTTTTCCAGGGAAAGATCTGGTCCTGAGTGAGGAGAGATTATATCTTCCCCTCTCAGAGATTCAAGATGCCATTGCTATTTAATTTTACTTATCTTTAAGTTAAAAAACCCCCTTACTTATTACTTTTATTTTTTAAAATATATTTATTTATTTATTTTATTTATATCTAGAGCCATATGAACGCAACAGTGATGCAGACAGGGCCTCTATGGGAAATCAACACGCTCCTACTGAGTTGTTGAACACCATGATATTTACGTTGCATACTTCCAGCATCTTAATAATTTCGCTAAAAGTTCTGAAATTCGCTGAATTCACAAGGGCTCGCTTTTACCTGCCACTTCGAGAAAAGATGCACGGACAGCCTCAAAGTATATATATACTCAAAGTATATAAAGTTTTCCCAACAGATTACAAACTGTGACATTTCTGAAGCAGTGATTTTTTTTCTTCAGCTAAGGCAGGACAAACACTGAGGACTGGCCTTTGACAACAAAAAGGTAAATTAGGCAAGCGACATTATGGACTCTCTTTATCAGTATTCTTTTCTTTATTTTATCAGAATCAATATTGATTTAGCAACTTATTTGACTTTGCACTTCCACTTACCGGATCCAGACTGTCTATACTTAGAAAAGGAAATAAGAGTTAATTATAAATTTGATTTTGAATTTTCACCTTATTGAAAGCTTCCAGCAACTTAACCCAGACGTGTTACCAAGTCCTCTGGATAGGGCTAGTCTTTTGTCTAGAAGATGAAGATGGATATGGCATAACCTAGGTAAGACTCTGGGGATGATCGTGCCTTTTGTAAACCTCTTGTACACTAAAAGATGGAAAAATTAAATTGAAGCCACATCAGATTTAGATGAGTGGAAGGTTAATTTTAAGTACACACCCGGGAACTCCAGTTCCAGAACGGAGCGACTCGGTCACTGCTGAACTTCTCCTTGCCACCACACAAACTTCAGATTAGTCAAAGAAATGCTGGTAAGCGTGTGGCTGAAGCATTTCTGCATTTGCACACGCCAATGCCTGTTCATGCTCATTTTGGAAGCTCCAATTCCGGCCACTTTTTCAGTGGGGATTCTCCGGTGTCCTCCTCCAACTCCAAACGTGCTGTGACTCGCACACCTTCCCCTGTGTAAAGCCCAAGCGCTCCCAAAACAGTTGAATAAACAGGTGACCGACCGCTACCCGCTGCAATCCTTCTCTTCCTTTCCCTACTTCATATCCATGCTTTACCCTAAAAGCTGACGTGAAAAAGCTGGAAAAGAATGAAGTCTCAAGCACCAGTGAAGCAGCTGTAGGACCAAATCTGCCTTTGCCCGATCCTTCCTTGCACGGTGCAATCTCTACGGCTTGGGCAAAAACTGCAGCACTACACGGTGACCAAAAGGGAAATCCTGACTAGCAGCCTGTTGCAGCACTTGTGCCGAAAGGTACTGGTGCGAGGACTGGGCTCTTATAGCTTTTACATAAATCAAAATAACCATTACTCTCTTTGATTTTTTTTCCAGAGTGCGCAGCACTAATACGCAATCGCTCTCAAGCCCCCTGCGGCCCTGGCAATGACTTCACCCCATTTAAGCAGCTTGCGAAATGTAAAGACTGGAGCATACCCTACTCTGATGGGTTTTCTGAAATACGCATATACAGAACAGCTTCATCACATCACATATAAGTAGGCTACTAGAAACAGTGAGCTAACTTTCTAATTAGAAAACTGTGCTATTTTATTCTAATGCTGTTCAAATGTTGAGATTTCATCATGAGGGATGTAATTGCAAGTTAGACGAGTGACTCCCGTCTGGGGAAAAGAAATAAACATCTTCACGCTATTGTAACTGCATCCATATTCTGGAGTAGAGCAAACCAAAACCCACATACCCGCCTACTGCTAACCGACATTCATTTCTATACAACTTTCAACCATAAACCAGCCTCAGGCTTTGGGGATTTTCTCAGACGGACGACCTCCTCCGTTGCACGCAGCCCGGTCCCCCTCTCCTCGGAAGCCACGTCAGCACAGGGCACCTGCAGAAACTTTCTACTTGACACCAACGAGGGGGAACTGCCACCTCACTGGAGGTCAAAAAGCCACTGAAACGGCTACTGCAGCATTTGAACGGTCCTCCAGGTCTGAGCAGGACGGAGGCAATCCGCTGGTGCAACCGATTCATCAAAGCAGATGATGCTGCCCAACATACTATTTTTGATGTTGCTCTTGAAGTTGTTGGAATAATTAGAAATACAGGGAAATGTTTCAATGCCATTATGAGGTGTTGGAAGCATAAACACCTGTTAGGTACAATTGCAAGAGAAAAAATATACTTCAGTTATAGTCCATGAATATATTTCTAGTAGTCCAGAAGGTAGGGGAAATGACTGCATTACAAAAAGGCACTGCTGAAGATCTGGAGCAACAGAAACCAAGCAAGACGAATGCACGGACTGGGTCTCCAGATTGCAACCTGCAGTCCTCCAACCACGTCATTAGGTATTGAAGTTTTACGGCTTTTCGTCCTTCTCCTCTGGCAAGCAGAAGGGACACGTTACCCACGCCGTGGCCACACGTGCTGGCTCGCCTCCAGAGAGGTTCCTGCCGGCCTCTTAGCACAAACCGGATTTCCCAGGCGACCTTGGCAATTCCCCCACCCGCTCCATTTGCTGCCTCCCAGAACCCTCCATGTTCAGCACCCTCCTTCGGATCATCAGTTCCCTTTTTTTGAAAAGGAAACCATTAGGCTGATCCAAACCAGCCAGGGTTATTCCCCCCCATAGACAGCTTGTCCAGTACTTCCACTTTTCTGCTCAACTCTTTTAACAACCCCAGCTGACCCTCCAGAGCGTCATCGTTCAAAACCGGCACTCCGTGGGGTGCTCTAGGGTCATAAAACAGGAATATTGGCCAGATTGGCATACAGAAATATTTAATTACTGGGTAAAATACAAAGACGTATGTTGCAACAGCAAAAAGCACTCCTGAAAAAGTGTGAAAATTATGGCTCATTTTTATGTAAGCTGGAGTACAAAAGTATAAATCATGCTACTTACATTAACTAAGCAGGAGAATTTCGATTTATGCAAGTAGGAAGCCAGAATTATTAAAACCTTTCTCTGAACTAGGACTGTTAACTAATAGCTATTTTGCCCCTTATCAGCTGCACAAACAACAATGGATTTTAAATCAACTGAATGACCTGTGAACTTCTCCTAAGCAGAGGGGATATAATTTAAGGCAGCCAAGAAAGTTTCACAGAGTCAAGAGGGCTCCTCACAAGGGGCACATGTGGAGAGAGTTAAAGCTTCAAGCCACTATTTCCCCCCCCCCCACTCAAGTGTCAGCTGCGATAAGCCAAAATTAACAACCCTACACTGTACCACTTCAAATCAAGGAGGAAAAAAAAAAAAAACTTCTTGCTATTCAAAGTATTTTAAGTTGCATAGGAGCATGGTATCTAAATATAGACAGCAACAACAAGAGACAGCATTGTCCCTTTGGGCACGCTGAATATTATCTCGCAATTCCCATCTTCCTGGGCTGAACCTCACATCCATTTTCTTGTTATTTTTCTTACTTACCAAAGTGTGTATTAACCCCTACCTAGTTTTAGATGGATCAATTTAACAAGAAGTGGAGCAAATGAAAAAAAAAGAGGAAATCTGGATTCCACAAACTCACAAGAAAGACTTCCAGTAATTTTACTAGCTCCGCGTTATTGTCCAACAAACAGAGAGCAGTTGCCTTCTCTTTTCCAAATACACAGTGAATCTGTTCTTAAAATGAACAGTGCATCAAAATAAAGTTTCTCCAGCATACTAACACTGCAAGCTAAATCAATATTTTTAGATGGAGAAGTGTCTATGTATTTTTCTCCAGGAACCATGCATCTTATTTTCACATTTCAACCAGAAACTAAGAAACACATCAATAACTACTATTTTCCAAACACTTCCTGGGAGCACAACCACATTATTTGGAATCCAGCAGATTGATCTGAGCTTTTAAAATTGAACACTGAATGGCAAGCAACACAGTTGGCCCTGACTTCTGAAGTATTTAAATATCTCACGCATGTTCACTTAATGAACCTAATACACTTAGAACTTTGACAACTTTTCATTTTTAAGCTGGCGTCTATACAAAATTTAATTTTTAAAGGCATCTATAAATTACGCATGACACCTATTCTGAAAAAAGGCAATTCCCATCCTCAGTGTGGCAGGATCCGTTTATTTTGTGAAACATATTCTCCACGTTCAAGCAACTCGAAAGCCATACTGACATATGTTTTTCAAGTGGTATGTAACTATTCTAGGATTTCATTATTTAGACAAGTCCCATTCTAATGTAATGACAACATTAAGTAAACACAACTATTTCTGGTGCTATAATCCCACGGCTCTAACTACAAATGACGAAACTGTTAGTAAGCGATAGGCCCAGATACCCCATAAATAAACCATTGTGCCCTTAACCACAGAGTAAATATGCTCAGGTGAGTGCACAGCCAGCTGTAGCAGGACCTAGACGGGGCAGAAAAATCTAAACTGCAGGCGAAGTTATGAAATTGCCCTTTCCTAGACTTACTGGTTCACCTTAGGAAAAGGGAAAGACCTTGACGTTAGCCCCCTTTCCCCCTTTTGCTGGAAGCACCATGGGTAATGCTAACCGTCGGCCTGGTTCGCAAAGCCGGCAGTCAAGATTTCCCTGAAACGTACCTAGAGAGTGAAAAAGCGGAAAGCTCCTCACAAGCCCTGCTTCACACTCTGGATCTGACCCAATGCGGACCCCCAGCTCGGGCAGGCTTGCTTGCTGGCTTGCCCAAACGCTGCTGCAAAATCAGGCTTGACATTTTCAAGAACAAGCTCTTAGAAGTTTTTCTGTTTGTTTGATTTTGGTCACAATCATTTCCTTCCTGAAACCACAGATAAAAATACTTTTTCTCAACGTGCTAAAGCCTCAAAACAGTTTCTGTTCAAACCCTCCGTAGAAGGTGGTTAGAAAGGGAGCGTCAGGAGAGTAACGCACATGCAAGAGCAGGGGGATGAGACCATCCTATTAAAAAACCAAATATATATATTTATGTATGTGTGTGTGTATGTATGTATTTTCTATAGTCAAGCCAGTCGGTATATCTGATCATATCAGCTTTGGGGGATTAGCTCGTTTTTACACCTCTAGCCACAGCTCCTTTTTGAGAACTGACCACTTCAGCGCAGTTCAGGTACCTCTCACCCAGGCCCGGGCCCCTCGCTTCGAGCGAGCCAAGGGGCGAGCGCGCGGTCCCGGGGACGGCGAGGCGGGAGACGCCATCTCGCGCAAGCCACCGAACCGGCTCGTCGCGGCAGCGGAGCGTCGCTCCCCGTGACTCAGCCTTGCAGCTCCGACGGTCGCTTATCGTGGCAATACACGAACCAGGTGCTTCAACCACGTTCCCCTTCCACCTGCCTAAATCCGATTTTGGTCATTTTGTTCTGTTCATCTGACGTTACCATATGGTCACTATTTGACATGTCACTCTTTAATTTCTTTAGCTGTTGTGCACTTGTTAAGATGCAGTCAGGATCACTCACCTACTTTACAGAATAAGGGCAAAAATAGGTTTAAAATGCCTGTAGTGATCTTCCTCATACAGTATGAACCATGTTCACCCTGAACACTTTTTAAAGATTCAACACAGAATAAAAAACATCTCATTTTTGTTTTCAAGTCTAACACACAGGGCTCTTGTCACCCTCCTCTTCAGCCTGCAACCAGTAAGTTACAGCGTTCACAGCTGCAGAGAAGCGTCCTCTAAATTCAATGCTAGGTCTCAAGAAAGTTTAATCTTGAAGCAATCATTGCAACAAGTACTCTAGTTCTATATGAACATATCATAAACTGTCACCAAGTCTTCATACCCAATTTGTCATACAGCAGCAAAACAGACACGGCCTGCCTCCGTGTCTGTAATTGTGAGGCACTGTCTAGCGGATGCGCAAATCCTGCTTTCTGGTCATGGCACACATAAATCAAAGAAAAAAAAATCTGCTCTATTAAATCTATTTGCTCCGAGAGAACTGGGATTTATCATCTTCTAAAACAAGTGGTCAATAAGACTCAGAAGCGCTTAGTACAGATCTTGATGAATCAGGATGCCACCGGTGATGCTGTAATTGTATTTGAGAGGAATCCGCAAGCAGAGAGGTGAACGCCGCATTTATTTCAGTGCATAGACAGTCTGGGGATTAAATGCATCCTGCCTGCAAGCATGGCAGCATTTTCCCTCTGCATCCCCTCGGGGAAGATCCTTCACAGGCTGTCCCAAGAGATGAAAGCAGTAAGACAGCAGATAGGGCTACTTTAACAAGTAAATCTAAAATGGCTATTTCTTATACAACCGCCACAGAAGAGACTGCTGCTAAGTTTGTCAACACGGCCTTAACCTCGAGCACGCTAAAAATCAGCGCCGCTGATGGAGAGTGCTAATCATTTCTAGCCGTGCAGCCTCGGAGACCGTAGGCTTGTGACGCCTCCCCGCAGGGGCGAAGGAAACCACGAGCCGGGCTGCTCCTGGGCAAGGTGCAGAGGCTGCGAAACGCAGTTCCTCCCCGGCTCGGCTCTGGGAGGGGAGGAAATGTGTGATTCAGTGCCGCGCCGGGATGCCCCGCTCCGGCAGGCCCCGAGCCCGTGTGCACCGCAGGGGCACCGAAGGCAATCCGTGGAGCAGCACCACCATCCACCGAGGAATAAAAACCATTTAATGACTCGGGAACGGCAGGGGCACAGCACTCTCTTCGAATCACATGATGCTTCCCAGCACAAAAAGATAGCTCAGTTTCTCACGCAGGGCAAGAATTTGGTCCCGAAGGACAGAAAGGAGGCTTAAATAGCACAACCACATAATTAATAAGGAATCGAATATAGTTATACTGCAAGGACAACTCTGGGAGTTATTAAATGAACCACAAACTGATCTCTCCTCCCTCCCGCTTCTGGAACAGAGGAATCTGATTCTGCTGCTTTAACTGTTTGAAATTTGCTGCAACAAACACTGTGCGAAACCAATGTCCTTCCCTAATGCAGCGACCCGTTCTAGTACAGCGCACAAAACACTTCCAAATGATTCAAAAGAGTATCTCTCGCGGCGCTCAGCCAGGCAGCTTCGAAACTTGGATGGCCAATTTGCATCTGGTTTCACTTTTCGGTAACAAAACAAGAAACACAGGCATCATTATCTGCGAGCCCCAACAGGAAGGCTTTCAGATGTACTTAGGAACTGATTAAATACTTATTTAGAACTGAACTGAAGATAAACACTAAACCGAAACCGAACGGCTTGACTGGCCCCCTTTCGTGCCTGCTGATCTTTCGGGAGAAGGAGCTCCCGGCGCTCGGGCGGGCTGCGCTGGAGCGGCAATTTCCTGCTCCCAGCAAGGCTGCTACGGAAATCTTCGACCCATTTGATTCAACTCATGTCCAAAGCGTCTACTCAGCCTTGGACACGGGACCAGACAAAGATAATATTTTCGACCGGGTAAGATAACGTTGTGAATGCGGGGGCTAAGCCGCCCGGGCTTCGCCGTCGGGCTCCAGGCAGCAAGTCAAGGACGGCAGCGGCAGCCGCGGAGCCAGGCTGCTTCCCAGGAGGGGCCCAAGGCGCAGACACCCCGCGCGCGAGCTCCCCAGCGCCTCGCTGTGTTCTGCCTTTTCCTAACGCGGCAGCACACGTGATAGACTCATTTTCGGCATTTGAAACAGCTAAGGAGGGAAATGAGATTCATAGGCCTTCATTCAGCTCCAAAATATTATCCCAGCAGCTAAAAACAGGCGCCTCTTGCTCTTGCTCCTTCGGATAGATCCACGTTACAGCCAGCCTTACTCGCACCTTTGCCAAGCAGGAATTCAGGTTTTTAAGTCGTCTTTACAGATTGCTTATTTTTGCGCTTCTTTCACTCAAACCTATACAGCACATTCCTAAATCTTCTATCTTTGTATTATAGGAACACAAACAAAAATTCAGCCCAGACTCATGATCCCTCCGTGCCGGCCTCAGCCCACGGCGGGCTGCACCGGGGACGGCACAGGGCAGAAAACCTGTCCGGCTTTCGCACGCCGACACGCGCCCCATCGCGCCGGGAAGGAGCAAACAGCACACCCGGAACCAGCAGCTCTCCGACCTGGGCACGCCGCGCTCTTACTGCGACTGTTACGAGGCGCAGCAGTATAAATTCGAGAAGCGTTTTAGCATATTTTCATTTGAGCTTAATTAACTTTCATAGAACTTTGAGCTTAATTAATTTTCATAGAAGTCTGATAATTTTCTCATTTGTTGTCGGAATCACAACATGAGTTTTCCATACGTGAGGCAAATATAATAGTATCAGCTCAGAAAGGCACTTTTGGACTTGTTTTTGTATTTCACAACCAAAAATACTTCCAATGTAAACTGTTAACTGAAGCCCTGACAAGTTTTATTATAAATATTCCTAGCTTTAAAGAGAAATTTGAATAAATTCACTTAGTGTACGTTCAAGACAGTTTAGGTCTGACAGCTTCAGATTATGCCTCATTTATATGGAGCAGTGATCAAACTCGTTAATATGTGAGCGAACTAAAAGGAGCTGAGGATTGTGAATCAAACAGCATTGGCAAAGTTGTCTAGTAACATGAATAGCTTATGAGGATTTACGTAAGGTGATAGTTTTCATGGTCCCCCGTGCCAGGGTTTCTAAAATAGATGACTAAGGGGCGCGTGGCTCTGAGCAGCACCGGGCACGAGAGCCGGGGGTGGCAGCGGCGGTCCCTGCAGCGTCAGCGGCCGCAGAGCACCCGTCCTGCCACCAAGTTGGCATGCGAGCCCCCGTTGCATCAAGTCAAGGAGCATTTAATCTGTCCGTAATTCATCCCATAAGCTAAAAGCGATAGGGCCCCTGTCAAATCGCTCACCCTGACTAAGTGGCAAGACAGGTAAGCTGGTCTGAAAGGCGGTTTTGTTTTTTCTTTTTGGCCCTGGCGCTGCCCAACGCCGTTGGCAACGCGAGTGCAATGGCTCCATAATTTAAGGAGCGTTCTTGCAGAGGACAATCAAGTCTCACTGTGAAGGAGAGTCTCCTTAAGAGTCATCTAATCTCCTGCTAACACAAGCCGTGCGCACACAATCACCAAAGATGATAACCTGCTATATGTAGCATTAAGTCTACTATTATTCCATAGCTTTAAAAGTGCTGTAACGCTATTTTGTGCAAACGTGTACTAAAAAGACAAGTGGATTAGGAAATGGAGCTCCAGTGTGCTCCTTTCCTCTAACAGTATGGCTGCCTAATACCTCCAATTTATTACATATAAACTGTTTTGTTCAGTCTGTTTTATGCTTCTGACCCTATGTGAAAGCTCTGGAAAAAACAGTTTCTCCAGCAAGAACACAAATCCGACACCTCAGGGCTCTGAGGGAAGGATAACCTGCAAATCAAAAGCGATGTTCACTTATTACGAGCTCTGCTTTTTCCTAAATAAATAATTCATCAACAGATGTACCCATTAGGAAGAAAGGAAATGCTGATACATTTGGCATAAACACTCCTGAAATAAAAATAACTGGTTACTGCTGTCCAACACAGGCCACAGATGACATACCAAAGTGACAATATTTAACCTTTAAGAAATATGGAGTGGTTTTGAATCATAAGGCAGAGGATTAAGAAATATCTCACTCTCTTATTCTTTAAATCTCTTATTCTCCGTTCAACCAATCCTTAAAACATGGGATGCTCACTGCTGTTCAAACAAGTACTAACTTACAATGCTATCGTTCGTACACAAGACTCAAAAACGATTATACGAATCAAAGAAAACAAACGCTGCTAGGAACACTGCATTTCCGCTTGCAATTTTCTGTTCATCACTGCATTTCTGCTTGCAATTTTCTGTTCAAACGCCCTGCGCGGGGCAGCGGCCGGGGGAGAAGCTCGGGGGCCGCGCAGGCAGCCCCCCGCGGCAAATTAGCCCCCCGCGGTCTCCCGTCGTGCTGAACCAGACGCAACGCACACGCTACACTTCCGCCGCGGACAAAACCTCGCCGGCTGCCCGTGCACGCGCTGCGCCTGCGCGGCCGTGCTTCGCCTGGGATTTCCTGCTCAGACCAGGGCACCAGACAGTCAGAAACCCCGGGCACAGAGCCAAAGCTCTCAAATGCTGCTTGGACAAAATTTCCAGGCCAAAAGGAGGAAGAGGAAAAAAAAAAAGGGGGGGGGGGAGCACAGTTGGAGAAAGCCAGGCTTATTTCAGCCCTTCACAGAACTGAAAATATTTGTTTAATTTCTCATATAATTTATGGGAATTTCAAGGAAACAAAGCGGTCATTAAAGGCAATGCACGCACAACTAATCTGCTGGTATACATCTCCTGATCCTCTCTCTTGCTTCTCTCCCGTCTTTCCCTCATCTGGAGCTCAAAACTAGCTGCATTAGCACAATATTGCTTAAGGGCAGAGCTAGTAAATAAAGTTTAATAAAGTCACTCAGCATTGTTTTCAAAAGGCTACGGGCTGATCCCCCTTCTACGACTGCTTATGTAATAAAACAGCTAACCAATTTTTGTACTAGAAAACAAATGACAAACATGACTTATTTTTTTAATCAAATAATACTCAGAAACTATTGGCAACAGAAAGACCAATTTTAAATTATTCCGATTGCAACTTTCTCATTACACAAACTTCAGAAAAACTGGTTCCAGCCAGCTGCATATGGCTCCCTCTTAAATTACAACAACAGCTACTGCAAATAGGATTTATGGTGAATTTTCCTACTTAAGCTCAGTGATACAAACTGCTAGAAACTGGTTCCAGGTAACTTATTAAACACCACAGTTGATGTATGTAAAATGGCTTTCCCAACTATCTTAACCTTTTCCGACCTTTGCTGTCCTTGTCACCGGCTATACTTAGTGCCTGTGTCCAAGCCCCGGCGCTCCCAGTGCTTTATCTTCGTTAGCAATAATGCAGAGCCAGACAAATTGCAGTAATGTGCCATTTCCTGACATTAAGCCAAAAGGGAAAAACAGTAAACGCCAGGATGCCTGGTGCATTTCTTCACTGCTTTAAACACAAGCCATTAGCGGAATAACCAGAAAAAAGTACGGAAAGTAACATTTAGCTAACCAGGTCGGATTATTAACATTAACTTTTCAATTTGCAACATAGTTTACAGCGGTGACCCACAAAACATTGCTATATATGTTAGGACAACACTATTGATTGTTTCCCATAAATTCCTGTGTAACTACTTATTTTCCCACCACAAAATGTTACGCTGAACTGCACCACTCATTAGTTGGTAAAAACAGGGGGGGAGAGAGGTGGGGTTGGTTCCTACCTCTCAGGAAGAAATTTCAACAGATACTGTAATAAGGCGTTTCATTCCAACAGCTTCCTTACTTTACAAAAATTATCGTTTAGTACTGGTTTATAGCCAAACAACCGACAAAGTCGGACAAACATCCACGTTCGAGTACAACTCTGGGAGGAAACGCGAAGGCCCGGGGATGCTGCGGGTCAGCGAGGAGCGAGCGCTCTCCGGGCGGATGGGCAGAAGGGAGCTTGGAGGCAGCTGCATCAATTCACAGAAAAAAAGAGTTATTTAGAAAAATCGGGAGTAAACATTTAATCACATGACCAGCTATTCACCTCTGAACAATTAACCTGCTGTTTTAAATGTAGGTGGGTAACAGGATTTGCCATAGGGGCACCTGTGAAAAGGAAATAACGCGTTTGGTGAGCAACAGCAGGGCCACGAGCGACCGCTGCAGCCCCCACACCCTCTCAGCTCTCCGTCCTCTTGTCCCTTCTGCTTTCCTAATGGAGTTTAAAGGGACTCTTCATCCAAATATTACACGTAAAGCTTAGTAGAGAACATTTAAAAGTGGTAATTACTAATCATTTCCCCAGATAATTAGCTTAGAAAAAGTGTATTTTTAACGTGGATCGCCAAACTCTCCACTAAACATCTCACACTACTTCCCCACAGTAACAACTACTGAACAACAGTTTAAAAATGCATAAACAAGAGCATTTTGTACTCATTTACTTTAGACCGAGTGTCAGTAGACCCCAAGAGACCGTGAACGGGGAGCACAGTACAACGTATGCGGAAACTCAGGGCAAAGCCACCGCAGAGAAGCTGCAGGGCCCAGCGCTGGGGGGTCCGAGCCCGAGCGTACTTGCTCGTTTCCCCAGCACGACTGCTCTATTTTTCTAAAACTTTCATCTCAGACACCATCGCAGAGGAAAGCTCCGCCTGCCAGCGACAGCCCAAAGCGCACGGTACTCCCCATGCGTCGCGGGCGCCGAGAAGAGCCGAGAACTTCTCTGTTGATGCTACTCAGTTGCTCATATCCCGTTGCAACATTAGCAGCGGCTTCCGCATCTCTATCACACCTGGAAAAACAGCTCGTGTTTCCTCTGGCCTTTACTTTGTCTCGGGCAGCGCGAGGAAGCCCTTTGGCAAAGACGCTCCCCGGCCTCGCACGCTGGTCTGACTCGGTGACTGTGCGGCGCTGAAGGTGAAAGGATTTGAAAGCCGGCTCTATATACAGTATACACACAGCAATTTGTTACTGTGAAAAACCATCTGTTTCTCGGTATTACAATCCTCAGAGGGGAAATTATAGCTAGCGTTCAACATAAAACATCAATTTAAACCATCAACTATTCATAATTTCAATTCTTTATTGGAAACCAAGGACATAAATGTCAGGGAATAAAGCAATATTTCTTTTATTAACTGTTCCATTCATCTGGCTATTAAATAAAACCAGGACCTTAATAAATAGCATTAGCCTTTGTACTGACAGCCACCCCAACTAGCACCATAATTCTCACTAAAATGCATTACATTTCTAGCATCTTTTGGTTTTGAAACAAAATCAGGACTAAAAGCATTTTAAAACATATGTATAAAATATTTCTCAAGTGCGGTTGCTCCTGTGTAGGTAAATGTTTGAAGAAACAATGCTAACCAAATAAAAAAGCCTCTATTTATATGCAAGTTTCCAGCCAACCAGCTACCTCCCGATATTATTCCACCACCATTAATATTACTAATGAACAGAAGGGATGCCAGTATGGATGCCGCTTGCCTGTTGCCAAATGGAATAATTCTTTCCATCCCCTGCTCCCAGTAAGAGGTCTACTACAAAAATAATAGTAGTAATAGAAAAGGGTAGGGGGACAGAGAGGGGGAGAAAGGGAGAATGGCAGCAACTGGGAAGGTGCTCTTCTTACAGGAGGTCACCACCCGTTACTACTAGGAAAAAAGTCTGTATTTATGTTGACAGTTACGGAGTATTTCTGCAGTTTGGTATTTAAGAATTACACGCAGAAATACTGAAGTCTGACTGCCCGGGACAGAGAGCGGGGCGCACTGTTTGCAATCCTTTTGTTTAAGCCGACAAGCCAGACCTCTGCTCACGGTAGCAGCACCGCTAAGGACGCAGATGAACTCCAGCTACCGAGGAGCTAGGAGCCAACAAGCTTTGCTCGAGAATCACAAAATTTACCTTTGCACAATTAGATAAGATTATTTGCGGGTTCCCCCACATCTTAGAGAAAAAGTATTCTGTAAGAGAAGAGAAATCCTAAGAAGTCCATAGATTCCCTCCTAATGTTCACATAATTGTCCATTATTCCTCTTTAAGAATAGCTCTCCTGCTCTTAGTACTACCAGCATGGGGTACTCAAGAACACCATTATAGGGGAAAGGAAGCACAACTGTAATCAAAACAATGATTACTATCGCATTCATTTAAATGCAGAGTGAGAAATGAATACAAAAATATTCACTTGAAAGTGAAAGGTAAGAAATTAACTTTTTCCCCATGGACATCAGAAACCTAACCTCAAAACCAGGAATTACTTGTAAATTTTTTACATCCCTTTGGAGCACACATTAGTTTCTCCTTCTGCATTTAAATGAATGTGATGGTAATCATTGTTTTGATTACAGCTGTGTTTCCTTCCACCCAAAATGGTGTTCTTAAGGACCCCATGCTGCTAATTCTAAGAGCACAAGAGCTGTTCTTAAGAAGTAGTAACGGACAATTATGCAAGCGTTAACAGTGAATCCATGGACTCTATAGGGCTGCTCATCTATTTAATGCAACGTTTCTTACAATTCCACATACGACAGCCTCCAAAAATACTCCTGTATCATGCTAACATTAAGAAAAAAACAGCATGATTAAAATACATCTGTCACTGTGTTCAACATAAAAACATCTATCTCCTTCTCGTAAAGTTTCTTTATGAAGATGGAACTAGGAGCATGCAGTCAAAATCAGAGCATAACAATGAAGTGTATGGCTTTCATGGGTGCTGATAAGGGCAACCCCTGAATTCCTCTCTGAGGATTACTTCAGCAGATAACCCATCCATTCCTACTCTCCATTCTCCCCATCTTTACAGCTACAGGTGTCTTCATTTATTTTCCCCAACCCTTGCTAACCCTTACCATCTAGTCTCATCTTTTTTCTCTCTTGCAAATGGCTACTACCTCCTCTTTCTGCATTCAATTTTAACTACCCTCTCCTATTTCTAACTTCTCGACTTAAAGTCTGTCCCAATT
The DNA here is from genome assembly GCF_036370855.1 of Dromaius novaehollandiae. NCBI lineage: Eukaryota > Metazoa > Chordata > Aves > Casuariiformes > Dromaiidae > Dromaius > Dromaius novaehollandiae. The sequence continues at coordinate 8,437,289 of NC_088116.1, forward strand.
TACTCTGCCTGGAAACAGTAAGTAGGAGCTAAGCCTTCCTCACACATGGAAAGTTGCCTTCCAAAACCTGCCTCTGGCTTTTCACTGCTCCCAAGTTGACAGTAGCAGGACTAAGTTCTCTACTAGAGAAGACTGATTTTTAATAACACTGTTTTGATGTTGATGATCAGACTCACTCTATAGCCTGCTTTCTCCATCAACCTCAACACCATCTCCCCTCCAGAACAACTACTTAGCACCAGTGGCAGATGATGACCCATTTGGCTACTTCCCCTACTACATACCCAAACCTTCAGAAATTGGGAGATAAGGAAAAGTAACAATTATATTCAGATTCACTGATCGATGCTAACCATGTATATCAACCACAGGGTTAAAACAGGGGATTTCAATCCAAGAAATACCTGTACTACCATCACAATAAGAAATGACAGCTATGAGCTGCTTGAGACCTGGGATTCTCTTGCAGATAATTTCTGGCTCTGAAATATTTGTTATTGTTCACCAAATTTCTCATGAAGGTGCCTAACTGTACCTTTACTGTAAGCATCATGTAACAGCACGATATTTCAGGAATTGTCAGGACTTCTAGTTAACCAAGTTTAATAAGATACTTAATTTCCTTACAGTGCCTATTGCTAGCAGCCCCCAGAATGTTATCAATTCTGCCCTTCCACCCCTTGTCTTCATCCATTACTATCAACGACTTTCCAAATAAATGCATATACATGCACAGCCCAACTAGGTCTCCAATACGTACAGTCAGAATGTATTTACATCAGTGAATTCAGTAAATTCAATCACAGTGTCAGTAGAACTACCACAGACTTGACTCTGCACATTTTTAAGGAGTAAAAATCAGGGCAATCAACTTCTGTCACACCTTGTTATTGCAGCTTTCAGGTTTCGTAGCAGGCACTTGAGCATAATGCTGAACAGAACGTGCCACGGGATTCTGCTCAAAGGGGAGGCTGCAACGTGCAAAACGTACCCTGAGATGGAGGCAGGAAAAAAGGAGCCAAAGAGGGAAGGAATTGCCTCAAATATCCACGACTGAACATACCTGATTCAAAATTCAGATGCTTCTAGGAGACAGACTGGCTGAACATCTCTGGTCACAACCAAAAGCAGAAAGCTCTATAGGTGCTTTTATAGTATAACCTACTCTTAATTCCCTAATGAGGAAAATTAGGGAGAGGTGAGGGTTTCGTGAGACAACACCATACAAGACAACAGATCAACAAATTCACAGAACTGGTAGATTAAGTCACAGTGGACACCAACCTAAGGGAAAACAAAGTTAAGAATAGCTTGGTTGAATCTTAAATAACTGGTATTAAAGACAAAGGTCCAAATTCCCCTTGAAGAGGAGGAATAGGAGTGTCAAAATGGCTTAATGGCTAAGTCACAAGCTCTTCGCTGACCTCAAATGAGGGGAGAAGGCCTGAGGGAAGAAAGATATGGGTGAGATTGCCAAAGTATAAAAGAATGGCATAAACATTTAGAAAAGAAGTTAGAAATGTTCCCACACAGAATAGGAGAGAACTAGCAAGAGATCTCATAAGCCACAAGAAATACATTTTACAAATAAATGAGCAGTGGAATGACAACCAAAGAAACTGGTGGCCTACAATACAGCAGAAAAGGGACATCAACAAGAACACGAGGAAGGCCAAAAACAGGTAACATCTCTTTCTTACATCAGCTTTTAGTAAAAGACCTGCCAGTAGACGGCTAACATTAGGAAAAAAAAGGTGGGGAGGAGGTTTAAAGCTTTTGTCCAGAACAGGGTACAGAAAGGTCACCTCTCTGTAAAGATTCCTAAATCCCTCACTTCCTAAATCCCAATTTCCTAAAATCCTAAAATCCCTAAATTACCCAAAGGATTTAGGTATTTTCAAACTGGTTTGGCTTCATGAACTTTACTGTTGTGTACGCTAAACAACTGACACCAATAATCCACGAGATATACCTGTTGTCTTAAAAAGGACCTGGACAAGACCAAGTATAGAGTATATTTTTAAACGGGCAGAAAAAGGAGGAGAAAATGGAGGCTGGACATCTTAACAGCAATCGTGAAAAATTCTGTAATAAATAACCACCTGCTTGGAAGCACTGGAAGAAAACAGACAGACGAACAACAGCTAGCTTGAAGTTGTCACACACCAGTCTTGTTAAGCAACCTGGTTTCCCTCTATGACAAGCTAAGGTGCTTAAAGGACTGAGGAAAAAGCAGTAAACGCAACAGTCTGAATTTAGGAAGGCTTTTAACGAAGTCTCGCTTGGCACACTGTGAAGCTAGCTAAGAAAACACAGCCTAGATCTATCTAGACGAGGCATCAAATGGGCTGGGTAGGTGCATCTGTAAAGTAGCATCTAGAGAGGTTGTCAGCAGCTTCTTATTACACCAGATGCTGTTCAGAGAGAGGTTTCCCCAGCATCTCACCTGGGTCTGGTCCCACTCAAGCATCACTAGAACCCTGGTGATGGATAAAGGATAGGTTTTTTTAATCTTCAAAGAACAGGAAGTTGGAATGAACAAAAATAATGATAGCAGGTAGGATTCAAATTCAAAATGAGCTTTACAAACTGAAGAAATCATCTGGAAAAAAAGAGAAAAAAAACAGAAAACAAACCCCAAGCCCCAAGATGGAACAGAAATATGTTTAATGTCAAAGACCACACTTGAGCAGGAACAATGGGTACTCAGGAGTTCTGCAGGAAAAAAACCTAGGGATATTCATGGATCACAGGCTGAGTCAACAGTGTCATGCTGTTTCAAAGAAGGAAGACACTGTACTGTGAAGAGCAAATCCATAAGTATAGCCAATAAGATGTGAAATAATTCTTCTGCTCTACTGAGTGTTGGACAAAGTACTGCAGCTGAGGCCTTGCGAGCTTTGGGTATTTCATTTCAAAAAAGATATAGCTCAATTTGAGAAAGTCCAGAGCAGTGGAAATGAGAGGTCTACAAACGTCATCACTTAGAAAAGACAACACATGAGGGCAGTTTAGTCTGCTCAGGAATCATTCCTCTAACGAGACCAGCCCTGCTCAGGCACGTGCCAGGCAACGAAGCGACAACTGTGGTTCAGGATGGAGGAGGAAGCTGAGGAGCTGCAAAATGAGCCATGGGGCATTTCAAGAGAAGCTCTGCTTAAAATAAACACAAGAACCCCTGATTTAGGAAAGATAATGGGGAACATGACCATTTTCAAAATGTAAAAAGTTGTTACAAAGAGACAAATGATAATCTGTCCATATTGTGGATGGTGGACAGAACACGTAGAAATGAACTTAAAACTGCGGCATCACTAAGGCTAAACAATAGCACTATTTGTAATGGAAAAGACCTAGAGACACTGGAAACAACTGTCTGCGACCCTTCAGCTAGAGGCAACTCAGAAGAGGTTAAACAAACATCTGTCAGGTCTAGCTAATTTTGACTCGGGGCAGCCAGATGCACCAGATAACCTCTGGAGGATCTATCCAACTCAGGCATTCCTATGGATTTCTGTCTTCAAAAATAATAAACCACTAGTTAAGTATGTATGCTTAATCCAAAGTGCCGATTCTCTCTTTGCTCCATGCAAAAGCCAAATGCTCTGTGTACATAAAACATCCCTCAGCAGATCATCCTATATAAACATTAAAACAAAGAGCCCCCCAAATTATGGAAGAGATAGAAATTTTTTATCCAGTTTGCTAATAAGCTTTGTAGAAAAATACAACAGAAGTATAAATCTAGCTTACCTTTTTACAAAGAATTTATAATGACTAAATAACTGGAAGTACAGAGCCATGTCCTGTTTTTCCTTCTTGATTCCTACTGACTCACTATATTGGTATTTCCAATTTCTACCAGTAAAATCAACGTTAATTCCTCATCTACTATATCATGTCTCCCAAACGCTTCTTAAAGTATATCACACTGCTTGGAAGAAACTTCTATCCTAAAACTCATCACCATCATGGTAGAGTTGAAATTTCTCATGCCTCACTTAAACAAAAATGACTTCTTCCTTTAATTGGAAGAAAAATGAATTTATTTGTTTTGAAAGTATTAATGTTTTTGAATCTGACAGGGAAAATACCCTGAAGCTATTTGCTCTCAGCTAAGCAATAGATCATTTGAACTTAAACCTGCAGTCATGTAAAATGAAGATGCAGGGGAAGAATACGCATTTTTGGCAGGAAGCAAAATCATTAAGGAATGGGAAACTCTGCCCTTCTTAAAGACTAAAGTGAGCAGAGAGAGACACCCCAGCAGATCACCATCACCAATATATGCTGCCAGTCGTTTAATCCCCAGTGTGAAACTCCAGATCCCCAGCAAAGCGTCACGGTGGCCGGGCAGCCGCGAGTGGAGCCTCTCGCTGGAGCCCACGCCGGGTGCAGCCCAGAGCAGGCCGGCCCCGGGAGCGGCTCTTTGCAGAGCTGCTAAAAGCCCCTTGAAATATCATTTCATTTCACCTAACTGTGAAATCAGGTATTTTCTTGTCCAAAGTTTCACACCATTTCTGTTACTTGCCATGGGGAAGAGTGTATGTGTATGCAAATAAATGCATTACATAAAATAACATGCAGCTCTGAGGAGGTTCCCTCAATTCCCCCAACCTCACTCACTACAAAGCTTTGTGATACTTTATATCTTCTGTAATTAATAAAACTGATTAAAGTTGCAACAACAATCTCTTCAGTCATACAAAAAGAAAAATCAAGATTTAATAACAATTTATAGCCATTTACATTTTCTAGATTATTTCATTCTTTTTACCATGAATGAAAAGCAGCTGGTTTTTAAAAATACAGTATCTATTTTAAAGAGGCTTTTGTTTATAAAATAGAGGTAAAAATCAAATCTCATCACTACATAAAGCATGGCTTTCCGCTCTGGGGCAAGTGGTGCATTTCCTCATGGAGTTTCTGGACATCCTAACAGCAAGGATCTCATTTTCCTTTGCTCCTAACCTAGACCTTTCCCGTAAGTGTTCATATCTCAGGGGACCAGAGTTAGGAACAACAATATTTGCACAAAGGTCTCCTTTAGTCGCTTTTGTTTTCATTAGCGCGAGCTGACCTTAAGCTGTGCAGTCAGAATCCACCTCGTGTCATGTTTGGTACATCTGGGTGCCTTGCTATAAACTCCTCCCGCAGATAATTTTCATCGTGCGGATGGAAAATTGAATAATTCCAGAGACAACTAAAGTGAAGCTTTTAGAGAAACAACATGCTTAGTGCTCAAATGCATTTCAACATGATTTTATTGCACAATTGAAAAGGCTTTAAAAAACTAAACAAGAAGCTGACTCACGCACCTGTATAATAAGCAGCCGAATCTCGAGCTTGAATTCTACGTTTTGAGCCAAAGAATACGAAGCCATAAAAACAACACAGTTCCTTGCAGCAGTCTCGCTACGAATCTAGGCCTGGGTTTCTTTCTTACTTTGGAAAGCTGCTTTCACAACGAAGCATTTAGGATTCTGGCACAGAACTTGCTCCAAACTATAAAATTCTGAGCATGATTTAACATGAAAATCTGAGGACATCATGCTTTTTGGAGACGCTCTTGCTGAAGGTGCCATTTCCTAATAGCTACTCATCAGAAGGGAAAAAAATACAGAGGTTGTGATATGTGTTACTGCTCTAGTGAAGCTGCCCATCACGTAGCATCTCTTCTCAAAAAGAGGAACAGCTGTATATTAATTCCTTCCACCTCCCCTTCTTCTCTCCCACGCTGCTGGTTATTGTGGTGACTGACTGAGATAATACATGATGGCAATTCTAGGAACACAAAAATATTTATAAAATCTGCCCTAATTATGGTCTCCCAAAACTACCTGCTTTTCCTCCCTTCTTCCGAGACCTCTTGTTAATTGGGGTTTCTGCATCTCCAGGACTGCGTAGAGCCTCCAGTGCTACCGATAACACTGCTCCAGAGAACACTAATATACCTGCTTTTTCCTACTATGAAAAAGAACGTCAAGATGCTTTTAAAAGCCAAAATATCAGCAATAGCTTGTGATCTTAAAACGAGCATGAGATGTACGTATTTCATCACCATTAAACAGGAAAGAATAGGTACTCTACAAACTAACCAACCGGTGAAGACACACGAGAAAAATTAAAGTTTTTTAATAACATACTAGCTTTGATCCTAACAAAAGAAAAATTGTGTTACAAAATATAATAAACACGTGCATTCTCTGTCTGTATAAACAAACATGGTACTTGCCACTACAACACAACCCCACTTTCACAGGAACACATCAGATGTTTAAAAGCAAAGCGCAACTCAAACTATCTTATGCCATGTTAAACGCAATGTGCAAAAACTCTTTCAGATAGTGAATTCGTTCCTAGGGAGAGACAAGGAAGACGATTCATTTGAGAGATTCAAAGCAAGACTCTAGAAAGCAAAACTCTTTTAAAAGAGTGTAATACAGCATCCCTTCTTACAGATGGCCTAGATCTAGGTCTTCACCATCCCTAACATACTTCATCTATTCAACTTCTCTTCACAGAAAGTGCCGAAAACTTGCATGACTACAAGAGATCAGAAACTCTATTGTAGGCTTTTCACATAAAACAAACTCTAATAGATCAATAATTACTACTGACATAATGAGTTTATCCCCCAAATCAGAAAAATGCTTCCTTTGAATCACAGACATTTTTGTGAAGCTCCTTCCAAGCAATTATATCTACCTTAATCTAGGAAGGGCACATGATGGGATTGTAAAATCATGTTTCATTTGGTGTTTCAGAAGTAGAATATAGGTACAATTTCTAAAAGGAGACAAGCTATTAATGAAATGAGTTGTGGGTGCTTTTTAAACTTTCATTCTTTCATTAATTAATTATAAGAACGAGCTAAATCAGAACCACAGTTACTGCTCCAGGGAAGCCCATAACCTGAAAGAAAATTATTCTAGCATACACAGTCCAGAAAGTGAGCTGCATTCCTACTCTGGGGGAAAAAAAACAAAACAAAAAAAAAAAAATACACCTTACATGACAACTCCAGGCAGCCCCCTGCATCTCAGGCACTCTGTTTCTGAAAATAGTGTTCGTTTCTCAGAAGAGTGACCTACTATTTCTGAACAACTCCAATTTCAAGATGAAAAATACTACATTAATCCTTTAATACGCAGGTGTTAATGTCTGCAAGACATTTAGGAATCTTTCATGAACAGAAGTTACCTATAAATATAAAACATATACCTGACATCTCAATGACCCTATCGTGGTGAGCTAGTGAGCAAAATTCTGTTCTTAGGCTGCATGCAACCATTTCCCTGTCCTCCTCATGGGTACAGAGGACACAAGCTTTCATCATCAATAAGTGATGTGCTTTAGGTACATCAATACAGAAATCTGCTTGATGACCTTCTGATTTTGATTATGAGTGCCTTCATGTAATTATATATAAATTTATATTGGAGCATTTAAAATGCTGTTGAAGATAAGATGAACAGCAGTTAACAAAGAATAAAATCAATACCATTGTCTATGCAGGTAATCAGACATCTTTTTTTTTTTTGGTTAATCTTTCAGTTTTTTGATTTTTTTTTTTTAACTATCACTAGATACGGCTTGTATTCTAAGCTATGCGATGTCACAAGATTCCCTGCATGGCACATTTCAACATTAGATAATAGAGAAGTATTTTATAAAACAAAACGGGAAAAAATACCAGAAAATAATTAATCTCATTAAATGAACTTGGAAATGAGGCCCCTTGCTAACTGAAACTAAAGAAGTGACATTTGAATACGGGTTTCTTCCATAATAATAAAATAATATACCTATTAGCCCTCTAAAAGTAATTAAGATTTTAGTGTTTATTGCTGTGTATCAGTATTTTAAGTACTTTAACAGTAAATGATATCCAGACAGTTTTCCACAAATGAAACAGTTAAGTGAGCCTCACTATCATTGCTAGAAAAAAATGTAGTTGGCACAAGGACTGGGATTATACAGAAACTAGGAAAAGTCCTATAAATTTTAACCGACGAAGCAACATGGATTTAATGAAAAGGGAATATGCTTGATAAATTGTCCTCTTATCTGTAGTGAAAGCATGCCATTGCTATAATTTTAAGGTGTTGCTCTATCATTTTAGGATACTTTTAAACAGCTGTTTTAAAGTACTCTTTAATAAAAATCTAACTGATAATAAAAGGATGTTCTAGCTACTAAAACTGTATTAAAATTGTGCTTTCGTTGGTTCTGCATTAAAGAACAATAGCAGGATTAGCAGGAAACTATTACGAAATTAATCTGATTAATGCCTTATAAATAATGAAACTATACACTTAAAAGGGTCCACAAGCTCCACCATGTCAGAACATGGATCTTATAACATGATGCAATACAAAAAAAGGAGGGCATTTTCCCTACTAATTAAATAGCAAAAACTGAATCCTCCCAAAAATCAAGTGAGGACAAACAGGGAAGGGAGGAAAAAAAGTACTACGTGCAAAAAATAAAACTAACTGCAATGCACTCCACCCTCTTTATAATCAGCTTCAGAAAAAATGGCAACACTGCATTCACATGCCGTGCTGCACGCTAGCACAATTTCTCTATAGACAAAGATTTCTTCCTTCAGGTTTCCTTTTTTCTTTTTAACGGGATAGGAGACCTTTCTCGATAGAGCCAGCACGTCTTCCCAGGCGCTCGGAGATCCCGTCCGTGGCCAGTCTCCTCGCGGGGCAGGACGGTCCCTCCAGAGAGGACACCTCCCGGGGCAGCAGCCCTCCTGCGGGTCTGGTCAAAGCAGTAACAGAAGCACGTGGATGAAAGACCAGGTTACTTGCTTGAGGCTCATTTTATGCGTTTGAGGTTCATTTTATGCACCACAGTTAGAACCAGGTAAAAATCTGTTCATCCCTCACTCACTAAATTAAGTCTACAATCAGTAACTACAGCAATCGTTCAAATTCCATATTTAAGGAGCTGGGATAAACATGACAGACCAATATCTAATCCTAACACTGGTTTCACTAATTGAGTCTTGGCAGCGATATTCTTCCAGTTTGGCTTTGGCTGTGAAAACTACAGTTTTGGTCTGCAAAAACCTTTACTTTCAAAAAGTAAAGAAAGATTTGGTGTGGATAGCAAAATACATGTTTCCTGCTCATAGTGAGGAAAGCTGTATCACTTACTACCAAAAATATCTCTAGCAAAAAAATCTCTCTAGCAATCCCTTAAAATAAGACTGATTTTAATGACAGTCATAATAAATCACTGCTACCCAAACTCACTTTTTGGATAAACCACTAGCGGGGAAGAAAAAACAATTTAAGGTTCCCACCAATGAACAGCTTTATGAACACAAGTAGGAGCAAAAGCTGTATTAATAACACAATTGAAATACCAGCTTCACTTTCTCTTGATTTCCATCCACTGTTCAGTGACTATTAACAATTATTTGAGAAACTGCATCTCAGAGCCAATGGCCACATGAAGACCTGACTGTCATGCTCTTTAGTTCCAAAATAAGATGATTAAATCGAGCTGTCCTTATGTACAGGTACTGCACAAAGCAGTGGATCTCTGCTTTAGAGCTGATATTAATCGCGTATTTCTAAATTCTCCCTGCTCACAGGTTATCAGCGTTCTGTAAACCCCCGCGGGCTATGTTTCTTGCTGACTAACAGGGAGTTTTTAATCCTGCATGACTTCTGGAGCTATTCAACCATAGGACTTTATTTGCTAAACTTAAAAGGACCAGTACTAGCCCTCAGTTGGTATATCAGGCCACGTAAAACTGGGTATGGGACAAAGAAATAAGTCATGCAGTGGAACTTCCAAATAAGACACTCTTATTCCAACATTTCAAGGTGGAACTGCTTCGCACCTTGCAATCACCCAACCCTCAACTCAAAATACCACATATCCGAATGTGGTGTCAACTGATTTTAAAAAAATCAAGCTAAAAATAGGAGGAGAAACAATCCTGGGATTCACCAGAATTGCCACTAAACTGCTACTGTGACACAAGCCAGATAGTCTAACTTGCACATAAATTAATTTTTCCAACTACAGACTGAATACAACCATGCTAGAATTCAAAACGATTTGGATGGAACAGACTGTGAAGCACTGAATGCAATTATCAGTTAGTAAAATCTGTTCAAAAGATACTGAATTTAAGAAAATGCATACCTGCTCCCACGCAGGCAAACATTATTTATTTATAGCACTCATTAACGTCTTAGATACCATCACCTTTTATTTTTAAAACATTTCTGTAGTTTATATACACTGTATTTTGTTTCTACAATATGCTGTACTATTGCTGCAGATTTTCCCTTAGAATAAGAGCCATCAAACCAGGTCAAAAAAAAAAAAAAAACAGTAGAGAGAACCAGTGCTTTAAAAGTTATTGCACATTTTCAATCATGACCCTTTCAGCAGCCAGTCGGGATGAAATACTGCTGCTCCCCTTTCCCAAGCGTGCGACACTGCTCGCCGCCCTCCGGACATCGCGCCGCGGGGGAGAAGCGATACCCCACGGCGGGAGCTCAAGCACCAGCGCTCGCAGCTTGCAAACCAAACAAGCAAATGGCTCCCCTAACTCCAGCTGCCTGGGCAAAGCTGCAGGTTGAAAAAAATCATCTTCGCAATATAGCAATTTACTGCATGAAAAAGAACAGAAGAGAGTGTGGAAATACTTGTTATTTCCATTTAGAGTTACCCATTCAGGCAAAAATTAAGAGGCTAATAACTAGGAACAAAGCTACAGAATAAACTCTCCTGATAATCTCTACAATATTTTAATGATGTATAATCACGCACTGGCCCTTGGGGTAGGGGCCAAATGCAAAAATGAGGAGGTGGGGAGAGGGGATGTGTTTTTTATTGTTATTATTATTTCTTAGTAGGGTATTGGTATTGTGCCAATTGAGGGAAAAAGATGAAAATATTTAATCTTGGAGGTTTTGCAGGGTGAGAATTTTGCATTTCACACCCTGTTCTTTTCATCAACTCTTGTTAATAAAGAGCAAAAGAACAGTAGTTATAGCAGTTTTGGTAGTTCCATTAATGGTAGTTAATGGAAGTTATAATAAAAATAAAAATAAAGAATTGATTTTTTTCTGTTGGAATTAAACCAAAGCATTACTCCTAAGGATGCTATCTAGGAACTCAAAATAAAGCTACAACTATAAAAAAACCCATGTGTTTCAATGTGTTTCAGCACACTACCAACATAACCAATCTTCCTGTCAAAAGCACCATCTATTACAGACCACTGAATTAAAGTACTTCTTGCCCAGTGATCCAGCCTTTAAGCTAATGTTTAGAGAAATCCAAGGAAACGTATTAATCCAGTTCTCCATATCAGATTAATAGGTGACACAATAACTATTAATAGGTGAACTCACTGTGGAAGTGAAAGACATCTACAAAGAGATAACCACTTTTATTGAGTATCGAAGGGTAAAAGCTGGATCCGATCAGCCAGACAGGATCTTAGAAGCACTCGTCACAGAAACCACCACTCTGTCAGAGCCATCATCCATTCGCAGTATTTCAGAGCACATCCAACAACTACCCACCCTCTCCTCCAGACCCAGGAAAATACAGAGGTTGCAGAAGGTTCCGCCTAGGTCACTTACATTACCAACACTGAAATCAGAAAAATAGTTTTAAAGACATTATTCTGTCTCCTAGAATAAGGCAGCAGTTTATTGTCTCAGTTTCTCTGGCATCTGACACCGATTTACGGAAGGACTGAGAATACATATTCGAGAGAGCCCAAAGAAAAGGGAAGAACCACTTGAATATAAAACTTGGTATCAACAAGAGAGTAAATGCAGCAATCTGAAAAGGTGTTATATAAAACCTGCATGCAAAGAGATGAAAAACAAAATCAGGTTTCCAGATGTACTTCCAATTGCTTTATTGATTTAACTCCCTTACGCTAAGGGTTTTGTAAATGCACACAGTGGTTCTGATCAATCCTAAATATTGTCTTTTGTTAAGTGCAAGTATTACACCTTGTCTTTGGTCTGTGCTAAATTATATTAAAAACAAACTGTATAACTCTGGATCTACTGTATTTATATTGTATCACTGCAATTACTAATCATCTCAGAAAATTCCCATCAAGTAATTTTCTTTACAGCAGTAATTTAATGGAGTCAAAATAACAGAAGCAGCAGCACAAAATAAAAGAATAGCGCAAAAATGGTAATTTTGCTATGGGAAGTTGGGACTTGCCATTTCAAATTAGTGGAAACTGTGAAGTGGGCATTACTGACAATGTGAATATAGTAATTGGGGTTGATTTCTTGGCACTTTGCCGAATCTAGCTGACTAGCGCCTTGCAAGTTAATTATAGCTCTCTTAACAGAGTGGGGACACTTAGCAGTGACGCAGAGATAAAACGAGCACATAGGCCTCTAGTGAAGCAACCCCGTGGCATTATGTGCAAGAGTGGGCAAAAGGACTTTGCTGCTCATCCTATTAAGGAAAATCCATCTGGAAATTCAGACTTCAAAGCTGCAATAGGACATCAAGAACCACCAACCTGCTAGGCTTTTACAAGGAAACAAAAGAAGAATCTGTTGGACCAAAGGTTCAGCATTTCATCCATTAAAAAAAAGTCACTCGTATCCAAAATTCAACAAGCTACTTATCGCTAACCTTTGACTTTAAGTACTAGTATATTTAATTAAATTTGGCAGAAATACGCCACTCCTTTATGAGCGATAACTAGCTACCCTCTCGGGTTCCTTCTGTAATCATTTCTTTTGATTAACTTCACTGTATTTACTCAAATTAACACATGTATCTCATACATGTTACAACAAATTAGAACAGAAGAATTAAAAAGCAGCCTGCCAACTTCAAAACTGAGCAAGGGGAACTTCTGAATTAAAGCAGACAGAGAGTTATTAGCTGATTATTATATGGAGAACGTTCAGAAGAAAGAACATGCCCTTTCCATCTTCATTGTGTGTCAGTGGTGATCACATGATATATCTTAAATTATAATTTGAGGTAAAACTATGATTAAAAATAATTTAAATATTGCACAAGTTAATTGCTCTGGAATTTCTTCATCTTTGCTCCTGCTCTTTGATTCAAAGATGCCGTGCGCAGGGCATCTGCTCCACGCAAAGCCTGGGATCCGAGCTCCTCGAGCAAGTAGCTCTGGGGTCTTTACTGGGGACAAGAAGGGATGGGGAACCGTTATGGATCATTTTATATATCCAGCATTCGCTGCAAAACGCTACTGCGTGCAGTGAGGCCATCGGAAGCATGCGGCAGTTCTCCCTTCCCACAAGAAAAAAAAAGCTGAATGAAGGGAACAAGCCCTCTCCTCGGCCCTCCAAAATAGCGTAGGAAGGAGAGGAGGAAACTACTGCTGGAGTGCCTGTGTCACCCTCACGAACCCCCGGCGACTGCTCTCATCACAAGTCTTGTGTTTTCAAGATCAGACTCTCTTTTGGAAAAGGTCTTCACAACACATTAACGTTCACGGGAACAAGCCCTTCGCCTGAAAGCCAGCCCCTCCGAGCGAGACAGCCGGCCTCTCCTGCACGCGTCTCGCAGGGGAAGGGGAAAGCTCTCGCAGCAGCGACGAGTCCTGTCCCTCGGCGCTAACCCGCTCGCGCAGGGCATGGGCGGCTCTTGCTCAATTCCACCATATCTATCACTCGAGCAAAAGGGAAGCTGGCCTCGGTCTCCCCCGCGTCAGGCAAGCGTGCTGGCGATCACCCCAGACCTCCTCGCAGAGCAGCTCCTCCGTCATTGGGGGTCTGTGAGCAACCCTTCCCCGTCAAAGCATTATCAAAACACCTTCCTCTGAAAAGTCTGGTTTGATCAACTGGCTCTTCGAGACATTTCTTTTATGAAAAACATTTCCAAATGCCTGTGCTGGGGAATACTGCACTTCCAACTTCCAGGCCAACAACAGGCTTCCACACGATAAGATGGAGCTAACCCAGAACAAGGCAGTCGGTGAAACCGAGGAGTCCTGTTTGGACCTGCTCACCTGAGTCGATGAGAAAAGCGAGAACTTGAGGCAACTTTCTTTAGTTGAGGTCAAATTAGGGGAAAGGAGAAGCTGTGAGGTTGCCCGGTTTTTGCAACGCAGTCTCCTCAGAGGAAAAGCGACCAAACTATGCCCGTGCCGCAAGGCGAAAAATCATCTCAGCACGGCGACACTACTATTTTGTTAAAATTTTATTGGAAATAAAATATCCTGCAAGATCCGAGTCTTGAGAAATGTGTTACATGAGCACGGGCAAGTAATCCCACATGAAGATTATTGATCAATTTGGCTGTCTTTAGGTCAATAAATCACTTTGAAGCACCATGGGAAAGCAAATCAAATCAATGTAAAAACTAATCACAAGCAAGGTGACGAGTCCGTGGGCAGGGCTGGAGGAGCCCATCTCCTCTAGCAGCCCTGCAGTTCAACCTGCTTAAGCCAACAGGGACGCTCTAGGCAGAGGTTTGTTTTCCCAGTTTTTCCTGTACCGTGCTTTTCTGCTTCGCAATTTTATATGGACCTAAGAGAATCAACCAGAAAAAGCACAAGCCTCAGCAATGAACTCTGTAAACTAGCATCTTGGACAAATATGGCTACCAAATTACTCAGACTATCAACCTGACAAAAATAATGCTAAAACTTTAACTGCCTCTATGGAAAGAAAAAAACCACCATCAATCTTGCCAAAAAGTGCCCCAAACAAACCCTTGGCATCTAAATCTCTGGTAAGAACGAACAGACGAACCCATAGGAGAGTCATGAAGATGCTACCCTCACCAGTCATAGTCCCAACGCCAAAAGATACAGGCTGGGGACATGGAGGGCGAGAGGGAGAGCCACGTCTGCGCAGGTCACACAGCCCGGCAGGAAGCGTCCACTTCCGTCCTGAAAAGCGGATCATTCGCTTTCGTTTGATACTTGGGATGCTCCTCAATCTTTCTCATGTGACACCTGAGAGAGAAGGTATTATCCAGTCTTGAAATCTACGGAAAATTACACTTTCTTGTATGTGAAACCTCTGCCTCTCAAGATCTCAGTGTTTTATTTGGCATTCAGCTCTATGACTTGATCAATAACGTACCTAGCTCCAATCTTTTTTAGGTTAAGGGTAATTACCACTAAGAGATATCTTGATGGTTAGGAAATAAAAATGAAACTTTATCCTACAGGCATTTCCAGTATATCTTCTCAATTACAGCGCTATTCCTAGACAGCTACTTAAAAACTGGGGTTTGACACTTTCTGCTCCTAAGCAGCAAAAGGAGTGAAACAAAAGGCATATTAACAAGAGCTGGATTAAAAGCTACTACCCGTTTCCTAAGTGCCGGATGCCAAAGCTAAACGCACAACATTTTCGTTTATGATAATTCTAATATTACAGTAATGCAGAGAATACATGTAAAGCAGCACAAAAGGATGCTGCTGTCAATCCTTGTATCCCTTGTCACCAGCGTGTCCTGGATGCAAACTCTTCTGTCAGCTCGGCTCGCTATCGATTTTCCTGCCATCTCGTTTCTCCCTGTTCGATACGCACGCTGCTAAGCTGCAGCTCCTGGTAAACATTTCTCTTTTACAGCTGAGAAGGAAGTTTTTTCTGGGAGGAATTCTTGCAGCCTCTGGCCGGGTTTCCTACATTGGCAGGTCCAAGCTAAGGGCCAGAATAAACACGCAGTGCTCACAAAGTGTTAAGTAGTCCCGTGAGAAGAATCTGTACTGAAAGCCCAAACAGACCTTCCTGATACAGATTCAGTGATTTCTTCCTCCAAAAGAAGGTGCCAAAGAGTATGGTTGAAAGCATTTTACTACCATCACCAAGGATGGATTTGAAACAAAACATGATTCCGGAATTGGTAAGTGGCTAAGACTCAGCATCTAGTTTTAATGCAAAAACTTCTTAGCAGTTATCACAAAGCAAACACCACAACAGCAAATCTTTTGTAATGAAAGCCCAAACTTATGCAACTAGGAAGTTTCCTCAAAGTAATCCTTAAGACATTTTTCGCATTTAAAAAGATTTCTACACCTAATATTTTTGGTAAACAGCAGAAAAGTAAGTTACTTTACCCTGCTCCAGGTGCTCACAAATTCAGTACACATATTTATGGCTTTAAATATGGGAAACCACAATGCATCTAGAACCTGAATGAAAGTACTAAGCTTGCAGTAGTCAACAAAAATGTAGTTTAAAGATGACTAATTTGCCAAAACAACAAACACTACCTTTCCAAGTTCTAAAAATTACCAGTTCCTGGAATTTTGCTTTCAAAG
This sequence comes from Dromaius novaehollandiae, assembly GCF_036370855.1. NCBI lineage: Eukaryota > Metazoa > Chordata > Aves > Casuariiformes > Dromaiidae > Dromaius > Dromaius novaehollandiae. Next base: position 8,453,568 of record NC_088116.1, read on the forward strand.
CACTGATTTTGAATAGGGAACAATCTCTGGCTTTTACAGCTCTCACCAACCTACCATGAACTACTTGCTAATTAACACATGCATGAGAAACACAACAGAAAACAGTGCAGATGATATTTTAAAAGCATGAACATTTAGTGACAGCAAGGATGCAGATTTCTGCCAAACTATGCCATCTGAAAAAATGTTTTACAAATATCAGAGTAACATATATTGCTACTCCGCCTTCATACAAACTCATTGTGTCACGTCATCTATAAAAACCTGGCATCTGCATATAACTTCAGAGGAATCTATAACACTCTACAAAGAACTATCCAGAAAAATCAAGTTACTTATACTGAAAAATGTATGCTTTGCTATCCAAATACATCACAAAAATACAACTTTATAACTCAGCCCAGTCCAGCAATACAAGAAAGTAAATATTAAATTAGAAATGTATATGCTTTTCTCCTAAAAGTTATTTTAAAAGGAAAGTTTTAGATTCCACTTTGACCTTGCCCAATAGGGTTTTTTAATTATAGGTCAAGATTCAGTACTACACTGTACCCACTTTAACTTTCTGCTCGTTTCACCTCCCATCTCTCTTTCTGCTCTTTAATACTAAACCAACGTTCAGAAGCACCCTATGGCACATCTACCATCACTGCACGAGCAGAAGATATATATCCCTATTAAAACAACTTCCCTCCGTGAGAATTCTGGGAAGCTATTTAAGATAAGTATATTTTTAGAGAATTGATAAGGGAATAATCTTTGGATTAGAAAATTCCAATTAAGAAGCAATTGTTTTCCTTTCTGGGAATTTGCTGGTACCAGTCTAGGAACTCCACCCAGCAGCTTTGGGAGTTGTCTTTTCTTACTTAGTCATCCTGCTTTGGAAGGCCTCCAACCAAAGATCCCAACCTGCAAGACCCTGTTTTTAAAAAGATAAATGTCATGATTTTTATCCACTAAGCATCTTTTTTCCATCCACCCACTGATAGAAAGGTTAATATTTCCTTTTTATCTAATAAAAGTCACTACAATTCTCAGAAACAGATCCTTTTCATAGATTTAAATACCTTTCTCTTACTGTGGCTCAAGAATGTTAAACTTACAAGCTGAATTTATTGAAGATGAAACATCAAGGTTTTTTTGCTCAATCTTTTATCAAGCAAATATCATTCTGCTGTCAGCACCACTTCTGTTTGCATATCATTGCATAAAAAACATGTAACAGGCACAGGATTTGTTCCTCAATTAGAAAGAGGAAAAGAAGAAAAAAGAAACGATGGGGAGAAACGCAGTTGCCACAAATATAATTATTTACCTTTTAGAAACGGTGATGATTCACTGACATTTAGAAGCCAATCTTTTAGCTTTAAATACTGTCAACACAACAGAATACGTGCAAGTTTTATTAATAGACATTTCAATACTAGTGTGTCCAAGGGTCTTAAATAATTGAATTGAAACCTAGGACGTTTCAAGCACAACATATTTGTTTACTAGTTATCCTTTATTATCTCCTATAGTCAACAAATACAGCTGTTGAATGTTCCGGATTTTAATCAATTCCAGTGTTAAATTCTAATTCCTGGCACAAATTTAAAAGATCAGATTGAAAAATAGCAAATCCTGGAACACAGTAGGTTTTATAATGTATCCCACAACAGATAAATCTATCCCCAAGACTGGATTATTGGAATACTAATTGCCAATTTTCCTCCTCTGCAAGCAAGAAGTCCGTACATTGGTAAAATTAAATTATTAGTTTCAATAAAAATGTTTTATTTCTCAACAGTACAGATTTGGCAATAAGATTTCTTATAACATCACTTGCACCTGATTGCATTCCACTTTTTTTTTTTTATTAAATAAAACCTGCAAGGTAAAAAACAAATACTTATGAAAGGGGCATGCAACTAACGCCAGAGTTTCAATTCTAGACTATCCTATTTGGCAGCTACAAGTCAGGACCTGTGAGTCATTTTCTCTTCCTTCAAATCGTCATGCTCACTAAAGGGGGAAAGAAACGCAGAGATGCTATTAGCGCTTAAGTGCTCTTAAATGCTGCAGATGAGGCCGTAGCGAAGTACTTAACGTTTACCTGTATTGACAAGGAAAAAAACACAGCCTCTCTCACTTCCATAGAAAATGAAATGAAAAACACAAATAATACAAAAACTATTAATCAGAATAATAAATTTCTGAGCGTTAAAAGTTTTAGTTTATATTTTCCATGTTTCCCTCCCCTCAATGTCATATGGGACATACGTATAGGCATCAAGTAGCTGTGCATTTAAAAAGGAGGTATTTCTAAAATATACATTTTTTAGAATTTAAGTCCATAAAATACAAAGATAATGTCCCTGAACCCCTTTAAATAGTGATTTTTTTCTCCTAACTGTATTCTGAAGCATGCAGATACCAAATGTAATAGCCTACTTTGCCATACGCTACATTCAAAAAAAGAGACTGAATGCGTCACAAAACATAATACTCAATATTAATAACGAGAACTTTTGAAAAAGTTACCCAAGCTTTTAATTCTACATCTGTGAGAAGACAATCCCTTACTTAAGGTTACAAAAATGAACGTACATCAGATAAGTGAAAGGTAACAAAACACTGATATCCACCAAAACCTACTTTGCTTCTAAAAAGCAGTTTGACAACAAGCACTTTGCCAACTAACCCATCTCCCCAAAATACTTCAGGTATTTCAAAAGTGCACATGCAAAAACCATGCTGCATCTCCTTCCCCTTTTATCAGAAAAGGAATGCAGAAATTTCTTTTTCTTCGCTCTAAAGTTACCCTGATTTGGAAAACAGTACAGCAATAGATACTTCTGGAGCAGCAACAGGTTTTACAAGTCAAATGCCCTATACAACGTACAGTCAAAACAGATCTACTTTACCCAGTTATAGCTCATATAAAAAACTGCTTATTAGAAGCTATTTGCTGAGACTTGTCTTTAGATACATTCACACATCTGAAAACGTGCTAGCACCACTGATGACACAGAATTTATTGGAAAGCCATGTCCAGCGGAGGGATACTGTACACTCTTGCACTAAGACGCAGTTACCGGTTCTGTCTGTAAGAGGAACTCCTTTTCTGTGTGTGTACACACACACACACACACACAGAGGAACTCCTCTTCTGTGTGTACACACACACATATACACACACACGCGCGCGCACGCAGCATCTGAGCTCCTCTGCGCTAGCCCACAGGCAAAGCAATGCAAGAGAAATTTAAGCAAGCAGTAAGAATTCATAGGAGACTTTCTTCGCTAAGTATCTTGAGGAGGTTTTTTTGGTCAATTAATCACTCTGGGGAGATCAGCGAGACGTATCCTCCCCCAAAAAGAGTGGTGAGGAACTTCAGGGTAAAGAGACCCTAGAGATGCCAGCTGAGCGCCCAGCGGCGCCCGGCTCAGCCGCCGAACCCTTCACGCTGCTTCGCTGCTGACAGCAAAGCCAGCTCTAACACTAATGAACTGCAACTTTAAGTCTAAAGATCCTCATTTTTTGGTGAGGAACGTTACTGTTCAGTAGAGCTCGTCTTTATGTGCCACCATCCAGTGGGGAAGAAGCCCTCAAAGCAGTGAGCTTGCTAAGCTTCCGAGCAGAGGGAATTGCTGCTAAAGCGCTATTTAGACAGGCAGGCTTCTATGGAAGACTGCTACAGAGGCCCATCAAACCCATTAAACCTAGCTTTAAATCCCAGGCTTGGGAATGTAATCCCTTTAAGAAACCTGCAGACTAGGCTAAGAGAGTAAGATCCAGTAGTAACCAGCCTGAAAAATGTATGAATCCTGTTCACCCCTACGTGCAAAGAATACACCGTGTATCGCTGCTGTTCTGAGATGTCACCACCAACCTACTGTTCCACGCCAGGGTCTTCTCACACTAGATCTGAACACCGTCCTGGCACAACCTCTCAGGAAAACCACGCACAGACGTTGTGTGTGTCACTTTGGTAAGCACCTGAAGGGGTTCTGACCCGCAGCAGGGCTAACGTGTCATCTTCTACCCCACGCGTCTCCCTACAGCGCCTGTGCTACTGCAAAGATTTCCAGTACAGTGACTAGACAAAACATGCAGACATGAAATTAGAAGGCTCCCTATAGCCTCAAAACAGTAAAACTGATTCTGATTAAGCTTCATTATCAGATAGAAGTAGGATATCAGTAATTTACAGTCAGGGCCAGAATAAGTCCATCAGTAATTACTGGCCATGGATGTAAACTTTTTTTCTTTGGTTTGTTTTTCTTCATTTTTAAGGCTTCTGAGACCAGGTGTGGCCTCTGCCTCTCCCTCTTGCTGACTTGCAAGAACTATTGAAGTAAAACTCCTTCCCTTCAAGCAGAAGAGGAGCCTTCCTCTTTAGCTTCCCTCCTGCCCTCGAAAGGCAGGTAAGGAAGAAGGCAAGATTATCCAGTGTGGATTTGGACTCAGTAAGTATCTCCAATGGTATCTAGTACACAAAACTCAGGATAAGTTAAAAAACAGGTATGAGGTCAGGCATGATCCAAATTGCAGAGGGACACATAAGAGCCGCATTTTCTTCAAACACTGGGTTGGCAGTCAGCGGCTCCAAGTTTCCGAACAAAGAATCCTCGTTGTCTGTAGTTGCCCTTCAGCATCAGCAATCTTGGAAGAGGCAAACTTCAAGCTGAACAAAAACATAACATTAAGTGCTAACACAAGAGAAAATAAGCTAGATCAATCACGGTCTCATGGTATTAATAATTTCTAACCCTCTGGGAACATATTCTTGCCCTTTCTTCCTTCAGAAACCCATGCAGAGTGGCTCAATTCATTTGCTCCTCTTCCACTAATGAGCAGTAAACATCCCACTTCAATAGCGCTTTGCTCCCAGAAATGATTACCTCAAGAGTCAGAACTAATCTGAAAGAAATTTATTCTGCATGATCATCCCCAACTTCCAAAGATTCAAAAAACCCACTATACTGCATTTATTGACAGGTTTGAACTAGCTGGTCCAGGCAGTCTCCATCATAACCAGACTAGTAAGAATATCTGGGTTTGGGATTTTTTTTTTAAATGAGCGTAACTTCTTTATATTCAAGTTACCTGCAATTTTGCCATGGACATTTCTGAAAGGAGTCATGGGAAGTCACTCCTCTTGCTCCCCAAAGCTCCAAAGTGAGGCTGAGGGTATTTTTCAGATTAGGAAGTACAGTGAAAAAAATCACAGAACAAATATAGCAGGGGGGTTGCAGGACAGCAGCAGTGATGCTTTTTCTTGACCATGCCCTCACTTCTGGACGGGGCACAACATCTCTCTGACGGTTCACGTGCCCCAAGTGGAGAGAGGCAGGCGTGATCCCCCAGGAAGAGCCCGGGGATCGGTCCCGCAGCTGGCACTTCCCCGAGCCTTTCATCTGAGCGAGGACGGGGACTGCAACAAGCTGCCAGCCACTCCGCCGTGTGACTAGCACCAGCCACCCAAGCTGGCTGTACGATTTTGTATATAGAGAGCTTGTAAAGCACTTTAGGAACCTGCAGGATGAAAAGGACTATATAAATGTAAGATATTATTATTATTAAACCAGTGATCTGACAAGAAGAGACAGCTTTTCAAATCTGTACAACAGCTTGAGCTGAAGAGATCAGGGAGTCCAATTTGAAAAAATAATAATTTGAAACGAATTTGAGGATTAGAAGTGGCAGCTCTTTTGTGGATTCTCCATGGCAGGTAAATTTAGTAGGCTACTTTAATTTCGCATCGTTTTAACTCCTGGCAATGTCCTGTGCATTGAATCTGACAGAGAGACAGAGTGTTTGAAGCAGTCGTGGCTACATTTTAGTCTCCCAATTTTACAATCAGTGTTTGAATCTGCTGCTACAACTCCAGAAACAGAGATCAGAGACTTATCAAAGAGGCATCCATTTCAAAGACAAGCAGTAGCTTTTACTTCATTCCTCCAATGCTTAAAATTCCTGAAAAAGTAGATGAGCACACCACAAAACAGGTCTGGAGGAAATCTCGCTATCGTCTGCAAACCTATTTTAGTGTTAATTTTTAAAGGATCTATTTTGGGCTCACATAAAACGTGTGTTTAGCAGAGATAATCCTCTCAACAGGTGAGCTTAATATATTCCTTTCCTTGTAACTGAAAGCACACTTTTAAACAGGCTTATTGCTTTATCAAGCATTAATTAAAGAGCTACTTCAACCAGTTACCTGATTTTTTCTGACTAAAAATGTCTTCCCTTTCCTAACAAAGCATCACTTCATTTCCTTTATTGCTGCCCTTGCTTTAACTGCATGGATGAACTAAGCGCAGCGTAAGCAGTAATATGTTTGCAATAAAGCAGAGCATTTTAAAATTATATCCCAGCCTGGAAGGGATTTGCTGCATGGCTGCAGCATGCTGTTATCCACGTTCAACTCTGGACTTTAAACCGAGTTTCAGCGTTCACGTGAGCGATAGTATTACGGGTCCCATCACCACGTACAAGGTGTCTCCCCACCCGAACCTGCGGTTGGGTCCCCGCAGAGCCGGCTGGCAGGCGCGGGAGCCCCCTGCTCTGTCATATGAGATGTCCCCATGGAGGGGCACGATATGATGAATGGAGCAGGACAGCAGTGAGAGCAATCCTGTCAAAAGAGACAGGCTTAACTTTGCTGTTAACTCTTCCTTTCCAGCTAGGAATGTTTCTGCCTGTATACTGGTAATATGAAAGCCACTAAGGCTTTGCCCACGCCCAGGCGCTGAGCCCTGCGCTGACTCTGACTGCCTTCTGCCAAGAAGCAAAACTCTGTTCCAGGGTTTTGACTGCTACAAAGTGCCAGAAGGATGTGCAAATCTGATCTAAATCCTCCGGCACGGCTGGCCAGAGGGAGCTCGGGCAGTGCCACGCTGAGCGCGGGAGAGCGTTTCAACACAGTCACGGCACGCGCTGCTCTGGAGGGCTCTGCTGTGACCTCTGGTACTGTTCGATAAACGAACCTGGCTCCTGCTGGCGATGCAGGGCAAAGGATCGCCATCCCCAGCCCACCTCTAGCTGCTCATGTTCACCACAAACCTGGCGATTATTTGCCCTGCTCAAGTTCTTCAGCTGTGCACCAGCAGGTGCTGGAGGCAAAGGGGGTAAAATCAGCGACAGGTTAACTTGTCTGATCAAGCCTTTCGAGACTGTCACGTAAAGCCTGGGATGCAGCTCGGTCCCCGGCGTCGTGCTCAACGAGCTAGCTGGGAAGGAAGCTGTATACTCACGACAGCAAAGGGAACGCGCTAAACCACGTCTGAGACCACGGTCAGAGCAGCAGACTTAGCAAAGTCACGCTGCAGGTAGAGACATGCCCTAAAGTGCACCGAAAGTGCACGGGAGTTCAGCTCCTCGGCGCTCAAATCGCTTCTGACAAACACGGCTGAGAAGCCTTAACGCATGGAGGCATTTTTAAAGAGCATTCCCAGCACAATCTTTCATTAACTAAAAGCGTTTTAGTTTCAAAGGAGCTTTTAAAACTCCAGAACATGCACAAGTCTCTCTCCTCTCCAAACAGTTCATTTATCAGCGTTCGCTCTACGCACGGGAATGTCTGCAGCGACACCCTGCTCGTTACAAGGGTGGTTTTTCCCCTCTGCATTCAGACAAACTACGTAATCACAGGACACATACCTGAACAGTTACCATTTCTGCTGCGCAGGATGCTGAGGAATCAGCCATAAGCTGTATAATACTTTAAAGCACCATTATTTATCCAGTAGGAAGCAAACTCAAAATATTTGGGAAAAAGAGATGTTTTCACAAAGATGTGATGATGATCTATCTACATTAGTCAGTTTAAACAACTGGATTTTTTTTGTTTCTCTTTGCAAACGAGCTGAAGCACTCAGGTGATAGTTTCATTGCTCACTGTACTTCAGAGAATCACAAGAAATTATTCAAAACCAATTTTAATTAGAAGTGCATATGCTCATGCTCGTTCTTAACAGTTTTAAGATTAAGAGTTATAATCAGTGAAGTAGTTAGATCCCCCAAGTTAGGCCTGCTGTACGCCTGCAACTCCTGCATTAAGGTAAGCATACAAGAATACCAACACACGAGCATTTAATTAACTCTCAATTCAGTGTGCTAGGATATGTAGGAACATCTGATTTACACGCACTCTTCCAAGCCGCAAGCAGTAGCACCCTCCTAAAGTCTCAGCCCTATCTTAACTGCTAAATATTGGTATAGCGTTACAGCTTCCAAGAATAACTTTCCAAAAAAAAAAAAAAAAACTCACTATATATTCAATACATAAATAACCACCTCCGCAGTTATAAACAAGCAGAAATACAGCCATAAATAAGTATTAGTGCTTCAAAAATTGTGAAACCACAACTTTATGGTTTTTAAACACAGACAAGGTGGAAGCATGAATGGTAGCAATGTATTTCACATGAAAGCTTTCAAGTAGATGAGAAATAGAGCTAGAGGAGTTGGAATCTCACTTACTACAGTTGCATTAAATTATTCCATCTGCAAGTCCATTAAAAATGTAAAGGGTTTTGTATGGCTTTTATATTTATTGGGTGGGTTTATTCTTATGAGTCATACATATTTATTAACATAGTCCAGATAATGGTTATTAATAAAACTTCTTTTATTTGCATACTGTCTTGATGCTGGCCTAAATATTTATAACATGACTATAAAAGAATCTTCAAAAAAATTAACAATAGCAACAGGGATACATCACAACTTTACTTTTTTGGTACTTCTTGAATACTTTTTCTTCTAAATGGAAAAAACCCTGGTATAACCATTTCTTTTTCAAGTCTAAAACATGCTAATTCTTCCACAGATTTAACACACAATTTCTGTTTAGGAACTAAGACGAGCTCCAAAACTGAAACAAGCTAGTTTTTATAATTAAGAAAAAATACATATTTCTACACATAATTATGAACAGTAACAAAAGCTCAGTATTAAAATAGGTTCACTGAATCCCTGGAATTGTGCCTGCCAACTAAAACACCTACTATGAATTTAGTAATGGGTTATGCAAACATAAATTACAAGGCCAGACATTTTAAAAGGAAAAAAAAGTTGATTTATTGTTGCATTGGAGACACGGCAGGATAGAAGCACAATTTTATTTTTCCATATATTCATCAACACTGCAGATGTGTTAATGCAAAAAGAATTCTAAAATAAAAATTACTCTCAACTGCTCTAATTCTCAGATGTCACTTAATTTACTTAAAAACGGTTACCAGGAAGCTGCTTTTTTTTTTTTTTTTTTGTCGATGGTAAGTGCACAGAACACACTCAAAATTTGTGGAAGCAAAATCATTTTAACAGCGTATTACAAATGTTTCTCCCTCCTAAACTTTTGCCCCAACATTTCACCCAAAATTGACCATAAGAGAGCAATCCTGCAGAAAGTTTATCCCTCTTTTTTTTAATAGAAAAGCTTACAACTATAATCTGTAACCTAGGCATGTTGTTTGTGAGCATTTTCCCTGAGCGTATTAATCGCTCCTGCTCTCATTTCAAGCAGATCCAACTTTTCACTTATCCACTGGCAGAACAATGAGAAGAATCTCCTGTAGCCAGCGACTGTTATTAAAGGAGTTATTCATGACAACATAATAATTGCAATGAGAACATGTTCCTTTAATTACACCTGAACGACTTTGAGGTGGCCCGGTGGATGAACTGGAGGAGATTTACAGCATATTTGCTCACAAAGTAAAAAGGAAAAGTACTAATTGAAGAGGTTTAATCATTTCTGCTTCTTGTAAATACACCGAGGGAGGAAGGACAGGCGTCGTGCTTGCCTGTTATTTTTGTACGGTGGATCTTGAAAAATGTCAACCGCCTATTTAAATGGCTCCCAGCAAATTTAGGAACTGAACTTCAGACTTGCTTTAAGAGTTCTCAGCCTTATTTTTGTGTCATCTATATATACATTCCCAGTCTTACACTTACCTTTATAAATAGCATAACGCAGGGCATAAGAATGGCTGTTAATCATCGGCGCAGCACTGAGAAAAATCTCAGCTATTTCAACTAAGTGAATCCAAACATTTTCCCTTAAAAGTGACAAAGACAGTTGGTGATGCACTCATTTAATCACGTTACTCTTCTTAATGCACATTTCTTTAAACTACAACCATTCTTCGCGAGGGAAGATGACAAATGTCCTGTAAGATGGAGGGTTTTTTCCTTCGCCTCCAAGCTCTGACCTTGCAAACGTACTCCTCCTAAACCCACCCTCCCCAGCCTCCCCTACCCCACTCGCTCCTCCTGGCCACGCTCCAAATGGGTCACTCCGAGACAGTCCAAGCAACGGCAAGTACAAGGCAAGAAAAAAAAAATTGTCTTAAATGGTTTCATTCATTAACGTATCATTTATTAATGATAGCAGAAATTCGTAGTTGCACTGAATGTCTAATAAGAGAGTAATCTGTAAATACCTGCTTACAAGGGTGCTCCTTTGTAAGCCACAGTAATGCCAAAAAAAAATCCACTATTCCCCTTTACTGTAATGGAAAATACAGCACTCTTGACATTACTGAAATCTAATACCTGCAACTGATGTTGCTAGAAGAAAAATGCATTCTTCACCTGTCAAGCATGTTTAAGCAGAAAAATGCTTAAACAGAACCAATATAAATGACCACGACCAAGTGACTTCAGAGCAATTAATTTCTGGACCCACTCTAACATGTTCAATTACATCAGGGTACCTCCTTCTTCAATATTTTTCAACTCTTCAATAAAATAACACAGGTACTTTCAGTTTTAAAGAGAGGTTTTGGAAGGGCACATATTGTAGAAAATGGATTTATGAATGTTTTTAGAGAAGAAAATGGAGACAGAGACAGTAACTCAAAGTATCCTATATCACACGGCTTCAGGAAAATACGTTCCAAGCGAAACTTTTCTGCCTGGTAACGTGACTATCTGTGCTCCTCACTTCTGCAGATAATGGGAATACTCTGCCAGACCTCAGAGCTCCGCAAACGCTGTTGCTCCGGCGCCCAGCTCTGCTGGAAACCCCGCACATCACTGATCTCCAAAAAGAAAATGTGTATTCTGCACAAGCATCTTCTCAAAGTCCTGCTACCTCACAACAACTCTGCAGCGACCTGCCCGAGCTGCCTCGCTAGGACCTTTGCTGCCATCTTCTCCATCCTGCAAAAAGTGAAACCGCCTGCTTTTGGACAAGAAACCAGTGCTGAAGATGTAGCGGATTCACCGAACCCGGGACAACGGTTCAATGAACAAACTGACCCAGGGCTTACGAAGGGAAAAAATACTCACAACTATACTGCAACAATCCTTTTTCAAGCCAAGTGTAACACACTGAAAATTTTGCAGGTATGCATGACAGACAAAAGATAACCAATAAGGACTTACACGTGCTAAAAATATTTATTTCTGGCTTGGATATGCTGTTCTCCAAAATACTGAGCTGCAGCAAGACTCACTGCTGGCATTAAGTAATGTGTGCACAGCAAACAGCAGGGGAAATACCATCTGCCAGGGACTCTGGTTCAGCTTGCCATGGGTGACAAAGACTATTTTTTTTCTTTTAATAACGTCTAGCAATTATAGTGGTGAGAATAGTCAACGTGCAGAAAAATGGAGGTCGCTTTTACGAGAATCCCCGAAAAATACAACTGTGAATTACAATTCTTTTATTGTCCCCTCACTTCCAATAAAGTGAAGAGACAGCAAGAGATCATTATATGGAAAAGGCATGTCAGAAACACTGACGTTTTTCCCATTAACAATTAGTATATACCGGAGTCAAGCACATATTAAGTAATGACAACAAAATTATTAAGAACCATTGAATAATGGACCTCCAGGATAAGGTTAGATAGAAACTGAGTGACTCCATAGGACTAGTTTTTAAATGACATTTTAACATGTGGAGCTACAGTACACTAGTTTACTGCAAAAAGTTACAGAATGGTAACATACTTTGCCATTTAGCTTTTGTAAAAACAAGCACATGGAGTACAGATGATCATAAACATCATCTATATTGCAAACAGAACCTCTTCAGAAAACAGTAATATCTGATAAAAAAAATTAAATGGAGGACATGGCAGCTAAATACCATTATGCTAAAGGAGAGGTATCAAACCTGCAAGATAAGTCCTAATTTTGATTTTTATAGAAGGAAATGGTTATGTTTTAAAGCAATACAGAAAGTATCTTATGTTTTTAACAGCCTACATTTAAATATATAAAGAATTATGGTTTTAATTATATAAAGAACCTTGAAAATACAAAACAATTTAATAATAGAATTTAAAAAATACTGAAAATCACATTTGAGGCACGGAAAATTAACAAAAAAAGTCTCTTTTTGAACAAACTACTTATCTGCAAATTCATTTCTTCTTACCAAAAGCTCATAAACTCTCCTTTTCAAAGTCACGGCAAGAGAGAAGAAAGGGAGAGAGAAAAAAGGGAGAACTTAAGCAGCATCTCTTGCCCTCATCTTTTTCCTTTGATACTTTAAGTAATAAAGTCCAGAAAGACACAGAAACATGCTTTTTTACTCCATGCCCTGGACCGAGACATTCGCTGTCTACAAGCTAACTTTTACACAACATGATTAACTTCATCTATATTCAGGACCCAAATTAAAAACAAAAAAAAACCCCAAGCCAGGCGCTGCCGGGGGGGGCGAGGAAAGCCCACCCGAGCCCATCCGCGCGCCGCGGCGTGTTCTCAGGCACGTTGGGGAAACGAAGAAGAAAAGGAGCCGAACAACCCAGCTCTAGATGGCAGCAAATCAATAGTCACCCCTACGCACACAGAAACCAGAGCATCCACTATTTCCAAACCCAGACCGTGCATTTTCGGTAGTTTTTTCCAGCACACTGTTATTTTCACTTTGCTGCACAGACCAGACCAGAGCTGACTGTGGAGCCTTGTCAGGAATCAGCTACAATTCGCCACCCAACAACTAGAAGATCCTCTGCTTATTCCAATAACTAATTCACCTAATTGATTTAATATTCAATTTTGTTTAAAAAACTTAAGTTGATTATCTTTTGCTGTAGAGATTAGGCAATTCAATAGAATGATCCAGATATGCTGGAGAGCAAGAATTACAAATTTTATATTTAAAAAAAATGGAGCCTTCACCTAATAGCTCTTCATTTCCTTCCCTAAGTTACGACCTTAACTTCAATGTTGCTTTTGAAAAAGCAGCATGAAACTAAAGAATATATCACTCCAATATGTAATCTCAGGAACAGAACTACTACTTTTGCAGCAGAAGACGATACAAGCCCATTTTGCCTCTCCTCGGCGCCGGGGCCAGCCCGGAGCACGGGGCAGCGGCGGTGTCACAGCCCAGCGCTTGTATTTATCTACACAAGCGTTTGGGGTCAGCAGGAGCCACTGCAATCGGTTAGCGTTAAGACACCCTATCCGTAGGTGCATTTATTTTGCTTTCTGGCACCTTCTAATATCCCATTTTCCGGAGCGTTTTGAAGCTACTTCCTTGGAGAACGTACCAACGCCGCCCACGTTTAAAAGGCTCCCGTGTCCTTCCAGAACTCCGACCCAATCTGGAATCACCTTTACAAAGTACGCACGTCAATTTTAGCATTTAAAGGTAATCTTGACTTCCTAAATCTCCCTGATAAGAGCACGTTTGCAACCTGGAAACAGAAGAAGGCAGCAGTGAGGAGCCGGCGGTTCAACGTCCGCTCAGAAGAGCCAGCGACCAAAGCAGGGAGCGTGCCGGGGAAGCGCCCAGCCCCCGGAGGGGCTTTACGCGGCATGCCGGGCCTGGCCGATGCACAGCGCTCACCCGCTTCCATTAGAGAACTCATATCTTGTTTTATTTCCCCAAACCAGCCGGCCCAGACCTCTCAGGCTCATCTTTCTCCTTGCACTCAGTTTAACCACCCGTGTATCTGGTAAGCCTGATAATAACCCCTAAACAGCCAAAAGCTTACTCCAGCAGCTTACTCAATGTAGAAACTTATAATACACAATAACGTATAATAATAAATACATAAACTTCAAACTTCGAAGCAGAAACTCGGGCAAACAAGGCTAGCCTCTCCAAAGGCTGCGCACGTAAAGGAACATAGTTCAGCAACTCTCTACTTCACGTGGCTAAATCATCAACGCTAAAACTGTTTTCAGTTACAATCTGAATAAAAAACAGGCTAAACTGTTTTTCAGGTGTTTACAAGATGCTGTGAACAAGTAAAAAATAATTTTCTGATTTTAATTTCTCCAAATGAAGTGTAACCGAGTAAATAGTGTCAGCTAATCTTCATGATCTCGTCTTGCAAAGGCTGATGCAGAACGTTGTTCATCCTTATCCAGTCCTCCAAGACTCCCGAGTCTACCGTTTTCCAAGCCTAACGCTGGAAAGGAATCGCCTACTCCACTTCCAAATTGTTCCCCCACATTTCGTTACCATACGTGCCAATACCCAGATCTGGTCACCACAAATCCGATAGCTGTAAGACCTACTTCAGCAAGTGAAAAATAATCTTTTATTCAAAGAACTAAAAGAAAAATTTTGTATCTGTAAAGCGCTGTTGTCCTCACCGCCCTACACTTAGTTGTGGAAATCAAAAAAAATCAAATGTGCCTTGTCACATAATGATTTCGGCTTGGTAGTTAAGAATACAGCATCCAACAGAAACCACAAGGAAAATCTGAAAATCACTACTAGTCTTTCAGACACGTAAAGCTTATTTTCTCCTCCAGACATTTGAAGATAGAGAGACGGAAGGAGAGCAATGGAGACTGATAGGTTAAACTGGGTTAGATATTATCATCTCCCATCCCCAGAGCATTTAACAATTAGCACTTATTTGCAAAGTCTCAGCTTACTCGGTTATTTGATTTTTTTGGTATTTTTCACTATTGCTGTGAATTAGCTTAAACGTACACACTGACTGAAGCAGCAGATAACCACCTCCTCAACGCTTAAAACAGAAAGAGGTAAGCCAAAGTAGTTACTCAACTAGAAATTCATGTAGCAACCAAAGGAAAATTATCAGCATTAGGAAGTATCTTTGCTTTTGCCAAAAATTATTAATCTGTGCAACCAGAATTATTTAGGGACTAAAAATGAAAAAAACACACCCTCAAAGATGATCACTCAAACACTTTTTGTTTGCTCCCACCAGAATCAGCATATCAGGCCATCATGAACAAGATGCAGAATTTCAAAGTAAAAATACAGAAAAAGTATCATACTGGAGAGAAGGCTGCATTAATCTCATTCCCTACAATATTCTGCAATTACTCACAATAAATCAGGAATTATGACTATAAGAGAACAGTGTCATGCAGGGTGGCAATGAACATGAAATGTTTTGAGATGTCTTCCAAATAGCAAGGTAAATAAAATTGATGTTTCAAGTGATCTCACGGCTAGCTATTGGCCTTCCTCTGTAGCTGGTAAACAAAATGATGATAAAACAAATTGAGACGGAAAATACCCCAAACACATTTCTAGGAAGCAGGTCTGATATGACCTCCTAAAAGCTATGAGGGGGTAAAAGTATTTGTGCAGTAACAGGAATTCAGAAATCTTTAAAAGTTCCTGCATTTAAAACCAATACCTAATTCTCGGTTCCCCAAATTCCCCACCTACAAGGTATTTCTTCCAGGATTTGTCTCTCAGTATGCCAAATCAGAAATAGTATTCTAATATTTAAGTATCAAACCCCACAGTCATCCACATAACCATGAAAATATTACTGTATCTTTTCCAGCAATTTGACAATTTGCAAAGAAAGCAGAAATGACCCAAATAGATCTGTCACATCTTTTTAAATTGGTCTTCAGAAACAGAAGCATAAATATCCTCAATTTCATCGGTAGTTTTTCAGACTCTTTTTCTCCTAAACACCAGGTTGCTTATAGCAGACATCAGGGAAAGTCCAAGGACATCCCCAAGAACAACGGATAAGAAACTTAGGGCAATTGACACTTGTCTCCTGATTTACGGGGAGGCAACACAGCTGAGGGAAAGAGATGCCCTAGCAGACTAAACCACTCCCGCCCCGACAGCGAGGCATACAAAACCAGAAACAAGATAGGACGCAGAATTCTGAAACGTATCATTACATTTAACAATTCTGCCCGTATTTGTTATGCCTAGAAAGATGCTCCTTCTGCTTGGAGATTTACCTTAAACCGTGTACTGGGTTATTTCTTCACCTACAGCATGATTCTGCATGCACGCTCGTTTTCTATCACAGAACATATTTTTCATTATTAACAAGAGTATGTTTGAAGTTCTACCATCATAAATGGATCAGTTTGGAAAAGGTGCTACGTGTCCACCTCAAGGACATTTTCACCATATTGGATAGGTTTTCAGACAAATTTGCAGTTTTGGAAAAAAAACTGGTCAAGTAGTTATAGTCCTGCCTTCTAATTTTCTCCTGTCCTCCCAAGTGGTCTAAGCTTCAAGAATTATTCGCAGACTTCTTTTTCTATTTAGGAGGGCAGAAAATAGCTGGAGACACACACAGAGGTGCACAGTCTTTAGCTTTTGTGTAAAGAGGAATACTAGTGACGTTTCCCAGCAAGTAGAGTTTGACGCTGTCCCACTTACTCTGTTGGTACGTCAGTTTTATTCACACCCACTTCTACCGCACCCATCACCTTAGCCAGGAGAGGGTGGCCCTATCAGATCTTGCATGTCTGAGCTACTTCCTCCACGTCTCTGGGAGCAACAACTGCATCTCAAGCCTGTTACTGTTGGTTACTATTACCATTAATATACTTTCTTCTGATTTTTTTTATTCCATTTTAATTTTTTAATTCTGCCAAAGAAAGTAGGAGAGGAATGAGATTGTGTTGCTGCTTAGAAATAGAGCTGCAGGATGCACACCCCAGCAAAGAGAGGAAAGAGAGAGGGAGAATACCAAAAATCCATGCACGCTTATAGACGAATGGGATTTCATAGCGGTCTCGGGACAAGACCAAGATGTAGAATTTAGTACAGATCCAAATTTGCCTAAATGCTAGGGATATTTTGAGCCATTGCTTTGAACCTAGACCCCGAATGAATACAACACCTCTATTCTCTTCCAAAATATTGTATGGAAAGCTTCAGAACTGTATTTTATAAAAATATTTTTTAAACCTAACCACTAAATGATTTAACAGTGGGGGCCATTCACTTACTTCCCTATCTTGCTTATTCACTGGAGAGAACAAATTGCATATTGTTTTCCTACTGTATCTGCTGAAGGAACTATACAGAGTATATAATTTTCTTTTGCGTATCAACTCCCACTGAGTTTACCAAGGTCCTCTCACAGTGCACTTAAAAGTACAGCATCAGTTTTTTCCCCTCCCCAGTAACCTTCTACTCCATAAAAATAAAGTTGTCATGAAGTAAAGAAATCATCCTGAAACAAATCTGTAAATATGCTATCAGCTAGGAGCAGGCAGCTACATTCGCATTCTGAAGAACCCATCATTTTCCTTATAGAAGAAAAGGAGGAAAAAACTTATTTGAGTTTTTCAGAATGAACTTAAGTTTCTAACAAACAATTTGAAAATGTGTCCCCAGGAATCTATTTATTTCCTGCGTTTTGTACAATTTCTTGTACCCTCTGTGTTCTTCTGCTTCTCTCCCTCCCCATGGTTTGCTTTCTTCTGCCAAGGGAATCAACTTCTCACCCTCTTAGAGCTGCTACATTTGCTCTCCATTTTCCTTTATGCCTTTTTTTAAAGCTGTTCCTGTTCCTTCCAGGTGCAGTCCCCAAATTGTCTCTTTTTCAAACCAACAGAACTGACTTCTGTCCCGGGGAGCCTCCTCAGGCATCGGTTAAACAATCCCACTTCCGCCAGCATCTCTCCTGCTGCACCAACAGGAAGCAGAGCAGCATCTGCTACTTGAGAAGCGACAATAAAGGTTAGAGAAGCTGCCTACTGCTTCTCTCCCAGGAAGATACTTGGAAGGAAATGATACTTGTGTATCGGTTATCTGGAAGCAGCTTTGGAAACCACAGAACATTCTTGGATGAACAGATTGCTGGCAATCATCAGGGAGAAAAAAAGAAAAAAAAAGACAAAAAAGGAAAAAGCATTGCTGGGCATTCATTACGGTTAATAAAATGAGTTCATATTTATTTCCTGTGCAACTACGCATGCATGTGCAGAGGCACACGTACTGCATATCCTATCATGAGCATGTAAGTTTTTAAATACTATCAGCTTCTTATATGCAAAATTCACCTTTCCGGAGCTTGACTGGCATTGGTTCTGACACCTTGCTCATGCCACCTGGTAGCGCGTGATGCACGTCCTCCAAGGGGAGTTTTCGAAAGAGCGCAGCACTGACCTTGTTGCATTACCAGTAGAATCAACAGGAAAACTTCATTTGATTTTTGGTGGAAAAATTAGCATTTTTGAAGTTATGCCCTTGATGTATTTATTTAGGCAGTGAAATGTCAGTTCCTACGTGCAAGTAGTAAGAGCATTTGGATTACTAAACAAAAATTCTTTGCAGTTCTTCAGGTTTTAGATTATTATGAAATTTAGATCAACTTCTTTGAAGTCTAATGTTCATACCTCCTCCAAAATAGTCAGCTCATATTTTATTAATTACAGAATGCAAAAGCTTTCTGAGGAGAGAAGCCAAAGATAAGCAGTTGTGGTTAAGATAGTGGACTTCGCAATTGTACAAGAAAATCATGGAAACAAACCATTACGGAAAAACTTAAATGGGCCGAGTAACATATACTACGTCAAGAAACTCAAAGGACTGAAAAAGCTTTTCTCCTCACCTCTGGAGTGTTTTTCTTGAACTCGCGACTTTGCTCGATAAGTTTTTTCCTAGACTGCTCGCTTTCATCTTGCCGGTTAGCCAATATTGTTGCTGTGGCATCGAGCTCTCTCTGTCAAGAAAAAAAAAAAAAAAGCAACTACAGTTAGAGACCTATTCATCACAGAAATAAAAACATGCTTATGCATACATCATCTTGTTGAGAACATGGAAATGGCTGGATTATAAAGCAGTACAAAGCACCAAGCTTCCAGAAATCAAACCTTCTGAAAGCCATTAAATGAAGCGTACAACCGTTTTGATTCCATCTTGAAACCAAAGTATCACCATTTTTCCCAAAAGCATTCATGGCTTTACCGCAACATTAACACGGACGGCAGCAGCGGCGTGCAAGACACCTTCCCATAATCCCCAAGTCCGATGAAGGTTACAGAGCTCTAACAAATTTGAGCCGGGTCTAGTTTTAGCTGACTGCCTTTTGAAGATACTGGCTTCTTACTTGGAGTTACTCTGAGAAAGAAAAATCACGACCAACTCAAATACTGGTTCACTCTACACTTCAACCTACACTGGCTATACTTCAGTCACTCTCAATTTTAAGTTACATACTGTATATAATCCTATACTGATATTCCAGTGCTCTTTTGCCATTTACATCGTTCCCTATTTGAATACTAAATTATCTTTTCCTCTTATTAGAATCTGTCGCTCTAGGTAATATTAGTAGATATCTCTCCACTTACAGTTTCCTTCCCCCCAAATATGTTTTTTAACCATCCGATGAATGCCAGATTAGCTTCCAACAGCTTCTGCTAGGTGGAACCACAAACTCAGCTGACCACCTGCACGACTTCAGTGCATTATCCCAGTATCCTCCTTACCCAGTGCTGTGCTGCCAAACGTCGCCATAATGGATTGAACGGGTCATTTCTCAGAGCATGAAGCAACAACATGCAATCTTCAGTGCCAGCTTGTGCCCTTTCTGCAGTATTTCCACATAACAGGAAGGCAATAAGAGCTAAACCCTCCACTCAACTACGTACATCATTCCCCAAATCAGTGGAAGTTATAACCAAGGATCAATGAGAAAAATTTGGCTCTGTTTCCCCCCTTATTTGAAGTTAAAAAAAACTGGCTTTGGATAAGAAAATTGAAAAGTGAGACCAACAACTTGCTAGAGCAAGACAGATCGCAAGTCTTCTCCCGGGCTACCTTCACCCCGTTACTCTGCCTGCGCGCCCCAGACCTGCACTCAGACCCCCGTCCTCTCCCCAGTAAAACCCTGTCACATCTGCTAAAGCCCCTGTTCCACCCGTTTTTAAAAAAAGCACATGCAGGACTAGCAGGTAAAAGGTATTTCGGTCCCAGAACTTCTTTTCAGATACTCTGTGAAAAAAGTCTAGTTTCGAAGTTGGTTATGTTTTCATATGGGTAAATGCTGCAACTTCCAGCTGTTTCCGTGCCGGGGTGGATGTGCATGTGGTTTCATGACACTAAGTTGGACCTCTAGAGAAAGGAGGAGAGGGTAAAAAAAAAGAAAAGAGAGCGATCCCTTCTGCAGTTTCCAACTCAAAAGGATCAGTTTTCTCCCTCTCCTTTATTACCACAAAATTAAGAGATATACAAAGGTTTTTCTAATAAATATATAGACCATAGTTATCTTAATCCTCAGAAATGAGCTAAATATGACAAATGGATTCTAGGCTAGGCAGCATACTGGAGCCAGTGACCTAAATATTGCCACTGTAATGCTTAAAAAACCCAGTATTTCTGACTTTGAGGAAAAAAAATAGGGCAATATGTCCACCAGATCTTGGTTTGGAATTCTGTAACATATGTGAAATCTATTGCAGAAAAGTGGGAAATACTTAACAGTTGGATAAACCACATTTGAAATTCATCCCAGCTAAGTTTATGCAAGAAAAAAGAGCAACAGAAACCAATGTGGTTAAGCAGTACTATAAAGAGCAATATAACGGCTAAGCAGAAGGCTTTTAAAAAATATAAACAATCTGGTACGGCCGGCAACTTGGAAAACTATATTTAAAAAGGAAGCACACATTTAAAGCGAAGCAAAGAAAAAACAAATCATGAAATAAGAGGGAATTTAAGTAGACCAAAGAATCAAATGCTTGCTATACACTGTGGAGCGCTAGCAATGAGCTTTAAAACTGGAAAAGTAGATGTTTAAAGACCTTTACTTCCAGGTTTAGAGACAGGAAAGAAAAAGAACTGATTCAAGCAAAGATCCTATTTTGTGCTACGATGAACAGAAGAGTTGGGTGGCAAATGAAGAATAATATCCTCCTTGCCCCGACTGCTTCATTGATACCAGCACCCCAGTGCATTCGCTACGAACTCCTTCCCGCTCTGAACTCCTTTTGGGACATTTCTCACTACAAAACATTTCCATATGTACAGACATAGCCAAGGAAAAACGCAAGCATGCAACTAAACTGGCTTGACCCAGTGGACAGACACCACAGTGCACTGAAGCCCAAAAGCCCAAGGTCTTGTCTAGTGTTTATGAACAGCTATAGTTAAGATGCAATTCCGATAGCAGAACAGTAAAATATCCAGCCCTCTACATAAGACCTGATACTAACCCAGATATTAAGTCTTCAAGCTACGTCATGGCCGACAAGCCCAAAATCAAAACCATTTGAAAATCACTAGTTTGTTCTCCCTTACTTGATCTGAACCATTTCCACAACAAGTTTATTTAAACATAATAATAGATATAGGATTACAAGCAACAAGCATTAATGGAAGATTTTTCACAATACGTGTCTTCATCTCATGAGAGACCACAATTATTGGAAAAACTCAAATAGCCAACGCATTATTTTTGCAAGCAAGCACATATTAAAAGGATAAGTAGTATTTAGGCAGGTTTGAGACCTCCGAGTTGGGCATAACGCACAAAGGGACAGACTCTTCCCAAGCCTGGCAACCATTCCTTAAGCAGCCACTAAGTGGAAGGAGAGCGATGTAATACTATATAGACAGACACGTTTCGGAGAGTCCTTTAGAGAGCAACAAAAATAGGAGCATGTGTCTTGGTATCGTTCTCCACATCTTGGAAATCCAAAAGGTTCAAATGAGGAGCTAACAGGAACCACGGCTCAAAGGTGTGCGAGTGGTGACCTGACTCCAGGAAGGATTCAGAGCCTACAATCTTTAGTTCCCTGAATTCAAAAGTGGTAAAAAAACTTTCTGGCCAGCAATAACCATTTTTCAATTGTGCATATAAAAAATGAGTCAGGACTTGGAACACATTTTGGAATAAGAAGTGAGAACAACCAAGACTGTTATTCTTCTCACTTCTTTCCCCTTGCCCCAAAGTCCCATCAATTCAGGACGGACTCAGCAAGCAATTTGGGAAGCTCACATTGCTTCGGGCCTGGATAACTGAAGAGCTCTCCAGAGTTCCTGCTTTGACTCATTGCAACAAATTTATTGGAGGTGGGAGTGAGCAGTAGGAAGACAGGAGACAAGAAAGTCTTATGCCTAAGCACAGGAGTCATTAAAAGCAATCCTCAAAAGCAAAACGCTGTTTGCTTTTTGCACCACCTTTCAGTTAAATCAGTTCCCAGTTTGGGCTCACTTTGCTGTTGCAAAAGTGCCGGTCCCACTGCAAAGGGGAGGTGGGAAAACACAGCTGGCGGCAAGGGGAGACTGGTGGCATCCCCCCTTTTGGCACCCAGCTGCACTTAGGCTGGCCTGAAGCAGTTACGTGGGTATACTCCATTATCGTCTTCTTCTAAGGTGCCATTTCTCTCCCCTGTAGGACGTGCACCTTGGTAACCACCTAGTTTATAAAAGTCTCTGTTCCCCCGCCCACATTTCCAAAAGGTGGGAAAAAAGCAAGAATATATATAAGCCGACAAAACTACAGTGCCCAGGATCTGCTCACGCCTCCCCCACTCTTGGCTCTTCTCACCCCTCATCCCCAGACGTGCAAGTGCAACAGGACCAAA
The DNA here is from genome assembly GCF_036370855.1 of Dromaius novaehollandiae. Lineage (NCBI taxonomy): Eukaryota > Metazoa > Chordata > Aves > Casuariiformes > Dromaiidae > Dromaius > Dromaius novaehollandiae. Next base: position 8,476,318 of record NC_088116.1, read on the forward strand.
AAAAAGAGTTCAGCCGAAGAGAAGCGGAGCCAGAGGCAAGAACAACATACCACACTGTGGACACACCGGCAGGAGAGGGGGGATAAGAGAAAGGACATATAGAAAATGTGAATCTGGGAGCGCGGCAGAGGGAAAGGTATACGTGACTCTCAGCAGAGCATCACTATCTCTAGAAGGGAAGGGAGGCAATAGGAAATTACATTCATCATCTCTTTGTCTGAAAAAGTGCAACGGAGGCAGAGAAACACAGGCCCCAATCTCCTCCTGGTGCCAGGAGACAGGCCCAGAGAGAAGCTGCCTGCGGCACCAGCCGCCTGCAAACCGGAGGTTATTTAGGACTGAGGCTTTGCTCCTCTGCAGCTAGCCCCGACCACTTTCTCTGGAGCTGTGTTTTCATTCCACAAAGCTAGTATAAATGGAATAAATAAACAAGCAACATCATAAAAGTATCTCCCCACATTGTGTCCCACCCCGTTAAGATGTCCAGCTCTCACTAACACGAATCCTCCAAGCGGCTGTCCATGCAGTCACTGCCCCTCTCAGGACTCCCACCAAGTTCAGTGGGAGGCATTTGTAACAGCTACGGCCACTGCCCCGATACCGGTATTTCAGGACTACAGCAGGGGAACCAAGTAATCAATATGTTTCCACATCCTGATGCCCCCAGAGTGCCCCACAATCTGTTATTACTAGTCTTCTGTTTCTGCTTAGACGCAGTATTTACTTATCCCACATAGAGTTATAAAAAGTTGTAGTAATTGCCTACAAGCACCATGCTGTAACTGTATCCCCACATGTTATTTGCCCATTTTGAACCACACCTATAGGTATGCCGACAGCACGGCTGCAGATGTTAACAGCACTTTTTCACCATAAACCTCATTTTACTTACTAGAAGGATACATTTACTCTGTAGACACAAATCACAACTATACCAGAAATTTTCTACCAGTAAAACATACCAGCAACCATTTCCACTGAAATCTCGTATCTGTGTATTTAAGGCATCTCCCTTTATCATCATCTTAATCAGTTACTCGGTCTACACGACAATCTGCTACTGAAAGGACTATTTAGTAGCCTCTCTTTTTTTTTTTTTTTTCCCCTCCATCCTCTATCAGGATCGTGTGTCAGATCTATCGACGCTCTCCATGCAGCTTTTTGCAATTTTTAATTTCCCATTAAAGGAAAAAGAGAAGGAAAATTTCCCTGTGCGGTGACGATACCAACATACAAGTGCCTGGCACAAACCTGCGTACCCACATCCCACTTCTCTTAGGGAAATTTTACATTTCACCAGCTGACACCTTAGGTAATCTGCCCTGCAGTATTTCAAACGCCGAAGTTCAGAATCCTACGTGGTTATTACCGAAAGACTGCAGAAACGGTAACGGGCTGTGCAATCTCGAGCTGCTTCTCGGGAGAAGCAAACATGCACGCTCGCTTGATACAGCTCTAGATTATCGCCAGGGAAGAAACCACAAAGCTGACGTTTGGAAAGTCGTACTTTTTGTTAACGTTCCTGCACTTGTTTGTAAAAAGCAAGCCCCAATTCCATTTTACAAGTGCTCAAAAAGGCAAAGACATACTGTTACAGTGAGAGAAGCTTCTTTTCTGTACGAGTTTGCAGGTGCCTCTAAAGCCCCTTAGTAAGACGAGCAGAAGGAAGGGCCGCCGAGCGCGGCACGAGAGCACCGCCTTCGGAGTCACTGGGCTCCCGTCTTACAAATCAACCCAGAGACGAACGAGTGCTAAAGCAAAGAACTGAACAGCTATGCGTTACACTCCTCAACAACAACAAAAAAAATCAAAGTCATAAGCATTAAACAAAACATGCTTCCTAACAAGAATTTTGCCATTCAGCAAACTGATGCAACTACCTCTCGCACACCGAATTAGTTAGGAAGCTTCAATAAACACATTTTATTTCCGCGTACTGCAGTAATTTGACTCCAGGTAGGTTTTTAAACAAGCTTTAACTGGAACAAATTTTGTACTCTACGCAATACTTTTGGACGGTGAGTCAACGTGTGTGGTGCCTGTGGCTTAAAGCAAATAGAGAACAAAAACAGAGGTGACAACATAGATATCAGTAAGATATGTTAAGCATCAGGCTGGTTTTTTTTGAAATGTTTGTCTTTTAAAAAAAAAGAAAAAAAAAAGAAAAGAAAAGTTTATTGCGGCTTTGTCTGTTCACAAGAACACCCACCACCACCACAAATGTAGGGAAAGCCTATCAAAAGATCTTGCAAGAGGGGAAAGCTAGTACTGGCTTCTCAAAAGGAGCTGCTATCAGCATAAAGCAGCTGCATAAATATCTAAGCCAGCGACAAATGCACTAGCAGGGGAAAAGACTGCCAATGCCTCAGCCAACACAACGTTGTGCCTGTCCTTTCGTTCACACCTAGAATTCAAAACTTCTTTAAAAATACAAAGAACAAGAGAGAGAGACTCTCCAGAGCTGTAAAGATCTTAATGCCAAAGGTCTGTAGGATTTATTTAATGAGCTTTTCTTGCCACTTCAGAAAAACAATGAAACACTGCATATTTGTTCCAAAAGACGGTTTTCATCTTCTTTATTCCCTCCTTCCACTCTCCTAAAATTAAATGCGTTCAGGGCTGAAGAATCCCTTCACAAGCTAGACTTCGGAGGACCGGAAGGGGAAGGCGGTAACGACAAGCCTACGCAAGGAGACATCTCCATTTCTGTGAAAGTGGAAGTGCACTGGCAATATATTCTCCAGCTTCTCTCCAGAAACAAGATTCAGGGTTCATTCACATTCTTAACTCTCAGGACGCCAACATTTCTCTTCTCCCCATCATGTTTAGGAGCCTCTACACCAGACTGTTAGTCATCTCTGTCTCCATTCCCACCAGGTCTGCTTTCACCTCGCGCCACCAGAGCAGATACTTAGCTCACCTCGAAGTTACCACCAAGGGCTAAGCGTTTGCTTCTGGAGTATCAGGCAATCCACAAGTCAGCTGGAACGTGCCCCGGTGACCCCGTCCCACTCGCTGCTGTCTGCGTGTCTTAGTCCGCTCTCCTCGCTGGCTCACCCACGCAGGACGCCACACAACGTTACGAACCCACCACCTTCCACTGCCTCACCTACAGGACCTCGCAGTCTTCTTCTAATGCCTGGCAACAAACCCTTTCAGCAAACCCACTTCATCAGTTACTTCGCAGTCTCTAGTGGGCTTGGCATTTTGTTTTGCTACAGCTTCATGGGACATAAATTTCCTTAAAAGAAAATTCAAGATTCAGAGGGAGGAGGAAGGGAGGGGGGTGTCTCATTTTCGAAAGCACAGCATGTCTGCAATCCAACGCGGCCCACCACAGCTCCCATCCCTGTAGAGGACTGCTTACGGCCTCCCTGACTTTCCCCACATTCATTTTCACACACTCATGTAAAAAGTTCAAGCTATTTGCCTCAATAGTGATGAGAGAAGAGTATAAGGGAACTTAAACATCAGGGCACTGAGGCCTCCCCGCAGGTAGTGTTTCGGGCAAGTCTCGGGTCCGGTGCTCGGAGGCAAGCGGCCCCGCGCCGCGGAGGGAGCTGCTCGCGGCTCGGCTTCTCCAGGCCACGCACCAAGAACAGCCCAAACTTGGGCTGCAGCTACCACAGCTCCCGATTCCCGGCCCCGTGCAGGCGATGGCTTTCCACACGATAAAATTGGCTAATCACGTACACGCTGGTTAATTCCTTCGAAAGAAACAAAGAAAAAAAAGCCGCAGCTTAATACTTGTTACTCTCATAGCAACTACAGGGTGTGAGGGGGGAAGTAAAAGAAAATAATCAAACTACGTTTTCTTCTGCCAAATAAAATAAATTACAAGAATACAAAGAAAGCCTACTGTTGTTTGATAAGGCTCGGCCTAGGCAAGACAGACTCAAAGGCATCTGCCTGACCACCTATCTCGCGGGCTGACCGGAAGCTGACCAAGACGCAACGCGAGCCCCAGCAACCACACGAGCCGCGACCGCGCCGGAGCAGACGAATCGTCCCTGCTCGCCGCACGGCAGCAGGGAACGCAACGACCGCCCCGTCGCGCGCCCGCTCCACGCGGGGCACTTTGCCCTTCCCACACCCTTTGCTTTTTGTCCCCGCTGCCAGGAGCGCAGCGAGCCGGGGAACGAGGTGGCTCCCCGAGGCTCGGCGCTGCGCTGCCCCTTCTCCGCTCCCAGCGGCGGGCACGGGAACTGCTGCAAACGCAAAGGACAGCGGAGGAAAAAGTAACAGGCTAGCCACACTTCGGATAGCAGCAAATCATTAGGTTTTGGCTAGGATGTACAGCACAAGACAAGTTTTTAGTAGACAATTTCTACAAGACCTTTGGCTCTTTTAAAAAAAAAAAGTTAACTGGTGAGTAATTACAAGCTCCTTCATGCATCGCCCTTATCATTTGTTGCAAGCACCAAATGGAACAGCCCCTGGGTGCGAGTGAAAAGGGATCACGCTGCCATTTTGTAATAAAACACCTTAACTTCAGCTAATGTCTTGCTCACAAGTAAGATCGCATTCATGAGCTGCATTAAATAATTGTCTTGACCACAGATCAAAGTAAAATGGAGTCTTAAAAGAGCAGTTTAAATAACAAAAAAGTTCAACCCTTTAACTAAGCACTGTTACCTCTTTTAAGTATTTAGTTACTCCTCTTTTCAACCTAAGGTTTGCTAATAAATGAAGCGTGACCACGCACTTTAAGCAAGACACATACTGTAACACAGATGGGGATTTATTACTTGCTATAAAGGTTGCCACCAATAAATCAATAGTACATGTACACACACAGTCTTGTTTCAGTGCGAGTTCTGAGTTCTCAGTACTTCTTATGGAAAAAATAAACCCAATTTCTTGTTGTTTTTATTCTAACTGAAAACAAACTCATTTGCTGACATTTTATTTAACTTCATCCAAATCCTCATTTCACTACATGTCATTCAGAACACAAATCCATAATTATTTCTCCTTTGATGACAGAGGAAATTTATTCTGAGATTTTTAACATGGCTAACGATTAAAAACAGACCAACTGTCTGCCCCGCAGTCGATCACGACACTCATGCAGTCATCTTCCAGCCTCCACATGCAATCACCAATCTGAAAGCTATTTATTAAGCCGTTTCCTAACATCTGGAAATAAAGTATTTACCAACAAAAATATAAATACACATTTGAAAAAGCAACCTAAAAATATTTTTGTAACCACATTCCAACAAAGTAATTCCTTGAAGAGCGGGAGAAAACCACGATGGACTTGAGCTAACATAGCACCTACCTCCCGTCTCATGTTTCAGGCGTTGCAGAAGCTGTGTGCTAGATGAATACACTATCCTACCGTATGCATTACAAATACAGTTTGGAAAGATGGAGCTAGTCTTAACTTAGAGTTGGGTTTTACTGGTTTAAAAGCCTTCACAACAGACTCGCACACTAGGAGAAACCTACAAAATACATCTGCAAAATTTTATCCAGGTACCCCACCTCTAACGGCTTTAACAAGTTTATCTGCCCCTTCTACTACTGATCAAAAGACATGTTTAAATGCTGGTACGCACCCGCACAAATAGTCTTTTCTCCCCCCCTACAGAAAAGTAATATGCCTGATTTCATGGCATCGACTGTATAAAAGCAGACTGACATCAGACACAGGGCCAGGACTGCAGCATTTTGCAGAGGAAGCTGGATGGGGAACTTGAATTAAGAAATAAGTAGCGACAAAAACAAGATCAGAAGAAAATTACTGGCAAATGAAATTGTTGTTTGATAAACAATTTAAGCAGGAAGAGTATTTGGCAGAGTGCTTCCAGAGAAGGGTCCTTGACTCCTGACTAACATGTTTCCTCCCTTGGTCCGAGTTTGTTGACTTTCTGGGCAAGCTGTAAGGTTTTTTGCATTTTCCCATGATGGGAAAAATATAATATTTTTGTGAAGTTGCCTGTTAATGCAGTTGGTGGATTTAAAAAAAATTACAGATAAAAATAGGAAACAAGAAAGCAACATTTAGTTTTTAGCTGCTACTAAAATCCCATTTAGACCTCTTAGTATTCTTTCAGATCTAAATCCCAAATAATGAGTCAGCTTTGTATGACAACACATTTCCTTGGAAACGTTAAAATGTATGTCTGGCGTTTAATACTGATAGCAAGCATTACATATTTTGGACGATTAAACAGAATCCCAGATTTTGAAGCTGTTCAGAAAATGTTTATAGCTTTTAATATTTTATCTGGACCATTATGGTTCAGCATAAGCATCACACTTTACATTGAACCAAAATCAAAACGCGGAGGCGTTGGAACGCAGAGCGCCTTTTCTAGCTAGGTGTTTCCCAACAACATATTGCAGTACTTAGTTAAGCTCATTTTCTGTACATAAAAAGGAAAATAGCAGAATTGACTCACAAAGTAAAATTAGCTGACGTACAGTCACAAGGAGGCTGGCTCCGAGGTGACAGCACGCATAACATCATATAACAAAAAAAATAATGTGCCTGATGCTAATAATGGTGCAAGCTAACTTCGAAGCAGATGTACTGTACTCTGTACAATAGTTTCAATGTGGACTGTCCATCCATTAAATCAGCATTTCTGGTAACACCCCTTAATAATAATATTAACCATACACAAGGAATTGTTATAAAGGTCTTCTACAAATTCGGGATAACTGCTTATATTTGCACATTAACCGAAGCACACACAAAATATTTTTTAAATATTGAAAACTTGGCATCTGCTAGTATTTAGAAGCAGTAAAACGTATGCGGACCAGGCTGAACACCGAACTCAGGGCAGCCTTTGTCGGCTTGCTCCATGAGCACAGCTAAGGTATGCAGTACAGCTAAAATACCTTCTTAACTGTTAAAACTTAAGTGATAATTTCTATAATTCCACCACTATTCACTGTGACAAATCACACTAAAAGGAGGTTTGCTATGAAAACAACAGATTTAGCTGCAGTGGCACTGTCAACCTTGCTATGATACACTGTCACTGAAAAGTCCTTAATTTTGGCTATCAGATACAATTTCAATTTCTTGCACTTTAAAGCAGTAAAAACAATTCTGTGAAGCCTGTGTTTACAATCCCTCACTAAAGAATGCAGCTGTCTCAATCAATGCTGAATGTCTGTTAATTAGTTCGGTTTTACAAGCTGATGGAACAGATTACTTCATTCCCTCCCCACGCACAGCAAGAAACGCTACAAATACAGCTATCTGCAATACTGAATTTTTGCTTCCCAGCAATTTCAAGAGGTAGACGATGTGCTGGGGATGTAAGCGATCTCTTTACCAGGAATCCATTTCGGTTTGTATCGTTTCAAGGCATTCTGTCATAATTTTCAGTCCAACAGTAACAGTAATAAATCCTACATGAAAACTTGAACAAACAGCACTACTTCCAGATGTGGTCGTGCTGCCTCCCGTCTTTGTCACTGGGGCTGATCGACCAAGTCCAAAGTTCTCCCAAGTCCTTCAGCAACAAGAGGCAGCTCCTCATGAACAATTTGCTTTCTATATTATGTTTTTAATCACTACCACATTTCCTTAAATCAAAAATAGCATTCAAATATGTGACCTATAGAAGCAAGTGAGAGGTTTTTAGTGAATGTTTCTGGAGTTGCTCTCACGATTCCCCACTCCACGCACTTTCCAGGCAAACCACAGATAGCTGGATCACCGCTGATCTCCTTCCTCGGAGATTCACTGCCCCCAAGTATCTCCCCATCCCTTATCTACAGACTCTTGGTTTTCAGATATGTAGATGAGAGTGTTGGACACCGGTCCAAATGCCGGAAAGCACTTCTGCGGAGAAACCCTGTGAAATACTGCAAAGCCCTGCACGCAATAATATGAAAGTTTGCATCATCTCAACGGAGGCATTTTGGTTCAATGTGCTACATGCTGTATCAAACAACTTTCACTTAGCGACTGGTTTTCTTACTCCCTTATTTTAGATCCTACGTTATTATGAAAAATGAGTTCTAGTTAAAGAACATCTTCGTATTTAAAAGTAAAAACATACTGCTGGTACAAATTGAATATATAATCACTAAGCTTATTACAGAAGAAGCAGGTGGACAAATATGAAGCCCTACAAGACTGCGGAATTATCAGACCACCAGCATTATTATTTTTGGCAGTATATCTGGCTGAAAAGTACACAGTATAAATTAAATAAACCAGTATTTCTTCTACACAAAGGCATCTATAGATGTAAACTTTAACAGAGATATCAGGGAGAGCCTAAAACCTCTAAATGCTATTCAGAGTTCAGTATTTCAGTACACAAAAAAACCGAGCGCTTAATTTCTGCATTACAAAGACAGTCATTTCAAGCGGCCCACTGAAAACGCCTTGCAGAAAATGCTCTACGGCCACGGAAACAGCATGGGGGGCAGAGGGGTTTGAAACACCCCAGTCACCCCACTCGAAAGAGGTATTAACTTGATCAACTAGGGGAACTAAGGACAAAAGACATTCAGCTGAAGCCCTATTATTTTTTCAGCTATTGTTTTTCAGCTAACTTTAGCTAAATCATATTTCCACAGTCCTACAAACAAAGGTGAAATTCTGCTGCTAAGACCACCATAAGTCTGTTCTTTCCCATCTCTCCATTTCTTTCAAAGTACCTAGGAAAGAAACCTTTGGAATACAATCCTAGCCCTCCATGTTCTGTGTACAGGCCAGAACTAAGAGGGAGTTTTCTATCAGTTTTATCCTGCTGTGGGATTTTTTTTGTTCCCTATCACGTTTTGCAAGCTGCCTTACCCACCCAGCCTTCAGGATGACGGCTTGGCTTCGCCGTTTAAATAACGTACAAGTCACCTTTGTTAAACATGCTGTATCAAAACGCTGCATTCGCTGCTGCAGACAGGAATATTATTGCCCCAGCACTGGGCCGCTTCCTCGGCTTTCATGTGCCAGGGCCCGGGCTGTCGCAACCCTGGGAAGCTTCACCAAACGTCCTTCTTGAACAGGTGCCACTCACTTGGCTGCCTGATGTTGCGACATCTGAACTGCATCTTTTCCCACATCAGGAGCGAGGCAGAGCCGCAGAGCGGTGTGAGAAAGCCCGTGCCGCTGCCGAGTGGCTGGGCTCCCGCTGCCGCCAAAGGGAGGACTTCAGGCCCCAGTACAGTCAGTCCAGGACCTCACAGTAACATTAAATTCTTATTAGAGGAAAATAATTTGGAAAGGAATTGCTAGATGCTATTTGATGTACCACTGCAAATTAAGCATTATCTGTAAGCCCCCAGAATTATTTCCCATAATGTCTCCAGTTATATTAGTTATGCAACTATAAATCAGTCTTCAATTTTTGTGCTTCATATGCAGTAATATACCGTATTCTGCAGTTACAGATGAAAGTCTCAGAAGGACTTGCCAAGCTTTATTCTTGATCTCTATCGGTGTTCGGTGCGGGACATTAAAGGGCTTGACTTACACGTTTGTGGTGGGATGAACCCTAAAACTATGAAGAATGCTGGGGAAAACAAGTCAGCGATACATGTTATGGCATTTATGTTTTCAGGGTACCAGCATATAATAAGACAAAAGGAAAAACACATGCCTACACACGCTTGCTTATTTCTGTGTAAAAATTCATTTGATTTGTTGTCTTATCCTTCACACTTGTGTGTGGCACATTTCTAGACAGCGACACTGCGCTCTAGTGAACTGCCTGCAGAGGAGGGGAGAGGGACTTGCATGGCGAGGTCAGGAATTACGCTCTGAAAAAAGTATAGTTTCTTCTGCGTTCCTGCCCAAGCAGTGATGGCAGCAAAGAATAATCAATAACCAAGCCCCAAATAAACCCAGAGCAGACCTCTCCCTGCCCATCTATTCCCAACGGCCACAGCAGTGCTGTACCGCCTTATCCCGTTCACCTGCTCAGCCCGTGCAGAAGCTGTTCAGAGAAACAACGCATCAGGACAAGTTCAGCTTCAAAAACCATCATATAAAGTGCCTTAAATATTCAACTGAAAAGAACGACAAAATCACTCAACTTTCAGCAGCGTATACTCTCCCTTGCCGGGTGTCTAAGGTAAGCGGAAGGGGATCTACAAAATGGATTCAGCCCCAGAGCAAGGCTGGACTGCCTGGGTTAGTGAACCTGAGGTACCACTCCATCACTTATTTACTGCATCTCTAAAGCATTTCAGATCCTAAGCTGAATATATATCTCACACAGTACCAAAACTTTTAAATATCCACAGGAAGATTTCATTTTTATAGGCAATAAACATTAAATCTAAAGGACTGGAACATAAAAAGTGTTTTAATACCACATAAATCACCTTTCCCTAGACAGAATAAATCTCTGAAGGTTTTAAGGACTGCAATATAAATTTTTATGGCAAATTATCTACATAGAAATTATCTGCATGAGATGCACTTTCACTTCTCTTTCTCATTTACATAGTGCTGACAATCTTTTCAATCACAACGTTCAGTCCAATTTGGAAAGTCCAGAACACAATGCACAGAAATACTAGCTAAATGCTGGGCGGTTCCTCATCCTCTTCATCAAGATTTTTCTAACTGCTGCCCTCCTTTATCAAATACAGAAGTTCACTTTGCAGAGGTAACAACACTAATATATAAAAAGCAAGGCTTATATGAGCAGCTACATCCTCTTTCAAAACGATTTTTTGGCTTTTCTCACACAGAGGCCCTGCTGCTAGCCCTGACGACAAACAGGAACTCGCTTTTTGCTGCGAGCAACTGTCCTCTCGAGCTCAAAAGCAGCAAGAGTCTGAATTCGGAGGTTTTGAATTGAAGGGCAGCAGCCACAGGTTGTCCCTTGAGAGGTTCAGAGAGGACACGAGGAGAAGTGCCACAAGGAAGGTGGTGCAGCACTAACGGGTCACAGTAGTGGATCTGATTGAGTATGTGTGATCGCCCCGTTTCAAGCAGGGTGTCAGACTGGAGGCTTTCTGGAGGTCCCTCCTAACCAACATTTCTACAGTGCTATGATTTTTCCTTCGAACAAAAAACCAACCATGCATACAGCATGTCCCGTAACCCCCCAAAGAGCTGATGACTAATTTACTGGGAGAACCAAGCAACAGGAACTAAATTCTCCATCTTGTACAGAGACAGGAATGAAATGGGCAAGCCATTGACACCAACATTTCCAGCGTCTAGTTCTGGATACCTCCAAATGAGACAGGTTATAATGCGAAGACCCCCGCAGTCAGATGTTTTAAACGCTCAGACTTCCAACTAAACAGTTTATAACTGCAGAAGGCGAGAGGCTGATGATTATCCATGGTGAGACAATAAGCGATCGCTTCTCAAAGCCTCTGTCTTAGCCTGCCTGCATAAATACTTCCTCATAGCCAAAGCAGAAACATGCACAAGATTGCCAGCTCCTAAGTCTCTGAAGCACACGTCTCCTCAAAGGACAGGTACTGTAGAGGTGTGGTGTACCACTCTTAGCAAAAAATACTTTCAGTTTATTCACCATTCCATTACAGGAAAAAAACTGCTGACAAGAGTTCTCATACGAAAGGACAAAATTAGCCCTTGGATAACCTCCTGTTGCCTTGGAGTCAATTCTGAAAGAATCCTTCCCTTGAGGGAAGCGAGAGCAAATACAAAGTAAAAGTACTTACAAGAAAAGTCCCAAGAAAAAAAGAAAACGTAGGAGGTTTGCAAAAAGGTAAGAACTGAACACTGCATTACTTCCAATGCGTATTTTACAAGGAAAATGTTTTCTGGACTTCTGTATTACCAATCAAATTAAGATAACATGGCAGAAGCAGAAATACAAGCTGGTTCCCAGCCGTCTTCCTATGCTTCAAAGATATTTACTTAAGTACCACCATGTATGGATAAAATGAGATCATCAACCTACTCATAAAGTGGTAATCCAAATTTTTAATGAAACCTGGCACTATATGATTTAAAGAGCAATCATTTGTGCACAGAGACTCTGCAGGAGTGTATGCAAAGCAGCAAGCTCGATGGCCAAAATGCTCCAAGAAGTTGGAGGTTTTCAGCTTGCTGTTTGACGTGGGGGGAGAAAAAAGTGCACTGGAAAACACGAAATACAATGACTCACAAAAGAACCAGTTAGAGGGTCATTTCCAAGACACCGATTTTTGGCCAGTGAAAAGAAAAGCCTCTGCCTTCTATCCGATGAGAGTGTGACACAGAGCTGTCTTCCATACGATTTCACAAGCTTCTGTTACTTTCTCGAATTATCTTTGAATCTAAAGGATGGAATATTATTTTCTTTTGAAATACCACGTTGTTGCTAGTCTTGCCACTTGTTCAATCTGCAAATACTATTAACATTTTCTGTAATTAATGCTAACACTTCAGGAAAAAAAGCCATTGTATTAAGAAATGCTTCAACAAGATCAAGAAAGAAAACAAGTGCTTTTGAGGCTGTACATGATTATTTTCTGCTACATGATTCCTTCCCCCCCCCCCCCCCCAGAAAAAAAGAAAAACTAAGCAGGGACTACGTATCACTGCCTTCCAGCATGCCTCCTCTTTGGCTATCCTCATCCTCCCCCCGTTAACACTGGGCAAATTTTACAAGAGTATTTACTTCCTCTGCCACAGAAAAACTGACACATCCACCGAACATCTCCGCTCCGAACTTCCCTCCCGAAAGCTTGGCTCTCCCACGGGCTTCAGCCGTCTGCGTGCAAGGGAGCGGTCGGGGGTTTGCTTTTGCAACACTTTGGATCTCCGTTTATTTTCACGATCGGGCCCCTGCAAAGGGTGGGAGTTGCAAGGTTTCATACTCGGCGATCACATGCGCTGCTGCTGGAGGCCCTCAGCGGTGAAGCCCTGGAGAGCCTCGGGACTGCTTCACCTGGCTCGCCGACACGGCATAACAGCGCTCGGACGTGCGCGACGCGCCAAAGCGAGAGCCGAGATTGCCCTTTAAGCCGGGCTGTTGCACGTCGTAGTCCTGCAAGCAGAACGAACCGACTTGGAAAGTTTGAGTCAAGTTGCTGCTGTTTTCCCAAGCAGCCCTTAAGTCAGAGCAGCCCAGCTATGTGTTTTATGGGATACTTATCTATGAATCAGCAGATCGCAGACCGAGGCCAGACGTTCTTCCCGCGCTGGCTTTTAGTCATTCGACCAGGAGAGCTATGAATTCACAGGAGAAGTTTTTACCAGTACTTTTCAGGAAAAAGCAAGGGTAAAGAAAAAAAACCAAACACCCAGCAACCATGAAAGCAGCAAGTAGAGAAATTCAAGCCAGAAGAAGGGAAACGCAATGCCTGAGCAAACCGCCCTTGTTTTGGGGTGGGATGGAGGCAATCTTCAAAACAACGACCTGCCTTCTGCGTAGTAGCATGAGCTCAACGAGAAGGCTACTGCCTAACACAGCCAGCCAAAAGATAGATAAGTAAATTCCTTAGAAAATGAACTCTTAGAGAAGAAAGAAAAGATCAAGAAAGGTCTGCAAATGGGCCAGAAGGGGCCTGCCAATACTTTGCCGGCCACAGCTTTGCTCTTCAGCCCCGCGGAGTTAGGAAGTCGCTGTAAACAAGCTGCACTTGACACTCTTGACTCCATTCCATCATCCCTTTTTCTCACGTAAACCCACACCGCACTCTTTAAGAAGCGGCACACTGGCCTAGGAAAACCATCTAACTCTGAGAGAAAAAAAAAAAAATCCACAGACCATCGTACATCCTACTATAATTCGGTGACAGAAGAGGGCAGAGCGCTCAGCACTTCGGGAAATAAATTGTTACTCTTTACTAAAATTATGGTTTTACTATTATAATCACTTGAACTTCAATATTACCAAAAAAATAATGCAAATCCACATCTGCCCACAGGCACCAGCCAGTAGTTGAGAGCTGGCTCACGAGTTTGCCCAAAGACGGGCTCCCATCCACCTGTGTCGGCTGCGCTGGGACAGCCGGGCTGGGTTACCGGGAGCAGGGGTTAGGGCTGTTGTGCTCCCCACGATTTTGTTCAAAGGCTACCTCTAAGTACCCCATGCAAGTGCCATGACAGGCGTGTGGCGGCCACAGCTTGCGTGACACGGGCATAGGAGGAGACGACACTTTAACATCGGCATCTTCTTCAGTTACTTCGCCTAAAATAATGTGGTTCTTTGTGGAAAACTGTAATCCAAACCCTAAACCACAGGGCCTTTCTGGATGGTACTAACAAGACCCTAGCATTTGCTGTCAAGCTTAATGAGTTCCCCCAAAGCTACACACAAACCTCAGATAAATCTGTAAAACAAAATCTTTTGCTTCTGGGTATAGGTCAGTTCTAGAGTTAATTGACTTTTTCAGACATTGCCTCTAAGGGATGCCTCAGCTACAAAGTAGAATAAGTGGAGATATATGCCATTTATATAAAAGTTGTGTTGCAGAGGACGCTGCTACTCAAAACCTCAAATGCGTTGCCTCATGGAAAAGATTTTTTTTTTTTTTTAACACCCCCCCCCCCAAAAAAAAAAAAAAAAAGTTCTGCAGGGACAGCAAGATCCAGTTAGGATACCCTGCTAGTCCTGGGCAACTTGTCTGGCTTGGTTAGGTTTGCTCAACTGCATGATCAAACTATGCTATTCTGCCTTCAAAAATATATGCAGTAAGTTCTCAAGCTGAAGCTTCTCCTACATACATCAGCTAGGAGGTAACACCCTCTGATTCAGAAGAACCATCCAAATGTTTTAGCACTTGCAAGCAGATAACTTCCTAGATGTCGTGTAACATCACAGACCCAACAAAAATCTCCCACTTGAGGATCCTGTTCCCTGGCACGGTTATGCACTTTGATATTACAGTAGCAAAGTTCTTGTTAAGATTCAGGGCCCACTGTTCAGTACTTCAGAGATTCATATTATACTCTCAAGAAAAACATTTTTCTAAGATTAAAAATATAGTCTACCCTTCAGTAATCTTCCAGCACCAGGCTGCAGCTGAGTGCTTAGACAACACACTGACTACTAAAATCCTAGGCCAGGCTCAACCCTAGATGGCACTGCTTATCGCTCATTGGCATCCTGCGCTCAGGTTCCTCTCTTGGATACAGGGAACCATGCCGATGAACGCGTTCATCATATCATAAATTATACATTCAAAGGTGAACAGTAAAACCACAACTATTCTGTACAAGAGCAGAAAACCTTCAACACTGCTTTGCATCTCTACAGTTTTCCTGGGAAGAAAAGCTGTACAGCAGTCTCTCTTTCATGGAAACCATCTCATTTATGTCTCTCAGTGCTTCTTACAGCTCCACAGCTGCCATCATCTTTTTGTGGAAGGGGTATAACCACTCTTCGGTCCACCACGTCTGAAGCATACAGATGTCCTCTAAGACAACTGCACTTAGGCACAAATACCCATATTTTAAGGAAATGCCTTGCTCTACAAGGCCAGTGAATAAGCTCCAAAACTACATCCTTAAGTAATTTGCCAAATAAGATGCCACCACAAAAAATACCCCAGAAACCTATGATATTAGGGATACCAGAAACACTGTTTTGTTCTGATGGTGTTGCAGTATTTTGAGTATGCTTTAATTACAGTAGTTCTCTACAGCTGAAGGTGCTGGATTGGATTTTTGTATGTTTTTACTCAAATAAAAGGTAAGAGTACATATTGAAATTACTGAAAACAAATTAAACAAGACTGGATAACGGCTATTTTCAGTAGACTCAAAGATTGCCTGGCACTTTGCAGCTAATGTGGCCTAAATAGCTTTTTTTTTTTTTAATATATATACTTCTAAGCTTTTCTGCAGAAGTGAAGTACTCTACGATTTAAGGACAGACTCTAGGGTTCTCATTATTTTCTACAGAAAATTCTGAAGTAGTAACAAATGAAAACTCTCCTGTTGCTGCCCTGAAAAAACTCGACTCCAGCTGACAGCCCGGTGCTCTGCCCTCTGCAACAAGTCCCATTGTATTTCTGGATAGGGAACACCAGGGCAATAAACAACATCTCAGGGCACCATGTGCAAATAGATGGAATTTACTGTTCCCCTTCACATGCAAAAATGGAGAACAGGAACTCAACACTATGCTTTATAACCTGGTATGTTGTTAAAGTGTCACAAATTATTATAATTTCACACAGATTTGAAAGTAGTTTTGGGAAAAAAACACAGTGGAACTTAGTTTTGTTTTCAGAGGATTTGAAATAACAAAACAACCCAGTCAGCTCGTGGTCTTGCCTATCAACTCTTATTTATTTATTTCCATTATCTGTGAGCCAAAATCAGGGGAACAATACCCATAACAGTGACACAGTAAATAGAAGAGACAGGCATCTCTCTTGGAAAAGAAGTTATGGATACGCTCTTCACACGTTCTCCCACACATCTTTTCCCCCTGCACCCCAACACCATCTACACTGAGATTTTCTGTTTCCAGCAAAAGAAACTAGTAAGGAAAATTTAGATGCCAAATTTGAGAGCGAATTCAGAGTTTAATTCCGCACAAAATAACCAGCCGTTTTAAAGATGTCACATCTCCAGACATGTTAAAGCTGGACAGTAATCAAATTTGGGAGGGAAAAATTATCAGGTCGATGACTGACATGACACTTAAGATTTAAAATTTAAGAACAATTGTAAAGTTCTAATAAAAAGCTGTTCTCTGTCTTCTCTACAATACAGTACGCTGGATCTACTTAAAGTTCTCCCAGAGTGCAAGAATGCCTCACAACCAAGTCAATACTCCTGTTCCTCAGAAAAACTAATTAGAAGATGAATTGGCATTACTGAACTGTGGGAAGAGGTTTAACACATCCAAGTTAAAATAACAGGTTAAAGGAGATATTTTGTTTACAAGAAGATCCCAGTATTTCCTGTTGCTTTTTATTCGTAGAAGAGTCACAACCTACATGAAGACGTAACACGGTCTCCCTTCACAATTAACGTTGGAATGGCTACGGTAAATTTTCTAAATGCGAAGTAGGCCCTATTTTTTGCACCGGTTATAGGAAAGATGTCACGAGATTTACCTTTGTATGTTATTGCCCGAGTGACCTATACCCCTCCCATACGACTCAGTACATCCCCAAGCACAAATGGGAAGCATGAAAGAACACAACACGTTTCCTACTATCGGTATTTGAACCAAGGCACACAGTAAATTCAAGCAGCAAAATACTGGTTTTCAACTTGAACAGGAGCACAGACAGACAAGTCGTCTTTAAAACAAACAAACAAAAATGCATGGCAATAGATACACATCGCCTTGCAGGAAATCCTGCCAGATAGCATCTGCTGCATAAAATTGGGATTTTTCACAGCAGTGACATAATTTGCATAGATTGTCTTAAAGAAAGAGAATCTTTGAAGAAGAATAATGTTATTCTACCTGGCCCAGTGTGCTGCACATTACAGGGGCAAAAAGCAAAAAAAAGAAAAAAGAAAAAAGCTTGCTATCACTACTGAAAAAGAGTTTTTGTATAGCTAATGCATACTCCAGTATAAGAATGTATTAAGCTTAAACTACAGAAGATAAAGAGAAGTTGGGAAACCTGTTTACATTTTTGCCTTTGCACAATCTCGTGCATTAGCAGGCCAGCAATAGTAACGAAAGTAACTCGTCACAAACAGCTCAAGCCTGCCAGCAACGAAAATTAATGGGAAGGCAAGGATTTTCTTTTGATGTTGGAAAGGCTCCAGTAAAAACTGGTTTGTACATGGGAACATGGTGTCAGACTAGAAGAGAATCAGCTTGTCTGACTTGTGGTTTTCTTGACAACATTCATCTTCTCTTGGCCTGATAGAGAGCAATTAGTGCTTGTCAGTTGAATCATGTGTTATTAAGATCATTCAGGCATTTTTTAATTACGATTACCTAAACAGACAGCAAAAGAAATTCTCAAGGAACTTTAACAATCTACTTCCTTTTCAGATGATTCCAAGCCCTTTTTCGACATTTTAAAAGTAACCTTAACATTCTACCTGCAAAAAAAAAAAAAAAAAAAAAAAAAAAAAAAAAATCTTTAGTACATTTTACATTTTTAGGACATTTTCAAAAAAAAAAAAAAGGGGGTACTGTAGCCTAAAATCTATGCACCATCGCATTATCAGATATTGTCTGAGTAATAATGATTTTTTGCAGTTAAAAAGTAGATCAGTCTTCTATAAACCCTGCAAGTTGCTCTATACGCCAAGACTTGTTTTAAAACATCTAAAACAATGCCTCATAAGTTGATAATGATACAGCATTCCCAATAAATATTTCTTTCTTTCACCATCACAGATTTAGAATCAGGATATGAACAGTGTCAGGCATGACATCATCCTTGGGTGTTGTTTAAAACTCCTCCCCAAATAAAATGGTTCCTTATCACCGACTTAGACAATTTTTCCCACTGAAAAGAAAGCTAAAAGCAAGACAAGACTAGACATAAAATTTCTACTTATTTAAATTCCAGATATCAGAGTAATTGGGTTTTACAGACTGCGCATGAAAGAAATCCGGATAGCTTTTTAGCTTTGCATTTGGGAGCAGAATACCACATTTAGAATAACGCTATTGTTTCTTCCCTTTGGCATTTCTCCCTCTGCTTTATCAGGGGATTTTTCAAGTTTCTATATTAACATTTCCTTATTTTCTGCTTGCTATAAACCTTGGCCTGCAGAACCCGCAAACTATTGTTGCTATACCATCTGCTCCTGTGCAAGGCCAGCCAACAGCCCGTACGGCATCTATCAGGCACCGGGAAATTAAGGTCCCATTCACTGAAAACACCGATATCCTTGGGAGCCTACGACCGACCCGCTCATTCTTCGTGGATCTGTGAACTGTGCATTTACAATGCAGATGCTAAAGAAGCTATTTTAAAAGGAATACACTTTTCAAAACAAACAGAGTAAATATTTAGCATGCACATTGATTTTAATAGGTGTTAAAACCTTGCTCCTAAAATGAATGATATTCAAGTATCTATTACCAATTCCCAGGAGTACATCTAATGAAGGATCCTTGAAGAGTTTTCTTTTTGGGAAGATTCTTGATGTTTGCATGCAGCAACAGCAGGAAAATGAGAGAGTCCTAAGATGACTTTGCCTACCACCAGTACCATATTTAATGGGGGACTGTCTCCAACAGGAACAGGGTACTTTTTAAGAAAAAGACAGAAGCTGTCAGTCAGTTCCCTAGAGTGAAACAGATGAAGTTAATGGCACACTTTCTAGTAAACACCTAAAAGCTTATTAAAGTGGCAACGGAGTGCATGAAGGATAAGGGGACTGCTTTGTGTGTACAGACACATAGTAAGGCGAAAAAGAAATACTTATGATTTTTTAAATTTAGAATTTGGGTCTCTCGTGGGCTCTGGTTCCAACACACTGTGTGTCTCGTTCTTCCAGTGGGGAGAATCTTACAGACTAGGTCCAGAGTACTGTGGAGAATAAAGGAAATTACTCATTTTTGGCTGAGCTCTGTATAGAACATGATTTGCAGGTTTATGAACTATTATGGCTATATAAAGGCTGAAAAAGGTACTTTTTCAGACTTTTTTTTTTTTTTTTTTTTTTTTTTTAAACCAAACCAGTTACATTTCTAGGTACTGTTGCTGATTCCTGAGAAACTCGACAGACTACTCAAGAGACATCCAAGCCTCTACTATCTTCTTAGGAAATAGTTTGCCAAGTTTATTAAAAATCAGCATTCTGCTTCTTAAATTAGGAATCTGAATGAGTCCTTTCGCTGTAACAGCTGATCATTATCCAGAGCAACTACCATCATCAACATTAGATTGGATATATTCAAGGCATAATTAAATAGGCCTGAGAAAAGTCTTAGAAAACAGAAGAAGAAACAGAAGCTGTTTTATTCTGGATTCAGCATCCCATAGTAACAGCCTATGCTAAGGAATCTGACGTTCCAGTTTCACTACACATTCTGTGCCTATCCTTCATAGCTTTCTTTACTCATGGCTGACAACAGTATTTATACAATATTTGTCCTTCGCCTGGACTTGAAATATTTATATGGATTTTCTTTTTAAACCAGATCATAGGAATGAGAATTTCTTGCATGATACTGCTTTGTGGTTTAAATAATTTAAGCCTATGATAAATATAGCTAGGAACACTGCATACAAAGTTACACAATTAAGAGAATATTTAAATTTGTTCTTGCTGAAAAAGAAATAAGCAGAATCATACCATCTACTAAAGCAGGGAAAAATGTGTTCAGAGTACTTCAGTCATTCAGATTCTTACTTCTAGACACCAAAGGATGCTAAAAGTTATAAACAGCAAGCCATCAATTCAGCTACCACAGGTAATTTCTGCATCAGAATGACTTCTAATTCTTGGCTCAGATTCTCCTGCTTTCTGTAACAGGCTTAAATGACACAAAAACATGCTACCACCAATTAAATACCATGTTTGGCAGCCAAACATGCTTTAAAACACAGATGAGGCTTGCTCTTACAGCTGCCACGCTCTATTCTGAATGAAAGCCTCAAGCTTACTGAAATGCTGTTCAGTACTACCACCTTTTAAACAGATTTTTTTAACACAGTGGTGGATTTTGATCACAGGCACACCATTGCCATTTTTTTTTAAATTACTCCCTTTGGCTATCAGTAAAATACTCAAGCAAACCAGTTCTTACTAAAACAAATGACATATTGCTCAAAGTCTGCATCTGCAAGATACAAGCAGTTGCATTTATGGGGTTTTTTTGTTTGGTTGGCTGAGGTTTGTTGTTTTTTAAATTACAAGCCCAACACACCTTCTGTTAATTTAAACAACCGTACCAAACATTTTCAGCTCCATGCTGAGGACAATTCTTCCCATTCAGTAAATTACCTAACACTTGCTCCCACCCTTCCGTATGATTTTCCAACTTGTCTTGCACAAATTAAAAAAAGATCTCAAGTACAAAACTACTCTAAATCCTATAATCTAGAATTCTGCTACTTTCATTTTCATTAGCCACACTTTTAGCTAGCTCTTTGGTGTATCATTCATTCTCATTTCTAATACTCCTCCTCCTCCTGCAGCTAATCCACTGATGTTGATATAATCCAAAAATACCACCAGTCAAATCAGTTTGCACTGCTGTCTTAAAAGCTGCTGCAAAACACTACAGCCACTTAGATAAGATTGCAATGCTCAGGCGGCGACTGGAGGGCAGCCACCTTGCTGCTCATTTAAGAAAGCAAAATGCAAGCCCCATTAGCAGGTCTCTCACTAGTTTATTAGACTGGCTCTCAGGGTCTCTGAACACCAAAGAACTAGCAGCTCTCCCACCTTCAGTAGTATCAACGGAGGTTAGCACTCACTCTTGATTATTTTAATATATGAAAGACAATCCCGAATTTTTACAAACCTCTGCAAAATCTGTAAAACCTCACCCAAGTCAGAATACCTGTAATAAAAAGCACTCTAAGAACAAAGAAGCCAACTTGAAATTACGTGCTGATTTATTTGGAACAAAATAGCACCTTAGAGTTTAACTGAATATTTTCACTTGCCCCTGAAACAAATCACTCTGAAGCCCCAAGCATTATTTCTATGATTTTCATTAGATTCATTTTGCAACAATGTGTTCTTGAGGTGGAAACCAACCAAAAAAATGAAGTGAGGTAAGCAGAGATAACGGAAAAAGATAAGAGACATCTTTCTCTTGTCAGCTTACACACTCCAGCCATACACGAAGTATTGCACATGCACAGTTCCCTTCCCCGAGTCCTCTGCACCACAACAGTGAAGAGAACTGCATTTACGAAAATGTAATTACAAGACCACAAAGAACAACAACCAAAAAAACTGACTAGAAGGCAAAACTCTTCAGCCTGATACTGTCTGCATTTGTCATGTGAAACGGGTTTTCTGTTCAGCTTACGTCAGTATAGACTTTTGAACAGAACCAAACACAGAAAACTTCTCTGATGGAGCCCTTAAACATCTTCAGCATATACAGTCTTCTGCATAAATATGCAAAAGCATCTGATAACTCCATACTGACAAAAAATATATATATAAAAATGACTCAAAATTGTGAGCAGCCATTTGTTACATATTTTATAAAGAGACAGTGTTTTATAAAAGTACTAGACAGAATAATTAGTCATTATGTTTGATTCCAAAGCAGACCTGCATATTCTAGCAGCCCTCCAGCAATGTTGCTCATCTATTTCAAAGTATAGTTTCATAGGAAAAAAGAAAGTTGTAAGGGCAAACTTCTGAGAAAACAACGAAATCAATTTGTTTTTTTTTTTCTTCCTCTTCACAGAGGACAGAAAGAAGGAGAATTTGCATATTATGTTTGTCTGCAAATTCATTTATCAAATTAGAAAAAGGTATTCCTGTTCACATTCACCTGTTAACCAGCTACAGGATCAAATGTGCGAACACAAACAGAAGCACCATCCAATCTGAAATCTGCTGCTTTCAAAGTCATTTGCTCGCATATGTAATCTATTTGCAGTGCAGCTGAGAGCAGCTAGAGCTCAGGCGGGCCGGCACACCTCGCTCTGCAGCCGTCTGTTAGGCATCAGTTAGCAGGTTGAAAGGAGTTCTCTAATGAACTTTGAAATGTTAAGCAGTCTCCTGAAGTCGAAAGGAAAACGGCAAGGCAAAGATAATCAACGTAAGCATTTCTTTCAGGGAGGAGAATCCATCCAGTTTTAAATCATCCCCAAGAAAACTCTATTTCACACACACACACACACACACACACACACACACACACCCCAACTAGAAATTCAAGCAGTCTAGAACAAACAGATGACCTTACTCTCTAAAATGAATGACACTCTAAACATACCCACTAGCTAAAAATACAATAACTCTTCTCAAAATACACACCCGGCGTCTTCGCAGAACCCTGCCCTCCACCCTAATCCTTCCCCTCCTCCCACTTCACTGTAACATTCAAGCAGTTTTTAGAGGTTCAGAGTCTCACTGACTTCATTAGGATCCACAAATGTTCTTAAAACCTCTGTTAAAAAAAGAAAACCAAGTAATTAAATTCTTGAGTCTGTACTTTCTTTAGTAACAGATGCTTCCACTGAAACCTGGATGAATGCAAAAGATGACTAAAACCCCTAAAAATTAAGAGCTTAAGAGCATGGAGGCTGTCATTTAACTGTGTTTACATTAAAGACTGAATCACCAGAGTTCAAAGATGATTGAGATTATGGGAGAACCCATTACTTGCCATCACCTAGCAAATACCAGCTAACAAAACCAAGCCTCTTGCCATCAGCAGAGAACCATCCGTTGGCTGGAAGCATCGTTCTAGGCGACTGTTAGAACATGTAGCAAGATGTTAACGTTTGAAGACATTTATTCCTATATTACAAAACTCAGAACTTACCTTCAACTGATAGAGTTATCTAAACCTTTTTTATAAAAGGCATCTATAACAACAACAAAATCTAAGCATGCAGCGAGATGAGCAGTAAGAACAGGCATGAAGAACTAGCAAGTACATTCACTAGTATGGGAGGATTCATGAACAGTTGGAGCAGACATGCAACAACCAGATCAGTCCTGCAATTTGTTTTTGTAAAGGAAACAAAAATAGCAAGGCAGAGGAAGACAGGAAAATTGTTTCAGGGACTTGCTTCAGGAACGGCAAAGTGTGAGACCGAAGAAGTAGAAAGTTTGGCAGGGAGACGAGGCCAGCTGGTGGAATACGCAGAGAAGCAGACACATGGGCAGTGCAGGACCTCAACAGGGAAAACAGTTTGCTAGCAGATAAAGGGACCGCAGAGAAAACAGTTCTGATTTCCACCAGTACAAACGATAGGTGAAAGCGTGCTGCCCTGCCCTGAAGAGAGTGGGCTCAAAATTAATACGCGGTTCCTATGAAGATTACAGATTTTCAGAAGCACAGTTTACTTTCATGTGAACAAGTGGCTAATACAAAAATCCAAACTGACCCCATCACCATCACTCATTTCCACTGTATTCTCCTTACTCAAGGAGGGGAGGGGGAAAAAAAAAAAAAAAACAAAAAAAAAGACACTGAAGTTACTCTTTTCCTTTTTCCTGAAAAAAAGGAAAGGTCACCTCTTGTTCTAAATTAGTATTAAGAGAAAACAGATAAGCAGTAGAGTAAACTGACTTACAGTTTGACTGGATAAGCAGAGAACACCTTTAAAAGGCTGCACGGCATAAGAACCTTACAAACAAATAATGAAAAAGCAACAGCCGATTTCTGCAGAATACGCAGTACTTCCAGCTAGCACATTCCTTCAGTTCCTTGGTATGGTTCAAATCACACAAGCACCCAGATTATTCAGTACTTCTTTCAAAAAATGTTTGCCTGTAAGAATCATTAATCTTAATAACTAGCACTATTTCTGTATTATGGAAACAGAACAGCAAGGTGCTTCAAAATAAGGCAGCTGAAATGGAAAAAAATGGGTGGGAGAACAGGCCAGATACCTGTTGAACTTGATGCCAATCCAATTAGCCTGTTTTGGCTTAAAAACCGATGATCATTTTTCAGCTGCCGTAGCAATGCGTGGCATTTGCAGCTACGCAACATTTAGAAACTGCCGTGTGACCGTAAAGGTGCCTGAGAAGCCTCTCTGCTGCTTAACGCTAATCGATTTACAGGCATTAACGCAGCGATAGTGTCCATGTCTGTGCAGCGCAAACACGTCATTATACAAGGCACAAAAATTTTATGGATCAAAGAAGAGGCGAGCACAGTCCTCCTGCGCTAGGCTGGTTCTCTGCATTTTACAAACGTCTTTTTGCGGTCAAGTCGAGGGTAAAAGCTCCACCATGTGGGAAAGCCTCGCACTAGCCCAGGTGAGCGCAGCGATCGCCGGTGGCGGATCCCAACCATCGCCCTCGCAGGTCCTGCGCAGCAGCACAGCCACTAAGGTAATCCAAACGCCAGGCAACCCGTCCAAGGGTCTCGCGGCTCAAAAGCTGTAAACACCCCGCTCCATCTGTCGGTTTAAAACACGTTATTATGGCAATATACGCTCACGTATCATTAATACCTGCCAATTATCAAAGCCAGGTAGCTCAGAACGCTTCCTATGCTTTGGTTTCGTGAAAGAGTAACTTTTTCCAGGGCCATGAATAATACTTCACGCTGCATGACTGACAACGGTGAATAATCACAAAAAAAGAACCACTCCACGTTACAGAGGAGAGACAGACTGCCAAAACAAACATATTATGGCTGCAAAGGAAAGTAATGTGTCTGTAATTTTAAACTCTGTCCACTTTAGTAGTTCAACAAGTTTTTATCTCACCCAAACAACTGAAGCAATAACATTCAGCAAGTAAACTGCATGATCCAGTGTGCATGTGTGGGAGCGAGAGACGGTTCAAACAAAATGATAGCCATGAAATTTCACGATAAATCTACCTGCAAAGCCTAATGCAACTACACTGAACAAGCAGGATAGTGACTCTAAGCAGATTTTCAACAATGTTTTAATAGGAGTATTACCAAATCTTTCATTCTCACAAGCAGTCACTCAATTCATCAGCAAGCCATTTTAAGAAAGAGGAAAAGAAAGATAACATTGATTAAGGAAAAATAT
This sequence comes from Dromaius novaehollandiae, assembly GCF_036370855.1. Lineage (NCBI taxonomy): Eukaryota > Metazoa > Chordata > Aves > Casuariiformes > Dromaiidae > Dromaius > Dromaius novaehollandiae. Next base: position 8,501,812 of record NC_088116.1, read on the forward strand.
CAGCAAATGCTGACAAAGTTTCAAGACTGTATTTGCACCAGTAACAAGAGGGAAGCATTAAATGTTCTTCAGCATTGGAATAAATTTAAAGAGTGTATTTTAAAGGAAAATGATTGGGGAAAATATCTCCCTTTTGGAATTTAAAGACATTCACCAAGAGTTTTTTTAAAAAAAAACAAGAGCCTAATCAGCACACAGGGACTGGGATTTTGGCAGTGGCTACTGCTTTTGCAGGAGCTTTTTAGCAGCCCCATTCGAACAGCCACTCTATTTACCTAGCTGATCAAGCGCACGTGGGCGGGGAAGGGCAGCACTGGCGGTCAGCACACGCACTTAGCAGACATGCATTTCCAGCATGCTACCAAGTGCTACCCAGAAGCAGACGATTCACAGCTGACACGAGCAGAAGGCTGACCACCTTCTGCCCTCACTATTGCACTCCACACAGCGTATCATCAGGTAGGAGGCCAAGGTGGTAGATACCCAAGTAATAAGACAGCAAAATAAAGAGTGGTAATTGTTAAACAGAGACATCTCCCCCATTCTGGTGATGTGTCACAGAGGAAGCACTGAGCCCAGCCTCTTCAGTATTTTATTTTTAAAAAAGGCACAACAAAGATTTCGTAGGCAGCACTCTGAACGCTAGAAAAAAAGAACGTTTCTGTCTATCCTGATCCAGAGCCTTTATCCCTGAGGACAACAGCGGTCACCTGGACCGCGCTGGGTGGCCACGCTTACCAGCACCTTGCTCCTTCACCACACCCTGGGCCTCTGGTGCTGCCGACACATTGCACATTGGTGATCTGACCCGGCTAGGGACAGGCCACTAAGAGCAGGTCAAATGTGGGCAACAGGCTGACCCCTGAAAAGTCCCGCTCTGTGTGTGGGGCTCGTGGAGACACCGAGGCTACCGGGCAGGTCCAGACAGGTTCACAGTGTTTGGAGAAGTCTACGAAGGTTTTCGACGCAGCAAGCTGGCAGGATGCCATCAGCAGCAGCTCTCCCTGGAGAGCCGCGTGGCCCAGCAGCGCCGAGGATAGCGAAGAGAGCAGTCCCAGCTACCTGCCGCACGCAAGCGGCCCGGGAGCTTGCACCGGCGGTCCCGAGGACAGCTGGCATCGCTGATGTGCCGAGCAACGGCCTACGAGCAGCCAGCTTCTCTGCGGCAGTCTCTGCTGAAACACCCAGGCACAAAAGTCATCCCAACCAAGCTCTCCCTGTCTTGTCCCTAGAGCCAGATCCAAGCTGCTAAGTAGGCTGATTTGCAAGTATTTACCATCCAGGTGGATACTCAGCACTCTGGGTGGGAAGGCGCGGGGAGGCAGGGGTGGATAAAATCAGCCTCTGTCATCGCTGCTGAGAACCTACTTTTATACCCATTTAGCCAGTTGGCATTAGCCAACCATATCTCCATTAATCTGAATTTATGCTAGTTCTGTCAGTCATCATTACCTGTCTGTCACTCCTAAACCAGCTCTCTGGGAAACACCCCAATTAAGCTCTAACCTTACTAAGGAAGGATGAAGCTAAATTTTAAGGATTAGTTTTTCTTGAGTAAGGCTGAAACAGAATTGAAGTTCTGATAAAAAAGGGCTGTTCAAGTAAACATTGCATTGGAGTAGCTTTTGCCCCCAAAGGCAATCTTTTGCAAAACTAGCTTAAACATTTAAATACCCATAAACTAACACTAGTTTTAGCAAACAAATTGATCCTGACCTGTCTGTTAAAAGACATGTCTCCTTTCAATGTCAAACCACCTCAGCTGATTCCACCAGGACCAACATTAACACTGACTTGGACTGGACTCCAAAGTCCATTTATGGAACTGCATCCACTTAGGTTATGGGCAATTTCATGTTTAAGGCACAAATGATTCTTTGACTAAGGCTTTTTTAAAAAAATACATGCTCAATTTTAAATTCACATTCATTTTTATGCTCCACAACTCCAGTGAGCTCATTTTCAAGTCGTGAATGTCTGACTGCATTCACTGTAGAACAGTTTTCCACAACATCCCACCTACCTGTAAGGCTTTTATTTGACCAACAAGGAACAGTTACGTACAAATTTTCTCTTGCTACTTTTACAAACAGAGGTAATCAACATTTTTCTTGTCATTAAAAAAGGTGGAATGCATCCAACAACATCCAATACCCTAAAGAAGCCATCAGATGGACCAGGCCTCTCGTGCCCAATGAAGGAGATTTCTGATTCCTTCTTCCAGGGCCAGAATCAGGGTTGGCAGTGATGGATTTGGCAGTCAGCGCTGTCTTAAGGGTATTCTTATGTAGCTTTCCTAACTTTTGAGTGAATGCTTTGGTAAAATCGGAACTTCTTTATAGTGTTAAGAAAAAGAGAGAGAGAGAGCGCGCACATGTGCAATTAACTGAAGCATTAATGAAACTTAAGAAAAAAAGCTTATAAAACATCAGCCATTCACATACACAAAAACTAAGCAAATGTTTGAGTCACATGCTAAGGCCTCCATGCAAATGGAAGAAAAAGCATTCAGAGACACATGACCTATTTTACGCCCCATCTCAGGAGTTACTATTATGTCAGTATCTACAGTAGAACCGAAGTGAATTCTGGAGACACACAACGTACTGCAGTCACCAGCATCCTAAAGCAGTGAAATATTCATTACAGGTTTGACATCTGAACACTGACTTGCACTGATCATGCTTAACTTGTCAAATGTCTGATGATCCCAGAACAAGCCAGTATACTCATAATCAGTCATTTCAGTGGTCTAAGTTTTGGGTTCAAAATACCAAGTACTAGGGCATATTTTATTTATGCATTCAATGGCTACGGAGCATAATTTCTTGTCATTGTTCAAACTGCTTAATCTGTCTCAGCATTTAAAATTAAGTTGAAAAGAACCACTAGTGCTTTTAACTTTTCTTAAATTAACACTAATTGCATTGTTAAGCACTTTAACAACCTTATGAAGGAAGCTAAATAAATCACTGCTCAAAAGTAAGTCTGGACAACCGCCTCCAAAACCCCATGCACAGCCCAGAACGGCTGATATTGCTGAAATGCAGAACGAAGATCTCTCATATGCGACCAGATCAGGAGCAAATCAAAGCAGAGGCTACTTTTACCATTTGCCCAGGCGATGAACTATGTCAACATCAGCTACTGTAACGTCAATATATCGTACGCACGGAGCAATGTGGAGAGCACTGAAGTTATGCTGTCATGATTCTATTTACGCCCTGTCCTGCTAGCAGGCAACTGATGTCATATGTCTATATACAAGAGAAACAAATTCACAACCTAGAAATTTCTCCTGGCAAAAGATCAACAGGCTGTAATGAGTACTGAAAACAAACTATCCAGCCTTTAGCCAGACCTCACTAATGTGACTACTTGGTCTATTAAACTAGGCTAAAACACTGCTTCAGCTGCGAATGTCATTAACAGCTTCAGCAATAATTTGAAGCAAAGCCAGTGCCAGCGACCACAATCTTCTGATTTTTAGACCTACAAACTTATTTTATGGTGTCTGCTTTCTACATCCTATATAACTGAGGAATACATACAGGTGTGGTGGTCAAATAGCTTGACACAAATCTTCTTGTGCATTTTAAACACGCATACCTGCACCAACGTGCAGAACATTCGAACCTGTACAAAAACAGTAGCATTTTGCTCACAAATTCTTATGGCAATAACACACAGAAGTTGAACCAAATATGGTTCAGAATGGCTTAAGAATAATAATCGTATATTAAGAAACAGTTGATATACCATGAAGGAACGAGGCAATGAAATAAAGAAATTCAAAAGTTTCAAACCATCTGAATATAAAAGCCTTGCTTCTTATATTCTTAGATCAGCTATAGCAAGCCACTGGCATCAGTGCCAAGTTTGGCAGCAGCGACTGTTTGGCCTGCCACCAACGAGAATGAGCTACCATGCCTTTTAGAATAAATTTTGCAGCAAACACCAAAAGGGTTGATCAACACAGACTATCGCAGCTACAACAAGCCAACTAGTTTAAAAAACAGTATTTGCCATCCCACAGTATTTGACTTTATGCTTGCATGAGCCTCTCTGCACTTAAAAACTAAAAAAAAAGCAAATTATTAACTTCTCACTGTCCCTGTCTCACAGGGAATGGTTTATCGGAACCACTCCATTAAACACGCTTTGAACAACAGAACAACGCGATTGCCTGCACACGGTGTCACCCAACTATCAGCTAATTCGGGAGCTCACAGCCATGCTCCAGCACATCAAAATACCGCAGCAGAGAGGTGGCATGAGCAAACTGCACTGCAAACTGATTTCTCAGTAACATTTTCTGAGGCACAAGCACGCTCTTTGAGGGTCTCCCACCTCAGTGAGAGGTAAGGCTTGGCTTCCTCCTTTCGAGGCACTTAACAGGCAAACAGTACCAAGCAACCCGCACTCATTTACTTTGTCTTCTCCAATTCCAATCTCTACCATTCTCCAGGACCGTGCTTCTCCTGGGAAATTCCATCAGCCCTTTGAAGTCTAGCCTAAATTTCAAAGGTAGAAATACCAAAATATCCTTGAGGATAAAGGTGGTGATGTAAAGAACATTGACTAACTCCAGTAACTTTATTTTCATATTTTAAAAGGGCCCCAAAATAACTATTCACCACTTTTTCCTCTGCTTGAGATTTTGAGAACAACACGCCTACCAAAAAGTCTAATTCTCTTAGCACTGAGAGTTTTGCATGGGTGGAACTCTGTAGCTAAAAGTGACGATAAATAACACCTCCTCAATCCTGCAATCTCTAGAAACAGTTTACAAGAACTAATATATTAATTTGATTTGCAATGTTAAACTAGAATTTCCTAACCCTCTCCTAAAATCTTGCATATTTTGCTAATGTGTAAATAGCTGATCTAAGCTGCCTGGAAGAATTCCAGGCCTAGGTAGCACATGAAGTTCGACAGTCTTGGTTATCTGCTTTCTCCTGCGCTGCCATGAGACTTTATAACTCTGGTACAGTTCTTAGGTGTAGAATTATCAAATGTAGCTTATTACCAAGATCGAATACATCAACAGCTCACCCACCACATCCTACAGAGAGTTTCACAGGACTCTCCACTCTAGTAGGAAGTACAAGATCAGCCCTAAATTGAAGTTACAAACCTACAATGCCAGAATTTTTTTCAGTATTCACACAGCACTTAGCTGTTAAATCAGCAACATTAAACAGCATTTTTTCACCCTTCTGTACAGTTTATATATAAATAGTGCTAACTGATAAAAAGAAATGCTGTCTAGAAGTTCAAGAACTTGTCTGAGCATCCTATTCTCAACTGCGCTATTAACCTACCATGCAAAGAAATGGCCCCCAACATACCTTCTGTCAATGAAGTGGGCAGAATACGAGTTTTTTTAACTTATACATATACTTAATGAAGAGCAAGAGCAATTTCTGAAGTCTCAAATTCGAGGTACCAAAGAACAGCAGAATAATCCCCTCTCCCCAACAAAGCCTATATTTGCACTTTAAACCGCGTGCATTGTTTAACTTTCTCAGGAATTCTATTATGAGAAACTTATATTTTACGAATCTACCAAAAAGGATGGTTACCAGAAGCATAATCACAGTTCGCAATAAAGGCTGACATGGAGTATATTTCTAAGCAATTACAGCAGGTGTTTTAAAGGCATAAAGCTGAAGAGTTATAAATCCATTTAGAGTCACAGACATGAAAAAGTAAAAGGCTACCAGAAAAGTCCAACCCCCAGCGGCAGAATATAGTGCTTCTCTTTCCCTAGAGACCGAATCAGCTACAGGACCAACTCCACAATGAATTTTAGTCAGTCAAAAGAATATAATATTAAGCAGCGAGGTACCATGATCATTAAAAATGAATGAAGAGCCTTCAAAGGAGGATGCAGCATATACGTACATGCTACAAAGCTCAGAAAAAATTTACCACTTAGGGACTGCTAGATCTGTATCAAACTACTGTTTCTTTTCAATTTAAAGAGGGTTGCATGTGATACCTCGGATTATGTAAAGATGTTTTAAAGAAGAGTCTCTAATGTTTGAGGGGGGAGCAGCTAATGCGATGCAAGCACTCTGGATTTGGCAAGTCATGCTCAGGATCTTTTAGGAATATGTACGTGAAACCTATCCACAACATGGATTTGGTGGTGGAAGTTCAGGGAGAGTTTACTTGCCAATATAACACACGTCTTTGTGGAACAATCGCCAGCTATCAGAATCGCCTATGCCAAGAGACAACACGAACTATAAATATGACTACCAGCTATTCCACACAGCCCGGGAGCCTTCTGCCAAGCCCTCCTTCATGTTCTCTCTCACACAGACAAAGGCCTCAAAGCCATGGGACATCTGCCAGGGAAACAAATGAAGTTAAAAAACCAGAAGAACACGAACATGTACTAACCTAAACTTGCGTGTTCTCTCTTCCCAATTCCTCCCCCAACGCCTCCCCCTACAAAGGGCACATCTCGGCTTACCGCGCTTTTCCTTTTCCCAACCAGCCTTACCTCTTGGACCAATGTTTTAAAGTTTCCCTACCTTTGAAAAAGTAATGTTCTTCCCTTATATGTTTTGCCAGATCCGGACCACACCCTGCCCTCTCCCAGAGCCTTGGTGGTTTGTCTCCTATTGCACATAATCAATTATAGCAGCTTCAGGTCTGTAGTTTGCATGGTGGGAGCTGGTCCAGAAAAGAGACTGTGCTTGTGTGAGCTTGTGTGTTTACACAAACACACACACACTGAGCTTTACAAAATTGCTTTGTCTCCACAGAACTCCAGGGGATTTTCCTCAAACTGATTTTTTTTTCCACTTGTAAGCATATGATACTTGGTATCAAGAGGTAGTTGAAAAATTTCCACTTACCAGGTCATTCTAATCACTCAGAATATGAAGGGGAAAAAACACAGTGGACTTAAAATCTTTGGCTTTCTATCACCACAAGAACAGAAAAATGCACAAAAACACTCAGCAGATATCTTCATTTCCATTCCCTATTTCACTCTCCCCGTTCTTATTCCCGGATTCAGTGTCAGACAGCAACTCTGATGTTTGACAAAAAAGGGATACGGCAGATTGCCCACCAGCCGCATCATGTGCTGCCAAGTGAGAAATACAAGCTTGGAAACAGTCTCGAGATTCCAGCCAGGACAGCAAGGCTCGAAGCATCACACAAGTGACATAACTGCGCGTGGTGGGGAGAGGCTGCAGGGGACAAGGGAAGTTATTGCACGAAACACCTCTGCAGGGCACGCAAAGGAGCTGCTCTCGGTACCAGGCGAGACAACTTAATCATTTAGAATTACCAGAAATAACTGTAGTTTTCTTCCTTCTGATTTTTCATTTTTCACCAAGTCTAACTGTAGAATCCCCCTAATTATGTGAAGCTGAATTTTCCAACGCATTTTTACCTTCCTCCATATGTTCTACACCTAATGAAGAAAAATTAGGTACTGCCAAGCGACGCTGCAACCAGGTTGCGGCGCGTTCAACGGAACAACGATCGCCCTGCATCCAGTTCTCAACTTAGGACTCTTGCAACATCTAAAAAGTTTACATCGTATAAAACACAAGAATCATCTCGTTAACTTGTTCTGCAGCTAGCACAACACAGCATGAGTACATGCAGACAAACACTTGGTTTCTCTTCAGACAGTGTTTAGAAGACAGACATCAGCATAGCTGTTAACACTTTCCTTCAGAAAATATGTTTCGCCTGCCAGCAAACAAACAACAAAATAATGTGTCATATCTGCAAAGAGAGGGAGAGAAATTATCAGGGATTAGCTTTAGAGTGCTGTAAAAAAGTAACAATAATCAGATGCCCGAGATCGCCCACAACACACAGCTAATGTTTATGCCCCATGCCCGCAGTCTTCCACTTCCTTCTGCTCCTTCTCAGTACCTACATAGACCTCCACGTTAAAGGGAGGTTCTCTCCAATTCTGCTATTCAACAACCAAAGAAATCCAACTGTTAGCAGCAAAACTTGCAGTGGGAAAGCTGGTGGCAAACATGACCGCTTACGACGGCTGTGCTGCAAGTATCCTCGCAGCTCTGAATGCTCGTAAGCTACAAAGGCAAGTCAGACAAGCTGGGAAAGAAAGCTGAGGCACGGAGTGGAGATAGAGCTACTTGGTCAAAAACCTTCTCGCGAGTCAAAGAGCACCACTGCAGACAACTTACTCGCTAATTTTAAGTACTAACTGGTTGAAAAAACAAAATCTGGAGGAAAATTCAGTTATCTTTTTGTTTAATTTTACACAGCAACACCGGGTAGGCTTTCAGATTTCAGATTCAGGAGCACAGGAGAAGGAAACTTGAACCTGCAAACGCTATAGGGGAGTATTTTTGAGTGAGATTTGCAAGATCCTGGAAACATTTTTAGTAAGTTCCATAAATTGTACTTCTAATTAAGGCTTAAATTTGGAGACTAAACACCTCTTTATTTGAGGGCAGGGAGGCTTAAATCTTTTTTGTATTAATGCTGAGCTATATCATCTGATATTTTTGCTATGACCAACCTATAAAACCTGTCAGCCTCACTCAGTTTACACAGGGCTCTAATTATGTTTAACTAGAATCTGAATGATCTAATTACTTAACATCTTAGAGCAGAAACTACTGAGGACATCTGGTTGAGCAACTGGCAAAGGAGCGGAGAAACAAAATGCCTGTTCTGTGCCTGGTCCAGAGCCCTTGGAAACAGCTCTCCCACCACAGCCAGACTCATTTTTCCATCCCACCTGAGATTTCTGCCTACCGAAAACAGCCACGCAAGGACAAATCATCCACCGGTTCAGACGGAGCAGTCGGGCAAAGAAAAATTCTCCAAGTGCCACAGGTAGGATGAGAGGACTTTGAAGAAGTTTTTCGTTTTGCTTTGTTTTTCACCAGGTGAAAACCCAAATCGTTCTATTTCTGGGGCTCCTTCTCCCGTGGTTCTTAAGAAAACGAGAAACTGAGACTGCCACGAGCGCTAAAACTGATGTCAGCTCGACTACACCAGCGCCAGCAGGAAGCTCCGACAGCAGCCAGCCCTTACACATTGCACATGTTTTTAACCATCATGTTAGCTGAAGAGAGCAGACTTTAGCAAAACCAGTGAAAACTGCACTGGGGCGCTGTGAAGTCATTCATATTGACAGCACGAAGGTTAAACTGGAAATAACCAGAAACACGAGCTGAAGGATCTTTTTTGGACACGAAGCGCTTTGCTAAAATGGTTTCCATAATGTCAGTCCCGGTCGGAGTCTCTCCCTCGGATCTGGCCATCTGCCAAGGCGATATCGTACTACCTGAGGCCTGTTCAAAGAAAAGGGTGCCCGAAACACAGGAAACTGCTATCGTGACCCACATTGTGCAGACACATTCCCACTTTGATCTCTTTTCCTTGAAACCACAACGTACTGTACCCAACAGATTAACCTGACGTGCTCAGAGAAGAAATAAAACCTGAAAGTTCTGGTTAAAAACCCAGTTAAGGCTGCCGTTTTCCGCCTTTACTTTTGCTTAATGAACAGATGGAAACCAGCAATAACCATCTGTGTAAAACAGCAATAACTGTAGAGCACAATAATTTCACAAAAATACACTAACAAGGTCAGTTAAGTGTTTCTTTAATTGTCTCTTGCCCACGACCTTTTTCAAAGACTTCAGATGAAAAATAAAACCAAACCAACTTGTGAAAGACCCTTTGGCATCTTCTACAGCAGCACAGTTAAATCCTGTATCCTAGGAAAATTCCCATTTGGGAAATGAAGTTCTGCCTTCAAAGATAACCGTTAGTTTTGTATGGATGTGCTCCTCACTTTTCCTGGCGACCTGTCCAGTAGTTAATATCCAGCTTCCACTTTCCACAACAAAATCGATTATCCCTAAAAGAGCAATAAAACTAAACCCTTCCTGCATGTGCAATACAGCAAACATTTGGGAATCTTTCAAGAGCAAAGCCACTCCATTAATAATCCTATATTTTTATATTCCTTGCAGCTGAAAAATCCAATTAAAACATTACGGTGACCTCCTATCAGAAAACCAACTACTGTCACACGGAGGATAAAGTATCAAAACACGCCCGAAGTGGGGGGTCCCTGCAAAAAGAAATGATCCTGTTATAGCTGTTTTACTTCAGTCGCTGGGCTGGTAAAGGATGGCCTAATTCAATAGAAAGATCTGAGATGTTTTTATTAGGTCTCCAAACTGGTGTAACTGACAGTTAAACAAACAAAGCGTCAGGCCTTAAGTCAGCGTTTAGAAAGTAAATTTATAATGAAGAGCTGACAATCAAGAAGCCTTACAAAGAGGCTGCTGCCAACCAGCAACATGTTAAAAACCAGCTACAGAATCAACGTTTCTTACCATTGAAATTAACTTCACAACTGTTTGCCGAAATGATTATAGCAAATAAATAGGGCGTAAAAACACTGTGATATATGACTGCATTTTGCCACGACATATCTAGAAGCAAATAACATAAAGAGCAATGAATGCCCTTAAACAATAGAAGTAGGTGTTTTTTCTAAACCAGCCATGCCTGCTACGTTACCAGCTGCCATTTAATCTATCCGTACAAAAACAAAGTTCACTTAAAAGATGAAAAATAAGGCTAATATCCATCATCTTCTGTTATCAGGAGCTTCCATATTTGCCTACGTGGTCTAAGCCTATGATGTTAAACGTCGCCCTGCCATCACCTTTCACCAGCAAAGGTCCTAGAGGGTATCAGAAGTTGCAAACCCGCAAGGCTTAAGACATAACAACCTTTGGCATAGCAGGCGGCAGCCAAATACCAAAAGCACCTTTTACAACAGTGGGAAAAGACTGCACTGAATGACAAAGCAGGGCTGCTCCAATCTCCGCACTAACTTTTAAGCCTCTGTAGTGAAGTTATCTTTAAAACATGGCACCTACAACAGCTCTGGGGCCTTAGTGCCCACTTTCTCAGATTCTGAAAACAATCTGAACTGCCACGTTCTTTTTTTTAATCCCATCTAAAGTAGGTTTTCACAGCTGCAATTTTAGACTTCAAGGCCTATTTACAGGACAGAAAATCCCAGATAGCGCCATTGATCAAGTTTTACTTAGCATGGTATACGACATGGCACATTAAAGAACTAACTCGTCTTAGGATATGCCAGACCATCTCAGATGCTAATGGACTTTAATTTATTATCTAAAACACACCGATCACAGCAGAGCGTGTGTGAAGTTGTAATCGTTCATGCTGTATTGAATATAGCACCTTAAAAAAAAAAAAAAAAAGCAAGCTCTAGTTTCAAGAGTTTTTGGCATGCAGCACAAGGACGGAGAGAAACACGTATCAGAAGCTACGCAGCAGAAGAAAGCAGCTTTGCAATACAACTTTCCAGTCGGGGATAGACCAAGGCTCCGTCTGCACATATAGAAAATAACTGAAACCAGTTCCTCCTGGTGAGCATGAAAAATAAAGAACAGTGTTTTATACATAGAATCAAGAGTACAGCTTTGTAAGACCATTTCATCTGATTCACATCCCGATTTTAAATAGCCAGGGAGATAATCCCCGATCTTGCAGGGGCTGAGGACTTCGGCACCACACACAGCACCCGTAGCTCAGAGGATCAAGACTTGGGCTGGAAAAGCTTAGCTTCATTACAAGAACATGCAAGGTGATTTCCCACAGACTGATTATTCTCCCTCCCTGCCTTCTTCCTTACCAACCAGATACACAATATCTAACGCTTCTTACACTGAGGGGAAGCAAGAGAACACCAGCTTCAGGAGTTTATCCCTACAAAGTAGCAAGTACTGACTCATTTTTGGATTTCTGCAGAAGAAAAAAAAAAAGAATTTTCTGAGTTTAAGACCAGTAGTTCAGAATATAAAGTATATTTGCTTGAGAAAATGAGTAGGGTGTTGTGAACGGCAACGGATAGATGAGCTGAAGACACAATATTAGCAAGGTGCCCTTTTCCAACATCCTAAGAATTTTGATAGCAAGACTCGATGCCAAAGAAAACGTGGAGAAACCTGTAAGCAAAAGAAAACCAGAGCTCCTGAAAGAGACAGGACAGAGCTGGGAGGAAGGGGAGAGAGGAGAAATCAGTGTACTCAGAACATTTCCCCCCCCCCCTTTTTTTTTTTTTTTTTTTTTTTTTTTTTTTTAAATACATCAAACACTTGTTGTGCTCCCAAAAAAGAAATTAAGGTTACAATTGTGTAAGCAACTCTGTACAAAGGTCTCCCCACAGAAAATCAATTGCAAGACTACTGGCTCCTTGTTTTTAAATGTTTAATATTATTCCATCTCCACAATTAATATTAGAAAAGCAACTATGCTCATACCAGACATACCAAACCAAAGTTATTTGAGTGCTATCAACGTTAACACACACAAAAGTTGCAACATAAAAATAGATGTGCAGTTTGCTGATAAAATTAACATTATCATATTTCAGATCATAGACAAAGGGTACATTTTATTTATATATGAAAATGAAACAAACATCTCTGATAATATGATACCAAATTTACTTTGCCGCGCATATATAATAAAATGTGTAAATACCCAAGTAGAAAATAATTACAGACAAAACACATTACAAGTTTACATTTTATTGAGCTACTCCGATGACATTTATATTTCACATCAACCAAACAAGAGACAGCGTGAAGCTGATTGCAAACACGAGGTAAAGGAAATGAGTGAGCAGCCAGTGGACACGGCAGCGCACCAGCGGGGAAAGGGTCCAGAAATTTGCCTCTATTCCCAACTTCACCACTGATCCACGTTAGAAAAGGCAACTCCTTCCCATCGGTTAGAGGACCAAGACTGCGCATGCGTTAAGAGTTAAGCACCTGGGCTAACGCTTCCCCGGGCCAGGGCCCGCGCGCGGCACGAGGCAGGGACGGAGCTCCTTCGCCCGCGGGAGGCCCGTCGAGCCCCCTCGCAGCGGCAGCGGCCACGCGCTCCGAGCGCACGCGAAACGAGCAGGCAGTCGATATTTCTGATGGCGCAAGTAGACATCTAAATCATAACCTCTGTATCCCTGCTGACTGTCTTAGCCCAAAGGTATCAATACTCAGAGTACAAAACGGCACGGTTTGGATAAAGAATGAAAGGTGCTGCACGGAGGAGGTTCAACCTACCACATCACGTGTGCTCTGCAAATAAGGAGTTGCAGTCTCCAGATACGACTCCAACAGTTTGCATGAAACCACTCAGTGTGTACCTCTCTTCTGCCAATTGCGGGGCTCGCGCGTTGCAATTTACAGTCATCACAAGCCCCAGAGCGCGGCTTGGATAAAAGCCCTCCAAACGACTGGAGATTCTCATTTAACGAGAGCGGTGGAGGCCCGGCTGTATTTCTGAAACAGGGAACTGTTTCAAACTTAGGGCCGCAGTTAGCCAAGGACTGCAGTTTTAAATGATGCAACCACAAACTGCTGAACATTAAATTCAACATTCATATCACTGGGTGCTTATAATGTAAAATTTAAGCAGTCTTTAATATATAAAAAAGCCAAAAGGGAAATTTGATAAACTGCATATTTTGCCTTCAAACACTATCCCAAAAAGCACGCAGGGATGTTTTAAAATAACGGCATATGACTCTGGGTTATACCTCTGTAAGTGTTTGTGGGAAATATTTTCTCCCAGTGATTTGGTACCAATCACCAACACTACCCTCAAGACACCCAGCTGCTCAGGTGTTTCCCCCACATTCATTTCTACTGCTTCCAACAACAAGCCTGAAAAATATCTACAAATGAGCAGTAGTATATCCTCTGTCATGTCTATTGAGAAAGAAAACTAACAAAGGCACAAAAAGACGTAACGATAACTAATTCTTTTTTTATCCACAACACAGAATTAAGTAGTAGGAATAAAGAATAGTGAGTCCTAATCTTTTATCTCCAAGTGCTATACAAAGAAGGGTCAGAAGCATTATCATGTTTTCCAGATGGAGAAATAAATTAGCAGAGGCCGAGTGACATGCTCAGAGGCCCAAAGCAGACCCAGAGCAGAGCCGCAGACAGACATGCATCAACAGCTAACGAGACTGAAACTCCCAACTTATTTCAAAGTCACTATTACCTAGTGACTATCAATCAAACTGCATCTGAACCAGTTAAAGGCTTTGGATGTTAGTATCAGTCCCCACCAAGCGTTACGCCAAAAGTAAGGGAACAGATTTTTGATGAACTGATGCATACCAGTTTAAGCCCACTTTGGTAAGGGAGATCTTTTGTTTTCCTTAAAATAACGTAACAGCAACACCATGTAACCTCGACTACTTAACAGCGATATCAAAGAGGGCAGAAGGAATCAGACTTAACCCATCAGACTCTACTGCTTTCCACTATCTGCAGCACTACATTTCAGCTTTGCAGTTTAGTTTCCATAAAAATAAGCCAGGACATTCTCAAGCAAAAGAAAAGGCCTTTCTGCACCTAAGACAGAGCTAATATGAGTCTCCATTTAAAAAGAAAGAAGTCAAAAGCTATTAAATCACTTTTCAATTTCTTTCTAAGTAAGAGCAATGAGAATGTTTCTACTATATGCAATACCTGAAAAGACAATCCAGCAATTAAAAAAATTATTTAACTCTAACGCAAACATAAAACCTACTTGTCCCAGGACAATTCTATAAAGATCTGCCAGCATGCGCTGAAGCTATACCATCGCCCTGGTATCTGCCGCAGGAATCTTCCCAGGATGCTCCCACAAGAACAGCTTGCTGGTAAACCCCAGGCTATCCTTTTATAACATCCGTGAGCACAGGTGAGCTGGATTTGTTGCAATGCTACAACCACACATTTGTTGGGAGACCCTCCATGCTCCCCAGCTGTGCTGCCGAATATTTATATATGTTCTAAAATAAGCTCTCCTCTTCTCCCAACTGCACAGTAAGAAAGAAGTTTTATTTCCAAGTCCTAGGCTTATGCTGACTCCTTAACTCCTTCCTTTCTTCACCACTTCCCTCTAACCCATCCAGTTCTTAGCCAGTGTCATTTCCCCCCCACACACACACCCCATTTTGTTTTATTTTTGCTTCCCCGCAACATTATGGTCCTCAGTTTGTCACAGATGAGCCACACACTGAGGCTAACATTTCTCAGCAAGGAAAGAGCTCTGTAACATAAGCATCAGAAGTGATTCAGGTCCACCATCATCCCCCCCCCCACACACACACACAGAAATCCCACCGGGACGTGATAGCACACCAGCAGAGGACCATCCTACCTCCCTAGCTCAAGTGACACTTAAGACTTTCAACAGGAATTAAAACACAATTTGGTCTCACCTGCACAGCTGCATGCAATCCGTGTCACGGCACACCTGATCGTTAACCAAATGCAGGATCACTGGATTCAATCAAGTGAAGGGCAAGTCTCCACTGCAAAATTAGTCCAGCTATTTACTAGTACTTTGGCCTAAATTTTCGTATCATTCACAAACAGAAACCTTGTACTGGCACTCCCAGATGCTATTAAGTCCAGGCTTGCTTTATTCATTAAGGTATGTTTTCACAGCAACAAGATCTGCTCTGCACTGGTGTATAAACTCATCTGAAAAAGCCTCTGCGACAGCTATGGCCTACATCATTACATGCCTTAAAAAGCTCAGAGCCAGATCCACAAAGATATGTGGGAATTTAAAGCATCTAAATAAAGGAGCTTAAATATTGGTGTGAATCTGCTTCTGAGCTTTTTGAAGTAAGGGCAATCTTTATCTCTGTTTTTCCAGCACAGATCACTCTGGATCCATAAACCTGATCAGGAAGTGGACAAGTACCAAGCCAACTCTCCTCCCTCCACCTCTTAAAATGAAAGTGTAACTCAGCTCTCACAAGAAACTTCCTTATTACCCCATATGCAGACTGAATTATTCCAAGGCAAGGAAGCAAGTAAATTGCCAGGAAGGCAAATAGCTATTAGAAGACATTAGTCTGAGAGACTCAAGCTTCGAAACTGTGTCTGCTGTAACACATCAGCACGGAACCATCGGGTTCTCTCCCTGCTTTAACACCTTCATACCAAGAAATGAATTCATTCGTGCTGAAATACCTACTCCAGTAAGTCACAAAACTGACCAAGCAATAGCATAGTATGAACTGCTGGATCTTGCTGCCGTCAAAACATGACTCAGGGAACAGTTGTGGATTCAGTACAAATTCTTTACTGCCTACTACTTTCTAAGCAATGCCAGTGTTATCTGACAACAGGGAAGACCACTGTTACATCCAACAAGCTACACCCAACATCCGTACACTTTGTGTTTAGTCTTCTATTAAAACTTAACTCTGCTAACATTCAGTTATTTACTTGGATTTCTATGTTCTTTGCAACCCAAACATTGCAATATATTGTTTTTTCTAATTATAATTAACTACAGAAACAACTGATGTATTTGCATTGTCAAACCAGAGAAAACAAAAACTTGTGAAGAACATATATTCCACAAAATGAGTAAGATTTATCTTATCTTTACCAATTAATAAATCCCATAAATTAAAGATATTAAGCGTTCTTGTAGTGAGGTCTAATTTTCTCTTATCTTTGCTGGTAAGTTCAGCACTACACCTAAAAACCTACACATGAGCACTCTTGCTCTAACCTCTTCTGCCCTAGATGGCTTGTGTTCTGCAAACTATTCCCTCTCAGCTTCAGGTCTTCTTCCCTACTCCTTCACCTGTGCAGGAATATTAATATGCCACTATACTCTGAATCCAGAAAGTGTTGTATTTTTAATACCTTGCCCATGAAGTATGTGGGAAATAGCCCAGCACTAAGATAAGTAAACGGCAAAATGTAAAGAACACATACAAGAGAAACCTAAATACACAAGATGGGAACATCTTACCCTGCTTACATAAAAAGAGCCCGAGTCAACGAGTACTGCCAGCTTAGTGTCTTAAAAAAAAAAACTAAACATGCATATATGTATCTGTTCTTTATCCTGCAAATAAGTATCTTTATTTTCAGCTTTAGTGTGATCAAACTGAAACTTGGGATTAAGCATTTTTCTACATCCACTTTTTGCATTACAAATCAGCTAGCAAATAAAGAATAATTGTTCACTGGAATTTCAGACTGCATATAATTTGTTTTTATAACAAATGTTTCATCCATTACTTATTTCGTATTGTTATATACAGCCAAGTAGTGCAATCTTTGCTCAGAAAAATCCCAACCGTTACCGTATTTTGAGTCCTCATTACTGCATTTTTCAACAGATTATCCAATTAACCACAAACCTGGCGTAAGAGCAGACTCATTGAAACATACCCCACCTCTGCCATGTTTCAGATGGACAGTGTTTCATCTGAGGAACAAGGGAAGAGCAGAAGAGAAAGGTTTTACAAATCCCTTTCCATGGAGCAGGATTCAAGGAATCCTACGAAGGCCAAATTGTCCAGGCAGAAGCGCAGCGAGAGGCCCTTCTTCCAGCACACCACGTACGCTGGATGGCCAGGGACACCAGTCTGACCTCTAGAAAAAGGAAGGCTTTGGCTTTTAAGGGATACGATGATGGCTATCAGAGCAGACTGGCAGCAGCACCCTGCCTTTCAGGTACTGACACCCCATGAAGCTCTCTGTATTGCATCTTCCCGAAGAACTACTGTGCTGCTTTCACTTTGCATCTCTGCTCAGGTGGGGGGAGCAGAAACACATTTGCAGCAGCTAAAGACCCTTTCCTGATGCACCTTCGACTGCCATTATAAATAATATAGTTTCTGTCCTAAAAGTACACAATGCTACAAGTTCTACAGTGACTTGTGTGGATAAACAAAAGTAACATTAAGATGTGATCTCCTGATTGCATTTTTGATGAAGCACGTTAACTCCTTCACTAAAAGCAATTCAGCTTGTGTTCTGGTACAATCAGATCCAGCTAAAAGGATGCCAAGAATTCCACCTGTTTCTAATTAAATAATAGGATAGCTTCGGTATTTAAATGCTACTCATTACTACCTACTTTTTCCAGACTTTGTTACAAATTTTATGTTATAAGATCAGTGATTTACCTTAAACAATTAGTTGCAGCATACAAACAACTAATACTCCATCCTTACTTTAATCATACATGATGCAATAATGGGGTGAGATTTAAAAAAAAAAAGAAGATGAAACAAAGAAAAAGGCATAAGCAAGATTTAGCTTTAGATTTTAACCCCCTAGTTTGACAGTATCAAGTTACATAGCTCCGTTCAACAGCAGTAACTGCATTTGTTTACTAGTATGTGTGCCTGTCCTAAAAAGCTACGATGACATTTTGAGATTCGCGTTTATTGTCAAAACGCTTCAACGCATAGTTCATTTAGTTTTCAGAGAGCATTAACTTTTTCCATTCATCCTGCACGTTCGACTGAGAGCTGAGAATCAAGCTAGACCTACGCATGCAACATCATTAGTCAAAACGGTACAGTAGGACCAACTGTGTCCCCTGTAATACATATATTCACAAATGCCGAACAGCGTCTTAAACAGGAGTGTATGCTGCAGCCATGGGAACATTTGCTTTCTTGGTCACCAGCAGAGGGTTGTTTTTATGGAGAAGGCGATGGTGAACGAGTGACACCAAAAACTACAGCCTTGAAACAGGACCACACAATCCCAGGTAACCTTCATCCTGCATTACGTCAAGCCAAGTCAGATCACACAACTGTCCCCAAACAAGAGATGCAGTTATACCTCTTCAGGGCAACAGCATTTCTCCAACGATTTAAATCACATGTATGGTCATGATAGCCAGGGTTTCCAAGGATCTGTCCTCTCTACACACCATGACTCACTTGCCAGCAGTTATCAAACATGGGTCCTCCCTCAACCATGTGGCAAACGGATGCCGAAATGATGTCATGCTACTTTCAGCATTTTTTTTTTTTTTTTAGGAAATAGAACTATAAGAAAGATAACTAGAAAAATGGGTTAAATATCCAGCTGCATGCATTTTAGGTGCAGTCTCAGGTGAAGAGAAGAGCCGTGTTTGGTACCTGTAGGAAACTGCCCTTTTTGCGTCTCATACTCCATTTGTGAGCAGACCTTTTTTGTTCTTTAATCCAAGTTTTGAATTATTTAATCCTGCCCCCAACTCTTGAAATCTTTCTCCCTATAAACAAGAAGTTATTTAGTGAAAGGAAATAAATAATTAAAAGACTCAGACCTTAAAGAATTCTCGGCTCTGTTTTTAATTAATATTGATACAACCTTGAGAAACCTGCTGCTTAATATTACAAGGCAGGTCGAAGCTCATCAACAGTTAAATGTCTTCTTCTAACAGACCGTAGAAGAGGAAGTTAGAAGCAGACAGCGTGCATGTCATTCTGCTGCCAGAAATATGGGACTAAGCAGTCTCATCCGCAGCTTCTTACAACTTTAAGCATGAAAACAACAGCTTTGAAACCAGCTAGATGCAGAGTTACAGGTGTTCTGCTTGACAGAGCACAGGTGGAACTATGTTAAACATAAATCCTTTCGCTTTTCCCCTGGAATAGGGTAACAAAAGTGCAGACAAAAGCAACTTCTTTTTTTTGTGCCATGCCGTACTCTAAGTACATTAGCAGAAACGAATGATGGGAGGAGGGGGGTACCGCGGACAATTCTGCAAAACTCAACTTCATACTCAGCAATGACAGTTTTTATAGCATATTGCTTCATCTGCAAGTGGGAGTAAATATTACACTACCTCTTCATGCAGATGGGTGGATTAAAAAAATAAATAAAAAGCTAGTTTGAAACAAATTAACTATTCTGCACAGAGATGAAAGGTGATCTCTACCTCCCCGGTCACTCCACAACTCTCCAAAGCCAGACTGCGCACAAAGTCCCCTGCGCACAGACTGCCTCGCGCATCCGCCAAAAGGGGAACAGCCTCAATCCACGCGACGCACAAATAACCAGAAGTCCTCGAACGCAGGTAACGAGAATTGTTCAAACAACCCGGCGCTAGCAGTACCGGAGCGCTTCAAAGGAAACCCTGCGAGCTGCTGAAGTCAGACTGTCACATTCAGTCTGCCAAAACGAGAGGAAGATTTGTACAGTGATACTCCACAACAGGTTTTACAGTATGCACAGAAATTAAATTATGATAAAAGTGAGCTATTTTTTACTAAAAACAGAACAGAACAATCTATCAAAATGCCATTTGGCTGCGTTCATTACATTTTAGAATTTAATTTACAAGATAGATACTTTAGTGTAATATGTTTTAATCAATAAGCATTTCTGAAGGCTTTATTTTTATAGGAAATATTTAGACTTTCTCAACGTTAAATGTAACACCGTGGAAGTGACGTTAGGAGTGTTTATTTTCCTAGGCTAAGCAAGCACAAGCACATATATACAGAGGCAAAAGCAAAAAAACTCACAATTAGAGATGTCAGACCTTGTTTAAGTACATCTTAATTTAATCCATTTTATTTTATACAGTTCTACATCTGGATCTCATTTTCCTGTATTCCTGTCAGTATTCCGGGTCACTATTAAGAACCCTTTCAAGTTAGGAAAGTTCAGCCAAGTCTACCTTAATCCAAAACCTTTAAAAGAAACAATAAAACACGCAAGAAGGAGGGGGGGGGGGAATTAAAAAGCCTCCGCTAAAACGCTACTTCACCCCGCCGCGGCCGGTGCACCTGAAGCCAGAAGGGACCGGGCAGCTCCGGCGCGGCGCGTCCCGCGCGGGGGCAGCGCGGCTGCGGGGGGCGCGGGGGGGGGCCGCTGTGCTCAGGCGGCGGCCGCGCAGGGGCCGGCAGCGCTGCCCGGCGACAGCCACCGCGCAGCGGCGCGCTGCCGGCCGCGGCACCCGCTACGCGTTTGACAACCCCCCCCCCCCCCGGCCTTATCTGCACCCGAGCAATTACGGTAGACGGTGGACGCGCAGCCTCCGCGGGGCGCCGCTCCGCACGGCCCCCCCCCCGCGGGCAGCAGCACCGCGGCAGCGGGACCCGGCCGGGCGGCGGCAGAGGCCGCGCAGCCGGCAGTGATGCCAGCGCGCCCGCCGCCGCCGCGGGACCCCCCGGCCCCCCGGCGCCCGCCCGCTCGCTCACTCACCCGCGCCGGGCTCTCGCCCTCCCGCAGCCCCCGCGCCGCAGCCGCCGGCGCCGCCCGCCGCGGCCCCGCGCCGGACTCCGCCGCCCTCCCCCCCCCCCCCCGTCGCGGCAGCCCCCCGCGCCCTCCCCCCGCGCCGCGGGACCGGCCGCGGCTCCATCCCGCGCCCCCCGCCGGCGCCGCTGCCCCCGGCGCCGCGAGGCCAGCGGGCGCCGCCGGGGCACGGCAGCGGCGCGCCGGGGCCCCCTGCCCGGCGGCGGCGGCAGGCGCGGGGGGGCCGCGGCCCGCGGCGGCCGGGGCAGCGGCGGGGGAGCGCCCGCCTCGCCGGCACCACAGCGCCCCCAGCCCCCGCCGCTCCGCGCCTGCACGCCGAGCCCGGCCGGCTCCCTGCGCCCCCACACAAAGTCCCGGCACTCGGTAAACTTTCCCCAGCTCCCGGGGAGAAACGGCGGCGGGGAGCCGCGGCGGGCGGCGAGGCGGCGGCGGCGAGGCGAGGGGAGGGGAAGCAGCGGCCGCCGGCGCCGCCGCCGCCCGCCCGCCCGCCGCCGCGGCTGCCCCGCACGGCCCGCGCCGCCGCGGGGGAAGGGGAAGCGGCGAGAGCAGCCCGGGACGGAGCGGGCGAAGCGGCGGCGGCCCCGGCAGCGCCGGCTCCGGCGCCATCTTGGGCTGATCGATGAATTGAACAAAGAGGATCAATTTCCGATGGGGCCAGTGATCAATGGCGGGGGGGGGCGGAGGGAGCGGAGCGCCGCGGCCGGGCGGAGCGGGGGGTTCCCTTTAGGCGGCGCGGGCCGGCAGCGGGAGGAGGAGGGGGAGGCCGGGCCCGAGGGAAGGCGGAGAAGGGAAGGGGGGGGGTCCGGCGGCGCGGCCCGGCCGGTGCGGCGAGCGGGGGAGCCTGACCTGCAGCTGCTGTAAATCAAAGCGCTTCCAATATTGAAACATCGATCCCACATTGGCCGCCATCTTGAGACATATTGAGACAGAGTGAGCGGCTGATAGAGAGAGAGGGGCTGGAGTTCAGGAGCCGGGAGGGAGGGGGAGGGAGGGAGGGAGGGAGGGAGCCGGGCGGGAGGGGGGAGGAGGGGCGGGGGGGCAAGGGGGAGGGAGGCAGGCGGGCGGGGAGCGCCCAAATCCCGGCCTGGAGCCCGCGCCCGGCCCGGAACACGGACTCAGCCCGTGCGCTCGCGGGGGGGAGGGGGCGCCGCGCCCGCGCGCTCCCACGGCGGCGGCGGGCGGGGCCCCCCCGCGGCGGGGGGGAGGGGGGCGGGAGCGCCGCCCGGGGCGGGGGGGGGCGCGGGGCGGAGGGGCCGGCGCGGCCCCGGCGCTGTCCGCGGCGCGCGGCCCCCGCAGCGCGCGGCCCCCGCGGGCGGCGGCGCCGGTGTCGCCTGCCCGAAAGGCGGCGGCGCTATGGGCGGGCGGCGGGCGCGGTGCGTGCGGGCTCACGGCGGAGCATCGCGCGGCAAATGGTTCCCGAGCCGGGAGGGGAGGTTGTCAGCGCCCGCGGGGAGCCCGGGTCTGAAATTAGACGTCTGAGTGGAGAGAGTTTGGGGAAACAGCAGTGAAGAAGTGCGTTCGAGCCGGCCTGAATCACTGTGTCCGGGGCGGTACGAATATGTCTGTAAAAGGGATTTATTTAAACGGAGACGGGCACCACTCCTGGGGTTAGTGCCGCTGACCGCCGCCTTGGAGGGGCGACTCGCTCGGGGGCTGGAAGATCCGATCCTGGCTCAGCGCGGCACAGCCATAGAGACAGCGACTAGAAGGATGCAATAACTTACTTGGTTCTAAACAGCGATGTTTCTATAAATACAGGCATTTCCCTTGTTCCCTTCCTGAAAAGCCCAGAACATTTTACCAGGCTCATCTCTTAACAAAATAGCGTACAGAAACAGTCTGAAAATACATTATCCAAAAGAACCCAACAGAAATATTCCTTATTTCCTTACTGGGAAATCAGCAAAATACAGTCTGTACCTGTTCCCACCAAAATCAATAAGCTGCATTGTATTTTTCCAAATACTGCTACTTTCCCTGTTTTGCACTTCATCTAGAAAAGGAAAATACATCTTCCTCTGGGTAAGTAAGTGATTGTAGATTTTCCCTCAAATTGTATTTGATCATCAAGTGAATTTAGTGCTCACTCAAGCCAATGGGTTGACTATCTGAAAATGGCTCTGTCTGTCTTCGCAAACTTATGGCAGAGGCAGCAGCAGAGCAATTGCTACAGATTATTTCCCAATCTGCTGCAGTCTCTTTTGGAGAAGCACCATTATTTCAGCCTCCATCTCCATTTTTTGCTGAGGCTGCTGCTCACAAAGATACTAATTGCGATGGCAGTTTTTATGTTAATGGGTTCCACGTAACGATCAGCCCGACAACTACAGCCCGCCGGATTGTTAGCTGACTGCGCTGGGAATAAAGCTGATGGCGTTTGGGTATGGAAACGCCAGGCCTCCACCTGGAGAGATAGATCGGTGGCTCCGCTAGGTGAAACCGCCCCCCGCGCTGGGACGCCCGGGGCCGGAGCCCCTCTCCCTCCTTCCCTCCTTCCCGGGTGCCCGTGCCGGGGGGGCGCGGGGCCGCCTGCCCCCCGGGAGGCTGCCGGGCCGCTGCCGAGCGGGGCCGGAGCTGCGCGAGCCTCCGAATTGTGACTAACGACGTAACCGGTTTGGGAGCTCTAAAATAAGGTTTTAATCCTGGGAAGCATCATTTCACATTCCAGTGATCTAATCAAAATCCTCTCCTCTAATCTCTCCACGGTCCCCCCTTTCTAGATGAAAGAGGCTGGAGTCGCTGCCTTCGCCCTCGCTCCGCCGTCTCCCTGCTCCACCAGTCTGTTCTGTGTCCAGGCAACTGCAAAGAGACATTTGAAAGACTCCTGCCGTGCCATGGGGATGTTTCTCTTGTTAGTTTGGACTGCAGGTGTGTAAGCCTCGAGGATGAAGTATCACGGTGCTGTTTTAGGTTCGGGGCACACAGTCGTAGTACAATAAATCACATGGCAGTGCTCCGCTTTGAACACACACGCGCAAAAAAAGGCAAAGAAAAAAAGCATCTGACCTGAATCATTTTCTGGAAACACATCTGGTTAAAATCCAAAGTTTTAAATTGAGTAATATTTTAAAATACATTTGGTAGGTATTAAATTACAGTGTTATATCTGGTAATATTTATGATACTAATGTGTTAAGCAGAGGTTTATATCTGTCAAGAAGTATGAATGATTGTCATATGGGGTAGCAAATGAATCCTGATATAAATAATATTTTATGATATTTTTAACATTATTGTAATCTTTTTGCAGGAGTTACATCTTGTCACATTATTGCCAATTTGAAATAAAAGCTGCGTGGCTAGATACTAAAGCTTTTAGCTATATCATTTTGAATAAGAATAAACAGTACAGCTGATTCTGGAAGTACCGAGAAACCTTAAGTGCGCCGGAAGACAAGTGCGGAGTACCTGTAATTCCTACTGTCTTCGGTGCAGGATCAAGTCCCTTATTTGCCATTTTGTGTGGCAGCAAGCCCAAGGAAATCTCGCTTGACAGCTCTGCTCTCTAAGTGCGGTATTTCTTAGGGCTGGATTCTGCATCCTGCAGGGTACAAAGCTCTTGGGGCAAATGGTAATTTGTTTTCTGTTTCTGCTAAAACGTGCCCATGTGAGATGGAAGACGGATCCTTGAAAACTGGGTGCGCCCTGGCAAGAAGGCGGTTAGAAGAAAGTTTCCTTGGATTAGTATGTTTTGAGAAATCAGTCTCATGTGTTTGTCTGAGAGAACCTGAAGTATTTTCTTAAGGTTAGATTTGATCTGTGTAAATGCTAACTTCTTTCAACATGTGCTAATACAATACTGAAAAAGTAAGTACAGTATATTTGAAGTTTATATCTAAAATGATGACAATAACTAAAAGTGCTTAAATAATGCTTGCTACATCCAAAATATTTTTAAATATGTTACTCAGATTTCTTTTTCATTTTCTTCCAGGTATGGTCATCACAGGCACCGTTTTAGGAATTAGAAAAATATCTAACTAAAATTTGTTCCTTATTAATGTCATTGTGTCATAAAATATCACTAATACAGATATTTAACTAACACATTTGCTCTATTGCTTGCACTGGGCCATCAATGACAATTGGTGTTATTATGCTTCACATGTGATGGTCCAGAATATTATGGAAAATGGACCTTTATTGCAAGGGCCCAAGACTTGTCAGAAAAGATTCATTGTCAAAACCGCTCCTCTGGGCAGCAGTCTGGATTCATTAAGATATTTTGGACCATGAGTCCAATTTAAATCACCGGACTTAGGTTTCCATTTGCCTTTGCAAATCTGGCTTATTTCCTGGGCCAGGACACTGTAAATTGAGGTGCTGCTTCTCCTGGGAAGACCGTGACTTTGAGTCTCTTCTCCATTGATTCTGTTGTTTTCTTCCAATTTTCACTTAAACTGACTTCCAAATTTCTATCACAGTTCCTGTAACAGAGGTCCTTCTCCTTGTTCTGCCTCTTCCTGCCTCGCTTTCATGGCTCTCATTTTGCATTTTCTTCAACAGCATCTTGTCTCTGGCTGTCCGGCTCCAGACGTCTGTGCCCAGTGAACAGGAATGCCTCATCCCCAAATCCCATCCTTCTCCCTTGTGAAAGCGCCATTCTGTTCACGCCGAGCAGGATTTGAGAGCTTTCCTCCGTCCATCCATGTTCCACCGTGCCCGTCGCCCAGCGAGACTCCACAGGGATGGCAGAGCATAGCGGTAGACAGTTATCTTATGTTGCTGGGAGATTTAGCCCAAATTAAGATCAAAACCCATATTCATCTTTCAAATCATAATTTTTTCCCAATTATTGTCAGTGACTCTAATTCGGCATTGATTTATATATATTGTGATAGACAGAGGTTTTGCAGCGTATAAATTGCCAGGGGATTTGGCCAGTGATTTGGCCACAGCGACATGTACAGGCTCAGGGAATCCTCTGAGCTGAAAGTGCTTGGAAGCTGGGAGAGTCCTGGGGGGAAGTATCGCCTGCGCCTGCCTGCCCGTCCCAGCGTGTCCACTCGTGGTGACTGGCAGTGAGAGCTGGGTGGACCCTTGCTCTGAACCAGCATGGTGATTCCCATGTTCGTAGGTAATTTGCAAAAGTTTTAGCACAAATCATATAGAAAGAGTTATACGTGACTTAAGCATGGAATCCCAGCTACAGCATAGTCCCAGATAGACGCTGGAAACTGGAAAAGAAGAAAGCAATTCCCATAGAGGGCAGGGAAAACAGCCACAATTAAAAGCAAAGTAAATTTGGGCTGTGTGGTTACTTGCTCTTTAACTCTGAAGATGTTCATAAGTGTCCTGCATAATCCACAACAGATCTTCCTGCAGGATTTGTGGATTAACCCATACCAACAAAAACGTGTGACGACATTGTAGTGGTATTCTCTGCCACGTGCAGTAGGAGTTACCGAAGACCCCAGTAGAAAGGCTATACCGATGTGCCTAATGAATTGAGTCGGTCTTTCAGGCTGAATATGTTCACAACATTTCTGTTAAATAACTGCTTCTCTTATGGCATATTCTATCCAGATGCAAGGTCATGTTTTGGCCAGCGCAAGTAATAACAATACCCATAGGCAATCAAAAGAATTAGAGAGGAAAAGGACCTATCAGATTATCCACTGCCTGTAGCTGGCAGTGAGTAACAGTTTCATACCGAGTATACGCAAGTTTATGGTTCATACCACTTTTAATTTGTAAGTGTTATCCTTTCTTCAGTGTGCAAGACGGTATCAGAGTGAGCTTTCTGCTGGATGGGAAGCGTTTTGAGCCTCCTGGTGCCCTTTCCCAGCTAGGCAGGGCACGCTCCCACGAGGACTTTTCTGCCTGACCTGTGCTGCTGCTCTTTTGATCTGGGCATTTATCTTCTTCATCCCTCAAGGGGCTAGTAGACAAGTGAGTAGGTTGTGTTCCCAGGCAAAATGCCCACTTTATTTCCCCTCGCTTGGAACTTTTCTCTTATTTTTCCCTCTAGTTTTACCAGTTTCTATTAGGGTTTTGGGGTTTGGGGGGGGGGGGGTTTGCACATCCCTTTTCCTGGTAATTAGCACTTTTTATTCCTACTATGACTCTCCTCACCTGCTTCGTATAGTCCATTCCTCATTCAAGTCCTTGCTCTTCCCAGTCTCTCCCTTCCTGCTGGGCCAGGGACCCTTTTGCGCTGTCCTTGCTCCGCTGCTAGCTCTCTCCACCTCTGTCCCTGCCAGGTGATTCTCCCAACTTGTACAGATTCTCAGATACAATATTTCACATATTAGTTATATAAGGCTGAAACCAGCCTTCGTTTAAATGCCCTTTTGTTTTCCAAAACTCAGTTTGGGATGGTTGTATTCTGTTTACTTTGCGTATGTTCCCCACGTGGTAGGAAGCCGGTTTACAGAGTCTAGCTCTGGAGGAGAGCTTGAGCGACCTGAATTCAGTGACTGTCACAGATCTCTCCTGTGGCATTAAATAATTTGCTGAATCTTGCCTCAGTTTCTCCCTTTTGTACAATAGTTGTGGTCACAAGAGATAAAAAAATCTCCTGGTGACTGAGACACACTTGTATATTGGGGCTTGCGTAAGAAGCCACCTGCAAGAAGCACACAGCAGAAAATATAAATATGCAGCTCCAAGCATACGCTCTCACCTGCCCTTTTCTCTTTCACAGGGCGTATGGAATGTGTGAGTGCAAAACCGATCCTATATTGGAAAAGAAAATAGAAAAAAGGTCTTCTTTCACTTTCCAAGCACAAATGCTTCAGATGGCAACTCCGCTCCTCCATCCCCTCTGTGAAGGGAGGAAGAGCAAGAATAACTCACTGCTCCCTTCTCTAGCTGCGTTTTCTGGTGTCTCTCTGGCACTCGCTCCCTTCTCTGACTCCGTCCGTCATTCCCAGCCCTGTCCCATCCCCACCCCGTGGCTGTGGCCCTGGTGGTGCAGCCGCTCTCCCCCGTTGGTGTCACACGCTGGCTCCAATGCTGGTGTCACAGGAGAGGTGTCCACACCTGGGCCCTGCTGCAGGACTCGTGGCAGGGAGGCTTGCGGCAGACGGTGTTCTGGGACAGAGAGACGGGCATGTATGGCGATGGGCAAACATGGAGACAGGCAACACATCTTCCTTGTGCACCGGTGCAAAGCAAAACCCTCCACGTGGGTTAGCCCCCCTGGGCAGGGCTATCAGGGCAATCGGGAAGCTGGAGAGGAGAATAAGTGAAGTACCAGACGCAGGGACTGGAAAACCACTGCAGAGAAAAGGTTTTGCTAACTTTTCATGTGTGGCACACATTGATGGCTGTGATGCACAAATTCTCAGGGAAACACCATCTACCTGCCCCCAAATGCTGCAGAACTCCCCAGGTACTTTTGCCATTTCGGCTCTTCGGTGTGGTGGAGGTCAGCGGGAGGACTGCTTAATAGCTGGCTTTGGGATGTCCGAGGTGATTCTCCTTCAAATAAGGCATATGAGGTTTCATTTTGGGAAGCATGTCTTTCCTTAGGAACACAACTGTGACTTCGATGGCACCGTGATGATTTCTCCAAGCGCAACAGTGTTTGTGGTTGTTGGATATGAATGCTAGGGTAGAAGAAACAGGAATTCTGGATTCTGAAAGGGAAAAAATAGACACCCTAAGAGGAAGTCGTAAATTCGCTGCAGCCACCAGAAACTGGCAAAACTGATGCAACGTCCTGCAAGAAACGCTTTAGTGTGGAGAACCTCCTTGAAGGGAGTGTACCAGGTTCCCATCATGATGCAGCTCCCACATGAAAGCCACTTCGAAACTATGCAGAGCAGCCTCTGGACTGCCCCGATTTCCATGCTCGGCTCAGCCAGCTCTCACAAAGGCAAGCATATGGCAGGCACACACTATACCCGGCTCAGCACTAGTATTTCTGCAGGCGCAGTGTATGAAGGCCATGGTTAGAAGGTGAATATCCGTAAAGGTAAATGGTACACTTGAAAATGAATCACAGTGCTCAGGATAACGTATCAAACTGCTATTTGTTTAGTAACGTATAGGAAAAAAAATCTTTTTTCTTCCCCTTACCATTGCATTGTTTCCTATTTGCTGTTTGGGTGGTGATGGATTACTGAATAGTTACAAAAAAATCCATATAATTTTGTGTTTTCAAACGTTACCTTCTCCTTAGAAATAAACAGCTCTCACCTTACTTGGTCCATGATTCTCCACAGTTATATCATAGCCCTTGTTTACATCTGCTTGGCATCATCCTAGACTGGGGCTTTAACCTGATGTAAATCCAAAGAAATTATGTGGGAATTGATGGCGTCACTACGAATGTCCATGGGTGTAGGCTAGTGCAGGCCATAGCCTATTCATCTCGTTGTGCTCTTTCAGTAAATAACAAGCTGGATTCAGCCCAACAAGAGTAAAACAAATTGAAAACATTCTTAAAGAGAAGAGGTAAACGGGTTTACAATGTAATAACAACATTTTGGAGGGTTGTCTCCAAGCATCCAGGTTTCAAAAGCACCAAAGTACATATAAAACATTCATTTACCATGTGCTTAAGTGCCGTGCTGCGTGTGGCTGGCTGCTGAATCAGGGCCACGTACCTAAGACTGACTTTCATGAGACAATTACATAAAAAAATTTTTAACTGCGAGGAGGAGAAAAATGTTCAAGGGCAGCCAACCTGGAGGAAACAAATATAATTTAATTATGTGAAGTGTTTATAAATGCAGTTTATGAACATGTATGAAAGCCAGTAATTCTTTACTTTTCAGACTGTAACTGTCACACAGAAAGGAAACAATCGCTTATTTATCTTTTCCAAGGCTTTTTAGAGAATACATTGCAGTTCAGATATTTATTTTGACCTTTTAGTCCTTTTTAACAGCTCATTGTTTTGTTGATTAGTCCTGATTAGCAATTTTTATGTGCGCTCCTTCATTTGTGATTGATAGAAAAATATTTACCTGGTTTACCTGGAAGTGGAAATTTATTTCAGACTTTGTTTGAAATTTTGGACTTAGTTTTAATATACGTGGGTTACTGAATCAGACCCATAAGCTTTGCTTTTTATTTCTCTTACATCACCAATATAAATCTTAAGTGACTCAGAATGCCTGGAATTGCAATAATGTAGTGCAACAGAACGGCCTATCAGGCTTCATAAATAGATCAGATTAATGCATAAATCTAATTTGATATTTTACATTACTGGGCTAATATTTTACAGATGTAATGCCAAGTTGTTAAGTAAATGAAATTCATGGAGAGTCCAATTCTGAAAGGATTACTCAGGCAAAAATCCCTGAAGTCAAAGGGAGTATTGCCTGAACGCAGTCTGCAAAATTAGAACTAGAGCCATATTCCCAAAACAGAAAAGCAGATTTATCTTAGAGATCTGCCCATGAGTTGAGTTCTTGTTACAATGAAAGATATATTGGGAAAATGAACAAGAAGGTAACCTGAAATATAAGGAGAGACTGATAAGATCGCGCCAACCCTGAGCAAGCACTTGTGTGGTTGGTGATGTCAACAGAAGCCCAAGCTGTTTCAATAAACTTGTTCATAGTTGTCCTATACCGTGTTTTATATACTGAAGTACATAGATCACGTAAGAGTTTAACAAGAAAAGGATTCATATTAAATTTGCACATAAAATGCCTCTATGAAATACGTGAAATGCTTTTCTTTTTTTATATGATGCCAATAAAATATCGATCATAAAACTCTGCCCTCCTGCTCCTTTATATTCAGTTTCAGCTGATGCTTTGTGTTTAAAGTTTGACTTCGTGATGCTTGGTAGATATAGTTACGGGGCAGTTCTAATTGGTGAAGAAAGACCAATGCTCTGCTTGCTTACTGAGGGGAAAGAAATCAGGAAAAATCAGGAAAAAGCCCAGCAGAATCAATGAAAAGTTGCATCTGTGCAAAATCAGAGGCTGTTGGGCCAAATCATATAAAAGGCTGCAGCTCCCGTGAAATATGCGGTATTGCATCTGTTTATAGCAGCTCAGGATCTGGCCCACGGACTTGGATGGAGCTAACCCAGAGATGATTTCTGCCCTTTATCATGAGTTTGCTCAGTGTTTTGCATTGTAAATTCTCCTGACTGCTGCTGCCAAACTCAGCTCCCTGATTCACAGTTTCGTACTCTGAGTGTGAACCGATACTGGTGGCAATCCAAGGGTAAAAGAGTGGTGAGTATAAAGCACAGAGCTGTAGCACGGATCTGCGAGGAACAGCTTGACCACAGAGGAAGTTATTTGCACAAAAAGTATTCAAACAGATATGCACGGTTTACATGTGTTTGGTAAATCTTGTCTCAAAACTAAAACCAGCTGTATAGTATATGGAGGCCCTGATCCCCAGCTCTTTCTGAGCAGCATTTCATACGTTGGGATGATGCATTTTAAGTCACTTTTTCCATCTTTAACTCGGTGACTGCTACGGATTGAAATACGAGGAATGTGATTCCCCTTGCAATTTGTAGCGGTTGTCAGCATCCTCAGGTAGCTGATGGTAGCTCCAGCTCTCCTGCGCGTGGGGATATTCCTCTCGTGACCCCTTCCCCTTCACCAGCTCCATCCGCAGCCTGGAAACAGAGTACAGCAGAGAGCCCCTGTGGTGGCTTGGGGGCACGAATGGATCCTTTCAAGCCAAGCTGATCCTTCCATGCCAGCATTAGGGCAACAAGCAGGGACTAGCAGAACCCTTAAAGCACCATTCTCACAGTTTGCCCTATGTGATGACAGTGAAATCGATTGAGCTGCTCCTAGTTCACGCTGAAACGAGAGGAGAACCAGGCCTGAAAGCTAAATTTGCATGCAAGATGAAGAAAGTTGTAGATGCAAGCAAGATCTTTTTCCTTTTTTCCCCCCTGTGTGTGTCTAACTATGCAACAAATTTTGTAGCTGAAATTTACATACTTCTTGATTCATGAAATTATGAGCAGCTGCTATTTTGCTACATTCTTAAATTGAAAAGGCAGCGAAGAAAAGAACAGACACATTAGGCAAACTCCATCTGCCCCTCATGTCTATCACTTTCCTTCACTCTCTCCTTTGCCAAACAGGATACAATGGCATAATCAGATGTCTTGGTTTGCCTGGGAGAGTCCCCAAACTCATGTAGCTGTCATCTAAGACGGGATTTTTGTTTTTAAGACAACTTTAACAGTTTCCCGTTCGCCCTTGAAATATATATATATGTGTGTGTGTGTGTGTGTTCAGAGAAAACCACAGAACACTATAGATCTTCAAGAAGAGAAGATCCTTGCAAATCGCTTACAGGCTTTTGGAAGTTCCTGGAAGTCTTCAGACACTCATTCTTAAGGGTTTTGAAGATTCTGTGAAAAGATCACTTAGATTTAATACGCTTTCCTATTTTTATTTTATTGCTTGAATCTTTTTATTCTAAATATGGAAGTGGAAAGATTTGGGGTGTGAGAGGATAAAATATAGCATCAAGAATTAGGATATATGGATTTTACTTCCAGCTTTTGCAATAAATCTCTGAACAAATTCAATCTACAGGTAGTTCTCCAAAGAACTTAAAATTTTACTCCAAGCATCATGGAAGGGAACCTCAATCCCGTCTGTGGCATAGTTGTAAACAGCCTGGCCCTTTCTTTGCACTAAATGCCACTATACAAAAACCACTGCATTTCATCATGATATAAATGTTTTAATTTCCCCTTTTTGAATTAAAAGATGGAAGCTCAGAATTTTAAACCTATTTAACACCTGGTTAAACACTTAACACACTAGTAACAGCTGAGTGCATCCCTGTTAAGTGAAGTTTTTTTCCTTTTGTTGCCCCACTTAAGAAACAGTCATTGTCATTCAGTCTCATTAACATAAATAGGTTCCCTAGGAGATGTCCCATTAAAGTGGCCATCCCTATTAAGCATGTCCCAATTAAGTAGTGTTTATTGTATGGCAGGTTCCAGACCTCAAAGCAGAATAATTTTCAGTTCCTAGAGGGAAAAAAATAAGTCAAAGAAATTACATATTTAAAAAAGGCTTAAATTGATACAAACTGATAAGAGCCCAAAAATGAAAAATGCAGGCTGACACTTCACCCTTTTGTTTACCCTGTAATGCAGCTTTTCTGGTTTTGAGTTAAGAATGTAGCCTACACCCTAACTATGAATTTCTTGGCTTTGATTTGATTGTGTCATAACTTAATGTTTTATGACTTACAATCACATTAGTCATAGGAGTCACTCAAGTTTAGAGATGATGGAAAAGACACACAGGATAGACAAATCCATACTCACAAAGACTATAATCTTGCAATTGAAATGGTGGGCTGGGACCCAGGAGATCCAGATTCAGTGTCCAGGCCTGCTCCACATGTTTCTGCCTCACTT
Organism: Dromaius novaehollandiae; assembly: GCF_036370855.1. Taxonomy (NCBI): domain Eukaryota; kingdom Metazoa; phylum Chordata; class Aves; order Casuariiformes; family Dromaiidae; genus Dromaius; species Dromaius novaehollandiae. The sequence goes on from NC_088116.1 coordinate 8,535,229, forward strand.
AGATCAAAACTCTGCAACTCTATACACAATGTTATTTATATACCTGAGCAGATATTTACATGTTTTTTGTACATATGTAGATTTTAATCTATTTTGCTCTTTTCTCAGTCAAGGTGGATTTAAGTAGGGAGCTTATTCAGAGTGCTAAAAGACAAGCTCTGGAAAATCTTCCTACGCTGCCTAAAGATGACGCTACTTTCAGCTGTCTGCTGCCACAGGCTACCCCTTATCCTCCAAACAATATTAGTGTCAGCCACTTCAGCGTAAAATCTGGGTGCTTAGCACAAACCTACCTTCACAGGCAGCTGAAACTATTTGCCTAGATTTTGTCTTTAAGCAGTGGCAGTGCAGGCAGGTTTCTCTTGCCTTGTTATTCTACCATGGGAGGTAACCTCCAGTGCAGGGACTGAACAGAGAACTAGGTGTAATGCCCTCCCCAACAACCGAAGAAAAGCTTAGCACGCTTACACTTTCAGCGAGGGCCTTTGCACCTCAGTTTTTACCTTGCAGAACTAAGACAATAATTCCATCTGTTGTGCATTTAGTTTATTTTGGCCCTAATCCTACAACCTTTCCTTTCTGTGAAGAAGAAACTTGCACCTGGGCAGAGTTCGATAAATATATGAAACATATTTGTGTTCCAGAGCCATGAACCGAAATCTCTCTATGGCAGGACCCACCTGGTTCTGTAGGCACAGCCCACGGTACAGGGTCTGGGCTGAGACTTCCAAAAGTTTCTGCAGGACATCTAATAATTGCAGTATGGCAGATGCAGATCTCCTTAGTAAACAGAATTTTGGTTCTCACACTGTGATGCCTTGTTTGCATCACTTTTTTGGTGCTTCTGGGAAACAGACAGCTTGAGTTGTCCCAACTTCTTTCCTTTATTTCCACACTAACCTCCATGAAGAGCAACGGATGTGCATTCATACCTCAATACCTGTGCAATAATTCCTTCATACCTTAACCTCAATAATTGCTTTTTTGGAAATCTCTGGAGTATGACTTCATACCAAAAAGCTGTGATCTGTACAATGGTGCACACGTGGTTCACACAGTTAAAAGAGGAGCTCTGAAGAAGTTTGAGATTCCTTTCTTTTATGAGAGGTGTAGTACTTCAAAATGAGGCTGTGTGAGTAGGTGGTAAACTTTCTTCTGGGTCACTGAGTAGCAACTGGGTGCTTTGAAACATCTCCCAGGAGCCAGGTAATCTGCGGTTGAGCGATGCAGATGTTCTACTGTGGTCAAATCAGAAAGAAAGACTTCTATCCTTAAGGCAGTAGGGTAATTATACTTGGTATCCTGATATCTTACTTCCAGTAAATAGGTGCAGAACAATGTGGCTTTGTAGTGCCCATTAGTAATATTAGTACTTGGCAGCAAGAACCTCTTCTATGAGAGAGTATTTATAGGTATACAGTTTACTGCAACACCACATCACTATGTGCCAGAGAAACGGTTAACGTTATTCAGAGGTTCATCTCAAAACTGAAAGACCTAGATTTATAGAAGCCTTAGAAGTTTGTATGACTGGGATGGAAATCTCACCAGAGAAAGCTTGCACTGTTGTTTCTTAGCATCTCTTACTTCAAGAGAAGAGTTTATGTTTACAGATAAGCTAGTTCATATTTCTGCAGAAAGTGCAAAACCAAAACCCCAGCTCCAAAGCGCTGCGGTCCTTAAAGGAAGTTCAAGTCTTAATCCAGACTAGTGCTTGGTTTTTAAGGTCTTCTCTAGTCATCTTTTCTTTGTTGAGTGGTGATACTATTACTGTACTTGCTTAAGCTCCAAGTAGATGTTGTGTCAGCATTTCTAGTTTGAAACCATTTTTCTCAGGAGTTGGGAATTTGGCCAAGACTTCCAAAGCTGGTGCCCAAAGTAGCACATGAAAACTCAAACGTGTCCCAGTGCAGAAAGCAAAGCACAGCAGCGTACCTGTGTAGAGACTTAAGTAGATTCTTTTGGCTCTGACACAAATCAACTGCAGGGCACTTTGACACATCCCAACCTTTCAGAGTGTATTTTTTGAGCTCTGCTCATTATCTGAGCTTCCATTCAGACGCTCTCAGCACAGATGCCTTCCTCATCAGCTCTGCACTAAAACATACAGTAAGTGAAATTCTGCCATATGTTAATACATATGTTTCAGTTTCAATAAGCATTCAATGCAGGGCTGTTTCTCTCTCTCTCTCTTTTTTTTCCTCCTTTTCCCCCAGGGAGTAGAAATTACAGAGTTTATACTATTATCTTCACTTTCTATTTAAATATTCTACTGGGCTTAAATAAACTAATTAAATTAAGGTTAGCTATGTGCAGCATAACCTGTCACATCAGTGGAAATATATATTGATTCTTAATGGTTCAGCATTTATCTGTTTGGTCCAAACCAGCTGGAGATGGCAGAGTCAAACTGTCTGAGACTCGCTGCGATGTTGTAAAATGATGGAGAGGCAGATAGCCTGGAGAAAAGGTGTAACCAGGATTTTCACTTCATCCCCACCTCAAATTTTCCCATCTGGCATATCACAACATAATAATGCAAATGATGTCATCAAACTGGGAAAGAGGATCTGAATGGGGTAGTTTTCTCCTTTACTGAACTTTGTAAGCTGGCCTCAGATTGTAATTAGCAAGTGTCTACAGTTTATATCTGGCAGAGGCTCAGTCCATTTTCCATGGGCTGGAATCAAACTGTTCAGCCACGATGATGCTTTTTGTTTGTTTGTTTGCAAATAAACTCTTGGAAAGACACCGGGCACATTATGAGATCTGCAGATCAGCTGCTATGCTCAAGTATACGGCTTTTACTTTTATCAGCGCAATATCTCTGTGTAATGCTTTTGATTTAAATAGAACTACCCTAGACTTGCACCATTGTAAGAGCCAAATTAGGCCCTGTAACTCTAATACACAGGCTTGAAAGCATCCAGGCAGTTATGAACAAGAGCAGCATTTGAAAGATATAACAGAGAAAAACAAGCCAAAAAAAATATTCAACTTACATCAGCTTTGCCTGCTGAAGTGTCTGCTTTACAACTAGAGAAACATTTTAGGCAAACCCTCAGCTCACAGAAGCTGGCACAGCTTTGTTAAAAATCAGTGGAGCTTTGCTGATTTATATCAGCTGAGAATCACTATCTGCCCCAATGACAAAATGAGGCATTGAAACATAGTGGGAAAGCAAGAGGGTTTATCTATAGTTACAGCATTAAATCAGCATCATAAGATAAACTAATTCTGGCCTCAAAACTTTTGGGGGGGAAAAAAAAAAAAGGCTGCCTATGGGAATACAGTACTGACTTCTCTCTCTCAGTGTTGGCTTCTGATCACTGTGCCAAGACTGGCATCTTCTCTTCCCTTAACAAATCAGCATGGCTTCTGCAAACTCTTCATTGACTGCCAATGCTGTGCTACCAATAATTTACTACTATTGAGAAACTTCTCTGCTTTCACTCTGCACAAGTGAGTTTGCTCCTACATGCCTGGATTTGTTCAGTTACATACTTTATGAACATTATTAAAAAGAATCAAAGGATTCTTTTGGGTTCATTTTTCATAAATGTCTCAAGCATTTGATAAATAAATAATCTTCTACTGAGAATGGGCATGAATTCCCTAAAGACCCAGAGGTGCAAGCAGCTATGTGCCAAGCCCAGCTCTCCTCCAGGGGGATGTATATATCTATATACCTGTAATTATAGGCTGATAATTATATAATTCACTGTATGTATATCATCATTTGTGAATAACTGGGTAAGCTGGCAACATAGAAGGGCGGGACCATATCATAAGCTAATAAAAAAAAGCAATTATATTTCTTTCTGATCCAGTTCTCACCTTCCCAGTGAGATTGGGGCATTGTGCAATAGGTGAGAAATGAGGAACCTCAGAACACTTGGAAGCAAGATAAGCATCCAAATGCCTGACTGTGTCATTCAGAGCTCAGCTGAGCTGTTTCAGTCAGGAAATTATGGGCTGCCATGGGAACAAAGGTCCCTTCCCAGATTACCAAAAGGAGTCTGAAGTGGGTCAGAAATGTTACAAGAATAGGCCTTTTAATGGCGTTTATATTATTTCTCAGGTTAATACAAGTTTGAATCTAAGCACTAAGGCTACCATGCGAAATTACATTTCAGCTTTATGCAATATCGCCTCACTGTATAAAAAATTCGCCCCCAAAAGAGTCCCAGAGCAAGGCATCGCTGCAGTCTTGCACAAGTCAGCTGCTTTCTCATTTCTGTCTTGTGCTCGTGTGTCCATCTTACTGTAACGGTCACATCTAGCTTTAAACTAACTTTGCAACTGTTTAAATAATAGGGACCATTTGTGATCTGTGTTGATGCAACATTCTGCAGAAGGTGCTTTTTGGTGCTGACACCCCAGACTTCACAAAACGTCATACATACCCTAAAAATATGATAAACTATGAGCAAGCATTTTTGTTTTCTAATTCATAGCGTTCATGCAAGTCTGTAATTCTTTTCCGAGATGCCCAGCAGGGTGTCCCCAGTTGAACCAAATATTCACCCACTATCTTAACACTGAAACCCTTGGGACTGCTCATACTCTTAAAAGCTTAGAGACAGTGCCCAGTATCAGGGTAGGATTGAGCCTCTAGTATATAATCCAAAACTGAACAAATCCAGGCACGCAGGAGATAATTTAACCGTGCAGAATGAAAGCATAAGTTTCTCAATTCTGGTAAATTATTGGTGGTGCAGCGTTAGCAGTCAATGAAGTGCTTGCTGAAATTGTGATGATTTGTTAAGGGAGAAAGAGAAGCCCGTCCCGGCAAACAAATTCCAGGCCATGGCAAAGAGAAAAAGCCCGCATTGTACTTACACACACAGTCCTTCCTTAGAGCTCTAAATGAAACATAACTTTTTTCAGAGGCTCAGATGCTGGAAACACAGATCAGCCACATTCTCTCCCCCATTTATTACAGCGTTCTGTCACTGTGTCGCTGGCTGTAAAGCAGACAAAACTGCTAGGCTGCTTTTTCTCTGTGAAATGAATATGACTGGAGCGGGACCAAGCTCTCCACTGGGGCTGAACTGGTTGTCTCAACTCACACACTTAAGGTCCTACCCAGCAGAAATCAAATCATTATCAGCAGATAGTTTATTTGTACTGGAGTCTCTTTGGCTATTACACAGTCATAAGTACTCTACAGGATGCTTTTCCTACTACTTCACTGTTAGCTCCCTTGCTCTGAAACCAGGAAATCATAAATTAAAGGGGGCTCCATTCTAAAGATACTGCTTCTGATCCAGCAAAACATGGAAGCATATTCTGAATTTAAACATTCAAGTATTTCTATCAGCTTCAGGAAGATTGCTCATCAGCTCAAAGTTAAGTGTGTGTTTGGTACTTTGCTCAGTCAGCAAAGCTGATGATTCAGTTCCCTTCAAAAGCTGAATGAAGCTTGAGATGAAGTTTCAGGTTTGGGTGACCTGTCCTGCACTTCAGGAAGGTGCTGGGAGGGAGACGGCATGCTGGGAAGCAACAAAGGTGTCAGGGTTTAGGAAATGTTGAGACTCGCTCACCTAGACCGTAACAAGCTTGTAGGACTGACCGCAGCTGTACCTGCAGACACGTTCCATATATTTCATTCATTCGCTTCTGAAAAGCTCCCTCTTGCAGGGAAGCTGTCCATGTTTGGTTTACATCCAGACTTTTGTGTTCATGCTTATGTGTCTGTGTGTGCAAAATAGAACACTTTAGCCATTTCTGAGTTCCGCAAGACTGAAATAAATACGTTTTCCCTATTTTTAGAGAAAATTACTGGCATGCTTTTCTCCACCACACACATAACTCATGTATCTGAGAACTTTGAAATCTGATACTTGTCATGTAAATGGTTCTCATTGAGGAATATGTCCATAGCCTCTGTAGGAAAAAATCTTGCCTGGATAATACTGAAGTCTAATTGACTGAAAATTGGCTACTACATGCAAGAGTATTTCAGTGACTTAAAAAAGTCTGTGTGATAATTTCTACAGTGGTGTACTGTCAGTTCATATGGTAGTTTTTAAAATATCTCTTTTAATTGAATTTTTTTTCTGTTTAAGTCAATAAGCACAATTTGGCCCAAAGGACATAGAATAGCTTAAAATCTTTCAAAATTGTACATACATATTTGTATGGTAGTGGCTTAAGTACATGCTTAGAGGCCCCACCGGAGTCAATATGATACATTACAATACGCCTAACGCTAATTATGCACTGTGCTGAAATAGGGCCTGGGTATTCATGCTTCTGTAAAACACTGGTTTATGTTCCCTTCTGTCTTCAGGGTGGTACAAAATGCTATGTCAGCTGAGAGCATTCTTAGATAATACTTACACTTTTCTAGTGCACTGTAGTCAAGGATCTTCATAGGCATTAATGAGTTTACGCAAAAAATGAAAAAAAACCCAAACCCTCTATAAAACAAGTTAAGAAGTCATATGACAGTATACAACCTGGAGAAAAAATCAGCCTCAGCTGATTAAGAAGGGTTTTCAAGTGCATCCCAAGTTTTATTTGTTCAAAGATATCCAGTTAGATTTTCAGAGATACTAAACATCTTAGAGCTCCTGTTGAGTTTATATCATTAGTAATTCCTAGAAAATATATGTAGTTACAAAAAAAGTGCAGTTCTACTCTGAATAAGGGACAATACGCATTCTCTTATACCGATGTTTTGGGTTTTGATAGTATCATTACCAAACATACCAAAATTTGGAAACAAAAATTGGTTGTTGTAGAGCCAATGCAGCTCTGGAAAAGTGAGATGGCATCTGCACATCTCCTGTCTCAGGAGCAAAGTTATTACTGTGTTCTACTCAGATACATCTGTTGCTTTTTAGGTTTCAGCTGTCTACCAGACGGTTAACCAAGTCTGGCTTCATTCACTCATTTATTAAATCATGTATTCAATAAGATTGTTCAGTGAGGCCAAATCGACTTTGTATAGCACTAACAGTTCAGTACTTTTAGCAGAATAAAAGGAGTAAGAAATAAGTACTCAGGAGGAATAATTGTGTTTTGTACTAAGTTCTCCTTGCACTTCCCTCCTGGGATGGCAAGAGAGAATGATAGAAATCTATCTGTTCCCAAGGTGAATGCTTGAGAATCTCATCTTAATAGGGTGGGGGCATTGCTAGATGGAGAAGGTAAGAAGTTTCTTGAATTTCTGAGGGCTAGTCTGGGCTAATTCCTTTGTGCTTGTCGGGAGGTATCAATTCCTGAAAAGGGAGTTTCCTTTTTCCTTCCTATGACTAGTCAGGATGGTGCCTACACACTTAACATATCTACATATGGGCTGACTTCCCCGCCCGCTTGGTGCCTACTGGCCCCACTCCCTTATCTAATCAAGGTTCAATCAAAGTTAATTAGGGATCTAGCTTTCTATTCCTAGATTAGGAGTAGAGCAAAAGAAGCTTCTGGGCATATCTGATCAAGGAGCTGATCTATGTTATAACTATGTAATAACTGGCATGACTGTGTAATTACAATACAGCACTATCTAAGGTTACATCATTATCATTATGCTTAACACTAAAACAAAACGTCGTTATCATGATTGGTGTCAACACATTTGTGATATGCCACCCAGGGTGATGAGGCTATATACGTGTCACCCAAGCCCCACTTGAACCTGAAAAAGCATTTGTTCCTGCAGATATGGCAGAAAAAGAAATATGTGGGACTTTCATTATTTTGTGTTAAATTTACCTTTCCTTTTCAGTCGTCTTCTCATTGCTGCCTTGGCCAGACTTCTACTTGTCAGTGAATATACTGGTTATGGAGTCACTGAAAGATAATAGAAACATAATCTGCCTATGTATGTCTACAGTCCATTTCCATAGGGAAGTAAACTTTGAAGTTCCAAGAGCAGAGTTAACTCCACTGCATTACAGAGAAAACATAATTTTTATTCTTGATTTTCTGCTTAAGTAGGTGGCTTAATGAATTAATAGTTATTTTTAAAAAGTAGATGCCACAAAACATATAAGAAGTGCAATTCAGCTGAACTAAGGATGCTAGTGAAAATACCAGTTTGCATCTTCTGATTCTCACTGGGTCTAATTATAAAATATTAGAGAAAATATATTGCACAGCTTTTAGCGACTAATATATATGTGCGCTCTTAAATATCAACAGCTTTAGCCATTTTTGTTAATGATAGGTCTGGATGTGATTCCTTAGCTAAAGATGGCTTCCTTAGCTTACCTCATATCATGGCATCTGGTATCTCTAGTTGGAATCATTTTCATAATAACCATGAGCAATATACATTACCATCTAAATATGAAGGCTGACTACAATACAGACTTGTCTACAGCTCTTTAAGCACCCAGGATACAATCCAAAGCCCCTTAAACACAACAGAAAGACTTGTATTGATGTTAGTCTTATCTAATTTAGGCCTGAAGTGTCTAAAAAACCCTCCTGAAACTCCATACAAGATGGCAGAGATACCTTCAGTATTAATAAGTTTCAATGCAACTCTGTCAAATCCCTCCAAAGGTGGTGTCCCATTCTGTTACTAAATAAGGCCTAATTCAGTCAGTATTTAGATACTTGCGTTACTTGAAATCCCAGAGTTGTTCTGTGGATTTTGATGGAATTTGAAGGCACTCGGAAGTCTATTACTTATGCATGCTTAATTTTTCAAAATTCTGCTGCTTCATTAGTATTAGTTTGCTATAGAAAATTGACTAATTCATAAAGAAACATATGTTCAACATCTTTATGGTGATATAAAATCGTCTCCAATGATTTCAGAAAAACCTTATTCCTATGCAACACTCATAAGTCTGTAAGATGCTCATAGCCAAAGTCTTCAGCTGCTCATTTACTGGTAGACATTTATGTTATGTTCAAAGTGTAATATTCTATGTTCATCACAATCAGCAGTTCTCAGGAAGATAAAAATAGATCTGAATTCATCTGAATCTGGAGACAGTTCCTCCAAAAGGGGCAAGAAATCCTATTGTCGAGTTGAAGGGAAAATAAGTGATTGAATCGAGTTCCCTAATAACTGCACACACAGGGCTGCTTTAAGATGAAATTTTACATAAAAAGGTGCTTTTAAACAGAACCATTCCAGATTGCATTTTCTCCCTCTCTCCCATATAATTGTAAACAGCTTTGATTTCAAAGGGGAAAACAGACAATTATTTTATAATGAGAGGTGTGGTCTAGTGATTCGAGCATCAGACTGGCAGCCAAAAACCACTGGAGTTTTAATCCTGGCTCTGACACTGACACCATCTATTGCCTTAGGCTAATCAGCATGGGCTTGACTGGGATCTGCTCCTTGTGGGTGCGAGAGGTAGGGATGGCTGCACAATTCCTGCTTTGGAGCTGTGGACGCGAGCGAGAATCCTTCCCTCCGCCGCACCCAGCTCTTGCCCAGCATGTCCCTGAACTCATGGACAGTGCCTGTGACCCCAGGAAGAATTTAAACCTACGTAATAGTCACCTTAGGCAGGCTGAGGTTCAGGAAAGCCATACTTGCTAAGTGCTGTCGATAAAGGCTCTAAAACCTCTTTGCATGAGCATATTTGAGTAGGTCTCCACTTTGAAGAAAGCCTGCTGTTTAGGTCGAGGAGTGACTAAAGCCAGTCTTGCCTTCAGAACACTCCTGGCACTGGGGAGGTTTTCTTATTTCGCCTAAGTACCTTGTAGTCAAATTTTTAGTCATTGTTTTCCTTCTTCCTGCGTGTGCCCTTCCCCCAGTGACCCCCAGCTTTTCCCTGTCCTTTGCTGCTTGGTACAATTCCTCCTGTCTCATTGAGTTGTCTGATTTCTTATCCTTCATTAATACGAGCACAGACAAAACTCTCTTCCCCAGGGATTTTAATTGGAAGGTTGATTGCCTTTTCTTCTTTGCTTGTAGACTTTCCATCTCTTTAGTTTCCTTGGGGTCTTCAGACAGACTTTCAGTCTCCCTCCTCACATTCGCCAACATGTTCTTGATCTTTGTGTGCTTGGGGCTTGACTCCTTCTAATATGAATATTAGGCATCTTGCCATTTCAGATGACAGATGACCTCTTTGATGTGCCTAATTATGATGGAGAGGGGGCAGAGAAAGCAGGACCTCCTGAAGCCGAGATAAATTTGCTGTCCGTATAAACTCTAAGAAGCAGTATGACCCTCTGCTTCCTCTCTTGTGTGTGGCAGCACCCTAAACCCACACCCTGCCCCAAATCAAAACAGTTCCCATCCAAGGGAACTGAATGAATGTCCCGTCCAAAGGAAGTTTTCACATTTTGGCCTGCTTCATTGTGAAACAGGAAAGATGACAGAGGCCAGAATGCTGTTACGGTAGGGAGTGGGGGACGGAAAGCATAGGTGTCTGACCAACAGCAGCCTGGTGAGAGAACCTGGTTCCTCCACCTCAGGCAATTCTCCCCTTCTCTCTTGCTACTGCAGAGTGAATCTCAGCATTCAAGTTAGTGCTTTGCAAAAGTCATCATATTCAACCTCAGAACACCTTTCTAAGCTAAACTTTCAGTTCGGTTGTATAGATGCTGTTCAGATGGAGGAAACACACTCCTCTAAAACCAAGAAGCTTAGGAGCACACCAGGCTCCAGTCCCTTCTCTTGCTCCTATGTCATCTAGATGTTTTGAAAAAAGACCCAGCTTGAGTTATTTCCCTGTGGTTAAGAAACAAACTAGTGGCAAAGCCACAACAGGTCTTACTCTGGCGTTCATGACGGCCAGGCCTAAACTCAAGCCATGGCTGTCTTCCAGTACTTTAATAAACACTATTCTCAGGCTACTTTGGGGACAAGCTGCCTTGCTTGGTAGGAGAAGGGAAAGAAAGACAAGTGAACTATTTAGTGCTGAAGCCAGTTTAAGGGCTGTACTCTTAAACTCATACTGTTGCTCTATTGCACCTGTATGCCCACAGAACTGTTGTACGGTTCTTACCCATACTGTAGTAACACGTCACTGCCCTGCGTTCAGGACCAGGGCTCCATTGAGTTGCATGCTTTATAAACACATGAAAGGGCATGGTCCCTGCCCTGGGGTACTTGAAGTCTTGTTAGCAAATCTCACAGACATTTCTTAATATGAATTTATTGCTGATCTGTCTGCCCCAGAGCTTGAAATTCTTTATTTATCTGCCAAACAGGCACAGCAGGAGTTTCAGCATTGCTTCCCCTTAATATACCCTGCTAATATGCTTCAAGCCTGACCCACAATGATCATCTCCTGGGAAGAAAGGTTAGTTTAGTCTTCCTGCCATTCAGCATTCAGCCCTTGATCTTTCTACCAAAATGGGCAATCAGTACTAGTGAAATGAACACTGATCAACACTGACAAAACCCTTCACCTTGTTTCATGCAATAAGCTGGGGTTACATTTGTGCTGTTGTCCTTGAGCAGAAAGTCTTGAGTGGAAAGTTTCCTACCATCTCTCTCACCTCTTCACTTTTCAGAGCAAATGCAGAAACCTACTTTAAATTAAACAGCCAGAAGGTGAAGGGAAGTAATGTTCTAGTCTACAGAGTGACAGTGTAAAAGGCAGTAGTGAAGGGAATCAGTGTGCAACAGGGATAGAGGGAGTACAGGGAACATCTATCAATATTTACTGAACAGCATTGCTTTTCCATTTTCTGTTTCTCAGCCCTTCATCTTTACAGAGCCATGTCCTGCAATAGCTTTTTGCTTGTTGCTCTACATTGCCAAACAGGAACCCAAGTTCCTGCCTATGATCTTTGTTGACAGGGACGAGAAAGATTGTGGAAGCCTTTCTCTCCATGAGTCCTCTCTACCCACCACCCCAGAGAGATTAATAGTTTCTGAAAGCATTTCCACCCTGCAGTAAAGGTCACCGTGGTCCTAGGGAAGATGTATAAATAGGGGTTCATCAGGACTCTGTAATAACATGGGAGGAATCTTTTCCAGCAAAAAAATTTTGTCAAAAAAGCCTTAACAGGGGAACTTTCAGTGTGGCCGGAGGTAGGTAGGTGATTTCAGGAATGAATATTTTCTATGAAGTGCAGCACAGTCCAATCACTTCCACAGGTGGATTTTTTTTTTTTTTTTTTTTTGTGAAATAACAATTTTGTTTGCATCAAGTGCTCGTCATTGCCTGGACTGTTATCTGTGGGGCTAGCTGCTTAGGGCTATAATAGAATATATCGCTGTCATCTTATCTTCTGGATTCAGTCAGCTGTCTTTTGGATTCAGATGGAGCTGTGAGTTAGGGTGTGATTTTACTTTAGTTACTTTATGCAGGCTCTATCATGCTGATATTGCTCCTGCTCTGGAAAGTTAGTCCAAATTAATTTGTTAGATACCCTTGTGGATACTTCTAGTGTTTCCTACAGTTTTGTGGCCTGATACAGACCTTAATCTGACAGTATTTGTTCAACTATTGAAGCAGGAAAAGCTACTGGAAGAGCTAGCAGCAGAAAAGCTTCCCTTTAGGTTTTCAATTCATTCATTTAGCATTGGGTAGCTACGCTGTTGCGTGTTCCCTTTCTAACTTCCACATGTGTAATACACACACACACACACACACACACACACACACACACACATTGCAGTTCATTATCCTAAATCACAAAATCAGTCTACCTAGGTCTAATATTCTCCTAAAGACATAATGTTAAATATTCATATTATTGAAAACGGAGAGAAAGGGGCCTGAAGTGGACTGATGCAATTTTGTCAGATTATTATAAACTACCAAACCTAAGCTACAGGGATAGATGATCCTGACAGATGCTGTTGGAGTGCCCACATGGGGAGAAGTCTGCTTATGTATCTGGTGGGAGGGATAAAGACAGAAGAAAGTTGATTTGCTTTATCCTGTCAATCTAAGGATTTATTTTGCAGGTCATACTTTATCTACACACAATGTTTATTTAGACAATGAAACCATGGGTGTCATTGATAGACTCTAATACACCAGTAGGGATGTTTTCCTTTCACAGTATTTTTTGTTGTTGCTGAAATATATGCTCCTGCCACAAAAATCTTTTTATGGAAATAATATTTTGTTATAAGCACTATCATCTTTTATTGTAATTATTATTTTGTTTTACCCTGCCCACACAGAAAACTGTTTGCATTATATTCCGCTGAAAGATACATTTTAAGTTAGCTCTGCTAGTCATGAATAATGTAAAGTGACAAGAACTATTATGGAGGGAGGTAGACAAAGAAACAGAAAGTTAAGTGGTTTCCTTTCTTTTTATGGCAGAGTGACATTTACCTGTAAGTACATTTGATTTTAACACAATAGGATGAGTCTCTGCTGTGCTGGATTAGGATTGAGGCATGTGGAGGAGTTCGGATAAAGAGTGGGCACTGAGAAATGCCCTCACCAGACCTCTCCAGGGAGGGTACTTTAGCAGCAATAGCATGTCAGAATGTCTTTTTTTCAGTCCTTGTATCCAGCTGACAAAATCTTTCCTTGTTTCTGTATCTGTAATTCCAAGAGATCTCACAGTGCTTCCCACAGCTGTCTAACAATCTAATACTTAGCACTTGTCACATCACTTTCCAAAAGAGGGTCAATGTCACTTTCCCAAACTGACAGATGGGGAGACCAAGGCAAAGAGAACTCGCAGGTATATCAGGGTCACTTGGAGAAGCAGGACTAGCTTTCCTGGTGTGTGTACACGTCTCAGCCAATGCTGTCTCTCTTGTTCAAGCAGCAGCTACCAACTTCCTCAGTTCCCCTATTTCTCAGACTTGCCAGAACTGTGGTAGTTGTGCCTAACTCTCTTTTGGTTACACTGGGTATAAATCAGGAATAACTTCAGTGGGTTAGATTCTCAGTTTTGTAAACAAGAGTGTTCCCACTGAAACCAGTGGGGCTCAGCTGCAGGTCTGAAGTGGTATAGTTGCTCTCCTGAGCCTAAAATTGTCACACTGGCTCCTTTATTTCTCCTTGTATAGCACATTTACTAATCACTCTCATCCAGGTTGTCCCTGCAATGTAACTTTCTGTGTCCACAAGGTTACTCTGGGGGAAAGGGACAAAACCCAGTTGTTCCTTGTCTCCATGAAGAAAAATCCAAATAAAAGAGAAAATAGGCATCCCCATATGATCAAGAGATTCTCTTCTCATGGGAGTCCCAGGTTTGTAGAAGGAGAGCTATCTGCCCTCTGTTTCTACAGTGCCCAGGGTGCCACAGTTTAACCTGCCCCTTGTAGGAAACCTTTGGAGAACATTGTCCGGACTGCCTCCGAGAGCCTTCCCACTTGTCTGATCTCTCCTCTAAGTTTCTCCACAGGAGAAGGACAGGATCCTGCTGATTATAAATGTGACCTGTCCCACCGTGTTATTGTCGCACACTATGGAAGATAAGCTTTTGCAATTCTCTGTTTTCTGGTGACGTAGTCTAGGGTGTATACACACACCAGAATTGTGTCTCGGGGCTTCAAATGCCTTTATCTATGTCATGCATTGGTTTTTACAGTTTGCTGTGAATCACTGATGCCTGCTGGGAACACATACCCGCTTCTGGTTATTTTTGTTACAATGTTATAATGGGTACAAGGACACTTAAAAGTGGAACAACCGAGCATCTCTTGGTAGCCAATGATGTGCAACTCTCCTGGGCTGCCTCAGAACACTAAGATCTGCTGCTGAGCTGTCTTATTGTAGTGAAAAGAAATAAATTCAGAGATTATGGCATAGTCTGTGTCCTGTGTGGCAGCTCTACTCATGTGACTGACAGAAAAGTAGCTATAGCCCTGTCTTAAGTCTTGGAATATGTGATCAGAGACCTCAATATGCAGCCGATTTCATAGGTGAGGTTGCATCAGTCATTTAGGCACTCTGACTACATATTAACCGTGGGGCAGCTGCTCTCTGTGGCATGCCCTTGTGTCTTGGGACATGCAGGAACCAGGCTGGAAAGATTTGTGGCTCCCTTCTGGCCAGCATCTTCTGGCAGGTGTTTTCCAGCGTGCTGGTTTTCTGACCAGTGGGAAATCAGTGGGCAGAGGTATGGGATGTGTGCTGGGGTCTGCTTCTGGCGTGGAACTGAGCCATAGCTTGGACTAACACCGGTACAGCATGTGAAGTGCTTCTGCTCCCACAGTTTAGATACAGCTACAGATCTCAATTCTGCATCTGTAAAAAGGGATTAATAGCATGCTGATTCTTCACAGTGGTGTTGCAAAGATGAATACATGAATGTCTGTAAGAAATTCAGTACTACGATAAAAAGGAAAATATATACCCCAAGTTAGATAACGGCTTGCCAGGGGCTGAGAGTTTCAGTTTTGAAGGTCATTGTATTTGAAGGACATATATTTCTGTTTCCAGATAGAGAAATAGGGAACAAAGCAACTAAACCTGAAAAATGCTGTGCAATCAGCTCTTTTGGTGTGAGTGTTTACTGTTCAATGATTTTTGAAATGTTTGCAATAGATGGGGAACACTTAGAAAAGCATCAAGATACCCAGAGACAAGAGTAGTGCAAATGGTAGAAACAAGCAATACAGGATATAAAATACTAATATTATCTGAAATTCTACTGGATATGGATATCTTAGAGTGGTCTTCTTTATCACCTCCATTACAGATAGAGAAATTGAGGCACAACAGAGGACCTGTTTTGCCCAAGGCACACAGCCAGCAAATGGTAGAACTGGGGCTAGAACTCAGATCTTTTCACTCTTGATAGGAAGTAAGAAAATAGGTTCACCATAATTTCAAAGAACATGGCTACCAGAGACCTCAAGCTAGCTCACATCAATTTTCTAACTCTGCTGAGTGAGCTCTGGCTGATTTCTTGGATTCTGCTTGGTATTTTTACTCTCCTGTGTGATTACACACAAAACAGTCATGTTTACAGAAGAATATTATGCTGAAACTCTGAGTTTGGGTAGAGGAGGGAAATGGCAGAGAGGAGAAGCCACTGAGTCCAGCTGTTTGGGATAGTGGCCATGTGCCAGACATCAACTTTTGTGGTAATAGCCCCTTTCCAATGGAAGCTTGAGCTATTTGCCTGTCATGATTTGTCTTTTTGTACTTGGGAAATGCTGGCTGACCTTTGTCTTTGATGTTGCTGGGCCCTTTTCCTTGCAATAGGGCAGTTCAGGAGGCCATGACCACATCTGTTTTGGCTGGTTCTGTTATCAATTAATTTGTCCTGCCACATCAAAGGAGAGAGATAAAGCTGTAGCATTTCCTTACCACAGATTTTTATCTTCACTCCCCAGTTCACCTCACAACACACGCACCTTCCACCTCCACAGCAAGCAGAGAGAGAGAGATAGACAGAGAAAGAAACTGAAATGACATCCTAATAGCCTCTCTTGAGTGCCGATGGCACCTGGGTCTCTGTGTGCCGAGCCTTACACCCACTTCCAATCTGGCCTGGCCACAGCCAGTTGGTTGCTTACTCCCCCAACAAGTTATTTGTTTTTCTCTCTAGACAAATCAGTGATGTTAGAATGACAAATAGCAGTTAGAGCTCTGCACTTAGCTGAGTATAATTTCAGCCCATCAGTACCATCTGTCTCCCTTCTTGGGCTGCAGCTCCATTAAGTCAGAGCCAGAGATCCTCAAGGACAGAGAACTGAACTCACAGCAATAGATATTTCAGGGGTCAGCATTTGTGAGCCTTTGCCCTTTGCAGTTAATTCCAACAGTGAGCTAGAAAAAATGAAACTGGAACATAAAACCTAACTCAAATTAAAACTTGCTCACTTGGCCATGCTGAGCCTTGACTGTGCTTGTTCAGGAGTTCTGGTCTGAGATTGGTACTAATCAACATCCAAACATACCCAAAGATTTCTTCAGTTGATGCTGCTTGTCTTGGTTTTGAGACAGCACTAAGGCTTATTTCGAGGAAACTCTGTGTTCATTTACTACAAATTGTAGAAAAAAATAAGAAAATTCTTATGTGTAGCAGGGAATTTTATTATGAATAAACTAAGCTAGTCTCTTTATGATAGTCTCACCCTGTTTTGTTGAACCTCCTTGTGATAGAGTGACTCCTTTTGTCTTCTGGCACTCACTAGGCAAAAAGACGCTTAAGCAAACCTCCAATCTCCACCTAGATTTGAGGATGAGATGGCTTCTATGCAACTCTGTCTTCTCCTGCTCCATATAATATCCTCCTCTTTCCATCCACCACAATCTTTCCAAGTTCCTTGTTCTCATTCTCTGTGAAGTTCAAACTTTGCTTCCTCACTTATAATTGTCTATCACCCCCTCACTCTTTGTCTCCTGTTGTTTACCATTTACCCTGCTGAAACCTGTCCGTCTGTGTTGCCTCCCAACTGGATGGCCTAAATTCCACTCAGGTAGCTCTGCATAGAAAATGTAGTAGCAAGGCATTTTAAACAGTTTTTAGAGCTGAAGAGTGACTCAGAAGGCCACATTAAAGTACTGGACTGGGAGCCACAAGCCAAAAGGGAATGCTAGGGACAAGGATTTGTCTGCAATGAATATGAAATAATTCGTTCAAAATTTTTGGGCCCTTTCCTTTTAAAAGCTCAGTTCCTATTTTGCCACATAGACAAATGATCAGGTTTACAACAGAGCTTGGTTTGCTGAACACAATCTGAGTGCTATGCATGTTTGAAAATGTGATCCTTCTATCACCTGGCATGCTGGGGACTGGGCTGGGACTAGCACCTAAGCATCCTCATTGCCAGCCAGTTGCTTTAGCCACATGTCCTCAGACTTTTTGGATTCAGTTGTCCTCTCTGCAGGCTTTTTTTTTTTTTTTTTTTTCCCTCCCCTTGTTTCCTATGTTTCCTGAAGACTAATTTGAACATGTCACAAAACATGGGGAGAAACTGATTTGGGAATCATTTTGCATGTCCTATGAAAAAGCCCAATCTTGTGCAGTGTGGCTGTGAATATCCTTCTCCCTCACAGACTAAAGGCCCTGTATACCTTGCAGGATCATTTGCATTCAAAAACCTGTCCTTCCAAATTTGTGTAGGTAAAGTGCAGAGTACAGATGATTCCCAGAATAACTCCTCCGGCTTCATTTGGAATGACAGCAAAAATGAATCTGGACCAAGCTTTACATCTGAATGGAAGGGCATGTGGGAAGCAGTGAGAATATGTCATTGTTCATAAAGGACAACATTACATGAGAGAGAGCAAGGGCGAGAGGCACTGAGAAAGGGAGAAATTTTTCCTGTCTCCTAAATAAGGGCTGTTTTGAGGTGTGTGAGGACAGCCGGGGTCAGCGAGGGCTGGAACTGACTCTGAACTTGCGGCAGAACAATCTCCTGAAACTAAAACCAAGAATACCTTTATCTTCAGCAACCTGCCGGGAGATGTTCCACAGTCAGCTTTCTCCACAAGAGCCAGGTTACAGTGTCTGTACATGACAGCAACTGAAGCAAAAGCTTTTTGTCTTTTAAAACAGACTAGCTTGCATACAGCACAGTAGACTTCAGCCTGACACCATTTAATATCAAATACCAAGCAAGAATCCATTCCTAAAAGAGGAGCCATAAACTATTATATTATTTACCACATAACAGGGAAATTGTGGGTAAAGATGTCCACATACCACATCCAATTAGAACAGGGACAGATCTGCTTACAGAAGTCAGAATTCCTCTACACACTGTTCTGACTACAAGATACTTTATATGTCTATGCCACTTATCACCCATGAAACCAATCTATTTGGCAGACACCCCTTAAACCTTATCACTTCCCTGTCTTTTGAGGACAGTAAAGATTATTGCCAGATAGGTGGTTTCACTGAAGTTTTGTATTCCTTGCCTACAGATGGAGTCGTCACCTGAAATAGAAATACAGGCCAGGAGTCCTGGTTCTTAGTCCTCTCCCATCAGCCATGTTCCTGTTTAGTCCTGTTCCATCAGCTTTACCTGCATATCAGGAACTTTGTGGGCAACGACGGAGACAGAGAGCAGATTGCCCCCAAATGGTGTCTTCAATCACCCAATTTTTATCACTGAGAGACAGTAGCTTCTCTCCCTGCCTCTTTGAAAAGCTTTTAAAATAAACGTAGGTACATTAGAACAACAGCCCTTTGAAAGGGTCCCTTCCTCCCCCTCACCTTTCATGCTCTTCTGTCATTAAGCAGAGCAGAGCCATCCTTACATGTGACATTTGGACAGATTGACCTCAGCTATTTACTTTAAGCTTTTCTCTCTCTCTTCCTCCCGTTCAGGATCACTTTCATTCATTTTTCAAGTATATCCAGTTCTCCTTTGCTTAATCTGTAGATCAGGTGAGTCAGAATGAAGCGGTGGGACATGGGCCATTCTGATAAAGCTACAACTGTGAAGCTTCCCTGCTCCTCTTGTAGCCGCCTTTCTGCTTACTCGTTATTCACTAATTCTGCCGACCAGGGATACACTAGGAGTGGTAAAGGAAATCTCACTTTTAAAAGCCAATTTTATTTTCTTATCCATAGAGGCTAAGAGAGGTTAAGCTATGCACTAAGTGTGTTCTGGGCTTAGCGTCAGAGGGTCAGATTCTGATTGGAGTTATACCAATAAAAACACCTACCTCAGGACAACCTTTAGTCATGTGCTTGCTTTTAAACCAATGTGCTCACCTGATTGAGGGTGCTTTCCTAAACCAAACCCTAACCTGGGATTACCACATTAATGTCAGTGGAATTGACAGGTGACAAAGCTCAGACTCTGAACTCCAGGCACAAGGGTTTTCTCTTTCTCCCTGCAGCAGAAAACCACCAAGCAGTTTAAGCACAATCGTTTCGACTTATTCTCCGTTTAGCAGAAGCCCAGGAGCTTTGCTGGGCGGTTTGAAGGTGCCGTGGCACAGATGTATGTCTGAAATGAGGATGTGTCATGCTGGTCTGAACTAAATCTGTCTTAAAGCACTGCTGACCAGAGCATGGTACTAAATTCAGACCAGGAGTTACAGAAGATTAAGACCAAAGAGAGACAAAAAAATCTTTGACCCTGCTGGGTTCTTTTTGTTCACTCAGATATCTCTGCACTGTGGCCTCTTGAGCATGAGTGTTTGCAAGGGGCAAGGGTGCTTTGTTGTAGGGGAAGCGCAAGGAAGGGAAAGGTGAACTGCTAAGGGGAGAGAACTGTGCTTGGTCTTGGATTTGCTCTGCTATACTTTTTTTTTACAGTAAATATTCAGGTTCTGTCTAGGCTAAAAGTTAGTGATGGTGCTAAACTGGTGTTTCTATAGGGAGAGTGGAAAGGATTTTTAGAGAGAGGGCTTCAAACTCTTGGGCTATGTTAGTTTCCTGGAGAAACCAAAAGAGTTTATCCAACGTCTTATTGCCTGGTTAATGTCAGCTCCTTGTGACTCTGTCTCTATTTGCAACACAGAAGAAATCCAGTGGACACAAGATGAACTACCCCTGCAGAGTAGATGGATACAGGCAGACCCTCCATGTACTACTTGAAGGATAGTAACAACTGTGTAATGCCTTCCTCTGTCCTTTAAAAATGAGACAAGGACACCCCACAACCTGTCACTCAGCACAAAATGAAAACTGTCTTCAAGTTAAATTGTTTTCCTGTTGTCTCTTCGGGGTTACTGTGGCCTTCGGTAGCTACTCCAGCTTCCCTCTTACCTGGGTGAAAATGGTGCTGCTCCATTTTGCCAACACAGGACACAGAGGAGCCAGAGTTTTTTCGTAACCTCAAAGCACAAGGAGTCTGCAGACACGTAGCAGGTGATCTCAATACCTGGTAAAACAAAGCGACAGCTATAGCTCTCATGTAGCACTCAGAGTGTCTAATACTAGGGCCGGGGACCTCACAGAACATACAGAAAGCTGCAGGAATTGGAAAGCCTAACACAGCGAGACACAAGATCCTGAGGCCCTTTTATCTGAAACTATCTTTGTCAGAGATGGGCAGGGCCTGGGAATATTTTTCACTTTTTCAGATGAATGTTTTTTTCCCATGTTCATTTTGCTTTGATGCTCCCTTTTCACACGAGCTTGCCAGCCTGACTATTACCATGGCTTACACAGGTTACGACAGCAGGTACTGGTCCCAACAGAGACCAGGGCCCTGCTGCGAGAAGGGCTGGACAGAGGTCTGCATATGGACAACCCTGTTACGGTGATCTTTGGCAAGTTGTTCTCTCTCTCAGCCACTGTTTCTCTTTCACTCTTCATTTTCCTTGCTTATTGGCAACTGGAGCAGCTGCTTCCTCAAGTTTCAGTGCAAATTCCTCCTATGGAAAATGTGGTCTGTCACCTCTTTTCAGAACACCCAAAAGGGAGGATAGAGGGGGAAAAAACAGAGATGCAGTAGCAGCTGCGTGATGCTAAATGATGTCCATGTTGCAGAACAGTCATTTCGGCACAAGGTCAGTTGGGGAGCTAGAACTTCAGTTTGTGGTACTCCTGGGACAGCCAGCTGAAGCTAAAGTTTAGGCTTTTTGTTTGCAGATAGAGTTTGAATTAGGGGAAATATTCAAAATATATAAACAGGAACTAGTCTTGCAGAGAAGATAAGCCTTGGAGTAGGGGGCTGTCTCTTCTGCAGTGGGTACTAATCTCATTTTGGGCTTCTAGATGCTGGGCCTCTCTTAATGTGTATACTGCCATAATACACATAACTACTTCCTTCCATTTACTGCCTTTTTGTTACATTGTTTTGTGTAATTGACTCCCTTTTTAATCCAGAGGCCAAAGAGTGATTATTGGAGATTGCTAGCTCCAGACCTGAATTGTTTCATTCAGGAAGTTAATTAAAATCAACCCACCTCTTTAGAAAACCCTTTTGAATATACTGTGGATGCTCCTTTCATCTCAGTGTTACTTCTTCTTCTTCTTCTTTTTTTTAATCAGTGCTCCTTAAATCATGGAAATAACTTGGCAAAGAAGCTGAATTACAAGAAAAATCAGTTAGGAACGTAGGTAAAGGCACATAATAGGTCTTTAGAGGAGAGGAATGAATTTAATTGAGTGAAAGCTCAGAAAACCCAAAAGTAAACTCGGGGTCATCAGCATGCTTCTTTCACTTATCCCTCAGTTGCACTTCATAGATCCAGGCTTCCTTTTGCTCTGCTGTTATCACACTTTCCTTTTGCTGTGATTTATTAACTGTGGAGCTGTCAAATTATGAAACTGAGGTTCTAGAAATACTTATTAATGTTTGAGAAATTCATTTCACACTTGAATACTTTTTCTAACACTTACTAATGTCCCTCATTTTGGTCATGTGGGTCTACAGGGCAAGAAAACAAGGTATCTTATTATATATTTAGCATGTGGAGATGAAGAATGAAAAAAATATATTTAAAGAACCCCTCAACATTGCAGCAACTTCATGCATTTGCTCCTTGCGTTGCTTCATGTGGTGACTGTGTGCATATATGCGCATAAGCAGAGCAATGTCCGTATGTTCAGTGACACCATTCCAGCTTCCTTTCAGTCACTCTTAAGAAAGCACTTCTAATCCCCTCTGAGAAGCTTGAACATAAAATTCCTTTCATGCCAGTTTTGTCTTCCTCAATTTGGCAAACACTGACCTTCCCCCTGTGATTCCAATGGAACTTGTAATTCAAAAGGCATTTCTGTTTATTATTACCCTGTTAGTGTACAGAATCATCAGGGATGCCAGCACTGCTAAGGCAACGAGGCTGCTTTCTGAGCTCTCTGTTGCAGTTTTGTACTGCAAAACAAAAATACTGTAGGCTATAGATAAATGGTGATTACTTTATTCACTATTTAATCAGAACAATAAACCTAAAAGAAATTATTGAACAGATTCCTTGCCTTGAGATCCTTGAGAGCAAGGTCTCCAGATTAATTTCCTATCTCACTGGAAATGTTCTGATGGAAGTGGATTTTTATCAAGACTGAAGAAATTTTGGTTAAAAAAACAGAAACAAAGAATGCCAATAATGTCAAAACTTATAAATTTGCTCTTACAAGACCGGAACTTTTCTACTTCTTATTTCAAAATGATACTCAGTTTTGAAATGCGTTATGTTACAACAGTATCAAATTTAACATCCGAAAATGGTACGCTCTGACTGACTTAAAATGAGTTTTTCCTTCAAAAATATAATTTTGCACGGAATACTGAGTTCTGTGTTTCCATCAGCTCTAATGACGTCAGGTTTAGTATTTAACCTAATCTGCCCAAAAAAGTCCTGTTACCCTGCATGCCTGGAGAGACATCATCTGATAGGAAATGGCTGCAATACCTCTAGCTTTCCTAAAATAATGACAGTTTCAACCGTTGCTTAAGAAATACTCACTGGGGACTGCAGCTCTGAACAGAGGCTTCTGCTTTAAAGTGTGATCACTTTCTCTGGCTTAGTGGGGCGACTCCTTACAACTAAAGCAGTGGTATCACTGGCACAACACTGAAGGTTTCCCAAAGAAATGGGCGACCGCTAGCATTTTTTCCTCAAGACATCTAAGGGCAGTGCTTTTCTCCCTCTGCTGCTTTACTGCTCCTGTCTATGGTATCATATGGACCATAAAATATTTTCTTCAGGCAAATATTTTATGCCAGCATTGGGAACACTGTTTTTTCAAAGGACAGTTACTGCGTTGAAACACTAGCAGCCATTTACAGCTTCTCGTGTTTGATAAGCTACTCTGACATAAACTGAGTGGAGCAAAAGTACCTTCTACAGTGCACAGGTGTCCACTGCAAGCTGAAAGTATCAGACCTACTGATTAGAGGAAAAAATGCAACCTTTTGCATCCTTCCAGGTCTGACAACGCCATTTACATGACCACGAAAGGAAGAAAGCAGTGGCTTGGCAGAAGTAACGTGGAAGACACTGTGCATTTTTCTCACCTGCTATGAGAAGTCTAAATTCTGGCCTTGTCTAATCCAGCACAGAAGCCTATGGTGGGGCAGGCTGGAGTGTATGCTTTGCCTTTGCTGCTGTTTAAGCTGAGGACAACACTAAAAGTTAATACAACAGTCAAATCTTTGCTGAGACCCCATCCTGATTACAGCTGTGTCCCACTTACCTTCATACTACTTAATGCAGGTGTTTTCAAATCTGCCAATTTGTGTACATTTAAGTGCTTAAATTTGGCATGTACGAAATGCTCAGGCGTGAATGTAAACCCTGTAGGGTCTGTACACATGAAAGTTCAGCAGATCATTCAGGTTAGCATGTACCCATTTGAAAGTTTCCCTCAGAGTCTGTTTTGTTTTCTCTTTGCTATCGCTCTCCAACTTTTGTGCCTGCAGACTTGAACACTTGAGTATGTGAAAATGCTCTAGCTACATTAGCTAACTACTTCTTCCTTAAAATCACACACATTGGTTACTATTCACTTTTCAAATTGCTCTGGTTTTGATAAATGCAACTTATATTTTGTATGGGGCAAGTTTTGAAAGTTTGTTTCCATGCACGCTTTTTAACTTCACAGGAGAGTTTTGTACTCCTGCAAATCAGTTATTTGTTCTAATGTTACTTAGCATCTGTGGATCTAAAAGTATTTCATAAATATCATCCACTGATTGATTCATTAATAATGATATAGCTTATTATTAATGCTTCCATTGCACAGAAGCAGAAACTGAGATGCAGGTATCTGAAAGAATGGCTGTAATTTTTGGAAAGGTTCAGCATGCATAATTGGCTTCTGATTTCCAGAAGAACTCAGCTTGCTGAGTGCTCAGGTCTTCTAAAAGAAATCTGTCTACAAGGGTCAGAAAGAAACTATTAAAATGCCTGACACCTATTAATCTACTCCTCTTTTAGGTGTGTAACTGTGAAATGAGCTTTTTTGAAATAAAATTTCTCATACTTGTAAGATCACGTATTTGAAAATTGGTCTTGGTATGCTTGAAAAGTTGGTCCCACATTAGATTTCCTTGCACAAAGAGCAAGAAAGTATTTATTTTTGCCCCCCAAATATTTTATTTTAGGGAAACGCAACAAGAAAGAACAAAAGTAAAATTCCCATTTGAGAAAGCACAGCATGTGCAAAACCACTATGACAGGCAGCAAAAGGTCTAAGAACAAAAAAGGAACTACCAAGATCTGCACACAGAGAGATTCTTATAAATTAGCAGAGAAAATCAAAGGTAGAGCACTGCATGCTATGGAAGCTTGGTATCATAAAATATTTTTAAAAGTCCTTTAACAATATTACAATCCTGCTTGGAAACAACTATTGTAATACAAATTTTCCCTCTCCTTGCTTAAAAATCAATTGTGAAGCTCTATTCTTTGTTAGAAATTTTCAAAACTCTAAAAAAATGGAAGCTGTTCCCACCCTGGAAAATGAACGAAAGTGCTTAATCCATTGGCGTTTGTGCACAAAGTGCATTTGTTGTGCTGCTGAATGTAACACGATCTGAACCAAGGAAGGAGATTGAACGCTTTGCAGCCCCTGATGGATTTCAGATTTATTAGACACTGGAATGTTTTTTTTCCCCCCTTGTCTATAAGAACATGGTGTGTAAGATGATAAAGGGCAGGAATAAAGGGAGCAGACATTGTAGCCCTTAAAATTAAAAGAACCTTTTCCAAATTTTGAAAGTATCAATGTATGAAAAGACAGCTTAAATATAAGTGTTGCATTATTCAGTATACTTGCCTCTTGGAAAGAAAAACATTTTGCAGCCACTGACAAAGCTATGGACATGTGACTAATACTACTTTTATTTTCCTATATGGAGAAAAACATCATCACAAAGCATAAATGGAATATTTATGCTGTAAGATAATACATACATACCTGCAAATTATGAGAGCAAGATGTAATAATTCATCTTTAGTTTCATTACTCATGCACTATGGAGCTTTCAAGATTAGGGATAGATTTGTTATGCCACTACATTCCAGTATGTTTTCCCTTCCTTAACCCTCTCCCTCTTCTCTGGCAAACACATTCTATACAGTAGGAGCAATTTTCTTAGCACCAACACATACAGACTGTATAAGCTACACAGAACTGGCATCCTTTTCAAAGGACATATTCATGATCCATTTTATGACGTTAACCAGGCTGAAAAAAATTAGCTCAGTGTGTAGGGATATAATTTCAAATACATTTTTGGGGAAAAGTTTCCTATTCAGAGAAGAGCTCCAAGGTATAACATTAATAAAAGGCTGCTTTATTTTAATGTTACAGGATTGTTCTCTTGAGCTGCCTGGATGGGAACCTCAGCCGTCTGCTTGTAGTGTCGGTACTTTTGTTTCAGTGTCGATAAGTTCCATTGTGAAAAGGAATAACAGAAGTCTGGAATGAATTGCTTCAATAATTAGAATTCCTATGAACACGTAAACAACAAAAGTATTCGCTGAAAGCAAACTAACGTTTGATATAAAAGCAGAGGAATAAACAAGCTCTGTTCTTCTATTTTTGACTCTATATGTATTCTAAGTGTCTGAAAGTGACGTATGTCTGACAGAGATGACAAGAGACCAAGGCAACAATCTGGGCTAGTATCCACGCACTGGGACTCCAGACTCCTGAAATGTCTGCTAGGGTCTGCTACTGAGTTATTGTGTAATCTTGGGTGAGTCATTTAAATTCTTTATGCGCTGATTTCACCAGTCTGTAAAATAGGTGTAATCCTCCCTCCTTTACCTCAGACAGCAAAAATATCTATAAAATATCTTAGATGACATGTTACATTCAGGCAAATTTTCTTCTGTAAGAAATTCTCTTTATGAGTTATATTTGTATAGATCATTTTGTCCTGCAAACCTCTGCCCCCAGACACATACACAGTCATGTCAGTTCAGCTTGAAAGATGAGACGAGCATGCCTTTACTGTGAAATAAAAAACATCATTCTGCTCCTATAACTGCAGAAGAGAAATTACATTAACTATCAAACTTCGAGTCATTTCAAGGAGACTGCATAGGCCCATAGCTTGCTTGTCTTAATCAAGTGAGAGGTCCCGTTAAAAACTGGTAGGCTGCTTCAGCCCATTAAGGGGAGCAGGATCTGGCCTCTCGTCGAGCACTGAGGTAAAACAGATCCACTCCTGCAGTTCACATTGGACAGTTCTCAATTAGAATGTCAAGATTTATAGCGTATTTTATCCGGTTTTCATTCTTCTCTGTTCAGTTTAACTATTGACCTGCCGTTAGTGGCAGAAGGGGGCTTGTCCCAGAGGGCCATTAGTCCCTTCCAAAGAGGCCTTCTAAGAAGTGCCGAAAAAAGAGGGTGGGAAGCAGGTCTGTTTGTAACAGGACCCTCCACCATTTCTGAAACGCACACTCAGTGTGAGAGCCAGGATACAGCTGGAGACCCTTTGGATTTTCCTGCAACAAGCCATTAAGATCTTGCATTCCTGCCTCTTCTGTCCTGCCCTGCCAAGAGGCTGGGCAGAAATAAATCCTGTAAAAAGGGTCAGCACAAATTGTGTCCAAAACTCTGCACTGAGTTGGAGCAAGAGCAAACAGAGGTTGCAGATGGATACAGCGAGCCTGTGCTGTGACCCTAGTAAGAGCCATGGTAAGATGGGGACATCGAGGTTCTTCAGAGGGCTGGCGTTCACAGAGCTCTCAGCCAGCGCAGGACATATCATCCCATAAAATATACGACAGAAGAACACGAGTAGCAGATACTCCCTGCATTTGAACAAACCTATGTGGGAATGGGCAGAGCTACCCAGGTCTGACAGCCCTGTGTGGTGCAGTCCCTTCTAAAGGGGGATGGTAGCAGCGCTGAAGGAGAGCCTACCGGTGGGTAACTCATGACATTTCTCAAGACTTGACCTGAAAATTGCTAAAAATATCAAACAGGAGCAACGATCTTGATGTAGGATTGTGCCGGTGATCCAAATTACGGCAACACCAAACACATAGCGGGCCAAGGTATTCCCTGGGAAGACCTGCGTGATCCTGAGCATCGGAAACAAGAGGAAATGTTGGGTGATGAACGAATGATGGGACCCAGGGCTGTGCAGCTGGGCGTCAGTGACAGGAAGGCGCTGCGCTAGGCAAGGTGCTCGCCAGGTGGGAACGTCCTCACGGCAGCGAGGTTCGAGCGGGGCCTTCCCACGGAGGCAGGCGGACAAAAATAACCTAACTGGCTTCAGGACAGAGCTGGTTCAGTTTACGAAAGGAATTATATAACGTAGCTGCCTCTGACAACAGAGGACTAGCTTGGTGAACCAGAAGGCCCCTTCCAGTCCTATTGTTCCTGCTATTCCCAAAGTTAAATTAACACCAACCTTGCCTAGCAACATCATGTTCCCTCGCGTGGGGAGCTGGAGTTTGCCCTGGAGCTCCCCGGCTGAGAAGTCTCCTCTTAAATGTGAACTGAAAAGCTTCGCGGTGAAACAAATAACTAGGAGAGGTGCTGGATTAATAACTTTTTAAAAAAATTAATGGATTTAAATCTTATTGTTTGGGGGGGGGCAGAGAGGCCTGTAAAGATATGTCATACTATAGCATACCAACCTTAAATTTGCCTCAGGAATGGCTCAGAGCAGGCTGTGGCACGATTTAGTTCCTGCTTCCACCTGCTCGCATGGCGTCCGTTGTCCTCTGCCAGCCTGAGGCTGGAGCAGTGGGGCAGAAACGCTGTGTCGGGAAAGGCGACTTCTCTAGAAAACAGCCACCAGCCGAGAGTCTCCCTCCTCCCTCCTCGAAGACAGCTTTCTCACAGGCTTCGCCTGCCCGGTGGGACAACAGGGCTCCCACACCCCACACGAAACCCACGGCCTGGAAATGACCTCTCCCACCTGTGCCCTACATATACATGTATGCTTTGATACAGAATATGGAGCAGGAGGCTCAAATAGAGCCCCTTTCTGTCCCCCCCCCCCGCCATGTCTCCAGGTGGCGGGGGGCGCTGCAGCCCTGAGGCGAGGCGGCTGCCGCCCCACTGCGTGGCCGCCCACGGTGCCAGGGCGGCTCTGCCCGGTGGGGTTAGCCGGTGTCAGCGAAACGGAGCAGGCCGGCGGCCTCTCCGTCAGCTCAGGGCACGGTTTTAGGCCCGAAGTTGCTCTGACTGAATAACGCAGGGAGGAAAAAAGCAGTTGGTCGCACGTGCGGCGGTGGCAGGCGGCCCGAAAGCTGACGGAGCCTCCTCGGAGCGCGCAGCCGAGCGCGAGGGAGGGTAAGAGAAAAAACAGCAACTTAAAACGAGATTCCCCTTCCCCAGCCTCCCACCCTGGCCATGCTGCTGGCCAGGCAGGCTGGTCATGAGCTCCAGTGGAGCCAAAGCGGGAAACAAGACCAGGCAGGACTCCTCTGGCCTGGTTTAGCCCTGTGTTGGTGGGGCCGGGTGGATGCGCCCCACGTATGCACCCGAAGGTCCTGAGGGAAGGGGGGACAGTCCCCCTCGCTGTTCCCCAGGGAGCACTTAGCACTCCCTTTCCCCAGCCCAGCCCTCAGGGCACCTGTGCTGTTCTCCAGCCCTGGACATGCATGCCATGACTGCTGTCAGCATGTAACATTGTATTGTGGGGTTGCCCCAAAAGCGGAGCCAGGACAAGGCTGTGTTGTGCCCGGCACTGCCCTGGCCTAGGGCGAACGCCAGCCCCTTGAGTTTAGTGAGTGTCCCTGGTACTGCTGTGCCACCATGACTGACGCCTGCGCCCGAAGTTGGACCTCCATGACAGAGAAGGTGTTTCAGCCCGTGTGACCTCTTTTCCTGGAAAGCCAAGATTAGAGAGATTTTCGAAGGGACCGTAGTTTCGGAGCAAAGCTGGCATTTGTCAGCTGGGAGAGGTTGAGGTAGTGAGGCAGGAGCAGGATGGGAGCAGATGTGCTCCTCCATCTTCTCTCACCTCCAGAGCAGCCACAGTAGCGACTTGAGAAGGGAACTGTTGCATGAGCACGACTGTCTGCCGGGTGTCATTTCCTCAGAGAAGAGCTACGCCGAGGACGTCTTCATCCTGAGAAGAGCTGCCCAGACACCAGAATGTCTAGGCCTGGCCCCAACTTTCTGCTGAGACTCCTGGCATGGCTCAGTAATGTGACAATTTGCTCACAGGACACAGAGCAGAGCCCGCCTACCCATTCCTCCGAACAGCTGTGGGCCGATAATGACTTTCAGTCGACGGCCCAGCTTTGAACAGATACGTAGAGGTGAAAGGATCTGTATTCCATTACCAGCCCCATGAACTAGCCGGGGTCCCCTAGGTTAAATATTTTTAGCAACAGCTTGTTTACATGTCAAACTTGTCAATGAGCTTCTGGGGCACTGCTGCCACAAAGCTGTATCAGTGGCAGCCGGTGAGCTTTCTCTGTGCATCGAGCTAAAGCCTTCTAAAGGGCTTGTCAGATATATTCTTCCTAGTGTGTCACAAGAGCAAGACTAATTTCAAAGAAATGCTCTTTATTTCTACTTAAAACTGCTAAGGAAAATATCCAGCACTGTCTTTTTTCTTGTCATCTGTTCGACAAGTGTCTCATAAAACAAATTGAGAGGTTTAAATCTCCGAGACAAAAATCAATAAGAGGATAAGTAAAGAATAGGAGGAAGTCAGCAGGCTGAGATTTATTTCACTGGAAATGTTTTTTCAATGGATTTACTAATAAATCTAAAGTGGCTGGTGCAGCTGCCTTTGATATGCCATATCCCCTTTACTTAGATGAAAGTTGCACATAAAAAGGAGCTTTGAATACTGATTTTTACAAGGATGTAAATCAAGCAAGTCCCACACATGAAATATACAACTAGCATCTGCTTCAGGTAGAAGTTAAGGGACGGGATTTGTTTGTGTGCCACAGTCTTCCTCTGTAATTTTGCCCTTTTTGTCTAATACTTTGCAGTAGTTGGGACCAGTGCCTCGTGCTGGACACTGAATACTCTGATGTAAAACCTACCCTGTTGCAAAGAATTTACAGAGCTCTGAGGGCAGGAAGCTCCACAGAATGACTGAATACAGGCTGACCAGCAGCAAAATCGCAGGGAATGGAGTGTGTGATGGTGGAACTAAGCTGTGGTATCTCTTGAAAATCCACTTTGGTGAGTACTTCCCTTGTGGTGATGGGAAATTGGGAAAATTTAAATTAAATGGATGATTTGATACAGACTTACAGATAGATAAAGTGAAAGAAACTCTTGCAACAGTCTAGAGAAAGTTGGAAGGGACTGTCTGCCAGTTATTTTCAGGTTGGCTCCACAGCTGGCCTATGTTCTAGGCAGAAGGGATGTTATCCTAAGTGACTCTAATGATAGCTGTTACTGAAAGCCATAGACTTTGATGGTAGCAATGACGAAGACTGAGCCCCCGTCCAGCACGCCTGTCCTCGCTGATGCACATTACCAAAGACCCTGATCTTTTATGAAAGCCCAGTAGATGAAGAGGAAGCTATAATGAGCTCCTTGTTGAGTAATATTAGTGGTTTACTCCAGTTGGCACACATGATAGATGGCTGTGGGTACAGAGCTTGTTGATGGGGACAGTATGTGCATATATGCTAGGAGGGGTTCCAGAAAAGCACAGTTAACTATTCTATTATTTCAAATTAAACAAATAGTTTTGGATGCTTCTACAATGTCAGATGGGAAATCAGCCAGAAACTAACTGATTTCTTATTGTTCTTTGTTCTTCAATTGATCCTGCATTTTTGGAAAGACTTGTACCTGGCATGTATCAGAACATGGTTAAGCTCAGTCATTCTGGTTCAAAAATGCAATGTTATAAAGGGACGTTAAAAGTGCAAGTAAATCAACAGAAATGGTGCTTACATGGATTTTCTCACATCAGCATGAGAAACATTTCACAGCTAACTGTGAAAACTGGCACCTCATTACCTACTTTATTATTTCTTATGACTTATTAAGTGTTATTATCATTGTTCATTATCCCTCTTAATAGTGCACACCCTGGCTATCATATCATGTTTCTACTGGATAGTGGCAGCAAATTCTTACATTTAGGTCATTTAAACAATTTGTGTTTTAAAATTTCCATGGCCATTATTCTGAAGAGTGCAACTATTACTCTGATTTTCACAGGACTTTGAAAACGGAAAGAGGAAATATGTGGAGTGAAAACTGTGCTGCGATTATATGCTAAATGGCTGTGTCATAAAGCGTTATGCACAGTGGGGCTGAACTTGAAGGCCCACCTAGAGTCTGTAATTTCCTCCATTTCTGAGCACTTTGCTTTTCAATGAAAACAATATTGCATTAACACTGTGTTTTCAATGCAGTTAAGTATAAATACTTTATATAAATATACACACATGTATACAAATATATTATTGCGGAAAGAGGCAACGCTGCCACTGTTGCCCGTAACACCCCCCACACAGACACATTTAAATCCTCGTAATTGAAATAGGAATATTACTTTCCCTATCTCACAGAGCTTTAAGGATATGTTATATAGCTATATGGGTTTCACCTTGAATTAAGTGTCATAAAGTGATGGCCATAATTTATACAACTTCCAATTTATATCACATGTTCAAAGAGTTCAGTAGAGTTCTGCAAAACAGAAAAGTACGATCTCTATTTCATTGAGGAGGAACTGGAGAATTGTCAAAAGCCATGGTGTGAGTCAGCATTACAACTAAAATTAGAACTCTAGGCTTAACTATCAACTTTGGCCAAAAAGCTGTCCAACAGACTTTCATGACCGGGACTGGCCAGACCTTAATTTGACTTCCAGGTCAAGAGCTGGATACTTCACCTTTCAGCAATAAAACAGTACATATGAATATATACATATGAACTTTCCAAATAGGCAGTAATATCTGCAGAGAGAGAATATTACATGCTCTGTTCCACACCTTACCACATATTATCATTACAATGCCCTGTTCAGGTTTTCATTCAATATCTACCATCCATGTCCTGACCCTGTTTGATCTCTTACAAGATCAAAGCCTGAAGAAGTTAAAAGACACACAATGACATGATTTATCCTCAGGAGAGCATGATTTCTTTCTGAAATGTCTGAAATTTCTTTCTCCCTTGGATTCTACACACTGTCCTCCTGCCCGTAAGATGGAACTACTGATCTTGTTTCCAATATGTCTTGTCTAAATATATGTGGGAGAACAGCAAATGTCATTGCACAGGGACAAGATGTTGCAAAGAAGAGAGGGATATTAACTCTTCCGCTCTTTTAGATTTCCAGCTTGCACTGTAATCCCACAAAATTAAATAATATGATCAGGATTTCCCCCTTTCCTCCTGACCTGCCTTTCAAGCTAGGGCTCAGAATTGCAGCACATTTCTTTTCCCAAGCAAAGCACAATCCTGGATGAAAGTCAGTTTAGTTGAGAGAAAAAAAGTAAAACAAAAATAGATCTTTTCCATAAACAAAGCTGCTTTCCATTTTGCTAACGTAAACAGGCAGATGCATTAAGAGATCATGCCACCCAGGCCCTGGAAAAAGAAGCAGGGAAACATATTTCTGAGTATTTTTCTGAAGGTGCAAGGATGGTTGAGCCTAAAGCAGACTCAGGAGAACAACACTTTATAGACAAAGCAGCTGTACAGACTGTTTCACCTGAGACTAAAGAGAGCTAGACTTGCGTAGTTCAGGTCAAATGAAGCATCCACCCTTCCCCTCAAATGAAATGTCTGTTTACAGCAGGCACCTGTACCTTTTGTATGCTTGCAAAAATGTAGTTTTTTACAGCTGCTTCTATGGCTTTGCAAATAGAATTTCAGGTCTCTGGGCATGGACATGGATCTGGATGGATAATGACAAAAGAGCCTTTCAGAAATGTTAGTGCTCACCCTTGCAGCTGAGAGGCTGCCAGTTACTTTCTGTAGGATGGGGTTCAGGCTTTTGCTGCACTAGCACTGCAGTGAATGAAAACGCCCTCCCCCCTGGGACTAGAAATGAGAAGATGAAACAAAAGAATTAAGAACTGAGTTGTGTCCTAATTATACACTGGATTTTCTGTCTACCAAGCTGAAGTCGAGCAGCTGGGATGCAGCCTGTTTTGTTAGAGATAGAACTTCTTTAACTCTTCTCTGTCATGTCAATCATTCCTTGGTGGAAAACTCAGCCCTCCCTACTGCAACACCCATGCAGTACTTAAGCCATCAAAATAGACTTCCTGTAATTGTCTAGAGATGTCTACAGTCTAGCAGTCTATAGTCTGTAGGCATCTGTAGTTAAATGATGCTTTGCCATAAATCTCACCCAGGAGATGCTACAGTCCTCTGATACATCTGGTTTGTGATATATTTTAGTCATGCATTTAATTCATGTGCTGTAGCACAGAGCTCTTCCCAAGGTAACATCCTCACAGATGCGTCCTTTGAAGCACCTCTGGTTCTGTTACTCAAATGAAGTAATCTGCTAATACTAATCTCCCAACTAGATACTGCAGGGCAAATTCTGCACTCATGCATGTTGCATTTGATTAAAGCTGGTATATATATATATCTATAAAACTGGTAAGAGCAAAACTCTTGGAGGAACTGACACTATATCTGATTAAGATCAGTTTAAAAGACATTGAGTATACCCAGTGTAAAAATGGCTTCTTGCATTTTGGCTGATGTCAGAAAGGAAGATTTGGCAAATAGGCTTGGTGTTTGGATTCAGCCTAGAGATACCCAGTGTTTCAGATTCTACTTCTCCAAATTGTCTGTTTGGAAAACAGTCTTAAGGATCTCAGCAGAACAGAATGATTTCTGCTTTTTCTTGCTTCCTCTTGGACCATGAATGCAGCAAGAAGGGCCTTTTGCAGAAGACTTTGACCCTCTGTGCAGGAAGTTTGTGTCTATGTGCAAAGGGAAAATAGTTTAGCAAGGATTTCATATCTATCCTTTTCTTTTTCAAATCTGAAAAGAGACTCTGGTTCAGGTTGAGTTGGAGGCATATTTGGGGCGGCATTTTCACTGATCTGATTTTGTTAATCTCTAGGAAGCCATTCCTCTATCATACTTACTAAAAAGTAAGTGCATGGACAGAACTAGTTTAGATTAATTTATCCTTGATGATACTTCTCTCTTCTTTACTCACCCTTCCCTTTTTCCTTCCTCTGTCCCTTTGCAGGTGCCATTAAGAACAAGTCAGTGACTCATAAAGATACATTTTCTCTTATTCACTACATCACAGCCCTACGTGCTCATCCACTACAGGGTACCTTGACGCTTGATCTTTGCCACCAGGAGCATCCAATTCTGTGGCCAGTTTTAAGGCCAAAGGGAACTCTATAAACCAGTTATTCTGTTTCCCCCAGAAACAAAACTGTGGCTATGTTACTGCCTTCTAAAGATGTGTAGATCAGCATTAAAGTGCTGACCTGTTCAACACTTCTAGGACCCTTTGAACCAGGAATCTTTGAAGCAGAGGCTGTAACAAACTAGTGTATAATAAGCTGCTGCCCCATGCCGGGAAAGGCAGAGGTATCAGGGACTGATGGAAGCTTTTGAAGGCACAGAATGCTATTAAAAAGTGAAAGGGACTAGAGAAAAAAAAAAAAGGGTGAAAAACAAATCTCTTTTCCAAGCAGTGATATGTCTAACTTTGGCGACTTAGAACTAGGGCCACTTGACTGGGATCTGGTGCTTATAAAATTTTGGGGTGACTGGCTCATGATTGTGGCTTACATACGCTTTGGCTGAAATTGGGGCTTTACCAGGAGAGACACTTAGTGCAGTTCAGGGCTTTGCTCACCTTTCTGCACCAATAAGTTGTTAGGGAGGGGAGAACCAGTCTGCATAGCAATAATTATTATTAACTGTATTGTGCTTTTTTATCTTCAAAGTGCTTTACAGACACAAACTAATTATTTCTCTGCAACACCCCTGTGAAGAAGATGGTAAGTATCATTATCTCTGTTTTACCAATGGGGAGACTGAGCCAGAGCATTTAAGTGATTAGCCTGGGGCCACAGGGGCAGTTAGTGTCAGAGCTGGGAATGCAGGAGTGTCTCCGCTCCCAGTCAGCAGCAGGCAACATATCTCTTTAGTAGGAACAAAAGGGAACCTTTCTCCAGACTTGGAACCTAAAAGAAGCTCTTTCTTTGGCAGGGGATTATAAACTCTTTCTTTAAAATGTAATCATAATTGGAAAAAAGACTGTGCAGTAATGGCACTAGAGAGAGTTGAAAGTCAACGTGTCTGCTCTATGGGTAATCCTAGAGTTTGGAAAATTTGGGAAATGCATAGAAATTTTGGGGAGAGAAGGTGCTACTTCAGAATAAAAAAAGTGACATATTTGAAATTTCCCATGGAAGGGAAAATAAATTATAATTTTTAAATATCAAAATGTTTCACTACAGACATTTTAAAATGAAACTGAATCTGAAAGTCTTTTCTCTGAAGTTCCTGGTTCAGACATGGCTCCAGGGCTTTTAAATTCCTGCATGCCTATCTGCTCTCAGTGAGGTTCTCAGGGCTTCCACAGGTATGTTAGTCAGTCATCACCTCCCAACTGAGCACAGTGCTGGCTGCGGAGTACCTCTTCAGTACTTCAGTGAAAAATCAGACTCATTTAAAACTACCTACAGGTTGGCATAGCTGTTTGACTTTGCTCTGGTACAGAAAAGGAGCAGTCATGCAATGAGGCAAAACGACCAGCTGAGAAGCCAAGAACACAGAAAAGCAGGAGGTCACTTGCTGGGCCAAATCTGCAATGGGAATATTCCCACTAAAGCTGATATTGCCAGGTTCCTAGCTTCCTGACCGTTTTGATATCATGGAGAAGCTGTCCCAGACTGCAGATCCCAGAAACCTCATTCTCTAGTACACTATGTTTCTTGAATTTCAAGGATATTGTCATTTTTCGGACACAAAGCATTTTCAGTCATGAATTTTCATCTAGCTGTGAGGGACATCTCCTCCAGTATTTAGGTCATTTCTCCTGTATGTCAGACTCCAGTCTGCTGATTTCAGAAATCCATGTAAAGTTCTCCTCTTTCTTCTCCTCCTTCCCCTTTCCCTTCAGCCCTGCAACACCAGCTGAGCTCAAAGGAGGTTTGTGTTTCTATTAGGTATCAGCCTTGTAACTAAATGCCAAGAGCTGTGCACTGCAAACATGCCAGTGATCATGGAGCAGTCACTCACAGCCTAGCATACTTGGAAGGCACCTCGATGGGTGCTGGTATGAGGTAGAAGGACAGCAACCCACCCATCACAGCCTGATGTTCTTTGGTGCTCCTCTGTGTGGAGAAGCAGTGTTGGAAGGGATGGGGCTGGAGCAGGTCATCAGCAAGCCAGTTACAGCCACGTCCTGTCCCATTCTAAGTGCAGACTAGAGTAGTGGCCCTATGAGACAGTCCATCACTTGGGATACTGCTCACCTCCCTCATCCGATGATGAGCTATGTAGTAGGGACCCTTGGGATGAACATACAGAGCTAGCTCCCCTTTTCCTTCTGTTTTCTGTTGTCTGGGTATGACCCTTAGACAACTGAAGGGCAATCACCAACCTCAGGCACTGCCTGAGGAATGGAGCTGGAGAGACGCTGAGTTTTCAGTGCAGGGGAGGAGGCAAAAAAGATCTTTCTACTCTGAGCTTTGTATTTTTGTTTGGAATCAAGAGCTACCCAAGAACGCAACACTTTTTTTTGCAAGGCTCTTAAGGTATCTAAACGAGGCCAGAAATTCAGAAGAAAATTGAATACTCAGCACCCAGTTGGGGTCTCACTTTCTACATAACTCCATTTCTGTTTCTGCATGAAAAGTTGAGCCAGACACTCAAGTGCTCAGAAGCTACCATCAGAGCTGGATTTTCCAAAGAGTTCTGTAGCCCACCGGCTTGGCACTTCTGAAAATCTAGATACCATTTTTGGTGCCTAAATGGGAGCTGAGCTCTTTTGCAAATCTGCTTTTTATTGTGCATGCTGAGCTGTTCTGCAAATTCTGGCTATCATTGCTCTGCATTCTTGTACTTCCTGGTTGTGAGCTGTGCTGGGAGCAAAATTATCAAAGCACCACAAGGAAACCACTCCTGCTATAATCAGGAAGCATGAAAAATCACAGGAGCCAGACTTTTCAGCCTCCTATTACTATTTGGGCAGTGGTTGTACCTCTGGTACTGTTTTGTCCTTATATGGATCAGAGCTGTGCAATGGCAGGTGTTACGCAAACCTCTAGCAAAGAGACCATCCCTGCTCTGAATGGTTTATAATCAAAGTAGAAGACGAGGCAGAAAGTGTGTGCAACAGATAGACAAATCTGGCATAAGGAAACCACAGGGCAAATGATCTGGTGAGTGTCTCCAGCATAGTTTGCAGAGCAGAAAAGAGCAGTCAAGGATAAGCTTAACTGCTTACCTTACCTGACCCCCTAAACCTTTTGAGATTTGCCCACAATTAATTATTCCTTTGACTGGCCAAGATGACTCACAGCTGCTCATGCCATCCCAAAGCTCAAGATCTAAGTAAATTTATTGAAATTAGTGGTGGCTCCATTCCAGAAAGCTTGCATGTAGTTTTGACTCAAAGAGCTCTGCACCCTTCCCACCTCTTGTTTCTCCTTTTTTTCTCTTCCAGCCCTCTGAAAATGTGAAGCTATACAGCTTCGATCTAACAGTGATTAAGACTCAGGAATGAGAGTCATGAGGTCTGAGTCCTATTCCTGTCCCTACTACAGGGTGTTTTGGGGTGAGTCACTTCCCCTCTCTCTTCCTCAATGTCCTCATTTGTAAAATGGGGTTAACAATACTGACCTATCTCACTGAAAAGCTCTGAATTCATTAATATTTGTGAGTATACCAGGAGCCCACATTCTGGAGACCTTCACTTGCTGTAGTAGCTTTGTACCTGGCACTGAACATTTACTTGGATAGTGCAAAGTTCAGGGTGTTAATTAATGGAGCTGTTATGGACTGTTAGGGTTTTTACTTCTTCTGAATTGACTGACACCTCCTTAATAATTAATATTGCCAGTAGGTCAGACAAGAGGGAAAGTAGATAAATGGATTTAACCCAGTTCTCATTTCAGCAAGACAGGGTTTAACAGCTTCTCACAGAGACAGTGAATTTACTCCCTTTGGTGTTTACCATTACAGTGCTTGCTGCAGTTTCTGATGTACCCTTCATTTGAACATCACGCTTTGGTTTCAAGCACTGGCAACATTCAGGGTTGTATCACCGCAGACCTCGCTGTCATGTCCATTTTGCAGACACTGAAACAGAGGTGCAAATAGGTGAAGTCACTTGCCTAATCCACTCACCAAGGAACAGCTGTTTGCAGAGTCCTCCCTGCAATGATGACATTCATCCATTCCGCAAAGACCATTCATTGTTTTCCTTTGATATTTTTGTCTCCTATGAGAACTAGATATACAAATGATCGATGCCAGATCTCAGTGAGTTGAAAATGGACATTTCAGGTATTCAGCTAACACTGTCCTTATAGCCCTGATCTCAGTTCCTCCTTGATAGGAGACTAACCTATTGCTTTGAGAGCCCAGTTCAAACTTTTTCTACCTCCGTGGACTTCCAGCAAGGTCTGTCCCAATAAAAGGTGACACTGTATCCATCTCCAACTCCCTTAATTAGGTTACCTTATCCTATCTTCAGTCAATGAGACAGATAGCTTTCATGTTTACTTTGCCGAATTATACGCAGGTCTTTCCTGCTGCTGGTGGGCTGGAAGGGATTGAGGGCTCAGAAAAGTCTCTGCCCAATCGCTCCACCTATAGGAAGGTGGTGGAAAATCCTCTGGGGCTCTCAAAAGGCTGAAAATCCTTCTTTTTTTCCAGAAAGGGTTTGTGTCTATTGCACAGCTGGGCAGGCCTTTCTGTGTACTTCTCCTTTCCTCTGAATGATGCCACCTAGGAGCCACGGCTGGCTGGTAGCTATGGCAGCTGCACCAACCGTCAGCTTGATTGTCCCCTCTTGATGGAGAAGCTGATAGACCAGCAGGGCAGGAAGGAGAAACCTGCAGAGTCATCGCCTTCTGCAGCAGCTGAAGCCACAACGGCCTGCAAGACCCAGAAGAGCGGAGTCGGGGGGGCTGACTTCCTGAAGCAGCCTCGATAGACCGTGGGGAGAAAGAAAAATCACAGGGAGGAAAGGCAGGCAGAGGAACTAGAGCTGGTGGTTTGGGTCTCCCCCCAGCCCAAGGGAAACCATGCCACTTGTCTTGTGACAGTGCCTCCCTGTGACGGACTGTGGCCCTCACACACTCATAGCTATGACCTGAGGTTTTGAAGCAGTAGCCAAGAAGCAGGAGGTACTCCTGACACAGTACAGCACGTGTGTGGTCCTTATTGGAAAGTGTCTGAGACAAAAAGAAGAGATAAGAAAATGAAACAGAACTTTTTCTTTGACTAGGTCTTATTGTTTTTACTATCTTGCTTTCAGACTTGCTATATACTAAATATTCTCACCTGTGTTTCCTGTGTGTGCTGAGGAATGGAGCTACACACCGTGTGTTGCAGCAGCAGAGGGCTGTTCAAGAGGCTTTGCGTGCATGGCTGATTTTTTTAGCTGGTGCGGTGAAAGTCATGGAGCCATACCACGGTAATGTGCATTTGGCACTGCTTCTCTCACCTGATTACACCATCCTTCCCCTCCAGTGTGACTGGCAGTGTTCATCTTCCGTGCCTGCATTCATGGCTCCCACAAACTGGGCAAGTTTCCAGCCTGTTATTAGTTACCTTATGTCTATTTTCTTGAGATCAACTGCCCCACTCTTTCCTTATCTTTTCTCCTTTATCATGCGTTATTTGGAAGGCAAACTTTTCAGATGAAGGATCACGTCTGTCTTATATTTGTACATTGCATAGCACGTAAGAAATAATAATAATAGCAACATTATAATCAGTCACAGCATCACAGTAACACACTAGTTAATGTTCCTTAAGATCCTATGTCAGCTTACTGAATTACAAGCAAACATACTTGGTACATGAACCAAAGGACTCATAGACTTGCCAAGGCCCAAAACCAGATCACAGGTTCATGTTTCTCTTTCCTGTCACTGCTGCTCTTTCTAAACCTCCAACAGCAGTGTGGCGTGACCATTATTTCCCCACACTTGGAGCTAGATATGTTAGCAATCAGAAGAAATGCAAACAGACAAAGAGGAGGGCTAGAATTTGGTCTAAAGCAGGAACTGATTTTAAACAACTATATTTTGAAGTGTGGGTATTTAATGTTTTAGAGTTTCACTTTTGAATGTCAGTATTTTGGGAACATGGAAGGTGGGTATTTAGTTAATACTTTATCCACCCATAAATAGAAGGCTCTGCATTCTCAAAGGCATTTAGATTCTCAAGTCTGTCCTTTTGTTGCAGAATTTCTACTGGTATAAATTGCTGTAGCTCTGCTGACTTGAAAGAGGAAGGAGACAAGAAGGATGTCCTAGCTGGGGCTAGGTTAATCCCCCTAGGGTTAGTAGACTGATGTTGTATTCCCTATTTTGCTACAGATTTCTTGTGTGACCTTGGGCAAATCATTCTCCCTCTCTGTATCGCAGTTCTCCATCAGTAAACTGGTGAGAGCAACAACCGCCCTGCCCCAGAGGGGTGTTTGGAGGATAAATATGTTAGAGGTTTGGAGCCGCCTGAGTACAACAGTGACAAGGTTCCGACAAATCCTGAAGATAGATAGAACCTGACAATCAGGCAGACTGCTATTAGCAGCTGATTCATTCTCTCTGGTTAATGCATATTTTTAGCAGGCTGTTATTGACTAGACAGGCACACAAGTCTGTCAATTAACAATTTTATAATGAACTATCTCTGCACCAGTGGCCTTGCAGGATGAATTCAGAACTCCCCAACCCTGTGGCACAGCACCTGCAGTACTAATGAAGGGCAAGGATTTTCCTACAAGTCAAGTGGTGATACTATGTGCTGTGTGAAGCAAAGTGCCCGAGTATAGCTGCCATTTCCACCACGGAGTCCTGAGCAGCTTTGGCGTGCAGTACAGTAACAAATAAGAAGTCTTAGGTGGCTCTGGCTTTATTACAATGTGTTCATAATACCTTGTCAAGGCACCATTTCAATACAACCCATGGCCAGACATTCCAGTGGCTGGTGCTTAGAGCCCCTCTTGCACGCCACCCTGCAATATGATCAGGGAACACTGCTTAATTGTATTTCTTTTACAAAGTGATGAAATGTAAAACTCTGCTCCCGGCATGCTGGCTGGCACAGGAGTCTCAGCAAATATGTGATTCTCGCACTGCAGCTGGACTCTAATGACATGAAAGGTGCTAATGCAATGCAACTGGAACCTTTAATTATCCTAGTGACTAATAGGAAATCTCTCAAAGGGTCTAGGAGAAAGAGCCTCATTCTTCACTGAGAGTTCCCTGAACTGTGCTCGGAAAAGGGGACAGACAAATGGCAAGTCTAAGAGGAGATCTGACTCCCACAGCTATAGCGCCTGGGAAAAGGTTTCCCTTTCCTCTGACAATTAGCTTGTCAGACACAGCAAGCAGAGAGAGAGAGAATAATGCTGGGCCCATTATTGACTTATACTGGTTGGTACCTAAACTTGTTCTGCATCCTGCAGGTAACTGGATAAACCTGCTGATGAAACAAAAAGATCTGGATTGGCTTTGAATGTGTGTGTGTGTTCAAGGAAGAGAAAGGGTGACAGACAGACAGCTGTCTCCCACTTGTTAATTGAATGGAGACTGTCAGATCTTAATGTACCTTGGGGATTATTTCTGTCTGATATAGAGTTTCAGACACCATTTCTTATTTTTTTTTTTTTTTAA
This sequence comes from Dromaius novaehollandiae, assembly GCF_036370855.1. NCBI lineage: Eukaryota > Metazoa > Chordata > Aves > Casuariiformes > Dromaiidae > Dromaius > Dromaius novaehollandiae. The sequence goes on from NC_088116.1 coordinate 8,577,696, forward strand.
TCAAAACTCTTCCTTGTTATCTCCTTCAAGATGAAAATCATGCAGGCCACGTTGCCTGGATTTTATGGAACAATGCCCAATGCATGTAGGGTTTGGGTAGTTCTTCATATCACCTAATGCCATTGCTGCCTGTTTTCTAGACTGATGCAGATTCAGCCTTGTGTCACCATCAACTACATCACTTTCTCTTCACTAATTGTGGTAATCGGGGTAGAGAGGCAACAAGAGCTAATGTGACTTACATAATATTACCTGGAAGACCAGAGATAGAAGTAGTCCCCAGACTCAAGAGAAAAGCTTTGGCTATGTCTTTATTTAGTCTTTCTATCAAGGCCCAGACAAAACCAGTGCTTCACAATATGAGATAATAGAATATCAGATAAATGGATTTTAAGATCAGAAGAAGTCATTTTTATTCTCGAAGAAATGAAGAAATCAATTTTATGATCCAAGCCATGGAATTTAATCCAGTGATTTCTGCCCCAAATACTGCAGGAGTTAGGAAGCAGCTGAGCTGCTGCAGTAGCAGTAAGGGTTCTGGGGACGTTACAGGGTCAAGGGGAATCACGGAGAGTTGGAGAACCAAAGCAAGTCTCTCATTTCATGGCATATTCCTATAGCATGGGACCCATGGTGCTTACAGCAATGCAGTGTGTGTGTGTGTGTGTGTGTACTACTGCCCTCTACCAGGTAGAATTACACCAGTTTCACAACTGCGTCCTGCACAGCTGCGGCCCTGGATTTCTAGGGTGAAATTGTTGATATGTTGGCTCTAAGCTAAACCAAACCAAACAAAGAAATTCCCTGCAAAGCAGAAATCATACATTACCCGACAGTTGTAATCATGAGTCCCCTGAATGCAGAAGAAGCTATATCAGTGCCTTTGAAGCATGTAAGCTTATTTGTTGCTGCCACCATGCAAGCCCAGGCAGTCCCAAGTCTGTTACTTCTTTCTGTTCCTGCTTTTCTGGTTAAATGCACCTGGGAATATGTAATTGTTTATGTCATAAAACATTCATCATAAACAAACGGGATGGGCAAGCCAGCTGAGCTAACACTGGGGAAATGAGCTAAAAAACCCTACGATTGGTATAATTGGCAGCGCACTTCTTTTGAGCAGGATGAAAGATGTATGTTTTGCATGAAAGTATAAGGAGGGGACAGGCGCTGTGTGTACCTGGAGAGGGAAGGCATTCCATGTGTAACTGTGGCTTGGCAAAAGCATGGGCAATGTTGTTAGAAACACGCAGAACATCACTGGTGGAGAAGAGGAGTGATGTGATAAGAAATTTAAAGGCCTATTTTAAATCCCTTAAAGTGATCTCTGATTTACATCAGTGCAAACAAGGGCAGAGACATGGCCTAAGTCAGAGCTGTAGGCATTGTTCAAACATCTTGATTGCTTTGTTTTTATTTTGTTTCCTGTATAGATAAAAGATAAAGAGAGTATATATTCTTTGTTAAATAATGTTCAGTGCTAAGGGACTTTCCAGCTCTTAAAGTCTGGGGCTGAAGAAGTTAGCTTACATGTGGAATTGTAGCTGATCCAAGAGCACAGAAAATAAACAACACATGTACCTCCATCCCTTGACCTCTGTGAGCTAGTTTTGTGGTTATTGTTCCCTTCAGTGTTGCCTTATCTCCTGCCATGTTTACAGGATTCACCTCGTCTGCTGCCCTGAGCCTCCCTGCCAATCGCTGAGCATCTGAAAGTGCATGGAGAGGTTGGTTAGTGCACAACACGTGGCACAGAGGACAACACATTGGTAGCGCTGAATGAAGTGGTGAGGAGACAACAGTTTGAAATGTCAGTGTGACTGTGTGGTCATAAGAATTAAGCTGGCTTGTCGTTAACGGTATACTGAGCAGGAAGGTCATTAAACTGGACTATGTACATGGGAGAATCAGTGAGGTGTCTGATAACTCTAAGTTGCCATATTTTTGCAGCCGTAGTCAACTGCAGCATGATTGGATTTAGACTATTTCTTCCTTGTTGTTCTATTAGCAAGCAATAAAGCAGGGTGGATGTGTAAGGAAAACAGACCTCAGGATCTAAATCATCTCTGTACCCAATCATCTCTGTAAACTTAGACCTTTCCAGAGCAGATAAGAGAGTTCAGCCACTACTTTGCTGTTCTTTTATTTTGTGACTGTATCAGAGAGAGCTATTGTTACAGTTTTGGTGTTTTTTTTTTTTTTTTTTTTTTTCATATTTGCACTGTGGTAGAGTTGCTCACTGGTGGCATCCTCTTCCAACCTGTTGTCCAGTCTTAGTGTGTTGCAATTCTGCCATACCTATCTTGGGCCCAGATAGATAGATGGACATACAGAGCTGTAAACACATTTCTCAGCAATAAAGTGACCCATCTAGGAAACAAGCCATTAGCAATATTAGATGAACTTAAGTTGCCCAGGAGGCAAGCCAGTTTTCTTCTTTGGCTGGTTTTCAATTTTGGACTGCACAGCCTTAAGTGAGCATCATTGCTTTGCGTTACAGCTGTGTAGCAATGAGAGAGGCCATCAAATGGCTGGAAGAGAAGCAGCACATTGAACCTATTCCTAGGAACTAGAAAGCTCATCAGTTCAAATGACATTTGATAACGCTAAGATAACTCTAAGAAGTTAGAGCTGAGAAATGGTTGTTAAGATAAGAGTATATTCCTGTAAATTGTAAACAGAAGTGAAAAAAAATACAACTTGCAATTGCTGGCCTGCATAACTCTCTCCGTGCTACTGTCTGTGCTTCATTTTACGTTTCTAACAAAGAACATTCTAAAAGTAACCTGCTGCGCTGCAGTGTTGCTGTTGTATACCATAGCATTTTGGTTCCTTTTGGATTGCAAATTCTTGTGTTGTTTGGTAGATTCCTTGAAGACCCAGCTGTTGTACACAGGTGATTGGCTGAAAATCTCCACTTCCATGGGAAAAAAGTCCCTTCCATGGCTGCTTAAATGCTTAAAACTATGCCCTGAATGCTCTCCCAAGGTTGAAAAACCCAGAGGCAAATATACCAGAAACTGTAATTTAAACTAAAAATTATGATTTTTCCTCACCCTCATGATTTTTGGTGAGCCTGACTCATGATTTTGAATGCTTAAGATTTGCAGTACCATGTGAAGTAGATGCAACCACTGCAGGACAGGTCCAAACAGCCCCTTTAAAAGTCATTTACTAGCTCTCCCTTCCTTTGTACTCCCTTTTGTTTGGTGCATTTAATTAATTAATTTTACGTGTTCTTTTTGCCTGCCATTTTTTAAAAAATACTTGTGGATTCAGGGCGGCAATAAAAAATCCTTTTATTTTAAAATTGAAAGATGAAAACTAGCATAATGAACTTGCCACTTCCTTAGAGTTCTGGTAACCTGGGTGTGAGCTGATGGTACAGAATGATTCATGGGATAAAATTATAGACTTATGCAGGTGTGTACAAGAGCCTGGGTGGGGTGTAGGCAAACAGGGAATTTTATATGGCAATAAACATGGGCATGTGGTATAAAGAAACTGTACTGCCTTAAAAAAAATTTTTTTTTTTAATTTTAATTTGATAAGGACAAATTGAACAGGGTCAAAGAGAAGGACACCACTTTGCTCTTCTCCTGCCAGAGTCCAACAGAGCTAGAGCTCTATAACTCCGAATGGTAGAACCCTTGTCCAGTTCTTAGCATGATTCAAAAGCAATGAGCAGCTTTTGCCTAGATTGTCCTCATTCCTGAAGTCAGCCTTTATTGGAATTGGACAACATGGCAATATTTAAGTTCAAGTAAGCTCTGTGCCTCCTTCTGAACGTAGTGTTTTGGGGGTTTTCTCCTTGCACAGGCCTTAATGCTACATTCTGGCTCACAGAGGTGGTCAGCCCTTTCAAGTTTGCAGATGGAAGGTGTAGGCCCTATCTAGTTCACCCGTGGACTAAGTGGATAAGCTCTGCCCCTCCAAGCAGTACGTTACAATCTCACACCTCACAGTGCCAGATACAGTGAAGGTCAGAAGGCCAAAGGTTGAGAAATCTGGCTTGCAAAGCAAACAGAAATGTTTCTGTTTGCAGACAGAAATGCTGACTGTACACAGAGCCACAGGAACTTCCAAACCACAAGAATTGCCTCTCGCTGCTTCCCTCTTCATCTTCTGTTCCTCCACCGCCAACCTTTTCTCTTTCTTGCCACTGTTGGCCTGAAATTCTTCTTGCCTGAAGCCCCTACTGTCTGAGACAGCCTACACACATCTGCCTCAACACCTCTGTCGATTTCAGAGCTCATCAGAAGAAAGAGGGGAAAAAAAGAGAGACTAACTTTTAAGCTGGTATTAAGTCATAGAGCTCTGCTGAAATCAAGGGAGTTAGGCAAATGCGAATTTTCAAAAGGTCAGGGATAGATATTTCACTTTTTTTCTCACTTAATTTGTCCCTCCCTCTGGGGTTTGTTATCATTCAACCCTACAAGGCATTGTTTATCTCTAGGAAAGGCCATAGGAACTGGAATTAGATCCAATTTTGTTTACACAGGAGTGTGTGGCTAAGGCTGGGCCTTTGAAAAGGTATATTATACACTCTGGAGGTTTTAGAAGATCATTATAACTATTGCTTGAGGGTCAGACTGTGCCAGGCTCACTCCCCCCTTGTAATATCTTACTCCACATGTCCTGCCTGCCTGAGTAAAGGACTCAGTAAGATACTTCTGAACGAAGGTAATCGTCCCTTGTTATAAGGCAGTTGTAACAAAAGTGTTCTTTATGGGATAGACTGGGGCTTTGGCCCATAGACAACTCTCGCGGAGGGAAAATTGTTTCCCCAAATGCCAGCATTCCCCTGATCTTGACTAGAGCTGCATGTTGGGCATTGGGAGTTCATGGGCTCCTTAGCAAAGGGTGGAGATACTGCTGCATTTTGTACAAGCCAGGTGCAGTTCTTGGGCTTTTGATAAAAGTCAGCATAGGTGGTAGGGTATGTTCATCTTCAGCAGCTGATCAGCTATTGCTGATACTAGACACCTTCTCCAAGCAGGGAGATGGAGTGCTGAAGGACTCAAGCGGTAACACTGAGAAGTAGACGTCTCTTGTCATCTCATTGCTACCAGCTGACCATAAATCCAGTCTATTCAGGCGAGCAGTAAAGCCCACCCCAGACCATCCAGAAAAACAAAATCAGAATGCAGCACTTTCTCTGGGTAAATAACTAGCAATTCCTGAGGAAATGGGTCCCAGATTTCCCTATGAATTGGGGCCTTAAGTTCTGACATAGGGAGCTATTCATGGAGGAAATTCTAATCGAGTCAGGTTGTGCTTTTTCCACAAATTGTTTACCCTCTGTCTGGGTCTCTGCTGGAGTCCTAAAGGCACCTGTGTTGCACCCAGGTGCTGTGGTGGTTAGGCAGATTTAGGTGAGTACTCTTTGCATGCAGAAGTCAAATACTAAGGATAGGAAACATGTCCATGGTCCATAAGAGGGACAGATCATATGGTCACCATCTGGGACTCAGGGATGGCTCTGTACACAGAAATAGCAATTGCCGTGCCTTGCTGTGTTTCCACAGCAGCAACCAAAGAGGGTGACATGGAGGAAATTAATGCCAACTGCCCACTCATTTCCTGATCCATTGTTATACATGCTCCAGTGTTTTTAAACGGAGAGAGTGCAGCACAAGGAGTCTGGAGTCTCATCTCTGACAGGTATGGACTGAACTGAATGCAGTTATGCCAGTATAATCCAGGTTAAAAGGAAGAAACGGGCCCTGCACTCTATGCTGAAATTCTCTCATGCAACCTTTCCCAGAAATAGCAAAGAATATTAAAGTTCTTTGGGAGCAGGGACTGTCTCATACTGTGTGTGAACACTGTCCAACACAATGGGGCTTGCTCTTGGCAGAGACCTCTAGGAGCTACAGCAATACATGTAATAACATCTGACTACACCTTCAAGACATGGTGTAGGGAAGTACATTGTGTTAACTCAGTTGAGTGCCTGCCCAGGCTGTGATTTAGATGTGCCCCTCCCTCAATGTTCAAAGGAGGAGATGAAATCTTCCCCAGGGAAGAAGTATTCTGACCTTTCAGTGGCGGGGTCTGCATGTATCGGCTGCAAAGGAAGAGCAGGAATTGGGACGCTTAGAATCAGTTCCTCAGTTTGGCTACCTGGCTTTTGGCAAATCTCTTAATTACTCTGTGCTACAATTGCTCAATTGCCATAATTCTTCTTTTCTTTCCCATAGCGGGGTGGGGATGGATGGAAGGGAAGCAAATTCTTCCTACATTTATGATTACAGAGCTCTTTGAAGAACTCCGGTTAAAGGGCAAAGGGACAGTAATAGATCATATTTACCTCTGCTAGCTGGTCCCTACAAGCATTTACTTGGAGACTGATGCTTGCTCACTGCCTTCAGTGGTAACTCTTAAAGGAAACAGTTGCTTAAGGTAATGTTTCCCAAAGCATCCAAGTGGGTCTTCCAAATCCCTTTTGAAGTGAAGGAATCTCAGACATTACATTTCAAAAATACTCCTGAATCCCCAGTACATTTGGCAGAAAAAATCTGCACCAATTTTTCCCACATGAAGAATATGAAATTATAGATCCATCAACTGATCCAAGGAATTTAACACGCATATTAGTAAAATCTAGAAAATGTACATCCCGTAACTGGAATGTCACTAAGCAGAAAAGATTTCCCTTTACTGTAAAGATCATATCGAAACCCTCAGCAGACTTGTCTGATTCACTAGCCATGAAATCTTGGTCTTATCCTTTGATCTTTCTTCAGATACTACTTTGTGTAGCGTAAGGCAGACTCCCTTGGCTTGCCTCCAGCAGGGAGACACTAAGAGGGTTTCCGTGCTTCTCTAGGCTAATTAGCCACTCGCAGGACCCCAGAGAGGTGTAATCCACAGTTTTTCGTCACTACACCCATTCCTATAACAGCCTAGATCCTGGTTGTTGACACTCGGAATTGTAAGGCTGTCAGTCAGATTTCTAATGTCCAAATTAAAATAAACTTCCAGCAAGACCCAGTTCTAGTACATGACCGGTACTACTGGGCTAGATAAGGAGTGTCTGAGGAGGTTGGTAGATACTGAGGTATTAGCTACTATGGATGGTCAAAGGGTTAACTTTTTTCTTCCTCTCTTAATTGCGTAGTCACTCCAAGGGCTGCACATGGCTGTCTCGGGAATGGGAGAGGGAAGGGCAGAGAAACTATCTGTGGGAAGATTTGCATTCCATACCCTTAACCTCCACCGTAAGAAGTTTTTCCTGCCTCTCTCTGAGTTCGTTTGCTTTCTTGCTGTACATTTGACTCCCAAGGAAAAGACCTTGCTGAGTCAGCTTGAATCCTTTCCTGTTGAGTCACCCCCCAATTCCAGATTAAAAGACCAGTAATTGCCCGTATATGAAGATTTAGACAATTGCTGCCTTATACCCTCAGCATGAGCTACTGTGGAATTTCTCCTGTTATATGTGAAAACATAAGCTTAACTGAGATTGTAGTTAGATACCAAACCGTTGGACTAGGAGTTCTGCCCTCCCCACATGGAACCAGGACTCTGGATGTCCGGGTCCCCCAGTGCGAGATAAACCCTACTGGATGCTGCACCAAAGGCTGGCTGGGGAAGCTACCATCTGATACCGGATCCCAGCTGTAGTTAAGAGCAGGAATGTATCTAACATGAGACAAAGGACAACCCGGACCGCTCTTTGCATCTCACATCCTCTCTCCAATGGATATTTAACCCATTTGCTGGTCTCGGTTCCAAGTGCTTCAGCTACTTCAGTGCCATGTTGTAGCTCTGCACAAATCTGCCCCCCACCAGCATCTGCATCTCCCAGTGGCTCTACTGGTTAGTTTAACAGCACTTCCTCTTCCAAGGGCTCAGCCCTTCCTTCCTCATGGTCTCAAGCCTTCTGCTATCATCACTTCCACCAGCTAAAGTCTCTCCCAGCCTCTCTCCTATTGCTTTACTCTTGTTAGTTAAAAGTTATTACTCTCAAGGGGCATTGATGCAGAGCATGAACCTCTTCATATAACCCCTTGAGTGTGTTTTGCTGCTACTTCGTAGGTGGCAGTACTGTCTGCCTCAGTGCAATATGAAGCAGGAGGAAGGATGTGCTAAAGACCATGAGCAAAGAAGAGTTCCAGTTTGAACCTGCACCTTAACTTTTACCTGCCTCAGTTTCCCAGTCATATCAAGATGTGCGGCACTTCCCTTCGTGCCTGTGATGCTGCAGGAACAAGGAGGGGAGGCGGGACATTCTCCTGGGAGGCAGCAAGGGCCAATTGCTCCACAGGGGACAGGGAGCCAAAGGGGTAGCACGGGATGAACGCCTCACCGGGCAGGATCCCTCCCACAGCTCCTGAGAAAGGCAAGCATGGCAGGCCTGGTGCAGGGGAGCCAACTTCAGCCAAGAGTCCAGATCATCAGGCAAGTTTGTCATGACAAGGCAGGTCTGAGGTCAAGCTGGGAAGTCAATCTGCAGGTCAGGATCAGGATCAGGTCTAGTCAGGGCAACCAGGGTCAGACACAGCCCAGTGATCACCAGGCAAGTCCATAGTGATAAGGTAGATCCAAGGTCAAGCCAGAAGGTCAGCCTGTAGGTCAAGGTCCAGATCAATAGGCCCATGGCCAGGCACAGCTGTGGCTGAGCTGGAGACAGACACTCCTACCAAGCCAGTACTGATGGCCCAGGCCTGAGCTGAAATGGGGCTCCCACCCGTGGGCAGAGGGTGTGGGTGGAGGCCCCAGGTGAGGCTGGTCAGGGCCATTAAGGCCTTTTAGTGCTCTGTGGGCCCTAGCAGATGGGTACTGTTTCTGGCTTTGCTGCTGATTTCCTGGTGCTATGGAATAAATCTCCTCCCCTGTGTTTCCCTGTCTCCCCTGAGCTTCAGTTGGAAGGAATGCCAGTACTGTCCTCCTCTCTGAAGCTCTGCGCTGCAATAGAGCAGTGCAGTGAAGGTGGTGTTATTGTTCAGTGTGCTTTAATTGCAAGGCATGCACCTATGATGAGGATGGGAGTTACATTAGCTCCTCTGTGCACAAATCTCTTGCTGTTCATGTGAGTAGATTCTCATATTTTCCTCTAATGAGTCTCAGTATTTCCGGCAGAATTCCTGTGAGATTAAACATCTTATAAAATGTATTTGTCTCGCACATGATCTGACTTGCTCTTGAACCATCAGCAACTATCCCAGCAACTGCTGGGGTGTGTGACTATATTTTTTTATTGTTATTACTATTTTTTCTTTTTCTGTCTCAGATCTAGTAAGCTGTGTGTTGTATTGCTAATTATGCTAAAGAGGTCCTGAGGTTGATGTGGAGGCTCTGTTACAGTGCCAGCCTCCCAGTTCACATCTCAAGTACTGGTATGTTTGTTGTGGATGTCTGTAAAAGAAGCCACTTTTTCTGTACTTGTACGGGGAGTGAGAGCAGGAGACAGCGTTGAGGGGGCACACTACAAAGTAACACACAAAAATGGGAAAAAGCAGATATCTTTGCTAAATCTGCTGCCTTCTGACATGGGGACTGACCTCTCCACGGGGCACAGAGGTTTGCCTATAGCTTCGTATAGGCACCTAACATTTGGTTTCATACATTCTTTCCCCAAATACAAAATGAATCGACCCATGAAAGAATAGTTCATTCCTGAGGGCCGGCACCCTGTTTGGTATGTTGATAACTTTGCAGAGTTGATGTGTGTATTAGTCACCCTTGCTGGTTCATTGCTGATCTGAAAGACAGAGGTTAAATAATTGCAAAAGCAAGGTTGATGTCATCATGGGGCCTGATTGAAGCTGGTACTTGGGAACTGTTGAGAGAGATGTATTTGCTTTGCTTTCACCCAGGAAAGGGGTCACACCGAGCAGCAGTTCTCAACCTTTTCTCAGACATGCAGTCCAGTACGAAATGCCTGTGTGACTGAGTCACCCCTCCTTCCCAAACCACACGCCAGTGAGCATCATGAAGATGTGAACCGTAGGCAACGTATGCCTGCAGTCCTCTCTTTTTTTTTTCTCTGCTTCTCCCTATTCCTTTCAATCTTGGTGGGTCCTGGAGTTTTTTGTAAATCAGCTGCATGCCTATAGCTTTGCAAGGGCCTCTGTTACACACATGGCACTGGGTATATGTTCCAGCGCAGAAGTTAGGATCTGTTTTATTGTGTATATAAGTAGACAGGTGTGTTGTACAGGCCTGTTCTACCTACCATATCATGTGTATATCACGCATAAGCTAGGCATATATCATATAACCTTGTAGATGTGGATAGACTTTTTCTACTTACTGTTTAATGCTGAGAATATGACTTGGCACCGTATGAGACATTAAAAAATAAAGACAGACCTTGCCCTAAAGAGTTTGCACTCTAAATGTCAGACAGAGAAAAGACAGGATGCGCTGTGGTGAGGGAGATTTGTGATGTGTTTGTATTTTAAATAGGAAAAAAACTAAACTTGCTTCACAGGAAAAGAGTGTGTGCATGTTTGTTTTCAAGGGGACTCTAGACAAGAAAAGGCAACAGTTTTGTGACAGTTTGCTGGGGGAGAGGTTTCTTTAAACACCTGTGTAGAGGTTCAGGAGAAGGAAATGGGTGTATGTGTCTGTGTGGTCTAGAGCGTCTGTGCCTGTTGTTCCTAGGGTCTAGGGGAAATTCAGCCCTGGCTTTTGAGGGCACGTGTGCCAGCCTCTTTGCTCCTTGAACTCTTCCCCGTGGCTCTGCCACGTTTGTCTGCCTCTGCATCTAATCCCTGTCTTGCGTTGTGTTTTATGCTTTTAATGAGAAGGTACGGACAGCAAAGCAAAACTTCCACGCCGTAATCATAGGAGAGGAGCTATTTATTTCTGGGTTTCATGTGATGCCATGAAAACAGTCAGAAGTCTTATAGTAGCGCGCCGCAGTATCCACAGCCCCTCTGTTAACACCGGCTGACTTCACGTAGCACAAGCCCCTCGCGATGTTGTTCTGCATCCTCATGGTGATGGGCAGGACACAGAGGTTAGAGATGAGTGTAAGGGGCATATTTTATCCTCTTTTGGTTGTGCAGGTTTTCAGGCCTAAAACTTCTTAAACTCTTTGATTGTAACTTGAAGTCAGCATTTTTTTATACATGTATATATTTGTATTTTATGAAAATAAAATGCTGCTGTAGATATGTGCTAATACTAGAAAGAAAGGCCCAAAGCCTTATTTCAAAATCCTGGCAGCATTTGACTCCAAAGCGTCGAGCTGAAGTGCTGTGTAGAGAAGACCAGGCACACTGTGAACTTAATAGTAATGCAGCAACAACACTTATCCTTAGCACTTGCAAAAGGAAGTAACTGTGATCTCGCACACACACATGTGCACCCTAAGCAAGGCACCTGGATGGAAGTCAAAAATAATGCAGTGATAAAGCAAGAACACAAGCCAGGTCTCCTGACCCTTTGGTACCAGCCTTTTCCAGCTGTCTATACAAGTACCCTGAATTTGATTGATTACTGCAGAGAACAGGCTGTTTCCAAGATGAGGCCAGTGGCTGGTGGGAACAGCCTGAACTGCTCATGGCCTATGGTTACAGTGTCTTTCTCTGAGGTCTGTCCAGGCCAGAGCAGTGGTTAGGGGAGCGGCATTAAACCAATGTCTCCCGTTGTAGCCTGGCAGTCCTACCCGCATTTTCACTCTCTACCGTTTACTGAGTATCGCCAAAGTAGGCTCTGCAGCTAAGAGTAGTTGGGGTACAGTGCTGGTCTGACCACAGCCTCTCCTCCTCTGCATGCACAGTAGGATGACCACCTGCCTTGGAAATTACCATATGATAAAGGGAAGAATGCCTTTTTTTAGGGGGCAATTTGAAGAAATGTCATTTGTCTTAGGAAGTCATATATTTTCTCTTTGTGTTTACTTCTACTACCCTTGAAAGTTCGATTTAGTCTTATAAGCTTTAATTTCTTATTGACAACAATACTTTTGAATGGTTCTGATACTTTTCAAGGTATTTTTAAAGCATTCATAAAACTCTTTACATGAATAACTGAAATTCATCTTCATTTGTGCCTTAATTTGAAGATCAAATTTAACATAATATTTTGTGTGTTTTTCTTTTCTTCAGTCTGTTCAGATCTGTTTATCCAAGGAAATTATTTGCTCCACTTCTGCCTTTGAGGTAGAAATGGACATAATTCCACACAATAAGAAACTGAAAGAACTAGGACTCCAAAGACAGAAAATTACACCATTTCCAAATTCAAGACTTCTGAAGTACATGCACATACACACTCCACTTAATCTTTCAGTGTGTAATATATGACAATATTTCTCATAAAACAATCCTTATTCAGCCTTTTGTAAAACTTTGCTTCAGCAATGGTTGTAAGCCTGCTTTCCCTCCTCCCCCCTGTAAAAAGTGACTGTATAAGGTGAAAATAATCTGATTTGCTGAAATCAAAATGTGAAATCAGATATGAGAGCAGACATGTATTACTGAAGAAAATCCTGTGCATTGTTTTTGTCATGATGTTTGGATGAGCTACGCTTATAAACAAGTAACTTGCTATCAATGTTTCATTGTAATTTACTCTCTAAAGGAATCATCATGTCATAAACTTCACTAGGTACAAGATCAGTGTGTTCTAATTTTAAGATTGTATCATAAGAAACATTTCGCACATTGTGAAATAAATTCAAGAAGCATTTAATCACTGCAAGTCTCTCTGTCATGCCCATCTTTGTCATCCTTAACAAACCTAAAAACTGCAACTGGGCAATTCTCAGCTAATGTAAAAAGTAGCATCTAATAGCTTTCAACTCTAAGTCAGACAGATAATCATCTTGTGGGGACATGCCTCAACACTTCTGTGCATTGAAGGTTGACAAAATGATATACCTTCTGTAATTCTGAAACTCCTGGCAGCTAAGGAGAAGTGATTGAAAACTTTGGTTACACAACCTGCAAGATCAACTGATTATTTGATCAAACACTTTATTTATAAATTATTTTGCTGTGTTTTGCAGAAGATGAGCTGGGCAATTAGCCAGAAGGAAAATAGGCAGCCTCATTTTCCATTAATTTGTAGACAGAGTGATGCCTCCAGAAGTTAATGTTAGTCTTATTAGCTGATTGTGAATAACAAAGTTCAAACCACTTGGATTTTTTGATTCTTACATTTTCCAATAGTTTTGTACAGTTTCACCGATGTCTTGCAATAACAAGAAAATGTATTTTTTCATTACAGCACAGCTGAGAGGGAAAATGACTGTCAAGAACACTTCATTATTTCCATAGTTTGAAATAAAAGTTTGTGTATGTAGAGCAATGCTAGTGCAAATAATCTAGAGTTATTCAAATGTATTTTTGCATTTTAGTCACTAATTTCTGTTTAAAATTTGTAATTTAACTTTTGAGAAAACAGAAGCTCATGTTTGAGTGAGTGGATGGGATTTGATCTCACACAAAGTGGGCTGGGGACCTGAAACAGTCTGCATCGAAGGCAGCTCCAGCTAAGTCAGGCAGTAGCGTCCCTGTGGGAATGGATACCCACATTAAGTCTTCAGGCTGTTTGCAGATCTCTCAAGCAGTAAACTCAGTGTAGGAATTTACTCCATTTTGTCTCAGTTCTCTCATGAAATTTTCATTTAGTTCTTGTCCTAAACTCAAATGGGACCATTTCCCTATTAATTTCCACGATATAGTTCTGATTCCAAGTTCTATGATGCTTTTGGAAGCTCGGAGCACACCAGCAATGCAATACAGAATACCTTCTACTGAGAAACGGAGCGGTTGCTCTGCTCTCGAGCAACCTCCATCTCTAGGCTGCTGAGCTAGGACAAACGCTTCCAAAAGCTCTGGAAGGACCTTTACCTAGGAGCTTCGCAATGCCCACTCACTTCTGTTTCAAAGTCTGTCCTGTACGTAGTACTGTAACTTTGAAGTTAGTCCTGCTGTGAGCAGGAGTTTGAACTAGGGATCTCCAGGGGACCCTCCCAGCCAAAGTGCGCTGGCCCTACAGTGTTCCCTCCCGTTATCTATGGACAAGAAGGAGATGGGACCTAGAGGGAGCTTCAGCCATTCTCCAACTACTGGATTCAGGTTGTTGGACTGGCCTGATTTTGCTCAGGATGCTGATCTTTCAGGAAAATAACATCTGAGTTTTACCCAGATTCAGAGTTATGCATCACGGATGTCTAATCAGATTCATGGTTTTGTGTGTTTTTGCTTTTTTTTTTTTTTTTTTCCCCTCTCTCTTGCAGCTGGTAAAAATCAAAGGATAGTAAAAAGAAACTGCAAGCAGGGGGTTGTGTCAACTTCAAGTGTTTGAAACAGGGCAACTGGATGTGGGGAGAGGTGTAAAATGGGGGCAAGCCTGATAATTTTAAGAGCTGTGCAAGAGATGCAGATATTCCTTGGGGACAGGGGTAAAGTCGTCATCACATTAAGTGAGTAATCTGTTGTGATTTTTTTTCTGATGTGAAATGGAGTGAAAAAAGGATGGGAATTTTTTTCCTTCTAATTTATTGGAAATTCGAATGACTCTCTCTGTTTTGCTTTAACATATTTTGTATCTGTTTTATTTGGAGTGTGCTCTGAACAAATGGGGCTTTCTGTTTCCATACCTCTATAGATTTTGCTTCTTGCCTCACTCTTTTTTAATATGCTGGAAAAAATTTTGGGTGAAAATTAACCATAACATTTTCTGATACTTAGTGCAAAACACACAAAATTCATTCCTTTTAAGCCAGTGGTGACAAAATTCCCCTAGAACTTCTCAGAGTCACTCAAGAGGTTCTGCTCATGACAGTTATGCTCGAGCTCTTCTTCCTAGCCCCACTCTTCTCTGCAGGGTGCTTGGAGCTTGTGGACATGGAAGGACCTTGAACCCAAGGATTCATCCAGCAGCAAACCCCTCATTCCCTCTTGCTGGCTTTCTGTCCTGTTGCCCATCAAAGGATACAAGCTGTTTGCAGACTAACTTCTGAAATCACTCGGTTTGTAAATCTGCGGCACGTTGTGGTCAGCTGTGAGCCAGGCTTCGGCATTCATGAAAGATGAAGGTGGGTGACTCACATGGCTCAGACAGATGGAAGGCAACCTCTGGGCCAGCCCTTACTGTCTGGCAAAATGTAACTTCAGAGCTGAGCAACTGTAAGTCTGTGCCCAGTTCTGATTTTTGGGTAGAAATCAGATGACATGCGGCTTAGGGCTGAGTTTGTGTTTAATTAGGGGATTATCTCAAATCTGAAATGGAGCCGCTTTGAAGCGTGTGAACCAAAGCTAGATAGACTCCCACAAAACCCTGCAAAGTGGAAATTTATAGGTTTCACCCTGTATTTATTTGCTGTGGCTCAGCTTGGGGTGAAAGGTACAGCTCGGCTGCCACAGCTGGACTTCTTTCTGGTCCACGTTTCTTTCTGTAGGCTGGTCTAATTTGTTTGTTCAGCAGATCATGTGAAATCAGATTGGCTAGTGCTGGAATCGCTCTGCTCCATTCCCTTAGCAAATACGTGAGCTCTGAGAGCCTGGCTGCGTGTAATGAAATGAGCTGACTGGCACTTCAGCGTTCCCCTGTGTAGGAGCGTCTTAGGAGTAAGACACTTAATTATTATTAACATTCTAATTGGAATGTGTGAGTGTGGATGTGTGTGCGTGAGCGTGCGCCCGGATCCGCGCTGGTAGAGCAGCCTCATCACGTACTTCCAAATCAAGCGTCTCCCTCTGAACCGAGCAGAGACAGAGCCTGTATCTGTTAGTGTACGTATCTCTTAACCTTCAGCCATTTCCAGTAGCAAAACCCTAAACAGACGAAATGCAAGTTAGAAAAAAAAACCCAAAAAAGTAACAGTATATTAAGGAAACATTAACAGGAAAAGAACATCGTGTAAAGGTCTGCAGATAAGAACGGTAAGAACTGTTCTGTCCGCGTAATGGCTGCAGTACAGCATGTCCTGTATGCTCTAGCCGCAGCTCTATGCCAGCATATAGAGAGGACATTAGCTCTTAATGTGAAACACTAGGTGTTTAAATCAAGAACATTTTTCCACAATGTGAGACTGTCAGGTGACTGCCGAAAGCCTTCGTTTCGGCTTCGCTCCCCGAAGTTGCTTCTTTGTTAGAGGCTTGCCACCTAGTGCTTCCGTTCGGGACTGCCAGGCTCTCTCTTTCGGCTATACTTTGTGCTGGAAAAGCTGATTTTTAAAATTGCTTATTTAACATAAGCAGTTACTCCATGCATGGGCTGTTTGGCTCTCAGCTCTTGCAGAGAGCAATGTTTTCTCGGAGAGAAGCAGCATTGCTCGCTGTTGTAGTGAAACGAGCTGTTTACACTGACAAACTACATCGGAATGGAGGGTTTATTGTAAGGATGTCCCTTTACCCTGCTTCGGCGGAGTGAAGGAGCCTAAACGTGAATGACTGCAGTTTACAGCATGATGCTGCCTTAGTATGTTACTGCAAATGGCAACCAATTCTGCAGGGTATGAAGATTTTTTTGATTCATCCATGTTTGTCTGGCAAAGAACAACCACAATTCTTGTAAACTCACACTTTGGAAAAACACAGAAGAAACTGGCAATTTAAAATATTTGCCTTTGTGCTCAGACCATCTCTCTGAAGGACATAATCTGACCATTCAGCTGTATTTTGAGCTCTCCCCTTCTGGTGACTTATAATAAAAACAGAAGCAAGATCCTTAGCTTCCTGTATCTGCACTTAATTTAGCACTAACACAGAAATCGTTTTATTCCTTTATACTGTAGGGATGGTTTCTACTACCTTTGCCCTTGGTAAGAACAGAATCTCACACTGTGAGATGTTTTTACTGAAATCGGTGAGACTTGACTACTCTTAGAGTTAAGTTTATAGTGCCAGAATCTGACCTGAGGTTATTTTGCTAATGGAGAGGTCTCTTCTTTGGCAGAGCCAGTCTTCGCACTACATATTGCAAAGAAATCCCTCGAACCCAGACCCTGAAAGATGCTGAGCAGCTGCGGTTCCCACCAAAGCCAGCGGTGGTTGACTATGCTCCACACCAGTCCAGGCTCTGCTCATCATGTTTATTTGACAGGCAATAACCCTTTTTATTGAACCCAGCACATTACTCTGATCCAGCCTTCAGCAAATATGATTGTAATAATCACTTGGTATTTATTTAACAGCCAGTTGCTGTCCTTTGGGAAAGAGTCAGTTTACATAGTTCCAAATTACAATTAATACATTTTGTAATGGTTATTTGCTAAAGGCCAAGTGTAGGGGAATCTTCTGCTGGTTAGAGGTGAGGATGAGAGACCAGGTGTCTGTGTGTAGTGCTTGATCCTGCCACTGACTTGCTTAATGACCTTGGGCAAATCACTTAGCCGCTACATTGTTTTATTTATTCCCTTGTAAAACTGGTATAGTAATACTGTGGTGCCACAAAGCTTAATTACCGTTTGTAAAGGATTTTGACCTCTCAAGCAAGGAGCTGTATGAACTATACTATAGCTAGTCTGTTGACCCTAAAAGAAGGAAATATATGTGGCTGCTCATCTAGAGGAATGCCTAGACAGAACTACATTTTAGGCCAGTGAAGTATCCTTCATTTAAGATTAAAGAACACCTTCCTCCTCCTACACACTCCACCAAATGTCAGAGCTTCATATTGCTCTTAAGTGCAAAGTCTAATTTTCTCCTGAATACGCTTATTCAGGAGCCCGGACAACTCCCCTTGATATTGGTTTCATTGGCCAATTGACGAGGTGTGTTTTCCTTTTATTATGGTATCAGACTCCGACTGCTTGTCCTGTTTCCTCCCTTCCCTTTTCCCACTCCCCTTTAGAAAATTTCAAGTGCTTCAGAAAGAGGACGAGGTTTGTAATAAGTTACTCTAATTGGATTTTTTTTTTTTTTTTAAGTATTGGTATGCACAGGTTATCTTTAAATGATTTACTGATGTGCTGCCAAGCACTGCTCATTTAACCTCCTTCCTGCTCTCTTCGCGTATAGATTCCTCTAATGATACTGGCAAACAGTCTTTTATAGAGTGCGCAGTGCATTTCTGCCATGAAAATCCCAAATGGGAAGCTGGAGAGACGCTGTTGTTCTGGAGATGTCAAGGCCCAGTCTTACGGGTTTTGTCATTCAGTCTCAAACAGCCTTGGTGACACCCTGCACCTTGCAAGACGAGTCCTACCCACCCCCATTCCCAGGAGGGTAAAGGGGACCCTGTTCAATATGGGTTTTTTCCCCCCCTTTTCTTTCTCCTTTTTTTCTTCCTGTGATCGTTGAGCCACTCCGACGTGAATTTATGTGTGTAATCATCTGTGTTGTAATTGGCAGCCTGGCATATGAGTCACTAACCAAATTAACTGAAGTTTCCTTTGGGGAAAAATGTAATCAGTTACTACACTCGGGTACATTGCAACAAATTAACTCTTGCTGTTTGTCGGGGTTCAGCGTGAGCCCGCCGATGGTGTCCTTCCCCCAGACGAGTGGCAGCCAAAGCGAAGGGGGCCAAGAATGGAGGGGGAAAATCCCCGAAGGACGGCGGTATCCCCGGGCATCTTTCTCGCTCAGCTTCGGGAAGAGTAATTTGCAATATCGTCTACCCAAAGAGTTCAAAAATCACAGATCAATTCCATCTGATATCATGAGATTGATCTTAAAATTAGCAAGATAGAAACAGAAATGTCTTATTTGTCTGGGACTTTTAAGTCTTTAGAGCTCCACTGTGCAAGCTTTTGTTTGCAACCCAGATTATCAGACACTTACTTTCTTTGGTAATGAAAGCTGAGTTTTTCATGTAATCACATGACTCAAGAAGCTGGCGCTTTAAGGAAAAATCCACTGCTGCACAACTCAGAATTAACTGGTGAGAGTTAGCAGCACAGCCCTGGATTGTGTTCGTCTGCTTGTGTCCCCCCCCCCCCCCCCCCATACTGAAATCTATTCAGAGCCCAAATCTAAGCAGCACTGTGGAAATAATTGTTTATTTTGTTGTTGTTGTTTGCTGGTTGAACCAAAAAATTAGGGGGAAAATGTTTTGAGTCAAATGGAATATTTTATTTGAGCTGAAATGAAACATTCATTTTCAAAGTTTGTTTACTTAAAAAGAATTCCAATGGCTTGCTTTAAAATAAAATGTCTTCACCTCTTTAAGCCTGTTTTTCCCCCTAGTCTGGTAAATAGTTCTAATTGATCTGGATCTGCAGTTGTCAGCAAATAAAATATTCTACTAAAACAGTCGTACTTCTGTATCTGAGAGGTCCTAGTCTGACGGGTGACTGAGAAGACCCAAGCCTTTTAAGTGAGAATGCCTGTGTAATAGTCTTGGAGACCCAAATACACAAACATGCAAGTGTCAGCCTCTTAACTGTAATCCTTGAGGCTTTGGTACCTGGTGTTTTCGTGCCTTTGTACCACCCGGGGAGCATAGGATGAATTCTAGCTGAGCTGTTGGTTGAGTGTAAGTATATTAATGCGTAGGAGGGGATAGGGCACTACTGGGACAAGGAAGGAGGTAAACAGTGCCTGCGGGTCAGGGAGGGCTGTCGGGGAGCCTTGCAGCCGGTGGCCTGTGCAGTGCAGCCACAGCCTGCTGCACAGTCCAGCTTTTGTAGTGTCTTCTGTGTCGGACTGAGCTTTGTCAGTTAGAAAAGTGATGTATGGTGCCTGGCAGAAGATAGCAAAGGAAGGTTGTTTGGAGAAGATAGCTATGATGGGCAAAAATCTATAACTCGGGCATAAAAAACATACTCATCAAAGAGTGTACTGAAACTGCTGGAGGTATAACCACAAGATTAAAAACTCTTGGCCCATTCCTGCTCCCACTGAAGTCAATCAGCTGGTCCAGTGCAACTTGTCAGGATAAATTATGACATCTGCTGCATGGCAGCCTTTTATTTTAACCTTAAACTCCCTCCGAAAGGACTCTCTCTGAAAAGGGGATTTTTTTCCCCCCCCACTTGGTGTTCCTGCATAAATATTGCGCAAGTGTCGTAGCACCACTATGATTTTTTGGCATGACTCTTTGAATTCCAGCTATGCTAGTATTACCTTTTTCTTTATCTATTTTTTTCTTCATATATTTATTTTAATAAATAGAACAATCTATTTCTCCAATTGGAAGAATGCAAAATTCAGTTTATCTCACAGAACACCTAAAATTAATTCAGGCAGAAAGGGGGTGGTGGAAGATTTAGGTTCTGACTGCAAGTTTTTGACTGGGGTCATTTGTCATTTTGCCTCACAGAACAGAGCAATGAAGGTTTTATAGTGTGAGGCTTTAGAGTGACAGAGCTGCATGTGATTTCACACTGCTGTGTCAGGATTTCCTTTCCAGGCCTTCGTAAGCTGCCTATACAAACTCACATCTGCTCGAGGCTGGTGCAGAGGGGAGCTGGGTGGGACGTGACCCTCCTATGTTCTTTGCACTCGGTGTGAGATTCCCTGCTCCATGCTGAGGATGAGCACAGGGCACCTGGATCACATGTGGTCGGCCAGTGACTGTAACTGGATACAGTGTGTGCATAGGAAGTTCATATGGACTTCAGTGGTCTAACTTGGTTCCATAACACAGCCACTGAAAGGTTACTGCTGCAGAAAGCGGAGGAAATAACTACCTGGAAGTGTGTTTGCTGGAATTTAATGAAGCCAAACCGGAGCTGCATTCAGATCTTGGCAGGCTTTGTCTGGGATGATGTGGTTGAACAGAGCTTTGAAGGAACCGGGTTGCTTGCCACCTTCTGCTAACCAGTAGCTTTTTCAGCTAGTGGGCCCATCTTGCAGTGGCAAACTGGTATCGAGGCAAAGAAACGACTTTCATGGGGTTACTTACTGTTGAGGTGAAGCACAGGGCTGGGCATGTATTTGTGGTAGGTGCTATCAGAAATCGTCTTGGGCAGAAGCCTTGGAAGCACCAGGTAGCAAGGGCGGGTTACACACTTCAGCTGAAGCAGAAATCCGCTGAAACGCCTGTCCACTGGGAAGGGACACGCGGAAAGCGGTGAAAGCTCTGACAGTGAGGGCACTCTGTGGCTGCTAAAGCGGGGGAAACTGGGTGTGCAGATTCCCAGTCCCTCTAGTTAGCTTCCACAAGTCACTGCTTGTCAACACCCCCTTCCCCAAGGTTTTTCATCTTCCTGTCTGTTGAGTGCTCTTGGATCCGAATGAACTGAATTAGTTCACACCTGCCATGCAAACCAGTAATACTGTAATGAGCGAGTGGGCCTCGCCACCGAGATGTGTGCGTTTCAGGTGGGACGTGAATCTGATCTCCTCTGCTCCCCCTGCCTCAGTGCAGGAGAAAGCGGGATGGGGGGCTGAGTTAGGCCTCCTTCCTGCCATGCTTCGCGGGGGTGGTGGCAGCTCTGGAAAGACTTCAGAGACACCCTGCTTCCTGGCCCCTTCACAAACCTCCTGCCGCTTTTCCTCCGCCAGCAAGCAGGGATGGTGGGGCAGGCCGAAGAGCAGCCAGGTCTGCCTTGTAACAGTCCACCAGCGTGCTCCTTCCTCCGACGGCCTGACCCCCGCCACAACGTCACCGGCAAACCAAGTAGCACCCAAGTCCTCTTGTTTCAAGTCAGTGCAGCAAAAGGAACATCCCCCTTGTCGTGGGGAGAGGAATGGGTCATCTAACCTTGCCACAGTGCTTGCCAGTAGCCTTGGCTCCTCCGCCTTTCACTGTTGCTGCCTCGTTAGTGTTAGGTTGCTGCTGCCGAAAGACCTTTGAAATGTGCATTGGAATTGATGCAAGGTAAAATTTGCACTTGGAGTGCTGTAAATAGTGCATAGATCTACTTCTGGCTGTCTGTGCTGAGGTGAGGCTTGTCTCCAAAGCTTCCGCTGCTTGTTTGTTTGTTAGTCTGTTTTTCCCCCCTTTTCCTTCCACAATACTGAGTTGATTTACTTTATCTTGGTACTTTGTATCTTGCCAAAAAACCCAAACCTAAATATCAGAGCTTTCTGGGGTGCAGTTCAGGTGGCTTTTCTGTGCCAGTGAAAGAAGAGATGGTTTTTTCAAAGAATGCAATTTATTTTCTCCATTTGCATCCTGAGTTTATAAATGTGCCATTAGTTGCCAGCTGAGTGGTAAACACAAATGGTGGTGGTACTGCCTACCTCTTGGATCCACTCTCTCCCCTCCAAGAGCTTTTCCCTTCTCCCTGGCTGTGGTTATGAGTTAGCAAAACTCACTTAACCCTTTCTCAGCAGCAGTGCCCTGCATTAGTTATGAGGGCTTCAGGCTGAAGAGACTTAGTCTGTCATACCTCCTTCAAGATGCCTCCTTCAGAGTGTTGAATAGGTTGAGTGACAAAGAAATTGTTTAAAAACCTGTTCGAAGATCATTTCTGAAAGGCTAAAAAAGCTAAAAATCTTCCCATATACTGAGAGAAAGCAGAGTTTTTCTATCTAAGTTGTTTGGGATGTGGGAAGTCTCAGTTCAGCTCCCAACTCTTCAGCGGTGCCTTGGCATGACCCTGAAACATGCAATCTCTGGTTTTCTTGACCTTCATCTTTTTTGTAGCAACTTATTTCTCTGGGAAAGACTGTCAGCTGGGTGCATGGCAGTGGAAAATAAGTCCTTTATCTCCCTGAGCTCAAACCCTTTGTGTGCGATATGGGAGATAACGGAACTTTTTTGTTGTGCGTTGCTTGCCCTTTACTTAGAGTGGGAGACCTAATCTCAAACGGGAGCATAAAGTATAATACAAAGATAAAATTTAAATGAAAGTCAGGGTCTTATGATCCCTTGTCCACACAATTCCCTGGTTAACTAGTACTGGTGAAGCGACTAGAATCTCGTATTCTGCCTTTGTAGGGCACATTTATGTGCAGGTCTCGTTGCATTTCTGCTTAGTTATGAAGTCCTGAGGAATAGCCAGAATCCATTTATTTAGTAATGGGGTAGGTTGTGAATAGATATGTTGCTGAAGCATTTATTGTTTTTCAACTTAAGTTATGGTTTTATATAAATAATATATGCAGCTAGTCAATGCTTGGGAAATGCATTCTTTTCCTTCTGAAATATTTATGGACTTCAGTGCCTACTTAGTACCCAGTCAATTTTGAGAATACAGCTCTAGTAAGAAGTCTTGGTTGCCTTCAAAGTCTTGGCCAGAGATTGGCAGGGTAGGACAGACCTGTTAGCTGAAAGAAGCTGGAAGTCTGCCATCTTCCCATCTTCTCTATGAATCTTTTCCCTCCCTCTTCCCCCCCCCCCCCCCCGCCCCTCCGGATTTTAAAAATTGATCTTATGTTGGTGCAAATTTCTGTGCGGACAGTAAAGAGAATGAAATCCTCTACATCACTAGGGGACAGGTACCGCTTGGGCAGTAGCAAGGCTAGTTTCTGCTGTGCTAGATCCTGCCCATGCCTACAAGCTGCCTCTAGGAAAAGGTGGGATAGAGAGAGCCCTTTTTTATGGTCTGTGTAGATCTGACGCAGTCCTGAGCTGGGTAAACCTGGTAATAAAGCTGGTAACTCGTACTGCGTTTGACATCTATTGGGATTTTCACTTGTGTGTTCAATTAAAGTTATCTGAATAGTTTTTATAACAAACTAATTTCTACAATGCTGTTCACAGTGCGATTTGGTCCAGTATAGAATTCCAAAATATGACTTCTGCATTTCTCAAGTCTTTATGGTGGGAATGGGAATTAATCCAGGTACAGGTTTACTGGTAGCATAATCCCATGTAGCATGCATGCTGGGGGTCACTTGAGACCCCACTCCCATTTTCCTAGCCTGGCAAGGGGTGGCCCTATCAAAGTCCTTCTGTGATCTAAGACAAAAATCCTCATGCTCGACCTTTACCTCAGATGAAGACTGTAATATCGGATTCACGGTTGGAAATCACATCCCCTTTGTCCCATGGCTTTGTCCTGTTCTTTGACTGGATGACAAATGTCTTTATAATGATCAAGACTTCAAAGAACAGGACACCAGCTTTTTTTTTTCTTTTTCTTCCCTTCTCCCCTCAAGAAGTCAGCATGCCAGTTCCTGAGCTCCTTCAAGAATCCACTTGGGGTGCGGAGGTGGGTGAGCGCTTTGGAGAATCAGCATTTTATTTAGTTAACTAGATGGGAATGGAGATGACTGAAAACCTTCCAAGATGAAGTTCTGAGTCCTGAAAAACCCACCCTGAATTGGAGAATTTGCAGTCTGTAAGAGTCAGAATGGACAAAAAAAAATATTACTTACTGAGTAGAATGACTTGAGTAATTTCAAAACAGATTTGCAAAGAGACAGGCTTTGCACAGACCAATGAGAAGTTGCCTCTGTAATGCTTACTGCTGTTTCCTATCCTGGTTAACTGTGAAAGGATTTTCTTTTTATTTTTTTTTAACTTATTAACCAACCCTTATGTATCTGTCTGAAATGCATGCCATTAAAGCCTTAACTCAGCAATCTAAAATAGTGTATTTTCTGTTTTCTTACCTACGTGTCAACTGTTAAACATCAGCTTTACTAATAAATATTTCTATTTTATATGTATATTTCTATGCCTTTGTCCCAATTGTATTTTCAAGGCTAAGAGCTTCAGTATGACATTCTTGGTGCATGTTTAACTGAAAAATAGTGGAGAAAAAATAAGATATGCTGATGTGGAGATTATTATACATAAATCATTGAAAAATGCTCTTTTTAGAGAAGGGAATCACAAAAGGAGTCATTGACCTGAATAAAAGAAGCTCAGCCATACTCCAGAGGATTTGCCATTTCTGATACATGTTAGTGCTTGCTAACAATTGTAACTTATTAATCCTGTTCTCTTCTTTTTCTCTCTACTTGCACATTTGCTTTTTACTGTAAACAAGAATTATATTTATTTTCTAAGAATGCAAATTGATCTTGTGGTCACTGATCACTGCTAAAAGCTACTTGATAGAAAAATTCTCTCAAAAGACTCATGAGCAACATAGGTAGAAAAGGCTGCTTCACTAGATCATTCAATTTTAATATTTTAGAGAGAAAAGGCAGTGTTTGCATCCTAAAGAAAAGCCAAGGATATTCTGGCCTGACTTGCATGTCATAACCCTTTTCATGGTCTGTTTGGAAATAGAAGCTCCCTACCTAGTGCAAATTAATGTAGCTCTGCTAGTACAAACAAAATTCATTTAACTGCGCTGATTGAGTCCAGGATGTAGACCAGTGATGGTCAGCATTTTTCCTACTTTTTGGGAAACCGGGATGTCTGTTTTGCTATTTAAATAGGAGCTGAACTCTCTGGAAACTCTGCTTCTCATGCAGAGAAACCAGAACCAGAGTTTAGATAGCACAGCTAGATTACTGAAGGACTGTGATAGCTCATTTTTCTTTATATCTAATATTTTGCTGTATAGAGGTTTTCCAAAAGAGCTGTCAGGCCTCTGCTTCCATCGTTGGCATCGCAAAACTGCCATCTAATTTGTTGCTTGCTAACCATGTTCACATCCATGTACTGATACGTGTACATGCCTGTCTGCATTAACAGAGGTGGTTGGTTTCGTCCTCATGTCTCTGTTTTCCAAATGAGAAAAGGATAGTTCAGTGTTTTAGCAGCACCCAGAATGACATTCTGCAATGGAAGATGCAAGAAACCTAAAAATATTCCAGGGTTATGTAGTTCATCTAGGTGCATATCCAGTTCTAATTCGTGATTACCAGATGTCTCTCTGAAGCACGAGTTTTCTCTCTCACAATACTTTTCCAGCTACCTGTAAAATTGCTTAACTTCACTTTCAATTGACCTATAGTCTCAGCACCATGTCTTATTTTATTTAAGAAATGTTGACTTTTATATAAAAATCCATTTTCTTCCCTCATCAGTGTACTCGGAATTTGTCTGAGGATGTGTTTTGTGTGTCTTCCCTATGGTATGTTGTAAACTTATTGGCAGGAGCAGCAGAGTACTTAGCTGATCATTAGTCCCGCAGGTTCTCCTTCAGCTGAAGCCAGGTGGTCTGTGATGTGCCTGTTGTCTGTATTCGAGCATTAAATCTTACTGAGATCCTGCAGGTGCTGTGCATAGGTTAGCTCTTGTCAAGTTTGGAGGGGTTTGGTTTTGTTTTTTCCTTTTATGTTGGTAGGCTAAAACACTTGTTTTCCTTTTATGTTGGTAGGCTAAAACACTTGTTTGCTTATGTGGTGGGTGTGTTTTTTTGTTTTGTGTCCTCCCTCCCTCCCCAACCCTGTAGTGTATCTTGTCTTTGAAAAATAGTCTTGTGGAAAAGAGAGATGAAATAAGCCAGCATGCAAGGAGAAATAACTGAGAAATATGTGGTATAACTGTGCCATGCATTTTGGTAAATTCTTAATGTGAACACAAGCGTATCTGACTTCATAGATAAATTCCTATACTCTTAGCATTTATTGAATCAGCAATGTACCCATCCAGTATGTAATACTAGCAGTTGACCAACCTCTCCTGTAATGTACAGTTTCTTTTTCTTTTTGTAGTAATGACTGAATAATACTATTATTCTTTAGCACCTTTCCACTAATGTCACCTTAGTATCTGGCTACCAGTTACTTACATGTACATATAGATCAGTTCAGATCCTAATTTAGAAGAAGAATTAGTTTTGAGTAAAGCAACAGTTTATATTGATAGAGTTAGGAAAGAGCTTCTTTTCCAAAGGGAAACTATTGGACAGATTAAAGAAACAATTGTCAGTGTCGCCCCTCCTATGCACTTGAGCAATTTTGGAAAGAGGGTTCTAATTATTGGCCTCAGCCAAAGAGAGGAATACGCAGGTCTGTACTTCATCGTCCTTCCGTACCTCTCAGGTACTTTTCTGGCCCTCTGAGAAAATCTCTCGTTGCCTTCTTCAATGCTACAAGGTCACAGCATTCTCTGTCACATTTGCAGATTAACCCTTCCTTCTTTTTCTTCGTCCTTTCATCTTTTTCTGAGTATATTTCACAACTATTCATTTTTTGCTACCTGTATTGGTAAATTTTGAAAGTATCAAAAATGGGGCATCAGTAATTTGACACCTTCCTTTGACAGCTGCCTTATTTCAGTCATCTGAGAGAACTCGCATTATTTTGCAATAATTGAGACCATAGGGAGGAACAGTCACTAGATGAAGGGAGTGGAAACCAGTTCTCCAATAGCTGCAGAGGGCTGTGGCGAAGAGATCATCTGACTCCAGCTACACAAGGATCTTGCACAATTCCTACCAGTTTATCTCAGACTAGGAACAGAAAAGTAAGACATTAAGAAACAGCAGTATACAGAAGGCAATAGAGCAGACCACTGACCTTTCCAGTGTGGTCTCCTGCTGTGCCTCTTAAAATGTTGTTTTATTACAACGAACGTGTGTTTTTTCCTATTTGGAAAAAAAAATTCTTGGGAGTTGTCAAAGAATTTGGGATCTGATTCACCTATTGAGTGAGGCCTATTGAGGTCAACAGAAAATACTTCTCATAATGTGTATATTGGCCTCTGTTTTAGAAATGGCTGCAATGGAAAACTGAAGTCAGGCAGATGTTAAATGTCTGATATCAGACCAAGGGCTCCATTCTACAACATGCTGAGTAAAGCTGGCTGAAAGCAAAATGTCTGTTTTATGAAAAATAAAACAGAGGGGAGACTGCTCCATACCCCAGAGGTCAGGGCTTTTGCAATGACTATAGGAAGACTATGTCAAATCCTAGCTCTGCTTTATTTGGAGCAGGCTCAATCTTTCCTGTATCACGTGATATAAATCCCCATTGCTGAGGAATGCTGTAACCACTAGGTGACTGGCTATTCCGGGATTCTTTCCCAATCAAGTTTTGACCATCAGTTTCATGTTGGGCTGAAAGATTCTTCCTAGTGAGTGTTTTGTTCAAAGCAATGTGTTTCCCACAAAAAAATTCCAGTTCTGAGAGATCAGCGTTTTCTGTCCTGTTGGAAAATTCCTGACTAGCACTGATGAGGTCAATTGACTACTTGCATCCTTCCAACGTTTATGTCTTTTTATTTCAAATAAGTTAGAGAGCTGCTCTTCTGGACAGGAAATTGCAAAAAGCCAAGGCTGCATTTAAACAGTGTATACAATTGTGACTTGCACTGAGTATAATTTTGAAATAATCTTTATTTGGAAGATGTTGTCTCAGCTACCTATTGAACACATCGAGCCTCCCACATGCCTAATCTTCCTGCTCTGCACTAAACACAAAGTTAATCTCTTAAATACCAGAGCCAATACCATAAGAAACAGGCCTGGAAAAAGAAACTTTAGTAATATAACCCATAAGTCTATCTCAAAGTGACTTTTGCTATCAGATAAAGACTAACTGGACATGTGGTTGGGGGTGGGGAGAGAGAGAGAATGGGGTCAGAGAGGTCTAAAAAATTCTTGCATGAGTTTCTCCCTAGCCAAAAGACAAAGAATTCTAAATGAAGAGTTATACTGGCATTGGAAATGTGACAACTACAGACAACATGTATGTGGAGCAGCTGTCCCAGTGGGTAGGTTACTCTTCACATTCCTACCTCTGCTACTGGCCTCCTGAGAGGGTCTCAGACAAATAGCTTTCCTCTTTGTGCTCTGATTTCCCTAGCTGTGAAGTGGTGTCAGTGACATTTGCTGGCTTTGTAAAAGCACTTTGAGATCTGTGGGCAAAAGCGTTGTCTTAGGGTTGTCTTGAATTCAGTAAGGGAATGCACAGTGCAACTGAAGTTTGAAGACATCCTTCTCTTCCCATGTCTCTTACTATTAAACCTTTTGGTCTTTCATATCAGAGAGGGATTTTTTTTTTCCATGGGGAAGTAATGGGTTATTACAAATGAATGAACTTAGAAGCGGCCAGCTCTCTTGACCCTCCAAGCCGAGTATCCAACTTTCCTGTAGTTTAATTATAGGATTCAGATTACACATGCTGAAGAGCTGTGGGTGATTTGGCAGCAATTTACAGGGGGCAGATGACACCAATTCTCTGGGTGTCTCTTGCAATATGTGGTGGGCCAAACGCAAAGCTGGGCGAGAAGGCAATTCAGCGATGCTAGCCTCAGAGTTAGCTGCATGACACAGCTGGAATTCAGATCACTCAGCAGCCCTGCACCAGAATTGTCCTATTACTGGTCACACAATATATCTTGGCATGAGGGATGCCTTAAGCTACCTCTCAACTCCATGTAAGTCAACAGCCCCAGGCTGGTCAGCCATGGGGTAGCTCATACTTACGTTGCTCTCCCCTTCAGGTATCACTGCCTGTGCTTATTTACATGGCCCAAACACTTAAACATCTCAGCTTGCAGTGAATATTCCCAGAAGGTTCTAGCATACATTGACAGGGCAGATGCACAAAAAAGTGTTTTGCTCACAGCTGTACAACAGGTCTGTGGCAAAGATACTGCACATTAAATAGAAATGACCTAACATTAAAAAAAAAAAAAAGCAACTTTGCATTTTCCTATATATAAATCGCCTGCATTTAGGTCACGGTAACAAAATCTTTTAATGTCTTTAAGCAATTACCATCTATTGCTGTGGGCCTCAGAAGCAAACTACATGCAAAGCAGTGGTATTTAGTGACTTTGTTCTGCCATTTGCTTCCTGAAAAGATTTTTTTCATGACCAAGAAGGAGACTGGGACAACTGACTGTTCAAGAAACTTTGTTATAGATTGAGATCCCATACTCCAGTCCCACAGCTTATTGTCCACATGGAAATCCAGCTGAGAAATGCAGCATTGCTTTATCAGCAAAGTTACAAATATTTACTGAGAAACAGAAGTTGAATGGGAAGGACTGTCTAATCCAAGCTATGTATGCTTATAACTACTCTGAGCATGAAAACAACTGTTTTTTCTCAATTTTCTTGCTATACGGGTGGTCTCCAGTGTTATCCATAAATAACCTTTTTTTGACTTTGTGCAGGATAAAGAGGTTAATAACCATACCAACTTCACCAACCCGTGGAGAGAACAGCTGAAGAGAGCATGTGAAATTGCTATGATGAATAGCAGAAGAGGGGAAGGCTTCTTGCAGTGAGAGAAATCTGAGCAGCGCTTCAGGCCGGGAGACAAACTGGGAGAAACCTTTTCCGGATGTGGCCAGGTAGGTTGCTTGGATCACATTAGGAGTGTGTGGTATTATGGAAGAGAAAACCAACAGGTGCTCTAGGTAAGAGAAACCCAAATTAAAATGAATGATGTAAAATTTGTAATTGGAATCTTACCAAACTTACGAAAGGCAAGTTGAAATGCTATCCCAAAGAAAGAGTTTGAACTTGGAATCAAAGAGAAGCAATTCTAAAATAGTCTGTAGCTTTATATGGGCACAGCAGTGAGATTACCCTGAAAAGTCAATTGCCTTTGCTGCAGTAGTTCCTCTCTAGGTCCATCCTGCTATCCAGTATACCAACTGATATTATAGTCTGGTATGCTTGGCTCTGTCCAGTATGTGAGCACTGCATGCTGGCACCATTTCCAGGTTCAATCTACCCAAAAACTCATGAAAAGAAGAACAGCTCTAAAGAGTTCAGTCTTCTGACTGCCACACAGAAGACTAGTGTCTCAAATCTAATACATAGTAGTCTTTCCTAAGTTCCTAGTGGCTCTGAATCTTCCTTTTAGTGGTAGTGTGAGGACAGCTCCAGAGTCAAAGGAGCTAGGATACTGTGAAACTGTCTCAAAGGGGAAGAGAAACTTCCTCCTCTTTAGAGTTGTTGAAAGAGAAAATAGTAGGAACATCTCTATTGAGGCAGTATCAACTGCTGCTTGTTCGGGCTTCAGCTCTCAGTGATAGGTAGAAGTGGTGGTGGCAGGGTGCTTCTTGGGAGCTTGAGAAGCACTGACCTGGAAGCCTCTATTCCACAGGCAAGATCAAGCTTTTGTCTCCCAGAGACACTGATTGAATCCATGAGAACTGTTTGTATGTGTATGATATATGCAAACCACATATATGGCATCCAAGCCTCCTCACTGCTTTTACTGGCTGCTAAAGAATACAGAGAGCTCAGACCAAAGAGATGTAAGCTGATTGAGCCCTTTAGCTCCAGATGCCTTTGGACTATCGGCAGGAGCACTTGCTGGGCTCTAATCAGTTACTCTGCCAGTCAACACACTTCTCTTGTGAAGGCCTCCAGCTGGTTTGACTTTATTTGACACCAGCAGCAGTCCAAATGCTAAAGATCAGGACATTAGATCAATATTAACCGAATTTCAGGCCAACAATTCAGCAGTAAAATGCTGCCATGTGTCGAGATGTTTTTTCTTGATCTATAGTTGTCACTGGTGTGAATTTATACTGCTGGCCCTTCTCAGTTTCCCCAATGACAGCTGTAAACCTCCTCTATCAACAAGCTGGCTTAGACTATGACATGATTGGCTTTGCCCATCTCTCTGCACACTCAACAATCTCCTCCTTCTTTTCAAAGTGTTTTGGCAGCTCACATGCATCATGGCAGGACACTGAATCTGTTGTTGGCTTAGTGACGAACAGATGTCAGGAAAAAATTAGCAACAGGAGAGAAAGTCTGAAAAAAGTATTTCCCCCATGAGGACCTTCCACCTAACAGAAGCATTAGTAAAATGCCAAGGAGTCTTTCTTCAGGTGGTTAAATGGCAATAGAGTTTGATGCTTCTGTTTAGGCCGTTATTGAACTGAGCTTTCCTAGGGCAATGAACAGGAGAAGTTACTCTTCCATCAGAGTGGGGGTAGAGCTTGTACAGCTGAGAGTGCTATCAACCTTAGTCTAGCGTAAAGGTACGTCGCACGCACAGTACTGCCTCTGAGGAGGACCTAGAACTCCTGGGGAAATATGTTATCAGAATAAATGTCTGTAAACGAGTTATAAAAAATAATTATACATTTCAGAAGATAGTTGTTTTTTTTAGTAGTTTTTGAATTCTCAAGTGCCTAAATCACTTTTGAAAATAAAATATTAAGTCCTTAGTCAGAACCTTTTGAAAGTGTTATATTTTTGTCCTTGTGCTCCTCTTCAAGCACTTAAGTGATTTTTAAAGGCACTGATCACCCTTGGATTGCTTTGAAGTTACTGACAGTTGTGAGTAGTCAGCAGCTCTGGAGAAGTTGAGAAGTTTGGTGCCTTAGTTAATTTGCCTGCATTTTTAAAATAGTGGCCTCTGCTCTTATTGACTTTGGAGACAGGTGAAGTTGATAAAGTGAATGAGTATAAAACATTTCAGTGGAGCAGAGGATTAAAAAGCAGGGAAGATGATGAGAAGAGAGATTGTGGCAGAGATTAAAAGGCAGGATTTCATTGGGATGTTTTCCTTATGTCAAGACCTCCTTTTTATTGCCTTTTTCCTTTATATGGAGTTGCACTGAAAAGCTGCATCCTGACTCTCCCACATCCCTGTATTTTATCATAGTCAGTGATGTACCTCCTTGTAAAAAGTAGGTTAAAGATTTTTGTGGTTAAATGTCACCTGGCTTGGTGGAACCAGAAGGCTCATATATAGGGCTGGTAGGAATGAGTCACCTTACAAATTGCAGACTCTGCTGCTCCCCCTCGTCTGGACCTGTTGTCATCCTAAACCTAGCAATGTCCTGTCACTAAAGTCATTTAAAACCTGGAATGGAGAATTCCTAGTATAGATTACTGCGCTTGTATCCTGCAACCAGCAGTTCTGAGCTGGGATTGTGTTCCCTGGCTGCAATTCCTTATTCTCAGACTCCTCTGAGGCTTTATAGAATGTTTCACATTTAATTGTGGAGGTCTGAACAGTTCTGCTGCTTGGATCTTCTAAGTTAAACAGGGTCAGACCTGGTTAGTTCTTGGATGGGAGACCTCCAAGGAAAACACAGGTGCTAGCCTGCAGGAAGCGGTGATGGTGATTCAATACGTGGCTCAGTTCCCTCAGAGTTAAGAGAACTAGTAGGTCCCTCCAGCGCCAGAGAGTCCAGTACTGGCAGAGATGACACCTTGCAAAGGTCAGGACAGGATGGAAAACTGATGTCCGTTTATTTTGTTTGCAAGGGCACAAAGAAAAGTTCCGGCCCTAGAAGAGAGGCACCTCTGCTGTGCTTAAAAATCAACAAAACTCTGCTTCTTTAATATCAGGAAATGACCTCCTGGAAAGATCACACCTATGGTATTCTAGGAGGCCCTGAAACACCATTCCTTAGTATACAAAAGACCAACTCTATTATAGCCTTGCAGACAGTGGAAAATCGGTCCTGTTCTCTGTGTGAAGAATGTGCCTCCTCTACACGCTAGAGACACACTGACCCGTATTGATAATCAAGCTGGTATGTTATGCACAGAGTGGTTTTACAGCTGAAACACATCCAAAGCAGTTAAAGTTATAACAGCACTTCCATCTGTGTTCCTTTCTTCTTGAACAATAATAGCACGAGCTAAAACATTCCCCGTAGTATTACGAGTCATAGGTAGCCCACAACTTCCAAACCCTCTCTCTGACATGTCCAAGGTGACTCTTTTCTCTGTGCGATGCCACGAATTGGCCTATGGTTTCTATTGGCACCATGTGAAAGCGTCTTTAGGGCAGAGCAAGGAATGTTGTTTCTCTGGAGAAAACTTGCATCAGGTGTCCCAGTTTCTCTAGGCACCCTCTGTCCACGTGACCAATCCATTGAGTGCTATAACCAGGAAAATGCAAGAGGCTACGGAATGGCCGGGACAGTTGCTAACTACCTTCCTCACCCTGCTTTCGTAAACGTTTTCTGCTATGTGTAAAGAGCGGTAGAGCTACTGGAAGAGTCTTCATCCCAGACAAAATTAAAACAGTTACTCCGTATGTGTGCACAATTGTGTCCAAGCACCTCTTACAAGAGGTCAGATTAAGCAGGAAAAACCTTTGTAGACTTGGGACAGTCAGTGACTTGTCTCAGATTTTTGCACAGTAGGTTGGCTTAGAATGTAGTTCTTATTCTTGTTTCTTTTAAGTT
The DNA here is from genome assembly GCF_036370855.1 of Dromaius novaehollandiae. Classification (NCBI taxonomy): domain Eukaryota; kingdom Metazoa; phylum Chordata; class Aves; order Casuariiformes; family Dromaiidae; genus Dromaius; species Dromaius novaehollandiae. Next base: position 8,611,464 of record NC_088116.1, read on the forward strand.
AAAATGTTTGTAGCTTATTTCTAGGTCAAACTTGCTTAGAGCTTTTCTTTAGTTTCTGTAGTAGTGAATGAGAGCTCTTTTTATAACACGTCTCTATCTCTTTGGACCTATCCATATATCTTACTGCTCAAAATTTCAGCTCTCTCAGTAAATAAGAAATGATACTGTGGTTCATTCTATTATAAAACTGGACAATGATCATACTGACATTAGATTTAGTCATGCAAAACAATATATTTCTCAAATTAGTGTGAATGACTATGCATTGTTATAGTAAAGTGCCTTGAGATGAAATCTATAGGAAAGATTCTGCTTCACATGAAGAGAGAACTTTTTCGGAAGAATTACTGTTGTTATCTCTCGCTTGCATTGTTAGTCTATTGATTATGAATTTATTTTAGGAAGCATCTTTGTCTGGGACAGTGCTGAATATGTGCTTAGTTATAAAGTATTGAGTCACTATTTATCACCCATTTATTGATGACTGTAGTTGGAACAGAGTAAATCAGTGCTAAGCATTTTTCAAAAGTGAAGTCAAGTGGTTGCAAAGCATGTTCTTAATGTTAAGTGCCTGCTTAAATGTCCCAAAATAAGGACAGGTTGTTTCATCTTTAAGCATTTACCATTAAATCACATGGGTGAAAATTCAGAATTTGTTTCACTGATTCAGTCAATTCAGTAAAAATTAGCTATGTCCTGATCAGTCACAAGTACTGCTTTTCATTCAGATGTGCTCTTGGGTGCTCCATCTCACCCGCGGCTTATTTTTCATTAGTGCTGAAGTTCTCTACATAGATTCTGCCAATTGCAGCCTGAATTGCCACTTACTTTTTGAGGGGAGAAGGGGGGAGCAAGTACAATTTCTAGATTTTTGTGGGTTTTGGCATCTTCATGACAGCTTTACTGAGCTCACACATATTATGCTCTTCCTGGCGTTTCCTCCTTTTGAAGTCATTAAAACCAATTTCATATTTATAAATAAAATGTCCTAATGCATCTAATATTTGATGAGGTCTGGCTGCTGCCTGCTTTTCTTTTTAATGTTTACACCAGGTGCCTCTTGCTATCAAGGAACCAAGCAATGAATAAATTTAACAGATTTTTCTTTTAATTAGCCCCCAAAGAGCTGGCAATGAAAAACACTATCAGAAACATTTTACAGCTTTAGAAAATATAACACTTCTTCACAAAGCCACTACACAGAATTACAGAACAGCAATAAAATCATCACTTACATGCAAAAATAGATTGTTTACATAGGGTTACTGTATGAACTGTGCATTTATTAGTATTAACTTCTAATCACACAAACACTTCCACACGTGCATCTGAGTAGAATTATTGAAATCAGTGAGACAACTATGCTGCCTAACATTAGGTTACATGCATTAAAGTTTGCAGGATTAGGGCTCTATTTGTGTATATCCCTAAGCACTTCGCCTTCTCTCAGGAGAGGTGAGGAAAATTTATATTCCAGGTTGGTGTAATTACTGTAGCACACACAATATTGGCACACTGGATTGTCTGAATGTCTGCTACATTTCAAAGTACTTTAAGATACAGGCTGAAGGCTGACAGTTTCTTATTCTGACTTATATTCTGCCCCCTTTGCTTTTGATTCTGCATTCAGAGCTGCCACAGGAGAGTCAGTGCTGCAATAAATATGCATTTATGTAGCACCTTTTTTTTTTTTGAAGTTTTCTAAACACTTTACAGACAGCAACACACAGCCCTTTATATTCACAGTTCTCAAAACACTTTAGAAATCTGTGTGAGCATTTCTACCCCTCTTTTATTGAGGGAGAAATGGGTGTGTTTCAGGTGAAGTGACTGATCCAGGAACCATTACTTTCAAATAAGATAAATCGGAATTTTCCAATGAAAATTTTCTCAAAAAAACCTCTCAAGTGGCTCTGTGGGAAAATATAAAGTTTTTATTTCCATGCTGCAGTTAGCTGATACAGGCAGGATTACACAAGGTTAAAAACCCTCTTGTGTGACAACAGTCAACCTAGAAAACTCCTATGAACCAGATTTGCAGAATTATGGCTATCCTAGCCAATCTGTGGCTGGGATATTGTGAAGAAAACCCAGGCATCCTGACGCCAGTGTTGTCTGTTGGAGGTAGTAGACCATAGGTGGTTAGATTCTGCACTGAATCTCTCACAGGACGTTTTTACATGGGGTCTTAAGGGAGACTGAAATTTCAGGCAGGAGTCTCTTAGTTATGGGTGGTTTATCTGGATAACAGATGAATTGTCCCCAGGATGTACAGATAATGTAGCTGACTACATGTGTCCTTGCAGCACTGTATTTGAAATAAGCCCAAAATGCAGAGCAATGGGCAGTGGAGAGCAAATACATCCAAGTAGATCTGCAGAAAGCAGCCTGGTCTAAGGCGGCCAGAGTTAGTATACCCTTTTGGACCACAGCTGATCCACTACTACCAGGTGTCTGTGCCACAGTTCCACCACATCCCATAGGACCTGGAATATTTTACTGAGAAATCATGTTCCCTGGGTAATGGGGTGTTCAGTGCACAGGGTCATCCCAATGTATTGATTCAACTCCTCAAAAAGCTAGTTGTGGAAGAAAAAGTATTCTCTTCTCTCCTTCTCAGCTTTGCAGAAGATCCTTAAAGAGCACTATTTAGCTATAGGAACATTCTCTGCCAGCACTCCCATAATGTTATGGGAAATTTCTTAAAAATGGCAATCTTTCTTTGAAGCCATTAACAACCAAAAGCGAATGCAGGAATTGGTGTGAGAGGGTTGGAAATATGAGAAGATTTAAAGTGTTTCTCTTACATGTGCTCCAGTAGAGAGAAGGGAAGGGATCCAATTGCTTTCTTACCTATGGAATTTCTCTGTTGGTTTTAATAGTGTGATGCCCTAATGACAAACTCAGGGGTATGTTCTCAACTTAATCCATGGGGTACATGTCTGTAATACTCATTAATGTCAAGGAGAGTTAGGAGGAACATAAATCTTTGCTCACTAAGATGTGAATCTAGACTCTGATGTACACCATGCTACATCAGCTGCTGACTGAAGAGAAAGAGGAATTCCAGCACCTAGAAAGTCTACTTGAGAGTTCCTAGACTAAACAATTGATCCAGCCAAAAAAATCAGGGATGAAATTTCTACTCTGCACTTTGGTTCAGAAACACCAGCTGCGATAGGGGAAGATGCATACCCAATGGGCAGTGTCTGGCTCACGCAGGAAGTCCATAAAATCCCTATGAATCCCCAATCAGCTAGACAAAGTCTCCAGTTCTACCAGCAGCTTAAAGAACAGATAAACAACGCGTATCTAAGTACATCTCCAGTGCTGTACAGCTAGGGAAAATATCACACTACACATACACATAAAGAGAAATTGTGATGCTAAGAAACTGGAACAACTCTATAGCAGAGTTCTGATTTGTGATTTCTTTGGCGCTCAGCCTAACAAAAAATCACTGTGATTTCCAACTACAAATATTTTTGGAACCACCAGACTTGCTCCCATGTGTACGTTAAATGAAATGAATGTTCAAAACCCATAATAAAACCCCAGAGGGAAGACTCAGATCAGAATATTAACATTAATCTTAGGAAGTCACTAGGAACCATTCAAGTTATAATAATAAATTGCAATGAAGAAGGAATATAAGGGCTTTTTTCTATCTGTCCAGTAAGCAGGTGTTACTGCAAACACTGATCTACACAGCACATAAGTAAAATGGTTGCCCTTAAACTTTCCAGTTGCCTAAGATAAATAAATGACATTACCATAATATGCACAACAATTCCTCTTATACTAGCTTAAGTGTAGTTTTGGGAATAGTGCAGATACTGAGATAACGTAATGCAGCTATCCAAGACAAGGCTAGAAAGTTTTCAAAAGCAATCCTTCTATCAACAGCTTCATGGTGAAAAGCAGGACTTTGAGCCTCATTCCAGATTTATGGTAAGAGCCATTGCCAGTCCGCTCACTTGTGGCTGGGTCCCTGGTCACTGAGCCTGGGAAGTCAAAGGTGTCGGGACATGGTGCTGTCACTTTGCCCCCATACTATAGCAAGCAGCTGAACCGCTACCTACGCTGAGGTTTGCTTTTGATTTTAAATGTATCCACGAAATGCCAAAATTAGGTATCTAAAATGGCAGCAAAATACCTTACCAAAAATGGCTCGATTTTCAAAGCTAACGATCATTTTCAGAAGCAACTTCCATTGACTAATAGTATGTAATCAGGACTGCTCAGCATCGTCATCTAGATAATGTGGATGTACGTGCTCTGACTTAAGCTGGTGTGTTTAAATGTTTTGGCCATAGTCTCTAACACTGAAATAAAACTATGCTTCTCTGTGGACAATATTTGTTCTTGTATTTAGCAAGAAGAAGGATCAGGTCATGAATCAAACTGAACCAAACCTGCCCATTTACTTCTATGGGATTTTTTTTTTAAGTTTGGGGTTGTGAAATTTAAGTGGTCAGGTGGAAAGTTTCCTCGTTGTCAATAGAAAGGTAGACTCTACCAGGACTAGCACACCGTTCTGCTGGCAATGCCATACTGTTTTCACAGGCAAATGGGAAGATGTAGAGGAGCTTCCAGTTCAGTGAAAGATTGCTTTCTGGGTAGGCACTGACTCCTAATGATGGGCATATTTCTGTTGTCACAAAGAAGTCATTTTTGACAGCTGGTGTTCACCATATTTCTGACATCTCTGATTCCATGAGGCGCGGGAACTCCCAGAGCAAAGCCTGTTCTAGGGAGATTTCTAGCTCCGTGGCAACAGCAAGTAGTTGGAAGCTCATCCCCATTGAGCTGCATCACTGGATCTTTTGGGATTCACTCGGCACTCGTTAGAAACAAGAGAGGTTCTGTCTCAAATCACTAAATTCATAGCACCAAGACACCTCAAGGAAATGTTCTGATTGTATATACAATGCAATTCACAAAGAGTTGTCTAAACATGTAGTGGCTTTAGTGTGTCCTCAGGATGAATTTTCTGTCTGCAGCCTCATAGAGTAACAAAATTGTCTTTCCAGGTAGGAACAGTGCTCTATTAATAATCCATTAAGTCTTCTGTACCACGACTGAATGACAGATGCTTCAGATGACTTTTGAAAGATGAATCAGTATCTACTCTGAAATTGGACCCCATGTATGGAAACATGAAATAGGTTGTGGCTATGTAAGATCATTTTGGGGCCATGTGGCTTCTCACTCTGCTCCATCCTGCCTCAGGAGGCGAACATGACCCAATACCTTGTGTTCATTTGGGGTTACTATGGGTATGTTATGTGAGAACACTTTGTTGAGCTATTAGGAGTTTTGTTTCCTCATAATAACAAGCAACTGCTCTGGTAATGTCTCCTGACCCGTCACTGTGGAAAGCTCTCATGCAGGGAGAACCAGAGAGGCCACTCATTCTTTTCTTCATCCTACAAATGGGTTGCTGGTTTTTGTCTTCACCACTCTGCTTTTATCTCTAGTCTACCCTTTTCAACACGTCTTTCCTGCTGACTGCTGGCAGGGCAAGCCTGCGATTTGTTCCGAGCAAACACATGTGCACCATTTCCACCATTGTGTGGTCTCATGTTATGAACTTACCTGTGGGTGTTTACTTTGGTGGCATGACCTGGTGTTTTGTAGCACTGTATTTTTTTTCTCCTTCCTTGATATTTTTTCCCCTCAGCTACGGTAACTCTTCGTGAGAAGCTGCTGGTTTTCTGCTTTGATCATACAGAACGTACCATATAGCCTCGGGTAACACAGGACTGCTTAATACAGATGAAATAGCTACAAACCCTCTTAGAAGTCGGGTTTAAAAAGGGATACCAGTGAAATCAGATCCCTCCAGCTGGACAGCAGTCTGATAGGAGAACGAGCTGTTATGGTATTTGGCAGCCAGACAGTCTTTATTGTTATTAGATGAAACAAAGCTTGTGATCTTTAGTCCTTGACCTTAACTGCAGCAGCACGCTCTTAATCAGACCTTAATTTAACACCTAACATGGTCACAGAAGAGATCAGACATGGGCTGCTGGTTTAATTACATAGAGCTGATATCATCCAAACCAATTTAACCTCATTGCTGTGTGTTGGGCACTGGATGGGAATCATCCTGTAGATGCAGAACAAAACAGTTCCCAATACAATAAAATAGCAACGTACCTTTTAAGGTTTGGTAAAAATCTTTGTCTTTTGGATACTTTGAAGGTGATGTTACAACCTTTTCAGAAACAACTGGAATTTGTATGGTTTGCTAAATCTCTCTTTGCCCTCTTTGCTTTCATTCCAGCAGTTTAAGTATTTCTAATATTTAAAGATTAAGCACCTTGCTGATGGGATTCTCCCATCCATGTTCATTGAATCTGTTGCTGTGTTGCGTCATCCGCTGACTGAACTGTGTAATGCTTTCGTCTGATTTCGTATCAAAGATTGAGCTGGATAAAAAGTAATATTTATGTTTCATGACAATTTTTTCACATTTTGATGCTGCTTGCTTTGTGCTTAGTTCTTCACAAGCTGACACAATATTAACTTTTGACATTGAAACATTCATGTTTTTACATGTTTCATCAAAAAAAAAAGATATCTTTCCAAATTAGCCTGGGAAATCTGAAAATGTCTAAAATCTTTCTTCAGAAATAGGATTATTTTGATTAATCGGTTTTCACTCAACAAGAAAAAATAATGTTTTATCAGCAAAAACACCTTGAGCAAACCAAACCTACAACAAGAAATCTAAGTATAATGTTCTTCAGTTTTTTGTGGACATCGTAGGTTTGCTTGAATGAGATCGTCTCAAGTTTGCTGGAGACAGACATCTACTTGCCGTTGCTCACCTGAGGAGCAACAACGAACGTGGAAGTGTGACCGAGCACTGGGCAGAGCACTTACAAATGCTAACGAGCAAAAGTAACACAGATAACATATTAACAAGCAGCAAGAGCCTAGTTCCTGGGCCTTAACAGATATTCAGCGAGGTCGCGTGCCTCTGGCAGATGGACTCCGGTTGCTCCAGCTGCAGTCGTGTGAGACGTTGCCGTTCTGCGTTGTCCGTCCGCAAGAGGTGAAACACCTCGGAGCAGGGGTGGCAGGGCAGGACGCGTGCCGGCACCTCAGCCGTTCTCCTTCACGGTGTGGCATGTCAGACTGCACCACCGGGGAAGGCAGGTTTGCACTAAGACACCGGGCAGTAACCTGCAGGCGTCAGGATCCAGGCCTGGGATGATCATTGCACAGGTACAAAGGGGAGTTGGATCACTGCCGTGCTCCGCAGGGAGCCTCCTACCCCCCCTCTGCCCTGATGGGAACGACCTCGCACGCCGTAACTCAGGGCAGAATCAAGCCCTGAGAGTTTAGGTTCAAACAAATGCAAAAGCAAAATGAATCCAGATCTCCATGTAAAGTCTTGAATAAAACCTGCATTTTCTTCTCTGGGAGCTGAAATGCAGACCTTGTCCACATAAAGACTTCTGCAGTTTATCTAAGCGCCAGATCACTGCAAATCTTTTCTGCTGCTTTCAGAGCACGGGCTGTTTGAGTGTGAATTTAACCTGAACAAGATAATACGCGTTGTTTTTGGAAGTGGAATAGGCTATTGCGTGTTTAGTTCTCGTTTTAGTTAGCTCAAAGCCCAGTATGATTTCACATACTCCTGTGAGTTATGTTTTGACCTGGGATTTGGAGTTTTTTGTGACGGAAAGTTTTTGTGCGGCTCTCGGTGACCTCATGCTAGGGCAAGCACTGTGTTGATGTGAAGGAATGTAGATGGGTCTGCAGAAATGTCAGGGTCTCCCATTAAGATGTCTCTTACACCTCAGCAGGAGGACTCAGCATCACTGCGAGTGTTGTTGCTGAGACGCCACATAGTCAGTAATACAGCGCGAGAGCACAATTGCTCTGATGTATTCCAGTAACATGGTGTTAATGTGCCATTGCTTCTCCGTATTTCAGCACCAAGGCATCACTTCTTTGCATTACAATAACACAGGCGAGTGGATTTCTGCTTTAAGAAAGCAGAGCAAGGCAGTCTTTGCGGTAGTGTTATGCTCTGGGACAGTGGGATAAAATCAGCACTTCTTTTTACGGTGTGCCTGAATCTGAGATCTCAAAAGTCCTGCAAAGCCTTCTCCACATGCTTACTTTTACACTCTGTGGTCTTTGTCCCAAGTTCAGCGGAAGTCTGTGGCACACACTTCCTCTGCTTCCAGATGGCTTTGCATCCAGCTGGATCAACTGTCCCCTTCATTGCAAAGGAGCCCCCCTTCCACAGTGTGTAACGTAAGCCTTTGCAGTACCAGAGTACACTATACACAGTAACTCACTTGACTAAAGTTTTCCATTTGTAAGCTGGCATTTGTCTGTACCATCTAATGCCTATTGGCTTCACAAAGGCACTCAGCACCTAAAAGTGCAATTACATTTTTCAGAAAGTGCTTGTCTTAGATGTTCATTATGCTGGGGATTGAACTAGTGCAAAGAAAGCAGAGCCTGCGCTTTCTTGATAAAGGAAAACAACACACCTTATTTCTGGTTTTCCTGATTTTAGTGTTCTTCTTAAGTCTAGAGTCCCTGGAGCAGACTGATCACTTGAGAATCTCAGTTTGTGTGAAACTCAGAATAGGAATTTTCTAGTTTTCCTTATTGCAGAGAAAAATTTGGAAAAAAATGCGCGCAGAAAGCAAACACCAGAATGTTAAGAAAGGAACCCAAAATCTTAAGCTAAACTGTTGCAATGTTGTGGCACAGAGAATAATTTAGTACCAGGTTGTGACCCCCAAATGTTATTTATTAGGCAAAGTAAAACTATGTTTAATTTATTGCTTTTAAGGTTCCTTAATCAAGCATAGAAATGTTTCTGTTTATGAGATTAATTTTCAATGTTGGAAATGTCACATTCTGTATAAAAAATCTGATAGCTTAAATTTACATCAAGAGTGAATTTGATACAGAATTAAACATCAGCCTTATCCAGAAATACCTGTATATCCATGTGTGCATATAACTGTGAGTTTGTGCCTATGCATTTTCATTAATTTTAAGTTAATATTGGCATTTTTGAGCCTGATTCATAATTTTTGAATGCTTGAGCTTGGCAACACTGAACATCTGCCTTAGTTGTGAATGCTAAGCTCTTTTGAAATTCTAACCCAAATTTTAAATTTCTACCATAAAAAAATTTTTAAAACATCCAAATCCAAGCTGCTTAGACCAGACAAGCTACATGCCAAATGCTAGGCTATAAATTACAGCCATTTCTTTTTATTACACTTGTAACACTAAAAAAATAAACCCAAAACACCTAAACCCACAAATCTAATTACTCTAAATGTGCTCTCCATCCAAAGCAGAGCTGCTGAGCTTAGCCTCAACCCCAAGTAGCCTGTATGGTTTAGCTGCAAACTAAACCTTTGGAAGAACAGGATCAGAAACAATAGCAAAACCATAACTCCCTATTAGCCCCATAGAGAAGTATATAAATAAGTAATACAATTAATGAAATACTGTTTATACCCATTGTGTCATAAATGTATTATTTACAAATAAAGGCAAAGCAGAGTTGTTAGCCAGGGTAAACTGACACAGCTTCACTGATTGCAAAGGCGATTTAACTCAGCGGTGAATCTGGCCGTCTTTCCCAGTGCGGCTGTCGCTGCTTCGGCAGAGGCACGTTGAGGAAGAGCCGTGCCTGCAAAGTGCTGCATCCGCTCTCAGCGTGGAACGTCCTCTCACCTCGGAGGCCTCAGGCTTGTTCAGCAATACCTGGGCGTGAGCATCATTACAACCAGTGCAGGATCAGACTGCTAAACCACTGACTAATGTTTAGGAAAACCCTCCAAATTCCACATCCTCCTTGGCAATCTCTTCTTCTGCTCGTCTGTCCTTCCAGGTTCCTGGTACCTAACTTAAAACCTCCCAGGTTGCAATTTAAGCCCATTACTTCTCACTGTCATCAGAAAGCCCTGGGAATTACAGATGACCATTACAGCATTGTTAAAGAGTTTTCTCCTCAGTCCTTTTGATTTTTTCTTGTAAGTTATGCTTCTAGACCTTGCTCCCTTCAGGGACCGTACTTGTTCCCGGTGGAACTGCAGATTAGCTTCATAGCTAATAAGGCTCTGCCCTTGGACATGGATCTATGGACAGAGAGAGGAAACACTCCCCTTCACATCGGGAACTCCCCAAACTTTGGAGTAGGGGTGTTTTACCAGATCTGTGCCAGGTTTTGAATAAAACTCAACAGGACCTACCGATCACTTCTACAGAACAGCTCCTGATGTGAAAACACAGTTTGACATTGTTTTTAATTACAGGCTTCTGAGAGGGCAGCTTGTGACATCAAATTTTTGGTAGTCTCCAGGATCTCTAGAGAGGCCCTCCTATATGCTTAGCCTGGTTAAAGAGAAAAACGCTTGCAAGAGCAGTGGGCGGGAGCAGATTTTCTAAAATGGTGAGCAGAGAGTCCATGTAAATATTTGAGGCCTTGTAGGCAATATTGAGCATCTCTATTCAGAAATTGCATCTGAAAACATGCTCTCACCAGAACAGGTGACACTGAGTGACACACATGGGCTCTGCAAAAGCAGAGGGACCGCCACAAGACCTGTGCATCATTTAAGACCATCATGCATTAGCTCTTCCTCTATTACTGCTCGGGGACTGACGGAAGGGAGTTTGACTTTTGTAGCACAGGAAAGTGAAGCTGTGCGTGTTTGCATGCATTTTCGCATTTCCCTGTTAAATGTCCCTACATGTTGAAAAGCTTAGCCCAGAACGTTATGTTAAAAAAATCTGAAAAAGGGAGTTCTGCTCTTAGTGAATTTATACTTAACCAGTGAGTGCTGTTAAAAGAAGCTGTTTAGAAATGGTGGGTTCAACGCATTTGCTAGTTTATTTTGTTTTACAGCACTAGCCAGGAGCTGTGTCTTGTCAACTAGCTGTTGGCCTGGCATGGCCAAAGGGCTGCTTTGCAAGACAGCGGAAAAAAAAAGTGGAGGCATTAATTGCTCATTATAAAGAGCAAAAAATTGCAACTAATCATGGCACAGTGCTGCTGCTAATGCATTTCGAAACCTCCCCCTCCCTCACCAAACCATATGGGGGTTTAAAATGTAAATACAATTTGTAATTGAGAGCAGCATTTTATTACTTGCTTTTAAGAGGCACAGGATGCCTGTAACCCTCAATATGAAATTTCCTTTGGCTAGAAATAAATTCAGCTCCATGTTTTGTTTTTATTCCCGCTGCGACACCCGCATGAGAAAGGTAACGGCTAGTCTGCAAGCTTTCACTCTCTCACTCAGCACTGAGGGCAGAAGTGGCTGGGAGCTGTGGTTTTCGGAGTCACACTACTGGCTTCCTCGCGTTGCACACTGGAGGCAAAAGCAAACACGCTGCTGAATAAATCCTCAGAGATGCTGAGTGCGGCTGAGCTACCACAGCCCGGGCTGCAGTCAAGGAGAACTGCCGGCACTCAGCCCCTCTCTGAGTCTGCCTTTCACCTTCAGTAGCGCGCTGCCTAAAAGCAGCCTGTTCTGCTCTTGATTGCTGTTATTGGTTTATTTATCAGTCTTGCAACAGCACCTAGAAAGTGTGGTCGTGGGCCCGGATTCCACCGCATTGGGTGCTGCACAGCTACAGAACAAAATGACAGTCCCTGCCCCAGTGAACTGAAAATCTTTGTTTAAGACAAGAAAAATGTACAGAAGGAGGAGCGTGGGACATTTTTGCTTCTTGCATGATATGGGAGATGTCACAAGGACTTATGATTTATAGGTAGATTTATAGGTTCCCTTTAGGGAACCAAGTACTCAGGCTGTATTCAGCTTAAAGAGTAACTCCCAAATAGTATCAAAACAGTATTCAACTCTAAACTTTCAGGTCTTTGGCTGGTCTGGGAATGCAAAGCTCCTGTTTGGAGCTGGAGGCCTTAAGGGCCATAACCAAAGAAGTAATCATTCATGGGTACCTCCGTTGTCATGGAAATAACTTCCCTTACCCTTCCTGTCTTCCTTCTCACACTTAACTTCATTTTGCCTTACTAGTCACCTTTCTGTCTAGATTTGGGAAGCAGCAGAAGAGAGTTGCTCATAAATGGCACAGAGAGCAAAGTAACCTTGCTCTGCAGTCTTGCATGATGTTAGTAGGGAATGAAAAAAAGGAGATTATTCACACTTTGTCTGGAAGGACTGATGACACCCACCTGTGGAGAAGCCAAGATGGTCTAGAAAATTAAAGAACAGTGAAGAAGCATTGATTTAAAAGAAGATGGCGAGAAATCTCGGGATTTTAAGGTAAACCATTACACCATCTCCTGTGCTGGGTACTCACAGGGGCAAAAGGGACAGTTCAGGGGGAACTGTAGGGGAAAGAGTAAGAAACTATCCAACAGCGGGAGTCCCTGGGAACTGACACCTCTGCTGGAATTAATAGAGTTTATTTTTCAGGAAGGTAAATCCTGTCCCATAATTCTCAATCATAATAAAAGTAGAGAAAACAATAATAAAAATAAAATAGAAAGTGAAATAAGTAAGGCTTTGAACAGACTAGGCTGGAAGGACTTGTAGTGAAGGCAACCATGCCTGTGCCTGCCACTTCAGTGAATAGAAACGCACTCCACTACTTCAAGACATCTCGGCTGAATTAATATGTAGGACATAGTAATAGCCATGCTGAGGGTGAAAAATTCCCTCTCTCACTAGAAACCACTTCTGTTCCTGTTGAGCTCTATCCTCTTACTTTCATTTGTTCTGGGTTCTGTCCAGAACTATTTACAATAATTGCATCCACCTTCTCTGTTGGATTTCTCAAAGGAAATGTGGCTAAGAGGGATAAAGGATGTCTATACACTCAGTGGCTTTTTCATAAAACAAATCAGGAAGTCAAGCATGGTTTACAATTAGAAAAAGCTGCCTGAAGAGCTCTGGGTTGTTTTTCTTTAGCCTCTTAACATTGTAGGACACCTAGACATCATATCTGATACATTAGAAACTTAAATTGCACTTTCTGTCAAGTAGACAAGTGAGCTGATTAAAAAAACCTGAATACCCAAGAGCTCCTACTGAAGTCTCAAAACATGTTCTCTGACCTAAAGGCTGGAGCAGGGCAGCATAGGAATAATCTGTCCACAGTTTCCTTGTCCTCAGGGAGGCCTTACCTTCCAAGGTCTGTCAGCTTACTGGTTAGAAGGAAGCAAAATGTCCAGGACTGAGCCTCAAGTGTTGAACAATAACTGGATTTGCTAAAGTTACTTCTCTCTGCACCTCTATTAGCCCTGAGTATTTTAGTGTATATTTCCTTTTCCTAAGAAATAATAAATAGTAAAAGGAAAATACAGAATGACAGACAGCTAACGCCTCCTTGCACATTAGCTGTTTTTGTGTCACACTGACAAATATCCAAATGCAAATGACATCTCTTCACTAACCTGTGTTTATCTACATGAGTTTCTGCACAGTGCACAGCTACAATGGCTAAATGAGTAAAGAAGACTTCTCCCTGCATAAACACATTAAACTACAGGTGAAAATAAGGTCTAAGTAGACTGTACATTTACCTACCTCAGCAAATATGCACTCAGTAGGCAAAAGACAGTGTCTGGCTTAATGAGGTTAATGAGAGTTGGATTCTTTTCAGCCTGGCATATTTTAGAGAAACCTTAGGCTAGGAGTTCAGAGCAGAATCTCTCCTGAGGGACGTTATTTTCTTCTGTGCTCTATGATGATACATGCATGTGATCTATGAGGTCTGAATGGCATCCTTAGGTCTGAAAGTGAACGTACAGAACTTACTGGGTTATTATGCATTTTCTCCTTGTAATACAGCACAAGAGTTCAATGTCTATCATTGGTAATGGAACATTATTTACTCCCCATACAAAAATTAAAAGTAGGAAAAAGGCCTCTTCTTTACTTCCACCTTTTGAGTGGAAGTAAGTTTGTTAAGTTTTTGGCTTGCAAACATTTGCCGGCTGCAGAAGGTCATGGTAGTCCTACCTCTGCAGTTGCTGCTATTGCCTATATGCTATTTATACCTGGATGTTAGGCTGAGGGTTGGCTAGGAGGCACAGTTATCAATGATAAGGGTCCTCCGGTTTAGATTCCCAACAGAGAATCTGTTGGGATTTGTGTGGAATTTTTTCCCTCACAGAGCACCTTTTCCTGACTACACTGCTCCATATGTTTTCAATTAGATGGCGTGCGATGTCCATGGTTATGCTGAGCAGTATCACAGAAGTGTCTCATCTAAATTCATTTTGAGGATAGATCATGTGTTAGTTTCCCTCCTTCGTAGGAACCTGGCCTGATCTATGAGTGCAGCTGCCTGAGCCTTGGCGGAAGAGATGAGGCAACGGCAGTGCTCTCCTGCATTTGTTTCCTTCAGCAGGGAGCAGCTTTCGTGTCTGCAAAGGGTACGACAGACAGCCTGTAGAGCAGTATCTCCACGTGCGTACTCTGATCTGCAACTAACCAGCAAAGGAGGTACCATGAGCGGTTTGCTGCTCTTCCCTTCAGGAGAGATTTTGGCTTCCAGGGGCCTTAGTCTTGACTTCCACCAGAAGGTACTCTGTGGGTCAAATTTGTTTCTTACACAAGTTCAGCTCTCTGCATTCAGAGCATTTCAGTTTTGTCAGTTCTTGTGATTTGATGTCAAACCTTGTGCTATAGGGAGTCTTTCTATATGCCCAAGTGCTGAGTTCATGGCCCAGATTTGTTTCATTTATTTTTAAACCCAAAAGCCTAAGTTAGAGGTATTTCCTTCACAGACAAGGGCAGAAGACTAGAACCTCAGGGAGTGATTCAGCCCACCTGAAATGCAGTTCCTACAATTTATAATTATTTTTCAAACCCTGCTTCCTCTAAAATGTGATCGGGGGGGTTATTTGTGATTTGGGGGTACTGGTGTGGAGAATGTTTGAGCATAGAGCGTATCTCTGAATGCGGCATTGGCATTTCCTCCTGTTTGAGTGACTGTACTGCAGATTTCCAGGCTACCATGGGATTTTGTGTTGCATTTCTGAGTACACTGGGGTTGGCTCACATGCATACATAACTACTGTCTGTGTTTTGAAGTGTCAGGAATGTAAAACGGGCTAGCTAACTAACTTAGCAGAACAGCAGGTCGAGACATGTCACAACAGTATAATTCATCCAGCAGCATGAGGATAGCTTGGGGGGTCCTAAGTTAAAAGAACTTGATTAGTTTCAGCTCAGAGCAAAGCTTACCACAGACTGGCAAAGACAGGAGCAGAGACCTTCAGCAGTGTCTTGGGTTTCCAGTCCTGTAAAGTTCTGTCCACGGTCACTGAAATATATAGGAACTAAGTCCCAAGTGGGTCCATCTGAGGGTACTCAGGTGCTCAGCTTGTCTCACAAGAACTCACTGTCTGGCCAGGCCGGCTCCTATCCTGACTTCCTACGCTGGCGGGATGCACTGCTGCCCACTGAGCTTCCGCTGTCAGTACAAGCCACCTCACTGCACATTTCACTTGCAGCTCCTGGGCTCGAATGGAGCCAGTTTCCAGCATTACGAACTCTACAGAGAAAAAGGGTATCAGGCTAGATCCTCTTCTCAGCTGCATCATGGTCAGTCCCAGATAATCCCACTCATTCTAATGAGGTGGCAATGAATTTAAGATATTGTTTGTGAGATCAGAATGTAACACCTTTCTTCTATGCCAACCTGCTATTGCTTTTCATTATTTTAATCCTAGGTAATGAGTGTGGGTTGCTGCTTTAGTACCAACAGGAGGGTTTGTTGCTGTGCCATATAATGTTTCTCCCATAATGACGTTTGAGAAAAGTGTCAAAGGCTTGAATTAGGGATTTCTGACATTTACAAAGAATTGCTAAATGCCTCTGCAGTTCCCAGCTTTTACAGCTACTGTGCTGGTGGAATATTGCCCTATTACCATGTCCTACATTCAACATCTGCAAAGCAATGCCAAGTTACTACACTCATCATTTCTGATCGAAACAACTAATTCAGCTGGCGTTTGTCACTGCATTTACGTTCCTGAATTGTCCCTCATTTGGCAGTGCTTTTTCTAGTGCTGTTAGGGATGGTGCAGCCTAAAATCTGTGCTGGACTCTGAGACGCTATTGCTACCTATCTTCTGTTCAGATGTATGTGTGCTGAAACCCACAGAACATGAGTGGCTACAAACCTCAGTGTGATGTGATCCAATGCACTCTGGGATTCATCTGCAATTAAACCACAAAATACCTGGCATTAATTTAGTCCCTTTGTTATAACCCTACTTCCCAGTGGCGCCTTGCTGCCAGAAAGAACAGGCATTGTCAACAGAAGCTAATTACTTTCTCATCAAATCCTATCTTGCAGCAACTGTGTTGTGATCTGTCCCATTGCTTCCAGTCCCTCTCAGATCACACCTGTACAGATGAGACTTTCTGTGTGGCCAGCAGTCTTAGGTGGATAAGGAGGATAAGATAAACTGCAGATGTGACCCAGTGCAGACCAGTGAGGACAGTCCACTAACCAGACTGGCTGGAAGGCAAAGAGGGCTAAATGCTGTCACTGAGGATGCCATTGCTTGGGTTGTCTTGGCTGACTACTATCAGCATAAGGTAATAATAATAATTTCTAAAAATATGTTTTAGCTCAACCACAAGCCATGAGCTTGATACAGGAACGTGAAATGCTATGGCCCGTATTAGACAGAAAAGGCTGGAGATGGTTCTTTGATAGTTTGATCTATAAAACTCTAGTGAAAATTATGGAAGATTTCATTATAAACTATCAGCCCGATTATTTTGGTTGCTATTGGTGTCTTTTGTTTCGGTTCTGTTGGATGGAAAACAAGGCAGAGCTGTTGTGTAGAGATTCAGTGCAACACCAGAACATTCCAACTTCAATCGTTGTTGTTTGAGGTTTTCTTCAGAAATAAGACATATATATGTCTGCTTTTTTTCACCGTGAAACTGGGCAGTATAAGGTAGCCAGGGGATGAAAAATAAAGAATTAATGGAAAAGGCTGGTATTCTACTGCCTTGGGTTCTAGTCTCGCCTCTGACAGACTTCCCATCGGACCCATAGTAAGATATTTTTTTCTGCTTCTGCTCTCTGTCTATGAAACAAGGAATAACAGCGTTTCTCAACCTTGTGGGTGTGTTGGGAAGACAGATTCAGCCTTGGTTTGGAAACACACACTTACTGTGGTAATTAGAACAATACAAAAGCGAATACAAATAGGAAGAAGAAAAGTACCTAACCCACAAAAGGATTTGGTTGATGTGCAGCAAATGAGATATGGGACCACAGACTACGTGATGAAGTTAAAAGAAATATTGAACAGCTGCTTTGCTACACACTTCTACAAAATGAAATGACATCCTGCAGGAAAAATAGTACAGTCTCATTTACTACCCAAGAGGGCAGAGCTAAGGTTACAAGGACTATAACAGTGTTGTCATTTCCTTACTCCCAGGAGCTGCACTTTCCAACTTAATGGCTCTCCTAATATAATTGCATTTTATGTGATGATTTTCTTAGAGCCTGTTTCTTACTAGTGTAAATAAGGAGGAAACCCAGCAAAGTCAATGAAGTGATCCCGGTGCAAAAATGATGGGAGCCACAGAAGAATCAGGCACACTCAGTCCATAATCTCCTCCTCAAATTCTACAACAAATGCCCAAAGCTGGAATAGCAAATAGGTATCAAATGAAAACACAAAACAATGACAACAGTGCATTTTTCAGTGGCCACATCATATTATGTCATTCATGTCATGTTGAGTTATATTAGTCTGCTTTTCATTATGTTGTATTATGCCTTTTGACACAATGCAACACGCTGTAAGTAACATAAAGTGACCCCCAAGTATAAAAGAGAACACAGTTTTTGTCAGATTAGATAGTTGCTATGAATTCTCAGAGAGGGAGGGGGAAGTCAGGGAAGGAGATCAGGACTCAGCATCCTGAACAACAAATGCACAAAACTTAATTAACAACTACAGCAGCCCTGGCTGTTTTCAAATAGTCTATGTGTCTCTTTTCAAGAGAGAGAAGAGTCTCAGCGGGACTTGTACTGTTTAATTTTCTTAAAATTCTGCAGAGGTATCTTTAATAGCTCTTTCTTTGTTGTACCTGA
The DNA here is from genome assembly GCF_036370855.1 of Dromaius novaehollandiae. Classification (NCBI taxonomy): domain Eukaryota; kingdom Metazoa; phylum Chordata; class Aves; order Casuariiformes; family Dromaiidae; genus Dromaius; species Dromaius novaehollandiae. Next base: position 8,629,569 of record NC_088116.1, read on the forward strand.
AGTGTAGGCAGCTCCATGTACAGTGAACGTAACACTAGGTTTTCTGAGACTCACCTTGTTGCCAGGCTCCAAAATACAGTAATCAGGCCAAGCTTAACCAATGGGCTTTCTGAGCAGCAGTGTCAGAAAGAAACGTGTCCTCTGTATCAAGGATTTAATCAGCCGCTAACAAAACTGCTGTAGGGAGAAAGGAAAAGGGGATCATTGTGTCTCTGAAAGGAAGGGGAGCTCCTCATTAATTTAAGGTAATTAAGGAAAAGTGGGTGGTTCAGAGGAACTTGTTTATTCTCCCTAGTGGGCTTGAAATCCACCTCACTTGGTAGTTCTTGATGGTGGTTTAGGTGGAATAAGCTGATGTTCTCACTCTAGTTCCTACTTGAGAGATACTTGGTCTGTACTCACGAGCCAGGCTTTGCACACTTGCCAGGACTTGCAAGACAGTGCTTCAGTTTGCTGCTTTGCTGCAGATTCTTATCCGAATTTGGGTAAATCACTGAGTATCTCTGTTCCCCACCTGTAGAATAAATGAACATCTGTAACTTAGAGTATGTTAGGAGCATACAGAAATGAGCAAACAGGTGACATGGCCAGAAAACAGCACAAGTTGGCAATCCCAGGAGGTGCCTTTTGCCAGAGTGCAGAGGGCCAGGATGAGGCTCATGTGAGTTCTGTTTTGAGACAATGCCTGGCCTTGTCCTTCTACTCAGCACAAATTAGATATCAGCCCTAGAGATGAAGCACTGGACTGTGCATAGGGAGGGGAGTCCTTTGGCATGAAGGCTGAGACACATCCCTTCCACAGGTTTTGAGGACTGGCCCTACTTATTGGCAGGATATGGGAAGTTTCAGTTCCCAAATATGTTTAGCTATCATTTGTCTTCTTTTGAAGGCATGCCACTCAAAGACATGAAAGAAGCCTATCTGTGTGCAGAAGGAACTGGAATGTTGTGGTATGAAGTTGTTCTCAAAACTCAGTCTGCGATAGCTGGGATTATGTACAAGGTGCTTGTTATACATTTGCTATGTAACACATGCAGCACTAGTGTTTTGCTCTCTCCTCATTGAACTAGGCTGCACTCCATTCAGCTTCCCATCTCGCCAGAAGAACTGTCACTAAATCCTGTGTTCTGCATCTTTTTAGGTAGTGATGATATAAGGATCAGAACACATTTTCACGACCAGTCTCAAAGATGGATGTGGTAGAGGCACATGAATACATTTGACGCAGTCTTCCTGATCAGCAAAAGGTACAGAATCTCTTCTTAAGAGGTGTTTTTAAGGCTGAGATTCAATACTGCTAACAGAGGGAGAGCGTATCATTCTCTATCATTTCTCTATCTATACATTTAGTAGAAATTAATATCTATTTAATTTCTAGGCATGTCATTCCTTGAAGATATGTATAAGATGCTTTCCTGGTTTATTAGACTCTTAAACATTAGAAAACTAACAGTTACTTCTGAACAGTGTGCAATAAGCCTGCTCTCCATCCTGCAAAGAGATCTGTGCAATCCGACCCCTGTGACACCGACATCCACAGTGCTCTGCATGAGTGCAGAGATCTACCTTTAAGTATCATTTTGCAGCATCAGAGGCTCCAGAATTAAACATGAGACATTCTGGTAAGTATTGTTAAGTTCATAAGAAAGCCATTCCCCTTAGTAGTACATCAAACCTTGCTTATGGCCAGAGAGACATAGGCACTCAATGCTGGAAAATCTCACTGAGATTTGCAGCCAGGCTGGATCTCAGGAGACTTCCTATTATTATTTTCTTTACTAATAAATCATTATGTTGTCTCCTTCACAGCACAGAGAGTTCAAATAAACCTGTCCCCATGACAGTCTGATTCTTAAAGGAGTGTCCTGTTCTGTTGAGTCATGTGAGAGGAAAATACAAAGAAGTAGAAAGACAGATCAAAAAGGGGTAGCAGAAAGGGCCCTGGAGGCAGACTTAAGTTTGGTATTTAATATTTCAGGTAAAATATTCACTTAGCATCAATTATCTTGGTTTTTTTGTTTTTTTTTTTTAATGAAATTGCCTTCTGAATCAGCCAGCTCTCTAATTACCAGATTGAATGATTGAAATTTTTAGGGCAATTAAATTCAAGCCTTTCTTTTCCAGTCCTTATGTTATTCCCCCCTTCTCTCCCTCCCCTCTCCAGTCTGGAGCCTTTCTATAATTTGGAGGCAGTTGCAGAAGCAAGCAGACCTTTAAAGCCAAGATGTATGTCTCCCTTAATTCCTCTGTGGATTTGTTTTATAGACTAAGCAGAGAGGGTTCTGGTCTCTCAGTACATGTGCATTACCAATACACAGTATTGTGGGGGTTTTATCCTAACATGTCACATCATTAAAAAATGGCTTGGAAGAATTCATTTAATGTAGAAATTCTGTGAAAAGACAAAGATCAATGTAGAAAATAGAAGCACTATTGGAAAATGCCTGCAGATCAAGCTAGAAAACTAAGGAGCAAATTGCTGATAATAATCATGATTGATGATATACTAGATAAGAGAAAACAAAACTCTCAAAGAAACAGTACAAAGCATCTGTTAATACAGCTGTTAGGACAAACACATGAAATAGTTACATGAAAAGATAAGTATCCTTCCAAAAAAGGGCACAGCAGTCACAGGACGGAATCCCAGGCCTAGTGAGGTCCATGACAAAGTGGCTGCTCGTATGGCTCTTGTGCCAGGATTAGAGCGCTGATCCTGCAAAACGTGTAACCACGTTCTTAAATGTAAGTATGTGATCAGTTATATTGATTTCAGTGGGACTATTCCCTCCCTGAAATTAAACACATGCTCAACAGATTTGCTGGATCAGGACCTAAACCAGTGAATATGGTAAGTCTTTGTCCCATTGCTTACAGGAAACCTTTGAAATTCCATTCCATTTTCTTCAAAAGCCTTATTCTGACTTTTTCAGCTTACCAAACTCAGTCTGAAATACAAAGATGGGTCTGCTATCCCCCCAGGCAGTTACAGGTGAGTGGAGTGAGGGATTTCTTTTTATGTTGCATTGCACTAGGTTTTGGTATAACTCCACTGAAGTCAGAACAATGAACACTAGGCTAAATTCAGACTTGTATCCACAACAATTTTTCTGAAGCCAGAGGAATTGTATTATGCTTATTTATTACTTAATTATCCCTGTAGTTGTTCAAGGTACTTCATAACACCTAAAACAGTCCTTGCCCTAAAAAGCATGCAGTCAAATCTAAGATTAGAGATGACAGCACGGTAAGGGGCCAGACCTGGAGAAAGAGCAAGGTCTTTGTTCAGCTAGACACTTAAACTTTTGTCTGTCTCAAAGCTCAGTTAATGGGTTAAGCACTTTCCTGACCCAAAGTCAGTGTGACTGATGTAGACATGTACTTCAGATGCTAGTGCATATTCCTGAAAAACCTGTTGTTGCTTTTTTTAATGCACCACTTGTACTGGATAGATACTCGCACACACAGATACTAGACCTTTAGCAGGTATGAATTCACTTCGGAGGAATCATGCCAGTTTGTACTGGTTAAAGTTTTGGCCCATTGTTATAATGCCAAAAGTGATTTATGAGTTGGATGGAATGTGTATGCATTAATGTCCATGTGCATTCCCTGAGAGACATAGCCCTTGTGGTTCCTGTGCTGCCTTCTATTTTCTCCTGCTCTCAACACCATATGCATTGCTACACATCTTTTTTTTTCATGCTTTAAAGTCCATGACTCTTCATCAATTTGCAGTAGCTTGAGATCTGGTCCCTGGACTTTAGACATGTAATAGATTCAGGGAAATCGGACCTGGTCTGCCTCACTTTATTGCCATCTGTAGAGTAGATTTTTTTTCCAGCACACATCCCAGTTATAGTTGCGGCAATACAGAACCTCACTGATTTTGCTGAGGCTCCGAATGAGGGCACCAGGCTCTGAAGCAACCAGCTGTCTCAGCGGCCAGCATTTACTGCTAGTTTCTTCTCTGTTTTCTCAAGGAGTGTGGTTCTCTTTCTGCTTTTTCAGGATGCCTTGTCCATTTAAAATCCCTGTAGTGCGTGCATGGTGTTCATTATTTAGAAGTACATGGGAAAGCCCCGTTCAGCTCTAGCTTATTGTGAGTGCTGTCCAATTGTATCCCAACTGCCTACTCTGCTTATCTATTGCAATATTTCTGTGAAGGCAAAAGCCCTGCATGGAACAGATGCTTGGAATGGTATTGGGATCCAATTACTGCACTTTTCCAATCTTACATCTATTGTCTAAACTTGGAGCAGGCATATTTTTATTCCTTGGTGACACTATATAAAGAGACAATTGGCACTGTGTTTGCTGGCTGACTAGTTGGCAGAGAAGGGGCGGAAGGAGCAGCAGCAGCATGGTAGGTTTTATTTTTTCCCATGGCTGTCTGTTTACCTCTCTATCTGTCTTTCTTTCTGACCATGACCTTTCTAGCAGAGCAGTAATAATCACATTGGACCCCATGAAATATTGTATTTAGTATCACATCCAGAATGAAGATATAGCCCATAGAGCGAGCTGCAAACTTCAGAGGACTTTTCTGCAACAGTTTAACAAATGCAGGGAGAAAGATGACAGTCTTGACTTATGAAACATAGATGCACTTGCTGAAGGGAAGAGCTCATGCATCTCTTTCCAAGACTAATCCACTAGGGCAGCAGTGACTGGCACTGCTGGTATTAACCAGCATTAATAGTCCTAAGGTCTAGTATGGCTTGATGGGGAGTGAGGGAAAGGGCTATCTCTGTAGATGGGGGGGAGAAGTAAGGAGTACTGCAGAGATTCCCATGTCTTACCTTTACCCCGCTCCCTGTTGGCTTTAGCTCTGGGACTCAGGTGCCACCTCGGCATCAGAGGTGCACTCGGAGTCGTCCCAAAGAGCAAAGAATCCCTGCCTGAGGGGCAGCAGGCAGATCTGGCTCTGTCTTTGTCTTCTGCAAACTCAGAGGGATTACTATAACAATATTCAAAAAAGAGCTGGTGATTTCAGTTGTTTCCTCATTTTTCTCCTGTTTGCAGGTTCTTTTCAGGCTGTCTTAATATAATGCTACCCAGTGGCTCCCTTAGGCTATGCACTATTTGATTCTGGAGGACACTGGAGAGGGAGTTGTGTATAAAAAGCTTTCTCAAAGCTTAGTTTAAACCTGATCCCATTTAAGCAGGTGATGAATGTGATCCAAGTGCTGTTCTGAGCAAGATAAAACCATGTTCAAAGTCATTTCTAAAACCCATGCACAAAACTAGGTTCCGGTTTCAGCCTGTGCAAGCCCTATGTAAATAGTTTCTCACTGAACACCCGAGCCACTAATCGTGTTCCTCATCACCGTTTCAGAGATGAACAGTGTCTGTGCTGATTCTTCCTCTTCAGCTGTGGATTTACAGGTTTTCCTTTAATCGGCTTCACTAAAGTCTAAGCCAGCCCTTTTGGGAGCTGGGCAGGGGGAGTGCTGGGTCTTTCTTTTTCCTTTCATTTCCTTTTAATTTTTATTTGCCGGTTCCTTTCCCTCCTATTTGTCGACATGACACACCACACCGCTTGATGTTCTAGAATATTTCAGCACATTCTGCGGCCAAATTGCATAAGTTAGGAGATGTGAAACTGTAGCAAAAGGCTCTATTCGGTCTCCTCACTCCCCGTTCAAGTGATGATTCTCTGCGGTGGTTCATTTCATTGTGCCTTTTGTTTTGGGAAAATATCTTCTGAAATACCTTACTATACAGGGACACATGAAACAGATTTAAAATGGGAAGGAAAAAATAGTCTTAATGAAAGAAAGCTGAAGAATATCTTTACATAAGGAAGTGATCATTTTTTATTAATCAGAGGGAAATGTATATGTAATTATGCTAGATGAACTCTGTGGGGAGGTTTTTTTCTCTCTTTATGATGTCTTAAGGGATTTATAAATATTACAGAGGTTTTATAGCATCATAATATTTCAGATGTGCAGTAAAGCTACTTTCAAAGGATTAGTGCAGACAAAGCAGCATAGTAAAAAATAATTACAAGTCAGCCAGTGCTACTAGGCTCTGACATACAGGGCTGATGAGAATGAGAGAGGCAGGGTTCAGGGAGATAATTTTTCTAGCAAGAGCAGACCACACAAGTGCTGCAGAGCGGAGTTCAGAGCACTGTGGCTCCACGGCTCTCCGTCAATTCCAGGGAATTTCAGCAAAGTTGGGTCTGCGGTGTCTCCACACGCACGATGCTGCTGGAGAGAAGGAAGGGAGGAAGAGAGCTGGAAGAGAGGAGAGGGAGGCCTTTTTCATATTCCGAAAACATCCCTGTGTTTATTCTGTTCGAGTGACACCTTGTAGCAAATTCTGCATGCCGAAGGGAACTCTTACCCAAAAATAGATTGCATTCTGATCAGATGCGTTCTGCAGCCTGCGTAACCGCCTGGAATGCACCACCTGTACTGAAAAGGGGACTGACCTCAGTGGAGCCGGGCTGACTTCACCAGCTGGAAATGTGGCCTTTTGTCCCACTGCTGCGCTCTCTGTGCCCGCATGTGCACATGCGTGCCTGTGTGTGTACATGCGTGTGTGTGCGCGAGCACAGGCAGCGTGTGGGTGGAGAGCGACTGCTTGTTTACACAAAACAGGAGGATATGTATATGCCAGAGAAGAAAATTTGTTGGGTGGGGAAAACAGTTAGTGAACGTTGGGTCACAGAGGTTAAGCAATCTGCGGTTGGAGAGGTTATCTGCTGTCCGTAGATAAGTATTGGGAGATAGCACATGCTCTCAGTGTAGCTGTGCATGCGGAAAGAAGGAGACAGTTATTGGGAAGGGATTTTATGTGGGGCAAAGGAGAAAGCTTTTCACATGAGTGTGAAGCAGGGAAGATGCAGTCCAACAGATTTTTGTATCTAGCAGGGATCAAAGGTGTGTGTGTGTCTGTGTGGGTGTGTGGGAGGCTGGGACTACATATAAAATGGAGTGAGGATGAGAAGGGAGGGATCTGTTTGTGAGTGCAGAGTGGGTAATAAAAAGATCTTGTGTTCCTCACTTCTGATAATGTGGGTTTTTATTTGAATGATCTGAGGCTGTTGCCTGTTTGAAATGCAAATCGTGCCCTTAGAGCAGTTTATGTTGCTTTTTCCTCTAGACTGTTCCCTGAAAGGCAAGCATTTGGGCTGGCCATATCCTGCTCACCTGCCCCAGAAAGGACCTAAACCATGCTAAAAACATGTGGCTTGCCCATGGCTGGGATCTTTGTGCAGATGCAATGTAAAATATCTCAGCAGAGCAAACTCGTGTGACAATGACAACAAAAATTCTGTTCAATGCTGCAGAAATCTCTTGGATGGGCCTGAGATGTAACTTTTGATTCAGAAGCTGGATTCAGTAAAGACCAAAAGTCAAACACAGGGAACATCAGTCTTGAGATCCCAGAGCAGGTAGAAAACAAGGAGAAAGTGTGATGGATGAAAAAGTAGTAGTAACTCAGAGTTAACATCGTACTGTGGATCACAGCAGTGGGCAGAATCTGAACGAGATGATGGATGATTCTGTCCTTTCTGTAGCCACTGACATAGTTGCAAAGGAAGGAAGTATTAAATGTGAAAGAGTGTAATTCAAAGCTGGTAGCACCTTATGCCTGCATTGCCCTGGATTAAATGAATGAGTCAGGGTAAAAGACAACCAAAGCAGGCTCTTAATAGTGTACTCCACTCTTTTTCTCTGAAGAACTCCTTCCCAGGAGAGAGTGGAAAGATTTTGTGTCCTTTTCAGTTAAAGAAAAGAAAATACACAGTAGGTTATTGGGTGGGGACAGATTTCTGCTTGTGTTTTAACTTTGGCTGTCAGCAATATCACACTGTGTCATCTTTCTTTTACTTAGAGTATTTTCTGAGTGTTTTAGGATGTGGTGGACCAAACTGGGGATTGACCTCCCCAAAAGACGATGACTACGTGAATTACCTACCAAGATACAGCTTCTGGTCAGATTACTGCCTGTTTTGCCTGCCTGTCCATGGAGACATTCTTGCTCTACGGAAGAGGCTTGGCAGGGGTCAGCTGCTTCACACCTGCAGCAGGGCAGAAGCTCGCGCCTGAGCAGTCAGTGCAGAGCAGCTAACATCTCATGGAGCTGCACCTTCGCTATCTGGCAGCAGTGCATCTGTGTTACCACTGCCTTCTGGGGTGTCTGGGAAATTCGCTGAAGGGGCTGGCGCAATTAAGTTTCTATCTCTGATGTCATGAACCTACTCTAGCCCCAGCCTTTTGTAAGTTTATCAGGGTAAACAACGGCTTGTGTTCTGAAGTAAGAATCAAGTATTTTCCACTTTTTCCTCCTTTGCGTGTAAAGATATAAGCTGATTCCTTGCCCCCTTTTCTTTGTAGGTTGCCCTTAAACCAGAAGAGATTCCTTCACTCTAATGCACTTAAACATATTCCCTTCACATCTCACTAACACGCATGTGCACACACAGCTAACCCCCCAACACAAATATAAACAAAATCATCCTTACTCTTGTATCCAGAAAGGCAAAGGCAACGTGTGCTCATCATTTCTGGCTGTCCGTATCCATGCCCTATCCGTGTACTCCCTGACACTACCAGACAGGAGAAATGTAAAGAATCTCAGTGAAGGAAAAACAACTCAGAGCAAGTGCCTGGCTCAGCAGAGCTGTCTTGGGACCAGATTTTGTTATGGCTCAAATTTTCATTTAAAGCTTCTTTAAAAAAAAAAAGAAAGAAAGCAAAGAGACCCTTTGAAACCCAGGCTAATTGAGAGAGTGCTAACACTGGTGAGACAAATGAGTGATATGCAACAAGCCTGCGGTTTCTCTTCTAAAGTGAAGTGTTGTTTTGTTCACAATGGGATGATTAATACACTCAGGCAGGAATATTAATAGCCTTGTTCAGTTGTTGCAACATTCTTCCCGCTGTTGTGCTCTCGAGGCCTTGGAATACGAGCCCAGGGGACCCCCAGCTCTTCAGCCTCATCTGGCACATTTTGTATGTCAGTCTGAGAGCACATGTTGCAAAGATAGAGCAACCATCTTTGCAAAGTGCAGCTAGGTACCCATCGCATTTTACAAATGGAGAAATCAAGGCAGAGAGTAGTGATGTCTCAGTCCCCTCACCCATCTGTAGGTCACCTACTAAATACTTGACACGTCCCAGTTTAGAAACCATGTATTTGCTCAATTCTGTATTACCCTTTTTGGTAGGTAACTCTTTCAGAGAGATACTCCTGAGTCAGAATCCCGTTTCTGTTCATTAAAGAACTCTGGAGAGTTTGGATCTGTCAGCCAGCAGCTCGGACCTATTTCTAGTCTCCTAGAGGATTTGACTTACCCGTCAGAAAGACAGTGACAATATTCCTGCTCCACCTCCTTATCACTCATCCTTACTCTCCATCCCAGCTCCCTATCCACCAGTCATGCAAAATCAAGTCACAGTTTCTTTCTGTGATTATGGATTTCCTAGCTTTTCAGAAGAGATCGAACTACATTCCCAGTACTGCAGATACAAAGACAGGAGACTGATGATCCAGAATGCTGGATACCTTTGATGCCAACAGACTTAGCTTGAAATTGGTGATGGAAAGCCATTCCCACCCGACAGCTGTTCGTTGGCCCCTGTGAAATGCACTGGTGGTCTTAGTCCCATTCCACAAGTGACCAGATAGATCATAAATAGGATCCACACTCAGAGCTTCAGCAGAAAAACTAAAGATAGAATGAGCCACATGGGCACCGATGTCCTTTATCATCCCCGGAGATTAATAAAGAAAGAGTAGGCATGAACAAGTATCGTGCTGGGATGAAGTTGTCCTAGTACGGTGATTGTTCTCTGGATAAATAGGCTTCAATCTCTTCTGCCTAAAATAGAACTTCACTAACTTTAAGAAACTTTTGGATAGTGTTTGTTGTTGCTGATGGTCTGTTTCTAATAGACTATGAGCCACAGCTTTTGGGTTAGTCTGACCCTTCCTTACCTCTATAGCCCCTGTTTAAAGTGTTACTGCAGAGAGAACCCAGCAAACTCCGTTGAGGAAGAATGGGTGTCTTGCTAGTGTTTGGCATACAAAGTTCACCAAACCTGGAGCTGGTGCCCACTCTCTTTCCTTGTGGTGTTAATCTTAAAAGGTGCAAATTGTTTACTAGCATGGAAATTTTTTACCGTGTTGAATATGGCTGCTGTATTTGGCCACAGCAGAGCAGAGTATGAGAACAGGAAAGCACGTGTTTTGCCTTCATAATGATCAGCTACAAGATCACAGGAGAACCAGCTCTGCTGCTGCACCCGAAAGCGTTGAGGCCAGCCTTGTGCCGTGCGGCCAGTTCCCTCGACAGCTCGCAATACATTCCTCTGGGTAACCTCTGCTTTCTTTTCACCTCAGGGAACAAGTACACTGTAAATATGTAGGATTGTTCTTAATATTTCCAGTCAATCTGGAAGTGTTGAAAACCTCCACCAGGCACCTCACGTTACATGGAAGGCTGCCCGTTGCTGCTCAAAATAACACTTATTTCATGTGTTAGGAGGAGGAGGGAATCTCTTTATTCCAAAATCAATATTTCTACATTCATTAAATATTCCATTTATTCACTTTTTTTCCATGCCTGGGATGGCATTTTATCCTTGTTTTTATCCTCACTACAAATACATTTTTCTTTTCATTTCCATTCCTATTTCCAGATTTAGTACTTTGAATTAGCTGATTGGAGATTGACAGGTCTGCAGTGTGGGCATGTGGGTGAATGTCTACCATAGCCCTAATTTTCAACCTGGGATCTACAGCAGGATGACTGAGTGCGGAAATCTGCCTGGCAAATTAAATTGATCAGACAATGTATGCTTCTAACAGAGTCAAGTGGGAATATTTCCTTGAGCTGCTCTGCTCCTCAGGATATTTGAAATCAGTATTGAATTTGAACCTTCACAGGCTTTTTTATTTTGATGAAAGGAGACAGTAGAAGTTGCCTTCTGTTTCATGCAGAATAGCCCAAACTGAATAAAACTAATTTTCCATGACATGAGAAGCAGGTGGGACTGTGATAATGAAGTTTAAAAGTAGAAATGATACAGAAAAAAAAAATCTGTCTGGAAGGGAACTCAAGAGACCATGTAGCTCATTGTCCTGCCCCAAATAAAGATAATGCTATGTTTAAAACATTTCTGTAATCCACAAGAATCACAGATTTGCTTCCTTACTGCAAAGCAAAAACTCTGTTGTCTTAGGCAAGCTGGTTGGGCCCTTATTCAGAGGTATATAATGATGCCTAGTTCTGATTCATTTTTAGTGGACATTAGGTTTTTAAATATAATCACAGCTCTCTCCCCATTCTTTTTGTGCCTTAGCCTTCAGACTATAGCCTGGTGATAAAAGTCTGGCCTTCTGTTTATTGAAGATAATGTAGTTATCTAATCTAGTGAGGCAATGTAGTGTATTATCAGAGCTTGGTGCAGGAATATAGACTCTCCTCCAGGTGTAGAAGGCATTCCTGCATAGGAAGAATCTGTTCAATCTGCATTGGTCCAGATAGAGCAGATTTCTAAATATTTCTGTGTCACTCGGGAAGGATACAATTTCCCTTTACAGCTCCCTAGCTGAGTCTTCATATAGTGCCTCATTTTGAGCCTGGCTGCCTACCTCTGCTCAGGAGCGGGGAAGGAGTTCCCACAGCCACTTACCTGAATTACTTGTGTTTCTTGAGAACTGCAGGTATGGGAATTTCAGCCTCCGTCTCCAAGTGAGACTATAAGCTTGTGCCACTCCTCCCCTAGCAGAGAGCTCAGCAAAGCCAGTGCGGTAGGGGAAGCAGACTCCGGTGTCAAAGGCTCTGGCAGAGGTCGCTTTCCCCAGGGAACAAGCAGTGGCCCAGCTGTGATTCTCAGCGTCACACTGTGGGTCCCGTACTGCTTTCAAGGCAGCACGGTGACAAGCTGTCCTTGACTCTCTGAGCTGCCAGGTTCTAGTCCAGAGCAAGGCAATGGCAGAAACCCTTAGTGAGAGATTCATTTGTAACGAAACCAGCATTTTTATATGCCATATATATATATATATATATGTTGAGGATTGAAATAAAAAATTTGTCATGATAAAACACAATTTTCTTGTATTACTTGACTGTACATATTTTGCCTTCAGTTAAAGACGGAATTTGTTTTCATGGGTTCTTAACAGACAAGGTAATACATACCCGATCTTCTTATTTATATTACAGGCTCCAAAAAAGGCAAAGAAGAGGGTAGAAGGTGGTTCCAATGTATTCTCTATGTTTGAACAAACCCAGATCCAGGAGTTCAAAGAGGTTGGTCACTGTTCTGCTGTTCCCTGTAGTGTCCCGTCGCTGCTAATGGGTAACATAGGTTTTGTTTGTAATCTTTATTTGATTCTCCATCTGCTTTAATAGAACACACAGTTGTTTTCTGAATCATCTCTGTGGTTTTGGCTGGTATATCATTTTCCTTGTGTGTTTGTTTGTTCTTTCCTTCGTTCTTTCATTCCTTCATTCTGTCCCTCCCTAACTCTCCTGTTTCAAACCCTAGGCTTATTTAAAAAGCCCCTAAGGTCCACAAAAAATAAAATTATTATCTCATCTACTTGAGCCCTAATTCAGGAAAACACTTGAGCACATGTTTAAAGTTAAGTTTAAGTGGTATTTTAATAAGAATAGTCTTAAGTGCTCAAGTGTTGTCCTGAATAGAGCTGCTTTATTGAACCAGGACTTTAATTAGCGGACTATTCCACAATAGCAATAGAAAATGTTCTTCTGTGCCCTACTAACACTGCCTACAAACTAGAAACAGAAACACCGAGAAGCCCTCAGCCTCCTTGCTCCGTAAATGCCCATAAAAGAAAGCAACATGCTGAGGTTAACTAAGTAAGCATCTTTCAGCCCCCAAAGAATTTGGTATTACTGGGCATTGTGGATTCTTTCATCAGTTACCTGTGAGGAGGCCAATCTAATGGGCTGGTGTAAAAGCTGATGCATAATTAAAGAAAGCTAATTTGTTTGATGAGTTTACACTCTTGTTCTGATTCTGGAATGTCCACGAGGCCATCATAGTTTCCATTGGTTTGGCAGTATAAATTATTTATTTTTTTCCATTTTTGTTAACTCTTTGTTATGCAACAGCATTTTGAGCTGTTGGTTAGCTATGACTGGTCACATAAGCCTGCACACACACATATCCAAGGTAAAATCCAATGTGATAAATAGGTACTGTAAATTTTGTACACATGGCTTTCAACTTTTCATGAGGATTCCCACCAGTAAAGTCAATGGTGAATGAGACTAAAAACTCATACGAAAGATTGTAAATATGGCTCAAGTAAATTAATTGAAACTGCTGACCTTTTCCACAGAGTTAACAGGAACATGTTTAACATTCTTCTCCCAGCTCCCATTTGAATCCTATGAACTTCCAGTTTTATTTTCTCCAAGGAATACTGTCTGAAGACCTAGCTTCAAAAATAAGTGCTGGTCAGAATGCTACTTTTGAACTACTTTAAATAAGATAGCGTTTGGAGCATTTCTGGAGGGACAGTGGCAGAATGATGGCAATGTCTTGAGACAGTGGAGTGGTCCAGTGAAAACCAAGAGCTCAAGTGATGTTACTTGGGGGAAAAATATGTCTTCATTTTGGTTGAAAAGTTGTTTTTGATCAGAACAGTTTCATGCAGAGATTTCAACAAGCTCACTAGAAAATGTTTCAGCATCATAGTGATTGTGTTATTTTAAGTTCACTTATTAAGATATAAAATGCTCTAAAGCTCTAAAGCTCTTCCTTTCTTCTGTGAACTTGCAGGGCTCTGCTTTGGTCTTCATATTTCTTTCTGTTGAGCTTCCAAATTGTGGGGATGCTTAATCACCCTTTAAAGCAAGCCCCCCCAAAAGGAAAGAAAGCAACGCTAAAGAGTTGGGCTTAATTCTTCTGTTAGGTGATGGCTTGGCAGGTAAAGGGAGGGTTATGAGCACTCATACTGCAAGTAATCACGTGGGCAAACGGGAACGTGAGCAGTGAGGCTTTGTAAGAAACTGGAGGTAAAACTACATGAAGATGTGTTAATATAATATGATCATGGAAAGAAGTGCACCGTGTAGACTTTAAAACTCTGCAAGTTACTGTAGTTGCAATGGACTGGCTGCAGTCTCAGGGGAATGTTGTCTTTCATAATAATCCTGAAGCAAAATGTTTCCTGGTCATTGTAAAGATACACTCTCATATTGATGTGCATGTCAGACAGATAACCATCTTCAGAGACATGACTGGTTCTACTAATATTCCTCATAGTATGTTCAGGGGAATTTCAGGTCATTAAAATCTTTCAAAATCAATGAAACATGAAAAGTGTGATGGCAGCAAATAGACAGACATGCAAATAGGTAGATAGACAGTTAGTGAGCTGGATAAATAATGGGTAGAGCACATAAATTGTGTTGGCTGAAAATAGAAAAAGTTGAATCAAAATCAAAAGTTGAATTTTACTTGACAAGAAGTATTTAAGGTCAGCACATTAAGGTCATTCAGAGCACAATTAGTACTGTCTGAAGGATACAACTTATTGGAAAGGGAAACAAACTTTGAATAAATAATACCATGAAACCTAAATTTCTGTGTACTCTTTTAAATTCAGCTTTCCTTCTGTGAAGCACAGTTTTAAGGTCCGGAAGAAACTGAATTTAGCTTAATAGTAGAGAGATATTTACAGTAATTAAATGTTTTACAGAATAGGATAGCTGAACAAAGGACTGGGATATGGGAAAGGTACAAAACACACGGAGTAACCCATGACTAGAGCTTTCCTAGTTCAAACTTTTATGGGTTAAGGCCTGAATGGCTAAAGCTGCCAGCATTGGCTTCAGACCAGCTCCACGCTGCACTGAGCATTAATTTAGTAAGAAGAGGTTTGGGAGGGTTTAATTAAGCCCCTTGCCAAGATACAGTAATATGTTGAAAGTGAGGAAAGCACAGCAATGTGGCATGGTGTGGATGAATCAAAAGAAGTTAAATATTCTTCCTTACAGTATCAATATACTGCCCCATGGACAGGTATGTGTGATTGTAGCACTGTCCAGTGCAACACGGCAATGGTAGTAAATTGCCCCTTTTCTTCCAACAGGCTTTTACCATCATGGATCAGAACAGGGATGGCTTTATTGACAAAGCAGACTTGAGAGACACATTTGCTGCACTAGGTAAACTGGTAATAATAAATAATTAAAAGTAATAGAATTGCAGTTAAATTTCAAGCATGTAAGAAAGGTTTAGATTAGAATTGAGTGGGGGGATTCAAGAGATACGCAGGAAGGAAAAGGAAACCTGTTCAATTTGATCTTCCTCCTTTATAGTGGTTGCTATCTTGACTACATACCTCCAGCTGGGAAGTCTACCAGGCAGCCTCTTTCAGAAACTAAATGAAGGTCCCTCTGGGCCTCACGGGTGGGTGCTACAGAGCTGTGTACTTGGCAGCTCTCCAGAGGCACTGATCCCTCCCCTTCAACCATCTCATAAAAAGCCCACCCAAGTAGGAGTCCGTGCCAGGCATTTCTGATTTGCCTCTGAATCCAGGCTTCACAAGCTGTACCTTTTTCATCTGGGAGCCACGCAATATCTACCAATTAACGTTCCTGTCATGGACTAGCTGCCCCTCTGCCCACACCAAAGTAGGAAGACTTCATGTGAGGTTCTGTGCCATTGTGCCTGGACGTGGGGTGGAATGTGCATGTCATGAGATTAAGTATTGTCCATTGCATGGGCATCGTGATTCTGCCAACACCAGGCAGATTAAAGAAAATCTTCCCAAGCAAAGGAAAAGTCAAAATGCTCATGATCCCAAACTTCAAGCTGTATTCTTGTTGCAACATTTGAGGCTTGAACAGTGATGTAGGCATTTGGGCTTTTGCCATCTGGATCTTATTAAAAAGAGCTTGATAAGAATCTTTAGTGCTCCCTGGGGTGGAATCAGGCTCCAGCAGAGTCAGTGCAAAAAGCAGCAGCTCCTGAGCTCTTTATTGTGACAATGAGGTTTTCAAACTTTGGCCTGTAGCTACTGCTATCCTGAAGTATTTATTTCTTAAGGCCAAGTTCTGGTATCCTTCCCATTCAGTGAAGCCCTTGAATGCCTATGAGCCTATGAAGTAAAATCACCACAAATTACCACTCAATTTGAGTAGGGGTGCCAGGGTCTAAACTCTCATCAATAGTCCAGCACAGTGATGGGGAAGAGATAGGATTACTGAACTCATCCATCTGTTCTCTGCTCACAAAGACATCTTAATATACAAGAGGGCAAAGACTGAGACATTGGATCCACTTCAGTCACTTTGAGCTCTGCTATTAATGTCAGTGGGGCTAGTATTTCACCTGAGGTAAAAAAAAAAAAAAAAAAAAAAAAAAACCCACAAACCAAAACAATTTATTTGGAAGTGGCCTCTTCTTTTGTCCATTGCTGGCCAGGTCTGTATTACTTATCCCTTCTACTCCTTCACTCACCGTTTGATCTTAGAGCCAATTCTGCCAGTTTGTTTCACATCGGAGTATTCTGGAGTTGTGTTCTGCCATGGTATTAGCAAAGTTGCACAGGGCCCTGAGCTCACCAGTGGGAGGAGATGAATAGGAACCATTTTTTGGAAACACAATTTGTGATTTATTATGAAAAATGATCTCTGCTGCAGGTCGTCTGAATGTCAAGAATGAAGAGCTAGAAGACATGGTGAAGGAGGCGCCAGGTCCCATTAACTTCACTGTCTTCCTTACTATGTTTGGGGAAAAGCTGAAAGGTAAGTACCTTTGGGGGGTTGGAGAGGTATCTGTCAAAGATTCTCAGCACTGAAATATCTCAGCACCTTGCAAATTATAATATTGTATCCACAGAAAAATGCTTAGAGGCAAGGAGTGATCTCCATTTCTGCAGACAGAGCTGAGGTATGAAAAGGCTAAGGGACAGTCTAGAGGACAATCCAAAGGTGTGATTTCAGCTTGCAGACGCTAACATCAAAGTGACGTGTTCAGGTCCAGAAAGTAATGAAATCATGGCAGCCTGAAGCCCAGTGCAGATGAGTTATTCACCATCTATAGGTCCCCAGGCTGAAGTCTTTGTTGCTTATGCTACACTGGTATCGCTACCAGAGTTAGCTGGTTTAAAGCTATCTTCAGTGTTTCTATGAATAAACCTTTTGGCACTCCTTTGGCTTGTTATGCAAGTGTGACCTCTGCACCTTCCATGTACTTACAAGGCAAGAGGAGCTCTAGGAGCAGCGCAGCCTTCCCTCTTTTTCTGTGTTACTTGTAACCCAAAGCCCCAGCCTTGGCCTGACTTGGGGTCAATGGTAACTTTGCCATTGGCTTCAGCTGGATGAAGATTTCGTGCTGTAATTCCTAATTAGTGGATAAATTGGGCTGATTTAATCTCAGTGGACTTCAACAAAATGATAAGGAAGAGGAATTTGGCCCATTGCCACAGAACATGTAGGGATCACATGGGAAAGCATGGTACTAAATTCTGTGTGGAAGCTAGTAATTTAGTCTTATCTCTTACACTGTACATGGCTGAAAACTGCAAGAGAGGGAGTGGGAGGCCAAGAGGAACCTCTAATCAGCTTCCTGTATGCATTAGAGACTGGTGAAAGCTTCGACCTTCAGAGCAAGGTAGTTTGCCTCACTCTGTTGCTTTCAGGCTTTAGCCAAGCACATCCCAGAAGTCCATTAAAATAACTAACATGATTTGATTCCCCCCCCCCCTTCTTTTTTTTCTTGGGGTAGCAATTACGATGACACAAATAAAATGAACAGAAAAATGGAAAAAACCTCTCTCATCTTCTTAAGAGAAAAACGTGTATTGCTACTGGGTTCAGGTTTTATACTGCTGAGCACAATTTCAGTGAAAGGAATACAGCCTGTCTGAGAAGGGTAAGAGCTGATGGAGAAGGCTCTAGACAGACACGGAGGAGGGGATGCTGTTACCCAGACAGTGGGGTGTCCTGATCGCAGTGGCACCTGCACCTTTACGTTCCAGATGTCATCTCGCACAGCAGATAATGGCCATCTCCATGATCTTCCTTCTGGCATACGTGACTATTTCTGGTGGAGTGCCCTGCTACACATTCCTGTCTGTTCACAGCGCTTGTGATCACACAGCGCATGAAAACGAGCTCTTCCTCCTTTCCCCTCTTCCCTCTTCTGTCTCTTACAATTGCTGAAGCTGGCAGAGAGTCCAGCCCTGCCAATTGTGTGGCTTAAAAGCAGAGCCAGCACAGGAAGGTGAATGCTGAAGCATACCCCTCTTGTCTGCAGGTTTCCTGTTGGCTACTAGCAGAGGAGGAGGTTTTTTAAATTTCCATTTGGTGAAGGGAAAATCGCAGCTGTGCTTGTCATGCCCTTCTGGTTGGGTTTGTCATGCAAAGGAAGCAGAGCCAAAAGACTGCACATTCCCAATCAAAACTAATTGGGATGAAGAGCCTTTGTAGTGCAATTAGAAAGGGAGAAAGGGCTAGAGGAAGTGGATATGGCAATTTTGCAACACTTTTTATTAGCTAAGTACCACTCAGAGAATTTGGTGAAAGGTGCTTTCTAAGTAAAATTTGTTGTGCTATAATTGATTTCTGTCATAAAGGGGAAGCTGGGATTTTCAGGACGAGCTTTAGCTTTGTATATTGAGATTATGATGCCAGATGAACAGCTAACAAAACTCAGTTTATGTTAATGCCAACCACATGGAGCTGTTTCTACAGGGAGTCAGAATAATACAATTTGTACAGAAAACAGAGATGCCGCACATCAAAGAAACCACTTTATTTACCAGCTAATCAATAAAGAATGCCTGCTGCATTGCTTCTCTTCAAAGCCAAAGTCCAAGGATATGACAGAGCAGAAAATGTAAAACACAGTAAGGAAAAAAAAAAATCCCCCACACAGTGGTGACTACTTAAAATGCAGCCCCTTCCTTGGAGCTGGAAGAAGTTTCTCTTCATGGGACAATCAAAACACTCATTAAATACCAACGCTTGTTGTATTGATCATATATTCATTGCAGTTGGAATACATTGCCTACAGTTTGGTGGAAGAATATACCAGGCCGGTGTGTGACAAGGAGGAGGCCATATTTTGGGTTTTGACCATTATAGCTACTAAGATACTGCTACTAATCCTTGTGAAACCTTTTAAATAAAGAAGACTGAGGAGGTGTCAGGAGTGTATATAGCAATTAGAACCCTGCCTGGGTTCTATTCTGCTTCCACCTCGGTCAAACTTTGGAACATAAACACAATAGTATTGATGTTCTCAGAATAATTAGCCTCTTTCAATTGCATTTTCAAAATTTCAGCATCCCAAGTAGCTTCATTTGTCTGTGGCTCAGGTTACCTGTTTGTAAATTTGATGTCTTACAGTTAGAAATAATGATTTGTATTATGGTACATAATGTTATGAAATACTAAAGATTAGTCAGAAACAGAGTCTATAGGATATACTTCAGTGTGGGTAGAAACCGACTATAAGTGAGAATACTCAGAATTTGCAGTATTACAGAATACTCAGAAACTCCAGTCAAGATTAAGGCACTGTGAAACCTAGTCCCTGAATAATTTTTTTCCAGTATAAATAGATGGGACAGATAAAGGATGGAAGCAAAGGAAGAATATCACTATCATTTTATTGCTGGGAACAGAGGAGCAGGACAATTAAAGTCATACCAAAAATCTGTGGCCTAGCTATGAGCAGAAGCAAAATCTTGGAGCCATAGTCTAGTGCTTTAAACCATCCTGTTTCTGTAAGTAACACTTACTCAATGAAGAGATCCTTAAGTGGAAGTGCACTACAGAACTTAAGTGCAAATCACCATTTTACATTGATCATCCTGTTTCCATTGCATTCCACTGACATTTTGATTTTATGATGAGCTCTGTTTCCTTTAGTGGGGGGAAATAACCTCTTCTCTATATAGTGAAGAACAAGTAACATCAAAAAGTGTTTGTACAAGGAATCTACAGTACAGGATTAAAGGAAGCCAGTCAGGGAAACAGTTTGTTATATTTTCATTTCTGAAAGCCACTAATCCTCTGAGTACTGATATTGGAGACCGGTTCCTGGAAGTTTTCTCTCCTGCAGACATAGAATAGATATGAGTTATTATTTTTAAGCTTCTGAGCATTGAACTATTCACCTCTATTGTTTATCTGACATGACAAATGCTGCCGTCTCAAGAAACCTTTGTCTTCAAACCTACAACTGCAGAATTCTCCATTTTGCTCTGTTTTCAAGTGAATGCAATTACCTAGCAAGTATTCAGCAGCTACAGAAATACACCCTGGCTTCTAAATTATATTTCATTAATTTTAGGCACGGACCCAGAAGAAACCCTTCTGAATGCTTTTAAGATTTTCGACCCAGAAGGAAAAGGCCACATAAAGGCAGACTAGTAAGTTTATTTCAAATCCTTTTAAAATAATAATAATAATTGCACAGCTTAAAGGACCATTTAAAAGCTATATTTTCTACAGTATTTTAAGAGGCAGAGGAACTGGCAGACAGAGAATCATTTAGCTTTGTAAGCCTGAGTTAAAAGACTAGACTATTGTATGAATGTATTTGTATACCAAAAAGAGATGTTATTGTCTTCAGACATTGCAAGAGGCAACGGAAATATAATCACATGTAGGCCATTAGATAGCCTTTTTTGAAGGTCTGGATATAAATCAACACATGATTCTTTGTAGATTAACTCCATATGTAAAATTAAAATGAATGTCTGGTGCCTAACTCTGAGAGTGCTTGACTAAAATGGGAAGGCTAGTCTCCTTTTAAAAACAGTGATCAATTTAATTAACTCTGGGACATGGTTTTAGTGAGGACATTTCCCTTGTTATGTGTTTACCGTTTGAGCCTTTTGCATCTAGACAATAATTTGCTGTAAATTTCAGTAGATACTGTGGATACCAAATCAAGTATTACTATTAATAATATGACAATTATTATCAGTATAGCTCCCTAACCTATTTTTAAAATAAAGAGGCAGGGTCTAATTTGTATTCATAACCTGTTACACCAACAAAGCACGGTAAAAGGACTTTAACTGCTAATCATACAAACTTAAATCCTCATTATGCTGCCAGAACGGTGTAAGCAGGGTAAATGAGATAAATGATATCAAATCAGGGCAATGGATGAAGTCTGACCTGCGGCTCCAGTGAAATGTTTTATGTGCCTAGATATATGCATATGCTTAAATTCCTTGATGAATTTGGGGTCTATACTTTTACTGCAGCAGGCAGTTCAGATAAGTTTTATAAAGCATAGTATGTGTAGGTAGCTAATTAGGGAACTATGAGTTACACAGCAGTATGTGCATCAAGGGATTCTGCTGATGTTGTGATAAATGAACCCTAAGTCTGTTACCAGAACCTCTGAGGTCGAGTTTTCCAGGACGTTATCTGCAATTATTGATGTCTTATGCAAGTAAGTTAAAAATAGTAAATTCATGTACAATATTTCCTTCCACTACCAATATGCATTTCAATGACAATGGCACTTCATTTCCCGGCTGGTGTGAGGGTCTCATCCTGATAGGCGATACGCAAACAAAAACCACAGTCTTTCACTGAAGAACTTCCCACTTAATTAAATCAAGACCCAATAAGTGGATGGAGCAAACAGTCGGAAAAACAGGGGGTTAACAATTCTCCTGTTTGGGGGGGTAACATTATCCAAATAGCTTGGGAGGAAGAGTCAGAGAAGTACCTCAGAAGTGACTCAAACAGTCAGAGTAAAATTTATCCTATTGCCAAACAGGCCAGATCACGGAGCAGCGAAATCACAACCATGAAATACAACCTTCTAATGATACGAGAACCATGAAATGTTTTATTTCCCGCCACTATCTGTAACAGTATGCTGCATACAAAATCTGCAGCTTGCCACCCTATGTCCAGTTCTACATTCCTTGGATGCTGGAAGCCCCACTGAAGCCAGTTGGAGTTCGGGGCAAATTAGGAATGCAGTGTCAGACTCCAAAATGAAGATGAGAGAGAAATACTTTTTCTTCCTTGATGAAAAAGGTCAACCTTGTCCCCACCCCCACTGCACTGCTAGCATTAGACAATTGTTTTAGTTCATCACCACAACAGAGCATAATGTTTACTTATTAGACCCGAGGGTAATGTTGATCATTACAGAACAAACCATTAAATCAATTCCGTGAATGTCTTTGAGGTTTAACTTCTATTCATATGCTTCCAAAATTTAGACATCTGAAGGTTTTGAAATAATTTTTTGTTGGCTCATGCAGCCCTTTCAATATGACAGTTAATGTTAATAAATAATATTTCTCCATATTAAAAAATCCTGGAATATTTCTCTCCCAAACCAGCCATGTTGACCTTTTAATCAGAACTTCTTTTTATGTTCACGTAGTTAACATCCTTCTGGGGATTTTTATGTCTCTTCCCTCTGCGTGTTTTCACCTCTAGTCTGGAAATGACTCACTTAGTCCATCTGATGGTAGTCGGGATGGAGTCTTCTAGCCTTTCCAGAAGCTCCAGGAGTTTTTAGCTTACTTCCAAATTTGATGACAGACTTTGTTTCTGCGTCATTATACCACACATAAACTCCTTCCCATAGCATGATGTCAAAAAGAGAAAATGCTTTAGGTTCAATTCTCAGCTGGTGTAAACTGGCATAGCTCTTGGAAAGCTTAGATGATTCAGTGCTAAACACCATTCATTCGTTGGACAAAGTGAGTCAGGCCAACATCAACTGTGGCTAATGCTGATGCCAATAAAACTTCGCAGATTTGTACCAGATGAATATGGGGCCCAGGGAGTTTTAATGTATTCTGGACCTTTGGAAATCAGTTTGGCTGAGCTAGTGATGTTTCTCATCATAGGTGTAGAGCACTGCTCATTCAAAATCACCTGTTTTTCTCCAAGACGGCACTGTGGGAGGCTCAATCCTAGAGAAAAAGCAAAGTGCCCAGAGATTTCACAGATCATTTTAAAAAATATTTTGAAAATACAAGACGGCAACAAAATGTTTTTAACTGTAGAAGCAACTGATGTTAGCCAGGATGACAGACAGCATTTTGACACCCACATCAAGACAAATCAGTTTCCTTTTTTGCCCAGAAGACTTTGATTCTTTTTTTGAAGAACAGTCTTCAAAAAGAAAAAAAAAAGCTACACAAAGAAAGAAGAAAGTACATAATCTAGCTTTGGAAATTGTGAGTGTTCATTTCCCTATAAAATAAATAACGGAAAATGTGCATAGGTCCTTAACTCAGTCCTTCTTCCTTGTGAGTGTGCCAGAGCCTACTGGGCTATGCATCAGAAGTTTATAATTAGACATTTGATCTTTTCTTTTCCCCTAAATACTTTAAACATGTGAATAGAAGACACATAGCACCCAGATCTCTTTTTAATTCAGTCCTGTTTGTGATGAAGTTTATTTGTGACTTCTGACAAAATTGCTGTAAGTGCTTCCTTCTATTCACCAAGCTCCTTCCTGTATCACACTTCCTATTTACATTTGTTAATGCTGTTTGTCCTAGTGCACATACACCCAATAATCAATTTATGCTGATGAGAATGGTCTCTGTAGCTTTTGCAACCGCAGATCAGCGGAGAATTCCACTTCAAAACCTGCAGTCACATAACAAATGACCTGGGTAAGAAGACAAAAGCAGCAATGCGAAAGAAAGGGATGAAAAAAGACTTTGCTGAGTAAAGAGCATGGGAAAGTAATGCAGGAAAAATATGTACCATAGCTTAAGCTCTGTCTACGAATTTAGAGTATTTGCCCAAGCTTGCGTGAATATTTTCATTCTTGTCCTTTCTGGTAAGGTCTTTATTTGTTACTCAGAAACTTCCTTTTCCAGTTTTCCCTTTCTGTCCTTCCAAATGAGCACTTCACACCAATAAGAAAGAGATTCAGAAGTACGTATGCCTCTTATGCAAATTGGGATACGTCTTTGTCGTAGCCTTTTAATGGAAAAACAGTATGTGTGTCAGAGATATAAGGAAGTACAGCTGTAGTTCTGCCATCAAAACTATGCTTTTATCTGTATGACTTGTTTCACTCGAGATGCTTGTTGTATGGGAGCAGAAAGGGAAGCTGCTTTACTATTTTGCCTGAAAAAAATGCCTACCTGCATGCACATTAGGTGAATTTTGCTTGTATAAAGGTGTTCCTGTGCAGGCATGATTTCTGTTATAAATAGTTATTTTAAAATATCCACTTAAAAAGCGCTAGAATTCACTAGAAAGGGCTGTTTTCAGAAGAGCTATCGCACTCCCCTCGCTGCCAGTTCCCCCGAAAAGCAGCCCTTTTTCAAAGCTATGAACTAGAGCAGGTTTCTTTACTTGTTTCAGTTTTTGTTTTTGTCCATCAGACAGTACATCTGTTATCACTGATTTGTAATCTGTTTCACTGATCTAGAAAAAAATCTGATAATGTACGAATACCTTTGGCAATAACAAAAAGAGACAACCTCTCTGCCTCTTCAGTGTGAATGCAAATTCTTTAGGATTAATATAGATATTCTTCTACAGGAAGGGGAAATTATCAGTGCAAGTGAAAGAGGTATTTATGTGGTATACGGGAGTTCATACTGGTGAGCATTTTAGCATACTGCACATGTTCTGCCCTCAGTACATGAGTAACTGGGTGAAATATAAAGGCATTTTATCTAGAGAAGGTTAGACTTGAAGCAGTAATCATTTTTTCTGGCTTTTCTATTCACCTACAAACTTAGGTAAAAAAATCACACACACAGCTGACTTCCTACAACCAGTTTGGAAACAGAGGAAAAATCAGCTGAGAGTCTGCCCCCAAAATATTCTCTTTGATGTAATTGCATGGGATGCAGATTGTGTGTGGGATAAGGTCCTTGTTACAGTTCTGTAACTCCAGATCAAGACATTGTACCATGAAATACAACGGGTCTCACGCGGTTTTAGTCTCCTCTGGGAACGCCTGCATGCAAATAAAGGGATTCTCAGATGATGATTCGGAATAGCTGCTGGAGTTCTCTTTCAAGTCCTCTTTCTCATTTCATGCTCTGTTCCTTTCATCCTCAGATTTTACAGGAAATATTCTCTCTTTTGGCTTTGTTAAGTGATCCAAACTTTAAACAGAAAGTGAGAAAACCTACCATTTTAGGTTAAGATAAGCATACAAAATTGCTGTATTACAATTAGAGTAATAACCTTAAACAATTTTAAACCTCTACAAAATGTCACAAAAGCAAAATAAGTTGGCAGAGCGAGGCATTGACACTGATGGGTGTCCACAGAAAATCTCTTACAATATCATGTAAGGATTAACAGCTCTAATTTATGCGGTCACACATATTTTCTTTCATGCCATCTGAATTGTCATGTGCCATTATCACCCTTTAATCAGGTTATTTCATTTTATTTGAACAGCATCAAAGAAATGCTTATGACACAGGCAGACCGGTTCAGTCAAGAAGAGGTAAGGACCTTCTGCCTTATTCAAAACGGGAATAAATCTCTAGCTACTATTCAGCAATAAGCATTTGCCCCTCTTTAAATGCATGAATTCAGCTCAAGTCTAGGCAGCGAGAAGGTTGATGCCAGCTCTAGCAATTAGGAACAATTCAAAGCATCTCTTCTGAATAGTTCCATGGCTAAATCAAAGTCAAACAGATTCTTTGGATTTCCATCCAAATGTAAGTGCGGCCTATCTCTTGCTGTTCTTTCCTATGGTGAGCTGGGCAAGGAATTTACTAGCGTTCAAATGGGTTTGGGCAGGGACCATGATCTGGTTTCCATTTCTTGTGAGCATTATTTTGTTTGAAATCTGAAATGAGTTCTGAAATGAGGTACTGACTTTGTGGTTTGTGTGAGACGGAGCATGGATTCTGCTGCCCGGGAGGAATTTAGAGGGACTTTCTGTTTAGAAGAGGAGGTTCAGAGTGGAGTTTGTTCATGGCAGGAACAGGCTGCAGAGCTGATGGGAATACGTTATTTGGTCAGAGCTTACCTGGACTTTAGGGAGAGGCTTTTTTTGACAGGGAACTTTTCTGGATTCTAGCAGGGCTGTGTTAACTAGTTGTGTCCTGATTACTATGGTAGATAATGGATCAGGGCAGAAGGGAGCTGAGCTGGGTGGAAAATGTAAAGCAGTGCACGTTGCTGTCCCACAGTCCCGTGTTTGTAATGCTTATCTCCTGTTTGCTTGGCAGATCAACCAGATGTTTGCTGCTTTCCCTCCAGATGTCTCTGGTAATCTTGACTATAAGAACCTCTGTTACGTTATCACCCATGGTGAGGAGAAAGACTAAGAGGAAAGAGATGAGCTTCTACTGTGGAGGAGCCTATACACCAAATTATTTCATAGTGCTTTTGTGTGCAAGATAAAGGAATAAACATTCAGTATGTGAAGCTGTGTCGTCATCAGAAGAGAACCAATAAAACAATTGAAATTAGATTAAAGTCATTTAATGCTCCTGTTTTTATAAAAGCTGAAAATGCCAATTTTGTGAGTTTTTCCCATCCTTTTTTTCCTGTCGGTGGTTTGAAATGGAATTTTCTTGATGAACTGGTGCTTTCGTGATTTATTGACAGTCCTAATGTTCACCAGATGGCCCATTGGACACTGCAGTGTTGCTTAACCTCTTGTCTTTTATACATAAGCTCCATGTGCTAATTGAGAAATCCTCTAACTTATTCCACCAGGAAGAGCACTTTGTAAGTAGAATTCTGTTCCATTTCACAGCCCCTAGCAATGAAAGTGTAAATAAAACAATCTTAGGCTTCTGCAAATATGCAAGATGCCTTCTCTATCTTAGTGATGTGGTTGGTTTCAGAAGTCACTTGGCTCATTTGCTTTGGTGCAATCAAACAAAAATAGTGGAACATTCCTATTTTCCTATAACAGAATTTACCTAGGCTCTATTAGAAACCTGTAATAGTGATTTTTCCCCCTTCAGAGATATCTTTATTATGTGTAGGAAGGTTCCATGAAGTAACAATAGCACCTAGTTCTTTCGCTAGTTAGTCATGATCAGATGTGGGACATGCTGAGGGGATGTGTTTTGCCCAAGGTCAGTCAAAAGCCTAGGGACAAGAAAAGAGCAGGGTTACACATGAAAGCAAACTACCTCTGACGTTTATGATCCGAGATTAGTGCAGTTTCTCAAATGGGCGACATTTTCTTGTACTTGGACTTCTAGGAACTGGACATATTCTGCTTATGTGGAATATTGCATGAACACTTTCTGTGTGGGAGTCAAAAGGACATTGCAGCTGAAAAAAAACATGTTTCTGCTGTTTTACCAACAAATGAGAATGGTTTCCTTCTGCATCAGTGTTGTTGGCGTGACAGTCCCACAGGCACTGAGAGTAGGTAACAGCTACTTCTTTTCTCTTCCCACCTTGGTCTTTGTAGCTTGAGGGCAAGAAGTCAAAATCCGCCCTCATCAGGAGAGGCAGAAATTACGTGCAAAATCTTTATTACCTACATGGTTCAGGGATGTGACGTTCAGCCCCATTTGCATTTTTTGGTTGCTCCAGCAAAACCCTCCAGTTAGTGCACTTCAGTAATATGGGAATACTGGAGTGAGAAGGCTCCTAGCAAGGACATGCACAGATCTGGTATAGTAAATCTCATCCCTTGCCCCTATGTCCAGTAGCAGTATGCATATTCCTGTAACAGCAATGTTTTTCTGGTACAGGTAGGTGATTCCCAGTTGTATCTCTCAGGAATTCTCTCTCTTTTAAATATTGGTGGACACAGCTACAAGCAAAATTTAGCCCTTTCTCACATGAATCTTGCTGAAGATGCAGAAGGGCTTTGCCACTGCTTGGAGCACATCCCTGTATCAGTTGAAACGATTGCCTGGTCGCGCAGCCCCCTCCCTCACAACGTGAGTTGGGGTATGCAGTTTGACTGGGTTTTAAGGACTGGTAAAACTCCATGCAATGGAAGAGTCTGCACGGCCTCTTTTTCCACCTCGCAGTGTCTCTGCCAGAAGCTGAGCTTTCCTGTACAAGTACAGGTCCTACCTCTGTTTGACATGGTGGCTCCTCTCTCCACTGGATGTGTTTCTGTTCGCAGGTGTGGGAGCACTACTTATTGGATGAGGCTGTACATAGGCATTGGGCGGTAATGGAGCTGGAGGATTTTCAGTGGCATAGGGGATGATTTATGAGCTTCTGCTCTGGGCTTTTATGTGGGCACGAGTGACAGCACTTCTCTGCAAAGAAAGGAGCTGCTTACAAGAGACAGCTCCAAAGTGGATGTTTCGTTTACAGACTTCATTTGGAAATTGCTCAGGTGGTGAGTCTGCAAAATGCTCTTCTGTAGCACAAACACGTATGCAAAGTCTCATACTGACTTATATTAGCTCCACAAAATCACATACCGGACCAAGTGAATCCAGACTGTTTCACTAATGTGGGTTAAAGTCACTGAGCATCAGATATCCAGGTGGTTCTTGTGGTTTTGCACTGTTTAAAGATTTCAGAATGAGACAGAAGAGTAGATAAAATGGCACACAGGCTTACCTTTGGCCTTCTACCCAGAGAAGTGTATTTTTCCCTGTATGAGCTAAAAACTTTGAGGATAGTGCACTTGAAAGACGAGGTCACATATTTTTCCATCAAAGCATGTGCACTTCTTGATGGGTTGTTTTTCATCTGTTACTAATGGCTAAATGACTTCTTAGAGTGCAGTTCTGTGGCATCTTAGGCTGATACAAGTCTGGGCTGAGCATTTCCACATCCTCCTCCTTCCCTGGCTGCACACTTTCCCTCCCTCGTGTCAGCACTGCTGCTCACACAAACAGGGTGCTGATGAAGATGAAAACTCCTTGCTCTTCAGCCAGATCAGCTCCCTGAATTGTCTTGTCATCTGTCTGCAACTGCCAGGGCCCTCAGAGTGCTGACAGGCCTTAATGGTCCTGACCAGTCTCACCTGGGCCCTCCACCCACACCCTCTGCTCATGGGCCCAGGTGCCCCATTTAAGCTCAGCCCTGGGCCTTCCCTCCCTTCCTGAGCTGCACTGCAGGAGTGTTGGTCTCCAGCTCAGTCATAGCCATGCCTGTGCCTGGCCATGGACCTTGACCCGTGGACTGACTTCCCAGCTTGATCTCGGACGTGCCTCACCCCTGTGCACCTGCCTGGCAATTGCTGGACTGTGTCTGACCCTGGTTACTGTCACTGGGCCCCAACTGCAGACTGACTTCCCAGCTTGACCTGAGACCTGCCTCCTCACCAAGAAGCTGCCCGATGAACTGGACTTGTGGCTGAAGCTAGTTACCATCTCTGGCTCTGCCCTGCTTGCCTCACTTAGGTACTGTGGGACACTGCCCTGGCTGGCAAGGCCCGGCCCTGCCCTGCCAGCTGTGTTGCTGTGGTTGGCTCCTGTTCCCCCAGAGGAACAGTCTGCCCTTGGTGCTCTCTGGCAGCAACAGATGGGGCAGGAACATGGAGCTGGCAGGGAGGATGGAAACCAAGACCACCTCAGTGCGGATTACACTGAGCCAGGCTGTGTTTAGATGAGCAATCTGGTTGGGAGCAGTGCACTTTAGAAGCAAATCGCTTGACTGTCTCCACTGACCTTGAGCAAACTGGCTTGTTTTTGGAGGAAACTAAATGAGAATCTGCCTGAGATTCAGTCCAAATGCCCTCCAGCTCCTGGTGGGGACCAGCCCCAGGCACAGGCTGCACGCTGCGAGGCCCTCTGTGTGTGCCTAGCTTGTGTGCACGGACAGTGCTCAACCACCCAGAGCTCCCATGACTCTGTGCTACATAAAGGTCCAAATTCCACATGACCCTTCCTATTTGCCTTCAGGTTTTTTGCAATTTTACTGCTACTTCCTCATCCATGCATTTTTTTTCAAAATCCTTTCCCTTTTTTTCCTATCCATCTCAGAATGACAACTGCATTTCAGAGGTGGCACAGCAGGCATGTACCTACTGCAAAGGGCTGACTTAGAGACCTTTGGGTGGGACTACACCACCAAGCTTGTTGCTCATTTGGACTTCTGCCTCTTGGGCCATTGTGCAAGAGAATCTGGAGCTGTGACCTTGCCCTTTTATAAGGTGGGTCGATAAATATCATGAAAATATCACAGGCTTGTTCTTAGAATTCTTATCAATCTGAATTTCATTTGGATCCCCTTTTCATTTGGGGACATGGAGCCATCATACTTATGGGTTTTGGATGCAGATTCAAACAAAGGGAACAAAGAGCTGAGGTTATTTCCACTAAAACAGATTCTCACCAAAGTATCATTTAAATTATCAGATGGGAACTGAACTTGTATGAACCCTGGCAATTGCTCTTTAGTGTTAGCCCTTTCACAAACAATTACTATTTTAAGTGGGGGCGAGAGGAACACAAAGAAACAGTGTAGATTTGATAATCTTCTCTATTAACACTTAGAAGTTTAATCCTGTAAGTCTTTCTGAAGCCTTGCAAATGGGTACGGCAGCCTTTGAAATACACTGTCATAAAAGGCAGAGGGAGAAGGGCTCTTGTGAGTTCCCGTCTGTCCTGCTTGGAGGCAGCATCCCTGTTAGAAATGTTTGTCTGACCTATCTGTGCTTTCTTGATAGCTGCAAGTCCACAGCAAACCTTATTCAAGTGCTGGCCTTATGCTTACACATTATTTTTCTCTACTATCTACCTGAAATCTCTTTGTCTGCAAATTGAGCCAATTTCATCCTTTCCATCCTCTTTGTAATAAACATTAGCATAGAGGAAGACTGCTTAGTTTCTCTTAACACTTTTTTTCTCCAACTTTTCCTCTAAGTGAGCTTTTCTACACTTCCAATTCTTCTTTTCTCTCTATAGGATTACCTTAAATTTGTGTATATTTTTCTTAAAACGTGATATG
Organism: Dromaius novaehollandiae; assembly: GCF_036370855.1. Lineage (NCBI taxonomy): Eukaryota > Metazoa > Chordata > Aves > Casuariiformes > Dromaiidae > Dromaius > Dromaius novaehollandiae. The sequence continues at coordinate 8,660,398 of NC_088116.1, forward strand.
CCAACTTGGACACAAAATTCCAGCACCAGCCAGAATGGAATAATTAATTCAGGGTTTATCTGTTAAAAAACAAAAACAAAAAACCCCTTCCCCTGTGATTCAGCAGCAGGGAGGATTATGTATGTGTCTAGGCAACATGGCAAAAAGTTTATGGCAGACCTCTCTCTTTCTTAGTAACTCTTCTTGCTTCTGATCCTCCATCGCCTGCTCTTCCCACCCCTGAAACTTCCATAGCTCTGATTCCCCTCTACCTCTGTTGTGTCGGTGGTGTGCCGACACGGATTATCTGAGGACACATCTTGAACTTCCACTAATGTTAAAAAGGTGCAGATTGCCTGAAGCGTGAGTTTTCTATGTGAAAATACAATACTATTACTGTCTAACATTTTTGTTGATGATCTGGATGATGGGACAGAGCTCCCTCTCAGCAAGTCTGCAGACAATACAGAATTGGTTGGAGTGGCTGATAAATGAGATGCTTGTGCTGCCATGCAGAGGAACGTCACCAGGCTGGAGAAATGGTCAGGCAGGAACCTCATGAAGTTCAACCAAGGGAAATGCAAAGTCCTGCACTTGGAGAGGAATAACCTCATGCACCGGCACTGGCTGAGGCTGACTACCTGGAAAGCAGCTTTGCAGAAAAAGATGTGGTGGACAAGAAGTTGACCATGAGCCAGCAATGCGCCCTTTCAACAAAGGTGGCCCACAGCATCCTGTGACACATTAGAAAGAGCATTGCCTGCAGGGTGAGGGAGACGATCCTTTCCCTCTGCTCTGCAATGGTGAGACCTCATCTGGAGTGCTGGGTCCAGTTCTGGGCTCCCCCGTACAAGACAGACATGGCTGTACTGGAGCGAGTCCTGTGAAGAGCCACTAAGATGATTAAGGGCTTGGAGCATCTGACGTATGAGGAGAGGCTGAGAGAGCTGTCGTTGTTCAGCCTCAAGAAGAGAAGGCACGGGGGGATTTTATCAATATGTATGAATACCTTAGGGGGGAAGTAAAGAAAATAAAGTGAGACTGTTCTCAGTGGTATCCAGAGAAAGGACAAGAAGCAATGGGCACAAATTGAAATACTAGAAATTCCCTTTGAACATAAGAAAATGCTTTTTTTTCTAGTGACTGCAGTCAAACACTGGAAAGAGGTTGTTCAGAGAGGCTGTGAAGTCTCCATGCTCGGAGTTACTCAATACTCAACCAGACAGGGCCCTGGGCAACCTGCTCTGGCTGACCCTGCTCTGGGCGGGAGGGTTGGCCTAGATGATATCCAGAGGTCCCTTCCAACCTCAACAAATCGGTGATTCTGTGACCTTACATACAGCAGCTTTTTAACACATCCCACAGTGACACTTGCCTTTTACTCTGCTGCTTCCCAGTATTGACTCATGATCAGCTGGTGCTTCACTTTGAAGCTCAGCTGCTTTTCTGAGGGACTAAACCTAATCAGTTATTCTCTGGACTTTCCTTGTGCCTGTGTTTTCTTGGGGTTTTTTGTTTTTATTTTTTTTCATCCAACATGTAATGATCTTCACTGGTCTTTAATGAATTTCTTGTTGATTTTGGACCTCCCTTCCAATATAGCAAGACAATTCTGAATTCTAACCCTGTCCTCCAAACTCCCCATAAGTTGCCTTAGCTTACTGCCCATCACCAGTAGATCGTATGTGTTTTCTATTTTGCCCTCCAAGTTGTTAATATTGGGCAGAATCTGACCCCAGGACAATCTCCTCCTCCCTGTTCATCCTTGAAATGTCCTTTGATTTTGGCCACGATAACTAGTGTTGAACACTTCATTTAACTGCACTCTAGATCACTGGTCTTTAACCTGCAGCATCACACCTGCGGGCCTTACTTCCCTTCCACGTCAATCTAACTGCTTCTGTTCAGGTGGTCACCAGCCAGGTGTTACCCATGAACCACAGACGGCCACCTCTCTCCGAGTCAGCCTGCAATAATGCTTATACCCACCCAAAATGGATTTCCCACTGTGAACGTGCCCTTCAGCAAACTGGGTAGCTGTGAACGCTGCTTGCAGAGCTCCAGAAGAGGCAGTTTTACATAAAATGGGGCAAAAGGGTGGCTGACGTTACTTCTCCTGCCTTGTGCCTTTAAGGTGGGGGAGCTGGAGCAGGCCACAGGTGCAGTGATGAGGGGCTCTTGCCAGGCTGGAAGGAGGGACATCTCCATGAGTCTGCTGGTAAGCCTTGATTTTATTATATTTTTAAAAGGATGCAGTGAAATAGCAGCTATCAAGTTTTCTTGTAGAACAGCAATTAGTTACTTCTGCAAAGGTCTCCGCTCTCCCAGCTTGTTCGGGAGTGTAAAGGCTGTGACAGGGTTTAATACCTGGAAAAATAACTCTAGGGTGAATAGGGTGCTGGAGCAGTGCTGTGCGGGTGTGCGTTTTGTCTGGAATTATGAAAATCCTCGAGGAAAGCAGCGTTGCTTTAAGCTAGCGTGGCGGGTCACCTGAATTTGCACCAACAGCAGCGTTGCTGAAACGCCGCCGAGCCGCCCCTTCGGGAAAGGCTGGACGAGCCTGGCGTGGCCGCAGGGTCTGACTTGCCCCCTCGCCTGCCTCACCTTCTGGCTCTGCCTGTAACCGGAGGAAGCTTAGCACCTTCTTCCAGCCGCTACAACGCGGTGTGCTCGTTAACGCGCCCCTTGGTCCCTGAAAAAACAACTGCTCACTCGTAGCACTGAGGATCCCCCGCGTTTCGTGTGCGTCAGCCTTGCGTCGGGTGCAGCCGATGGACGAGGCGCTCCCGCAGCGAGGCTCCGGCAGGGTCCCGCTCGGCGCGCCTGGCCCGCGCGGCAAGGCCTTGGCCAGGTTTTGTCCACGCCGCTGGCTCTAGTTACGTTCTGGTGGCGAGGAGAAAACTGCGGAGTGCCTCAAAGCCCCTGTGCCCCTGTTTCTCCCAGGTCTAAAAGAGAGAAAGTGGAGGCTTTGGGCAGTTTAACTGCTGCGGGTCTTTATGGCATCTAACGCAAGTGGTGAAGCGAGAAGCAGGGTTTTCGGTGCTTTGCAAGTACCAAGGCAGGTTCCTCTTGCCATGGGTTAAAAATGAAGTCCTGGTGCCTTGGGACAAGGAGGTGCAGGTGGCTTGTGGTGGCCAAGTGCCCACCAGCCTTCCCTGCTGCTGCCTGGACAGGGAGTTGGGACCGGCTACCAGCGAAGCCATAGAGAGCAAAGCAAAGCCTAAGCTGTCCTCTGCAAGGACCACAAAGACCTGCAGGTGTTGTCAATCAGGCCCCGGCTCGTTAGACCTTGGTGCTCAGCTGCTAACAAGCTGCATGGCCGGCTCTGTGCTGCTGGGCGAGCAGTGGAGCCCGGTGTGGACTCTCATGTGTCTAATACACTGGCTGGTAGAAGTATCTTCATCGCTTATCCAGCCGCCTGGTCTGAGAAACCCACAGCATCTCCGTATCTTTGAAACCTCTCGCACTCTGTCGGGCTCGGCTGAGGTTTGCTGGTGGTTGCTGGAGCAGAGGACGGGTAAGCACGTGTTTTATTATTGTCCATCTCCCCCCCAGCGTGCTTTTTAACGTGTGTGCGTACGTCCTGCCGTGTCTGACTCAATGCCATGCTGAATCCTCAGTTCAGTTGAATTTAACTGGCAGAGGGGGGAATTTGGAGGCTTTGTTTTCTCTGTTTCTGTTGTTTCCTTCTCCTGTTTTATGAATGTTCCATTGCTCAATAATGGGAGGTGGAAAATAACATCCTTTAAAAGATGATCTTGGGATTCAGTGACCATGAATGCAACCAATATAGTTAATAACAGTCCAGGCGGGGATGGGAGACCGTTCTCTTCTTCTGACTAAGAGCCAACATAGCTTTCTGATTATCCCCTCTAGAGAGGGATCTGGACATTAAGGGATAAGTCATGCTGTTTCCTTCTTATACTCTTTATTCATTTATGCCTACTGTTTTTTGACATCTTTAAAGGTGTTCTTCAGCCTGTTTTGAATTACTTTAAAACAAATGAGTCTGTAAAAAAACAGTTATTGAATCCACAGGAATATTTACTAAATCCTTTTGATTAGAGGGACAAGGGGGTTTTATTCTTTAGGAAACATTTTGTAATAAAAATCAGAAGAATCCTTAATTTGGAGGGTGAAAGGGAGGAATAAGGAGTCCAGACTTCAAAAAGCTCTACTCGGTGGAAAGGGTAGCATGTGTTCTTGTACTTTCCTGAGTTAAACTCAGAAATTTGGAGGCTCAACACTGAAGTACCATGTCACATATGCCAGCACAGACTGACTAGCATAAAGTATTGTTTACTTTCCATGAACAAAAAAAAAGGCGGTAGAAGAAGTTATTTTAACCCTGGAGCAAGGAGGAGATAAGGAATTATTGGGCAGGGAGAAAAACAAAGCCCTTCAGGCTACCGAGCCTGGTGCTTCTAGGTTTATCTGGGCTCCACCTCTCTCCTTTGTCAATGTATTCCTCAGTCTCCTTCTCCAGCCTAGCTGCCTCTTAACCTCATTAATACTTTGCTTTGATGGTCCTAAGTTGTTGACAATTTATTCCAGATGTTTGCTACTTTGAGTGAAATAGATTTCTGAAATTTCCTGTTTACTCTTAATGCCTTTTGTCTTTTTCTTTTTCTTTGAAAGTGTGACAATTTTTTTAACCTCTTAGCAATCCGGACATGTCTGTTCCCTGCGCTCCCCCGCTCCTAGCAGCATCCCCCAAAGTTTGGGGGGTTTTCCTTAGAGCAGAGGCTCCCTTTTGTTGTCTTCTCGCAGAACAATCTTGACTTTTTCCACTGTCCTTAATTCTGCATGCGTGAAATCTGAGCTCTCAAGGTTGGGGTCTGTGTGTGTGTGTGTGGGGGGGGGGGGTTCCCTTTTTTTTTCTTTCTACCCCCTCCTGTGGGGCTCAAGGGGTGGGGAAAAAAGGATAGGAAGGAAATCATGGAAAAAAAAAAATCCATTTTTTGGCAAGCTCCAGAACAAATGTTCCTACAATCTGTTGCTTGTTCTGCCGTGTGCCTCCCATGGTTGAGTTATCTGGGCAGCTTTGAGTGGAAATAGTGGGCTTGCATCTCCTTGCTGAGCTGCTCAAAGTGCAAAACTCAGGGTTGTTTTAACCGCATGGATAGAGCTGCCTAAAGTGTGAGCACAGCTAGAGCGGCTGTGCTGGTGGAAGTTCCCGTTATAGTAATAAAAACGTGTCCACTTTAAAGCAGTTGTATGGCTTTAATTATTCTGTTGTTTTCTTTAAAAATAAAACCAAAAACAAAACAAACCTTTAAGTGAACCAGTTCTTCAAGTACAAAAGCTGTGCCTAGATCAGGCCTTAGGCCTCAATCTTGCAAACGCTTTCACACGTGCTTAACTTTACCGCTATGACTAATCCTATTGATTTCAAATGGCACTATGCGGGCAATAAAGAGTGGATTTGTATGATCTGGGGCTTACCGTGGGGTATGTCAGAAGTCACTCTTTTGAAATTAATGATTACACGGGTATGAGAGGAGTGTCCAGCCCAGGATTTAGTTAAAATTAATAGTACTTTTGCTTGTAGGCTTCCTTTGAAGTACTTGGCTGTCCTGTCCGCTCTTTTGAGTGCGATGTCTTGAAGGCCATTCGTTTCTTGACTGGTGACTTTTGTTACTAGGTCCTTGGCTGACTGTAACCTTCCACTGCAGCTGTGTTGGCTTTATAATGCTGTTTTCTGGTGCCCAGCACTGGGTGAACGCGCGCTGCAGCTTTGCAGTCTCTGGGAGCTCTCTCTGCTACCCACCTGCCTATTTTTGCAAAACTTGTAGCAACATGACAGCTTGGAAACTCCTGCCTCTCTCTCGAATCCAGCTGAAAGCAACTAACTCATTCAAAAGTTATTAGGGATGTGTGCTCATGCACACCATGATCATATATGCATTATTTTTGAAGGAAGTCAGGCTGAAAAAATGAAAAGTGATTTGATTAGAGATGGATGCATTATAATGTTTCATGAGCTTGAAAAAATGACTTTGCTTTATGGCTAGTCTTACAAATATCCTTTTCCCCAGTCATCCCCTCACCTGCACTAAAGCAGATGGGGAGAGGGCTACTTTTTCTGCCAAATATAGATGGACAGCCCTTTTTAGAAGCACAGAAGGAAAATTCACCTCTCAGTATTTCAGCAATGTACATAGGTTTGGCTCGAGGGCTGAGAGATCTGGGCCAGTTGCTGACGCAGTGGGTGAGTCATTTCGGCTCAGGTGTTTGCTGGAGAAGGAAATCTTTGAGTTCTGCTTAGTTAGAGAAATACTTTGGGGAAACAGCCCTGTTGTGTTAAAGCACCAGCAATCTGACATCACACCCCGCCTTGCCCCAGCTGGCTGTGCTGCAGCTCGTTAAAGGGCAAGAGTGTTTTACACATTGCAACCTCTTTTCTCCTTTGTTTAAAAGGAAAGACCCTTGAATTTTAATTAAAAATTCAAAATAGCAGCAAAAAGCAAGGTGCTGAGAGCAAGAAGAGAGCATTCAATGTCAGTTTGAGCACGCAGAGGCTTTGGGGGGTTTGTTCCAGGCAGCGGGAATACCCAAACGTAGTGCGACATTGCGACATGTGGGATTAAAACCCCTGGAAGCGACAATTGTCAGACAGCGAGTGCTATTAATGCAAGTCACTGTGCTATGATGCACGTGCAGGGAATATGCAACAGCTCTGGAAATCTCCAGTTTTGCAGAAATCATGGAAGTGTTTCCTTTGAGCTCAGTGGCAGCTGGTCAGCAACTATCTGGTCTTGGCTCGAGCACTGAGGAAGTGAGGGCGAGGATGTAGGACCGCAGTTGAAGATTAAGAGAGCTCGAGTTTGACACTGGTTTAATGAACTTTCGAGCAAGGTGCTTCATGGTGGTGCATTTCAATCTGTTTGGCTTAGCACTGGGTGGGGGTCTTCACCCCTGCACAGGTGGGTGCCTTGCAGAAGAGGGCCTGGGCACCCACAGGAGTCACAAGAGACATGATGATAACTTGCATGTTCATTGTTGTTTCTTGGGCTGTGTGGAATGGCCTCATTCAGACCCAATTTGCATGTTAAGCTCACATGACAAAGGCCAAAATCCAAGCTTTGGGAATGGGTGTAGAAAAGGAGCATTGATGCTGATGCTGTTTCTTTCTCGCTGTTAAGCGGCATGTGCTGCCCACCCCGTGCTCCCTCCTCCGTTTTCAGGAGATGTGTGGTGTTTTGGAAGGGGATCAGCATCACAGCTGGTTTGACCCTCTCCTCCAGGTTGCAAGGCCAAACTTCTGGGTGCAGCTTTGAGTGTCGTTGCACTTCGTCAGAAAATGGGGAGGGGATCCGGGTCCTTGGACGGCCTGACAGGCTGCTGCCACTGGCCCCCCTCCTCCGAAGTGTTGTCCTTGGGGCGCTGCCACTGCTGCTGCCAGAATTAGAGGCTCCTGCTGATGCCACTGCTGGCTCAGTTGCCTCTTTTGCAGCTTTCTACTGAAGATAGTTGCCAGCTGCAAACCTGGGGTGTGGAAGATTGGTCACTTCTTGTCTTAATTCTTTTTATCTCCTCTGTCTCTTTATTTGATTCTTAGCCATTTTGGAGGTGGGTGTGAAGGGAGGTACCATGGGTAGAAATAATATTAACATTAGAAATGATTTGAAAAGACAATCTTGGATTAGGCTGGGATGCGGTTGTGTGTCCACATGAGGCTGAACAGAAGCATTTGGGTTTGAAGGCACCAATGTCCTGGGAGGTGACCTAATGAGACTGGTACTTGGAATAGAAAAATGTCTTTATCGTGATATCAGAACTATGTTTTCTAATACCTTGCGTTGCTGGCAGCTTTGCCAGCCAGCTCTTCTGGATTTTCACTGTTAGTTTACAACATAGCCCATCCCTTTTCTGTCTCCGCATGTGGCCTTCAGGTTCTGCCTGCAAGAAATGGCCTCAGTCAACATCTTCCAGCCAGGACCTTCCCCTTCGTTCCTGTCCTCTGTCCTTTGGTGAAACAACATAGCAGAATTTTTAATGAAGAAATGCTTGTTACAAAATACCCATAATGGGCATTTAAGCATGCTGAGTTTGCTAATATTTTTCTTCATAACTGTCACGTCTAGAAGGCCCAGCTGTGATCAGGGCCCTGTGGTGCTAGACGTTATGCAAATGCATATTTTGTGCAAACAGGATGATGCAATCACTTGGAAAACTTTATAATCAAAGGAGAAAAAGGGTAAGAGGGGAAAGAAAAACACACGAAGTGGCTTCTTCAAGGTCATGTAGTAGGTCACTGGCAAAGACCAGACTAGAAGAGGGTCTCCTGGGTCCTGGGCCGGTCCGTGTACCCACCATGGCATCCCGGGTCCTCCGAAATGCTCGTGTGTCCTCCCGGCGTTCCCCAGCCTCTCTGAAACTCTGTCGCGGACCTGGGAAGCTAAGTGTGTCCAGCTAATGCGATGCGTTTGTTGAGCCGCTTGCCTACCCAGAGCGACCGGGCTGCGCTGCCGGGGATGGAGCTGGGTTTATTTGCTTTCCAGAGAGGAAATGGAGCAACCGGCACAGGCAGGAGCGGGATGCCGCGCTGCAGCGTGCGTGTGCCAGCCCCAGAACAGCTTGTGGTCACAAACCAGGCTACCCGTTTCTAAATCGTGTCCAACTTTTTGAGCCAGGCGACTAAATATTTCTGAAGCTTATTAAATTAAGCAATTAGGCCAAGGCAATATACAAGGTATACAGGCCAAAGAAAGCAGCGTGGGTGTAACTTTCTGAAGGAGAATTATAGTTGCTGCTGATCATGCTGTTACAGTAAATGTTGTGTCAGTGTTTCCATTATTGGCCTTTTTTTCTTTTTTTTTTTTCGCACTCCCCCCACAGTGAGTTGTTCTGGGGCTGTGTGAAAAGGTTTGCACGTAATGAACAGGTTTGCACGTGCTGCAAAATGTAATGTGAAATGAGTGAATCTCTGTTACCCGAAGGATTCTCACAGGCTGGACAGGAAAGGAATAACCTGCAAAACTTGGGTCTGAACGTAATGTCAAGCACCTAAAACTTCTGGGGAGTTTGGTTCATGCTCAATGCTCCCTGCTGTGAAAAGTACTTGCTTTTGTTCTTACTTAATGGTTTAAGACATGACAAATCTTAAAGTCGGTTACACTTCTGTGGTTTGACTCTGCATGTCAATAGGGCTTTGGTGCTTTTGTGATTTGTCTTGTTTTCCTCCTTGCATGATGGTGCTGTGTAGGGCTGCACGAGACCTCCTGTTACTTGGTGCATCTCAGCCCGGGCAAACGTGCTGTATTTGATCAGTCACGTCCATTATGGTAGCATTTTCGAGCAACCGAGGGCTCCGTTATGCTTGGCACAGCAGAGCCCCTGAGAACTGCTCTTAAATCCGTTCCCTGTGGGACGTGCCAACCTGTTTTCTCTCCGTGCCAAACCTGCTTTCTAATTCAGGTGACAAAATCGGTAAAAACCGGTTTGAGTTTTCTTGCTCTTCCATCTGCCCGGGCATGTTTGGGAATCCCGTAGAATGACTGAAATCAGTGGTTTAAAGCTTTTTTTACGCCTCCCACAATAGCGCTGAAGTAGCTTCACAGTGGAAGTGCTGACACCACACTATCATCTCCGACTGCAGCTCAGCCCCAGGAGCGCCTTCCACCTTCTATTGTTTGCCTTGGCCTCTGTGTGTTGTATACTGCCGCAGCTTAATTGGTTAATTTAATAAACTTCTGAAGTGCTGTATCAGTTGCCTGGCTTAGCTTTTATCCACTAGCTTGATGAAGAAAGTATAAATTTCAAAAGCTTTCCTGCATGAAGCTAACCAAATAAAAGGTATCTCCTACTGTACTTTGCATGTATGTCTTGGAAAGGCTGCTTGAGCTGACACATTTTTACAATTAAAGCATTAAAGAAAAGAAAAAAAAACCCTGAAAATCTTTGTTTAGCTAATGTTCCTGATCTGACCTGCCTAACTTCAGTTAACGGGGGGGGGGAAAGGGGGGGGGGGAGGAGGGGGGGAGAAAAAAACAAGGAAATTTACAGTTAAGGCCATGTAATGCTTCAGTAGCCACATCTGAATTATACGTTAGGCCGAACTGTATTTTAGATGGACCCTCGAGGTTAGAAAGGACGGAGAGAAGAAGTGGGAAGAATGCAATAAAAATGATTTGAAGGCATTATGGAAGGGAAGTCCTGCAGTCCAGCCATGCGTGTGAGACTTGGGTGAGCTGCGCTGAATTTCTGGTTCTCACTGAAGCCCCATGTAACCCTGAGCAGATCCTTTAACACCTCTGTGCTCCATTCCCCATCTGGAGGTCTTTTTTCCATTTTGTGTCCCTCCTTGATTCAGATTTTGAGATTTGGGGACTGCATGTTAAAGTGGAGCTTTCTATTGCACTAGCTTGGATAATAATATGAGTTGGAAAGACCTTGCAATACGTTTTCAGTGCGAGTGCAGTAAAGCTTCTTTCAGGCCAGTACAGAGAGCACTAAAGCGAGGCCCCCTGTGAGGCCACATGCGAGGGAGAATTTGTCTCAATTCAGTAGGGCCAAAGAGTGAAACATGCATGTAGTATGAATCCATCTTTACCTATTTTAATCCTCAGTTTGAGCATCCCAAGATTTAGGGGTATTCATCTATCAAGAATGATTTAGATATACTTGATCATGCCTCAGGGCAGGGGGACAGCCTAGGTTACTTCTTGATATCCCTTCCAGCCCTGTTTTTTTATGACTCTATTAGATCTGACAACAACAGAATTGTATACTCTGTTACAAAGGATTCTTCCATTAATTAGTACTTTGTGGTGCAGAGCTCCTCTTCCCTTGCGGATCTCTAAGAGCCTGACAAGTGCTAATTAAGTCCTACAAGAACTGGTGTGTTGGGTAATTATTATTTTACAGGTAGAGAAACTGAGGTGCAAATGTAACCCACAGGAAGTTTTGGGACGGAATCGCACTTCAGTGCTTAGCGTTTTAGCTACTTAAAAGTCTCGCCGAGCTGTGCCTCTGGGCTGTTGTCACCGATGGAGAATAACTCTGGCCTTTCCCTCCTCCTGCTCGGGTCTGAGCCGTAGCCGAGGCTGTAACGGGCTCGTTGGGCACGATCTGGCCCCATCACCGTCGGTGGGGGACAGTTAGCAAAATGAATCTGACCTATGTGCCAAAAATAAGTTTACTTTTTCTCTGTTACTCGGCTTTTTGGACTTGTAGCCCTATACTGATTTTAAAGGAGAGCTGCCCCCGAGTCCTGAATCAGGCCTTTTGTCTTGGGGGGAGATAACCTTCTGCAGTCTACATGGTTTCGGTGTAATTTGAAGTCAAACAGCGCTTGCCAGCATAATTAATCTGCTTTGGTGTTCTCCAGTGTGGAGTGACACGGCCAAATAGTATTTGAGAATAGTTTAAAAGGAAATGGGTTAATTAGTTTAGCTCTGGGTCAACAGTATATCAGGAACCATTGAGCCAGACTGGCTTCTACCTGGATCACTGGTGTTTGAACTTCTCTGTTTAGTCAGCAAAACCTTGCTAAAGGAGGGTCTCTCTGGTGTGCAGGATGAGGTGTGGCTGGAGTCGTTTCTTTTGTCCTCTAATAGGGCTATTATCCACCTGTGTATTTCTGGATATTGTATCATATCCGTCAGAGAAAGATCGCATGCTAATTTTCCACAGTGCTTCTGTCTCCGTCCATGTCCCACAAAACCTCTCCGCAAGTCAGATTTTGTGTAAAATTCTGCTGCTTGTAGAGACAGTAATGTTTACCGTCCTCAGTCAAATTCTGCCATGAATCTTCTGTTATTCCACTGATTTCATTGGGTGCATGTAGAGTTTGCTCAAGGATCTGAATTTGGTCTGTGAATTCTGATGAAGCAAGTTTCATTCCATCAAGCCAGTCCACAAACCTTTGACTTCTGAGTTATCCCGGTGAATTACCACCTTATAGTCTATGCACTTGGGTCAAGATTAATTTTGCAAGAGCTTTTGCTGGTTCCACCTGAGACATGCAGTAAGTGCTGGCAACCCAGGAATTTAGATGTGAGGGCACAAATTTTGGGGTGGTGTTAGATTTGTGTTCTTGATGCAATGTAGAGGAGCTGGTTAGACCGGTTAAACTTTGATTTGCAGCTTTCGTGTGATAGAAATTATTCTCTGGTTTCCACTGTCCGGCTCTGTCACGCTGCTGCACATCAATTCTCTTTGTTCTTTCAGGGTGTGGTCTCAAAGAAAGGCTGTATACTGTAATTTGTGATGTTGTTCAGTTAAACTGAACAACAACTTGCCAGGCCAAACCTTGTCGTGGTGAGAGGTTGAGGTGCTTATTGAGATTGTGAGGTTTTGTTTCACGTTCAGACGTGGTCTCTTGTAATTCAGCAAGCCATGGTGGAATGCAGCTTTGCGCAGCGTTGGTGGCTGTAAGATAATGGGTAGGTCGTAGTGAGGATAAGGGGATGTGGTAAGAATTGGGTCCCGGAGATGCTTCTTATGTAAGTATTTCTCTCCATCTTGCTTTCTCTCTTATGAAGAGACCTTCTTGAGAAGCTATGAGTAGGGCCATGCCGATCAAAGATTTGCAAGAAACCTTGTCTCAGACTTTGCTGGACATGCAAATATTCCTCTAACTGTGCTCCTCTATGGTCAAGCCAGGCCAGTGGCACCATGGCTGCTCTGATCACATCTGCTGTGTTGCAGTCTTTGTGGATGTTTTGGGGGAAGCCTCCGACAGAGTCACACACCTTAGAGAAATCATTCATGCTGTTCTGAACATCTTCAACAGGGCCTGTGTTTATTGTTTCAGAGATGGGTTTTGCTTTCTTTTAAAGGTGTTTGCTGTACTATGCAGAAAGAGAACATGCATCTCCCAGTTCTTTCCAACACAGCATTTCAACTGGTTCTGCTGGAAAGGTGGAGGTGTATGGAAAAGTGTTGGAGCGCCTGTTGTTTCTCTCATGGGTTATAAGCAGAAGAGCAAGAGTTACTCAGTAGTGTATCTACAGAAAGCGTTGTGAATGGACATTAGCGGTCCAGTCTCCCCCTCCTTCATGACTTACTGTGGCCCAGACCTCCTCAAACGCATGTCCCTCTCTGTTGCATATCCAAGAGTGGAGCCCATGCCAACCAGGAGAGGCTGTGTTAGTGGCTATGCAGGAGAACGTAGCTACTAAGGGAAGGTTCAACGTTCAAGGCCTACAGTTGTGAGGGGGCCCTGGTTAACCCAGAGCGCCTAGCTGAGTGGGCTAGAGTTGCTTGCTGCTAAAAGAGCAAAGCTCCAAGCAGAAATGTTCCTGGGCACTGCTGAAGAGGCCAGTGGATCTGTATCACGTCCTACCATGTCTCAAGGGATGGGAAGAGTCACAGCTCAGAGCTGGGCATCTTCAGCTGAGCGTATATGTGAAATCAAAGTTGGAGCACAGGCATGGGCAGCATCTAACCCATCCCTGGGTATCTGCGGGCAGTGTGTTAAAGGCCCCACTTCAATGCAACAAGCCCTCCTGAGCGCATTAGCACCCGTCTGGCCGGTAATTAGTTGACCACCTAGTTGAAGAATCAGCGAAGGGATCCCTCTTCCCACATCTCCGTGTAGAGCACTCACTCTAATTTTTGTGACATCCTGCTGGAGGGTCTCTGTATCTGTCATCACAGACCATTAAACTCCTTCAGATCCATCTATATATTTTAAGTAGCTTCTGACCCTTTGGTGACAGTGGCTAAGGGGGAACCAAACCTTTCTTCTTTTTTTCTTTTGTGTGTTAAGGACTATTTGCTTGACTGGAATGAGTCAAAATGTTCTGGAGTATGGAGGTTTCATGTGCAGAGGGGCCCGTCCTGCTCCTGGCAGGCTGGGCACGGACAGAAAACACCTTCCACTGTGGCATTATATTATCCTGGTTTATAACCTGTTGGATTATCCATGATCTTGCTAGCCTACAGGAGATGTTTCTCTCCAGCAAGAGTCCCAGGCTCCTTCTGGTTTGTAAATACCAGTTGTCTTGATACCAGTAAGCACAAATTGCTCTGGAACAGGCAGGAGCTGAAACGCTGCAGGGAACAAAGCAAGCTGAACCGTCTGCTCTGAGGAGCTGAGAGGAAAACGTTAAAAAAATTGAGAAGATGACAACATTAGTGGAAGGACCAAAGAAAGGAATCGTTTCTGGTTGAATGAAATATATTGTTTGACTCGATACATAATGCTTCTTTTCATTTTCACTAATGTGCTTGTAATCTTTTCTTGTTAATTGAAATTAATTTATTAATTTCAGATGGAAAATGTACAAGCACTCTCAGGCTGATGACTTTTATTTTTTCAGCTGAAGTGACAAATCCAACATAAATTTGCAGTGTTTTTGTTGACCCAAATATGCCTGTTTTCTTTGGGCAGGGATAAAAGTTTGAGCTGAGAAACTCTGCCTGCTTCTAATCTGGACAACACCTTCTGCCTGAGGATACTTTCATTCATAAATAAAAGAGGAAAAAAATAACTAGATGGAAATGAAATCCAGGAAGTCACTACGTGCACTTTCAGGGTTGAGAACCTCACACAAACCAAGAAAAAGCGCGGTTGAAAGAGACCGGACACCATGGCATCAATTAAATTGCTTTAGCGAGCCAAATTTAGGGGGCAATTTTCAGAGGAAGCATTAGTGATCCTGTGTTTGAAAGAAGTTAGCCGTTTGGATGAGCCTAGCTGTCACCAGGCTGCGTGGTGTGACCGTGGCTGCTGGGATGGTATCGCATCTCTGTAACGTGTATTTAGAAATGCGTACGGCAGCTGAGGAGGGAGGATACCTGGCTTTTCAAAGCCACCACTTGTAGGTCATCTCCACCCATCATCTATGCAATGGCAAAAATGAGGTCTCAATTGTCCAATAACCAGGCTTCAAACTCAAAACTGAAAGGTTTTGAGCCTCTAGCGTGCTGAGATAAAGGGTCCTCTGTTCCCTGTGCGTACCTAAGAGTGAAAAGCCGAAGTTTTCATTCGTTGCGATCCAAGCAAGTGCTTTCCCCTTGCAAAAGGGCAACAGGAAAAGTTTACAAAGTTAATTGTTGGTGGAAGCAAATTTTTAAAAGGTGGATTTGGTCTCAGCTGTTTAAATACTCACTCTCTGGTGCTTGATTAACAGCAAATTAGAGAAATATGATTTTATGTAGTTACTAGGTCTTCTGTGAAATGTGGTATCATTCAGGGATTAAGCCTGCACTTATTTACCATGTTGGGACAGACCTATGCAGCTCAGTGATGTCCAAAGAAATAGCTTGCATGAGGGCAAGCGTGAGATCCCTTGGAAGGGACAACTTGCTGTGGGCTGTAAGATTTTTCTCTGCTAATTATATATACATATATAAAGTTTTTATAAATATATATAGTTATTATCTCTGCTAACTTTATATATATAGAAAGTTATTGGAATGAAGCAGACCTGTTTTCTGAACTTTTTCTTTGTTTTTTGGTGGGTTGGGGTCTCTTCTGAGAGAGAGCGCTGTTTTGGGGGGATTTTTTTGAAGGAGTTCAGAGCTCCGTTTGGCTCTGAACTCCTTTTTGAATGAGTTTAGAGCTAAGTGAAAGATTATCAGAAGCGTGCATCAGATTAGATAGCATTTAAAAATGTTGAGATTTGTTGAAAGCCGCAGTTGCGAGGTGTTTGAAAGCCAAACTTCTGAGCAATCAGCTATGGTGCCACCACGAGTACATGAAGGGAAGCACCTTTCCCAAGGGCTTGCACTGGAAACCATACTTCTGAGTTTCTCGCTATTGAAACAAATCGTGTTGCAAAGTTTCAGTAATGAGCAAATGTGCCTTTCTGCTAGCCTTAAAGATATTTCCTTGTGCTTGCAAATCTATTAAGCCCTTAAAGGCACAGAATAAAATAAAAAAAGGTAAAAATCAGTTCACACAGAAGGGAAAGGGGAGGGCAGAAGAAATAATATTCCATAGGAAATCAAAATAACACCAGCCTTCTGCTAATTCAGAGTAGATAAACTGTCTTCCAGTGGCTACCTAGTTTGGGAAAGTGATGGTATAATCACTGAAAACACTTTGAAATACGTTTCTGAATAAAAAGGCATTTTGTGCAGTTGCAGTAATTAATGGTTGCTCTCTTGCAATAGCCTCCAGAAAACTAACTCATGCGTTTGACAGCAAACATGAACATGCTTGTAAAACTGAAGGGAATCGTTAGGCTTGTGTGAGCTTGATCGCTAAAAAACAAACCAAGAAGCCGAACGTGGAAGCATGTTACGACTTCGGGGCTCGAGCGAAGGCAGCGGGAGCATGTCGGTGTGAAGTCCTAGGGAAAGGGTGATGGCCCAGTTCGTAGCAGCTGTGCCAGCTGTGGCACGGGGGTTACGTGGAGGAACTCGGTGTATGTTTTAAAGTGGCATGCCTGAGGTCCATAACTGCCCAGAATACACGGATATTTTAAAATATAAGGGAGATTGTAACGCCATTATGTGTGGCTGTGCTGGAGAGCTGGCTTTGCTGTCGGCAGACGTAGCACGATGGCAGCGTTTGGGGATGGTGGTGCGTACTTCGTATTTGGTTTCCTCTTGGCCTGTGACGTGCGTAAGGGCACCTCCTCTCACATCCACGGAATTCCTGTAGGAGGAAATCTGATTTATTTGTGTAGGGAAAGAAGGGGAGGATTATGACAAACTGTGCAAATACTAAAAATTAAAAAAAAAAAAGCAAACAGAAAGGTGATTCAGTTTGCCTCTCTCGTTGCATTTACTAACCATGATTATTCCATCCAGTGAATTTACAGGCATGAATTTACAGAATTTACAGGAGCGTTCATCAGAAAAGCTTTTAATGAAATATGGCAGAGCTTTCATGGAAAGCGAATTTCCAAATCCGTGCTCTGCCACTGCAGCTCCTTCTCCCTTGTAGGTCTGAGCAGGGGACAGAGGCACCCGCTGAGACCGCTCACGCTTTGTTCTCGGGCAGTTTGAACATTCGAGATTCGGTCGGTACGTTAACAAGTTACAAATAGCAAGCAGCAGTTTGTAAATTATTCTGAACTGTGGAAAAAGTCATAAAGTGAGAAATGGGAAAACAGCTACTGATTTGCTGTCAGTCTGGTCACCCGAGTACGAGATGACATAGTGGCTTGAAGATGAGATGCTTAAAGCTGACTGAAAACTATGATTTGTCTTACAGAAATTAAGTTAAAAGTCTAATCTCTACCTCCTCCTCATTCGCATCTTGGAGTGCAAGAACACAGGATTCCCTTAGCCCAGACACATCCGCATGCCCAAAGGTCGCTGATTCTTGGCAAACTGTAAATTGTCTATGTAAAGGGAGGAAAGTTTCATTCCAGTTTGGGGTTTTGGGGGTTTTTGGGTTTTTTTTCTTCTTTGCTCTTGCTTACAGCAGGTTAATCAGGAATAACTCCCCGGTCTCTCTGATCTACCTGTTTAGGCAGAGAACAGCCTGCATAAGCTAAACGCACGCGTTCGTCTGTAGCAGGGGCTTAACGTAAGCTCTTTGGAACAGGAGTCGTCGTCTTCGTGTTTATGCTCTCTAATGTTATCTCTGTTGCCTCTTGGACCGTGTAGGCATGCTAAGTCCCTGGCTTTGCCTCAGTTATGAGTTTGACAATTTCCTGATAGATTGTTTATCAAATAAAATATTATGTCAATAATGTCTGAAAGCTGTGGCAATATTGCTCCCAGCTCAGAGATGTAAATACTGCGTTATCTCATGGCACAGCCTTAAATGATGCCACACATCTTGAAATAACATGTCCAAATGTGTCAGAGGAAGAGACTGTTAAAGCGTTTGCCTTATATTACCTGCCTGCTAGCAAATGGGTGGTGAGAGACCCAGGGTTTAAATTTTTTTTTCTGTCCATTAGGCAGATCATGCAACTATCTAAACACAGTTCTGGAAAACCTGTTTGCTAGCTTACTCACAGCCCCAAATGGCTTTAAGTTGCAATAGTGTGGTGCCTAGCCCTTTGGGAGAAAAGAAAAACAGAGCAAACCCAGCCCAGTACACCTTCTAGAACAACATCTTCCGAATTCGTGAAGATTTGGGGTGGGGGGGGAAAGAAGGGGGAAAAATGGCCTGTGTGTGAAACCACGAATTATATTATGTCTGCCAAACCCCTTTGAGAATTGAACCAACTGTCGGTTCAAATGATTTGTGCTTATCCAAACCTTACTCATCAAAGGTTTTTATGAGTTCACTTTGGCAATGGCTGTGTTTTTCCATGTGGTGAAATCATACACCTGGAAAACATGCAGCCAAAGTGGTGTGGAGCTTGAATAACTCTCCTTGTTCTCCAAATGCTCTTGAGTTTTAAGCATCATGGTAGTTAAAGTGTTTGTGGTGCTATAAAATTTGTACAACTGTACTGTAAACCTGACTCTTGCATAACCCTCTTGGCCAGATGATTGGCAGCTTGGTTGTGATCTTGTAACCCAAAAAGGAACACGTATTGGCCTGAAGTCTTTACTGTGCAGAGGGAAGAAAGCTGAAAGTTTTTACCTTTGTGCAAGCTGCGCATGGTGGCATGGAAAACATCCTGGGAGGCAGCAGACCTATGAAAAATACTATTTAATGGTTTGCTTCACAAACAGCATGCAGAGCCCTGTCCAAAATCAGCCACCTCGGCTGGACAGTAGCAGTCGAGATGACTGTACTCCATGGATGTGATGGGGAGAGGCCGACAGAAGATACTGGCAGGAAATTCAAGAGAAAGGGTATGTCTACAGCAGTGCTTGGTGTTGATCTTTAAGTTACCTGCAGCTACTCTGCCTCTGTTGTTTCTGGCAACCTGCACCAAAGTCAGTTATATCGCCCTCCTTATTTGCAAGTTGGGCCCTCCTAGGAATAGTTTTGAGGACAGCTTGTCTTTCCTCATGGGCAGCAGAGCGAGGCAGAGCCAGGGAGGATGGAGGAGAAAGGGGAATGGTGGGATGGTTGTGGGGTGGCTTCTGAGCTCTGGGCCTGTACTAGCAGGAGTCGTGGCTCGGGGGGCACAACTGGAGGACTGCTGGTGGTGGCAACGCTCTCTGATCTGTAATTGAGCAAAGGTCCCAGGATCGTGGTGGGACTACTGGTAAATCGTGCCTTCGGCAACCCTGAGGTTACCCCCATTGGTGTTCTGGGTATTGGGGTGGGTCTTCCAGCTCAGCTGAGAAGGTGCAGCCTTTTCTAATTATTTCAAGAGATTATTTTCCTTCCCCTGCATAGCATACCATTTTATTTTGTGGTTGCAATTAAGCTGCAGTTGTCTAGGAAAGATGTCACAGCACAATTCCTAAAATGGTACCATGAAATAAGATATATATATATATATGTATAGCTATATAAAACGAGGGTAGCAAAACTGGTGAAGTTGTAAAGAAGTTATGCCATGGTGAACATCGTTTTCTTGAATGCAATGTCCAGTCACTTGTCTTTCTGTTTACACAACAAATTTGCCTGAAGAGAGCTAATATGTTTAGAAAATGGCACTTGCATATATTTCTAATGGGAGAGGAAACTCAACAAATTGATGTGACTCAACAAATTGAGTATACAGAACAGATCACAGCTCTGATTAGGCCATTTGCAGGATGGTTTGAAGAGTGCTGGCCTCTAGCCAGTGAGCTCCTTCTTACTCGCAAGGAACACAGACACACGACGAGGACACTGAGCTAATGCCACACTGTGCTATGTCTAAAGTGATGATGATCTTAGTGCGTGTACTTGCTGCTGCCCACTCAGCGTAGTGGAACAGTCCTTCACCAAACACGTGGCCGTGCAGTAGAGACTTCATCGCAAGCATAAGTGCAGACCACTTCCACTAAGGCCTAGTAAACGGCACGGATTAAAAATAATATGGCTAGCATAAAATGGGATTTAAAAGAATATGGAGAGCATAATATGAATTCATGAAGAATGCTGCATAAAGTGCCTGAGCAGTTAGTTTACTTATAACTAATGTACCTGTGCGCAAATCTGTATACTGGTTTTGCCTGCTGTAATATAAATGGTCTTTGTTCTTGCCTTTATATAATAACATCCCACCTAATATGTAGACATGCTTGTGTATATTTTACACATATATCTAATTTAGTTGTTAAATATTGCTTCAAACCCCACACATACACCACAAGAACCATGCATTGTTGAACTGGTTTGAAATCTATAAAGAGGTACTGCTTGGGAAGGGAAGGGAAGGGTTGAAAGCCGAAGAATTAATGAGCATTCCATTTAATTTAGTGGCCTTGTAATATCCTACTGAGTAGGAGGAGTAAAGAATGAGCCCGGTGGCTGGACTGGGTCTGCATTTCCCGTGTTGACACGGGATGGGTGGAGCAGGATGGCAGTGGTGTCCCCAGCCCTGGAAGGAAGAAACAACCATTTGCTGTTAATATGAAGCGACTCTCAAGGCTTAACTCTGGGACATAGATGTTAGATTCTTCACTGAGCTGGGTTTTCTCCCTTTTAAATGCTAATGCTCCTTCCCCCTACGTTGCAATCTCTTACCTCTGATAAAACCGCTTCCTGTCCTTGAATGCATCGATGAGGTCTCGACCGGGAGTGTCTCGCCGCTGCGGGCACCGGACCGCCCCAGGGCATCCTGTGCTGGAGCTCCGGCGAGGCTGTGGGTGCCTGGGGTCCCGGGGGCACGCGAGGGAGAGCAGACGGGCAGCTGCCAGCGACCAAGGATCCTCGCATAGCCCAAACATTTGGCTTGCCGGAAACCAGAGCGATGCTCGCGAGTTCAGCGTTGGGCTGATGTTTTTATCTGTGTGTGTGCCTGCCATCGTGCGAAGGCAAGAATCTGAAAAAACAAAGGCCCAGCCCCAAGGACCTGTAAACACAGCTAAACAGCTAACACACGGGTCTGCCCCGAACGAGACAGGAAGGGGAACATGTTTCTCATTTTGTGATGAGTTGCTAGCTGGGAGCCAGTTTGCCGTCTGCCTGTAGGGAAAACCCTCGGAGGAGGGTTTGACATACAGCCCGTGGAGTTCCCCGCTGCTCCCCCTCCAAACTGTTCCTGGGCGTAGAAAGATGATCCTGCTGTTAAAGCATTAGATGCTGGAAATCTGCCACATTCGCACTGGGGAAACCCGAGGCAAGATGCTTAGTCTGTGTGCCCTAGGTCCCTCTCTGCAAAGGAAGGGCAGCCAGTGCTTCCCGACTGCGCCGGAGTTTTGCGAGGACAATAGTCATTATTTCCGAGGTGTTTGGGGAGGCAGAAGGGTGGGAGAAGGTAACTAAATCTAGAATGCTAGGTGGAGTGGGTACGTGGGAGCTGATCCTCCATGAGAAGAGGTTTTACTGCACACAAGATGCTCAAAATTGTAAGCTTGGCAGCACTGGGTGGTGGTGACCACCTGCTAGTAGGTTGATCTAGCAGCGGCAGATGTGGCCCATTCCTGTCCTCTGCATCCCCTCTCCATCCAGCCAATTCCCCAAAGAGGTTTTCACAGAGGCTGCAGAAAAGCAGCTGCAGTTCTTAGGTGCCCACTGCAGATATGTTAACTACATAAATTAAAAACATCCTCCTTACTTCTGTCCTCCCCCACGTTGTCTGGAGCACCCATCACATGACCTCCTGCTTGGTACATTTGATGATGCAAGGGTAGAGATTACTTTGGCTTGCAAGAATCACATGGCAGTTCCAGTTGTGTATTATAATTTTGTCCTAGCTGGTGCCAACTAAGTAATCTCTATGATAGCCTTAGGAGCAGCTTTGCCATGAGATCTTAGAAATGGTATGTTGTCTCCTGGTGAAAGTGCTGATTTAACCAAGTATTGGCAAATTGTCATGACGGTGAAACTCCATTCTCTGAACAAAACTGGGGAATTTTCTTCAATAGGTGGAAATTAGATAGGTAGAGGAATTCTGTGGTTAAAGAGAGACTCTTTGCCCTTTGAAAAAAAACCTACCCCCTGTTGTTCTTGTTTCTTTGGGAGTGAGAATTATTCTAAAAGTCCTGGCACCGTTGTTCAATATGTTCTGTACCGTGCAGGGGAAAGACTCTGTAAATCTTTATTGTTGTCCTGGGAGTTTTGTCTTGCAGCTTTCCAAAGCTGAGCACCTGCCCCTTGTTTTATCAAGTGAAGGAGGTGAAGTTTGTTAAGATTGGTGTCTTGTTGTTTACTTCATCGCTTTGATGTCCCCCACATTATCAAATTCTGTTCGCATTAACATATTATAATTTCTAGCTATATTGATAATTATATATGCAACTGCACTGTATCACCTGATTCTAAATAAGTGAGTGATTCATCCTTTGTTCCTTGTGAATCTAAAAACTGCGTCTCCTTCCTTCCCAGACTGTCTCTGATTTAGAGACTACAGGCTTGAGGCATCCAAATCTGCTCTGCTGTATCTATGGTTTGTTACGAGGAGACTGATTCTACACCCAGCTATGCCAGCGAGGGGAAGATAAACTCCCTCAAATCTGTAGCTACGCTGGGGAGATGGAAAGCTTGAGTCTTGTACCTTTTGGGGATAGTGGGTATGTTCTTCCGTTTAATGTAAACTCAGAGCAGCACTGCTTTAAGATCAAAAGAATTACCCTGGATTTATACCAGGGTGGCTAAACATGGAATCATACATAATTCCCAAGCACATTTGTCTTGCAAGAACCACACCTGATCTGCCTCCCAGCTCTTATTTACATAAGACATCCTCATTGTGTTGAGAACATCTGGGGTGGGGTTTCTCGCTTCCAGGGTGGGCAGCGGTTGCTGCTGCGCAAGCCCGAATCCTGCCGAGGCCGTACCGTGGATCCCACCACGGGAAACCCTTCCTCAGGCGACAGGACCATCTCTCTCTGCCGGGTCTGTGCATTGCTGTGGTCTTAATGCTGTAACCTACTTTATCCCTGGACACAATGGGATGAAACCCTGCAGAAGAAAGACATATCTCAAATGCTTCCAGGATGTGCACTTCGGTGATGTATGTGTAGTTTCTAGCACAGAGAGGATTAGAATAAATACATTCTTTGTAGATGCTGTTTTAATCTTTCAAGCTAAACTTAGATCTCGGACACCTGTCTCTGCAGCAGTCTGTCTCTTGAGCTCATGAATTTTGTGCACAGCTGTCAGGGCTGTATGTGGGGTTCTCTCTTTTCAGCTGGCTCTATTCCCAGTTGGCTGAAAAGTAGGAGCCTGTCTTAGAAAGAGAATTTCCACTCCTGCATACTTTGATGGAAACAAGAAGATATAAAACAAGATTTAATGACCCAGTTTTTTTGAACCATTTATTAGCTGTTCTGTACATACTCAGTCCCTGGGGAACTAAGTTACATATTATGATAAGTATAGAGTGCCTGTTCCCTATGGACTTTGTTCCATGATTTATGTGGATAAAATAAAGCATATAAACCAAATAAATTACCTTGGATAGTTTGCTTTGAAATAAGACTCAGGGAAGTGCCATGAGGTGGCCAAATGAAATGCTGACCTGAATTGGTGGTGCTAAAATGAGGATACCATCTCCTGCCACTGCCAAGCCCTTTCTTTAACTCATAGGTTGAAGATTACAAAGGGAGGAAAAGGGCTGCTAGGAAAAACATCCACTGATGCCTGCTTATTTCCTTAGGGACTGCTTAGAAAGGGGGGATATGTCAGAAGCAGAACGGCTTCACCGCAGGCACGGAGACAAACGATGCGCGCGGAGTTTTGCAGTGTGGTCTGCAGCCACTCGTTCCTCTCCCAGAAGTGGCCACGTGGGTCTCTGGATCCCAGCGTGCTCCATGCTGCCTCTTGGGAGCGGAGCAGAGGAAGGCGGCTCCAAACGAAGGCTTGCCGGCCGGGCTCTGCAGCCTGTGTGAGCTTTGCTCCTCTGTAAGTTGGATATCTTCAGTCTTCTAGTGTCAGCTGGTTTAGGTGTAGTTGTTCAGCTTCAACTGCTGGTTTGGCCTTCTCAAAAAATGGTGGCAATTGGGTGTTCCTGCCCAAAAGGAAATTTTGTCCCCAGATTATCTGCATAGAGTCTAAGCAGCCTGGTGCTGCATGAGCAAAGCCTAAAAGCGAGGTCTTCTCCTCTGCGCGTGGTAACGGGGGGTTATTGCCAGAGGAATGTGTGGTCCTCCTGCCACTGTCAGGACGGAGGCTGCTTGTGGAAATGGGATTTGCAGAGGCGCAGTAATTCAGATTTTTACCAGCAGTTCATGCTGTGGGTAGTGAAAAGCAGGCGTAAGGGGAGCCCAAAAGTTCCAGTGCTGCTTTTGACATATCGTGGGTTCAGCCTGGAGGAAGTGGCCAAAGAGGCATCGTCAGCAGTTCTAGCTGGACCCGGCTGCCTCTAGAAGCAGGTCGCTGTGCTGCGTTGCTGAGCAGAGCTTAACTTTTCCTTTCTTTCCTGCTTTCACAAGTTTTCCATGATAACACCACGGGCGAAGCAATCCCCGTGCACTTGGGAAGCCAAAGGCACGGCGTCCCTTGGGCGGATGCGAGCCGCCCTCGACCTTTTGTGACGGCCGCTCGCGGAGCTAGGGGGGACCGAAGCCCCTCGCGGTCGCCTGGCCCTGCCGAGAAGCGACGCAGCCGCGGCAGGAATTTGGCTCTTGTTCGACACTACACCTACACTAGCAGATAATGATTTGATCAATCGGCACGCTTGTCAGATCGGACCCGCGATAACGGTGGCGGCCTGCCAGCTGCGGGATCAGAGAGACTTTGTTTGATGCTATCTGCGTGCAATTAGGTTACATGCGTTGCTTCGCGGCGTGGGCCAAGCGCAGCCGACGGCGCAGCGCGTTCGCCGCGAGCCCGGGGCACCGCGGGTCGCTCGCCGGGGCCGGGCTGGGGCTGGGGCTGGGCGCTGCCGGCCCCTCTTTCGCGTCCCCCGTAGCTGCTGTCGGCCGGGCGGCGAGGGAACAAGTAGATTCAGTTTCGGGAGACCTCGGGGCTTAGTAAAAAAGAAAGCTCAAAGGAATTGCTGTGTAGAAGAGTAAAATACCAGGTGTAACATGCAGCTAATTATGCCACTGGTTTACAGGAGGGATTTTAAATGTTTCTTTCTGAAAAGCCTGAAAGGAAAAAAAAATCAAAGGGGAAAGATTGAAAAACAAGTATGAGAAGATATAAAACAAGATTTATATCTAAATAATTTCCTCTAATTGCTGTTAGAAGACATTAATTTTCCTTTTGATGCTCCACTTTACCTTAGGCTTTGCTGTACCTGCCAGGATGGCAGGGAGTCAAAGAGGATTAGCTCAGCAGCTCTCTGCCTTAGTAGCCTCTGTAAAAGGTTTAACAATGGGAAGAATAGACAGGTTTAAAAAAATAATAAAATAATAATTTGAATAGGCCAACTTCAACCTTGGTTTATCCTGTGCAATCGTGATGACTTCACCAGCATCCCATGGGTACCAACGAGGTACAGTCTGGGTTCAAAGTGCCAGCTGTGTGTTTCGTCTTGAAGATACAGAGGGAGCTGATAGCTGGGTGACTGCACAGGTGCCAGCAGTGCTTTCGAAGCCATTTCACGTGGAAAACGTTTTGTCCGTAAGGAGAGGCAACCTAAAGCCCAGGCCCCAACTAAAGTTTGCCTAAATCTTCTTGGAGAAAGAACTTATGGCTGAGCTCTCCCTTTGCTAAGGGGGTGATTTCACCCGAGAAGATTACAGATAGAAGCGCTGCGATAATACTTCGTTTGCCCTGGCTCTGATGATGAGCTTCCTTTCTGCCCTGCATGCGTGCAGGACTTCTCAGGTTTTCTGCGCCAGCGCTTGTGCATTTTTTCTGTCTCCTCCGTCTGCACGTTGTGCAGTTTTCTTGACAGAGGCTGGGAGAGCAGAGGTCGTGACTTGGCTGAGAGTTACCTTGCCGAGTCTCAGTCTGGTAGCTGTGCCAGTTGGAGAGGTCAAACACTTTTTGTTTCGCCTTCCCCTTTGTCACATTTTTTTCGGTTTAAGGATACTGCTTGGTCTTTAATTGCACCTGAAATCCAAAATTGCTTTTGGTGGTTGTGGCAGCTTGACTCAGAGGTACAGATTCCCATTTGGTTCAACAGGAATGGGAAAGTCCACATTCCTTAGGCTGCACTGAATATCTCAGCCTGGAAGTGTTGTTTATCAAAGTTTCTCTTAGATGAACCTTGTGGTAATTCTGCATTTAATTTATTTCCTCCAGTTATTACAATGAGATCTGCTCAGGGGTATCCTAGAAAACCATTTGGAAGCATCAGTGGAGAAAAAAGAAGTGCGGTTGGCTGTAAGGAGCACCCTATGCCACATCATAAGACTCAATCTCTTATTTTCCCACTGCTTTAATCTATTCTGTTCTCTGTCTAGAGCTGAAACAAAAGTAACCTGAGAAGATACTGTCTCTTTGTTTTTGTCCTGCATATCGTTTTGTACTAGGCAGTGATACTGAAACACAGCTCAGAGCTCAACCATCATATAGACAGGCCTCTTGGGCGAGTGATAAAACAGATGCAGAAATAATGAGAATCAAAAGCCACTCTTGAAATGCAGGTTAGTTATAAATAAATCCCCTGCTTTGGATGGAAATACAGGAATGTATAGTGTGCATTAACGGCCTGGTTCACCAGGGTCACAACTTTCACAAGAGTCGTTCTCATTTAAGCATTGCGATAGATAGCCAGACCGTGCAAAGAAGTTAGTACATTGAAGACATAGACTTGTTGTTGAGCTCTTCTGAAAATCTGGTCCCACTAAATCAAGAGCAGACAGTCTCTCTTATTCATCTCCTTGTCTGGTGGCGGTTAAACAAATGCTTTTGAGTCTGAGGAACATTAAAATTCTGCAGCTTCCATAAATGACTTTGATTTCAAGACGAACAGCGAGATATTACAATCAAAACCAAAACCGCTGCAGAACATAGCATTGAAGGAAGCTGTGCTAATTTCTTCAGAAGCAAATGTAGAAGTTAGTAACATGAAACAGCTGACCACGAGGCAGATGCTTCAAAGTGATAACAAGTAGTTCAGGAAGCCCCCAATAGCTTTGGCTTTCCAGAGAACTTTAAGATCCATATGTATACCTTTAGGGGTAAAACTACGTTGTTAAATGCAGTAGTGCTCTAGAGACAAAAAAGCATGAACAAATGGGCAATGCTTGCAAATCCAGTCGGTACTTTTCAAATGGCGAAGCTCACTAGATTTGTCCTTCTGCATATCAAGATAGAAATTAAGTTCTTTTGCACAAGAAACAGCTACAGAATAGGACTGATAATAACTCATCTTTTCTTGAGTAGTTGTTTTCTAATCTACTTCTGATGTTTGTACGGGTTTGTGGGTTTCTTATAAATATGATAGTAATGAGACCTTAGCAAACATATTAAAGTAGGTAAATATCTGTTGGAATCGATGTGAATTTTTCACAGTTTGACCAAGTTTAGCTCATTTACCCCACTTTGTATATCACAGTGAGTAAAGACGCAGACTTCGCAGTAGCAGTGCTGTGAATCTTAAGTAATACCAGAGTTACTATGACTAAAGAGGGCGTAGCGGGTGTGAATGCAACCAAGATGCAATGGATTTAATAGAGGGCATGGTCATATTAGGGGGAATGAAATGGTTTTCAGAGGCAGGAGTGAAGGACTAAATAGTTTGGAGCTAATGAAACCACACCTGTATATTTTTGTTCTAAGTATCAGACATGTGAGGGCATTCTCAAAAGGACGTCCTGTTCTGCTGTCAGACTTTTCATTCTCAAAAAAATAGATGTGCGTTTGGGAGTTGAGGGAAGGAAAACTAGTCTCCTACAGGAGATAAGATCTGATATAGAGGCCTCAGAAAGAAAAATAAGGCTAAATTTATGGTTGCTGGAGTAGCTGCTCTGTATCTTATTTATCATTCTTTACATTCATCTGAATGCATATTTATTGCTTCTCAAACAATTTGGTGTTGCTAAAAAAGTTATGTCCAAAGGGCTCAAGGAACAGTTTAAAGATTATAAGAAATGTACAACTACCTGAAGTTTTCTCTGTTGGGGGCAGAATTTTTAAGGGCATCCAAACGAGGTAGTGATATATCACATTGAAATTCATTTGTATTGAAGGGTGATGGACGTAAATCCCACGTGAGAGGTCCCATTTGGGAACAGGACCTCACAGCACTGGTTGCTGTACAAAACAAACAAAGAAAATGACATCTAAATAGGTTTCAGTATTTGTGTTTTTCAGAGCAGTAACGGTCCTGCCTAGGATCACATACAAAGACTGTACGAGGGCAAAGGGCAGAAATCTGATGTTTTCTAGTGGTGCTTTCATGTTTTATCCGGCAGGCTTGTGCATGAGCAATGCTGAAGTGGCCTGCAGTCATTGCCTCTACTGACACCAAATGTGCAATCCTTTAGCTGAAAGAGGGATGCGGGAATGGGAGCGCCGGAAGGAAGACCTCACATTCCAGCAGAAAGGGGAATTTGCCAATATCGAATGTTCCTTTTTGTTCTTCTTTTTTTTTTGGCTACTAACCCTTCTGAAGGCAAAATTCTATAGCTGTGAGTCAGGGAACTGCTGGACTTAGTCTTATTTTCCAGTTTTAAGCATTATATGTGCCATTTACCCTTGCAAAATAACATGAAGGCTGAAATCCCAAATCTCAGTTTCAGAAAGCAGTGTATTCCAGTCTTAATTCCTCCTGCCTTGTGGGTCTTTCTTTCAAGTTTTTATATTGCACAAAATGCTGTGCTTTCTAAATGCATTCGAATCCCCCTCTTTCATAAATTTACCCCAACACCCCTCACGTAGTGACTTTGACTGGAGCCGTGAGCACTCATGACCTCTGAAAGTCAATCCCAGGCTGAGCGATAAAAACAAACTAGGGAGTGATTTTTTGGAAGGGATGGGGAGAGGCTTATTTACTTGCTCGGGCGCATGGGGCATAGTCAAAGAGATCCGAAGGTGTTCCCGGCCCCGGTTC
Source organism: Dromaius novaehollandiae (assembly GCF_036370855.1). Classification (NCBI taxonomy): domain Eukaryota; kingdom Metazoa; phylum Chordata; class Aves; order Casuariiformes; family Dromaiidae; genus Dromaius; species Dromaius novaehollandiae. The sequence continues at coordinate 8,689,182 of NC_088116.1, forward strand.
TGTGCCAGCTGTGCTAGACGGTGCTGCAGTCTTATATTAGAAAAACTTGATGATTAAAAAGAAACAGCTAGATATATCTAATTTAATAAGATACAACCCATGTGGATCATAAAAGGGAGATCATAGCTGATTAAAACTGCATGAATTGTTTTAAGTGCATTCCTCAATTTTTAGACTAGAACAAAGGAGATGACCTGATTTATCCTAGAATGTGGAGATAGATAAGAGCAACTACCTCGACTAGACTTTTCCTCTGCCAACTCGGGATTGTATATTTAAAAACTAGTCTGGACAAACACTAGCTGTGCGCCAAGCAGCGATGTTTCCATCACTTCCCTTGGAAGATTATTCCATATACTAATAGATCTTGTTGTCAGGAGGCTTTTTCTTGCAGCCTAAATCACAGCGTCTAATAGGTTGTTTTTTCCCTTGCGCCTTGCTCTTTTCCAGTGTCTGTAGGCTGCAGCCAAGGTATGCGGAGCTGCTGCAGAACCAGGTTATCGAGAGTTTCGGAAGACTTTGTATGAAACAGACTGTTCTGAAAAGACAGGGTAGAGACTGGCTAAAAATTGGCTTTCAGACAGAAAATTGAGGATGTCACAGGCGGGAAACGGTTCAGGATGGAGAGGTGTGGCAAGGGTCAGTTTTAGCTACACATTTGTTTCCCTTATACATAAAAATGATCTTTACCCATTCTGAGATTGAACTGAATTGCTGCTGAGGCAAAATGGGAGAGGAGAGAGAGTTTTGTTTTGTTTTGTTTTCTCCGCTAATACCAGAATAGTGCTTGACTGCGGTGGTGCGATGGTGAATCGAGCTGACCCGTCCGTGTGTCCATCCTCATCTCCGCGTGTTCCCTGCGGGTCCGTCGGCCCTTCCTTTGTGGGCTCTGTGGTGCAGGACCGTCGTCCTTACGTGCCTTGGGTTATCTGTAAATAAATAAAAACACAGCAGAAGCGGTTTAAATAGTCTGCCTTAAGGTATTGGTCTGATAACTGATTTATGGGCCTCTTTCCACTCCTGCGAATTGGCACAGCTCCACTGACCGAATTAGAGCTGTGCAGATTTACACCAGCTGAGGATGTGGCTCCTTGCGTCTAATATACCAGGAACTCTAGGGCCAAAAATAGCCATAGATACCTTGAAAGGAAATGCCATGTGAAATGCTGACCGAGAACAAGCCTGTTGCGGGGAGGAGGAGGGGAGGGTTGGTGGTGACTAATCCACTACGGCCATCTGCACAAATTGGCAGCTGTAAAATAAAAGCAACCAAGTTATTGCAGCATATATATATATATTGAAGCATTAAGCGTGTGGATATACTGTATAGAAGGCATTCAGCATTAATCAGTGGGGAACGTGAAGTAAAACACGTAGGCTATTGTGTGCAGTTTGAGTTACCTTATTATAGGAAAGCGTGCAGCACATTTGAGAATGCCGAAGGAGCAGTGTAGGGCAACCAAAGTTATTCAGGGATTTGGGGAATGAATTATAAAGAAAGATTAGCTAGGCTTGGCCTTTATAACTTCGAAACAAGAATTGCGTTGAGCTGAGCAGCTTGCTTTGACATGGTGATACTGAGCTGGAAGCTTGGGGAAAATAATACATTAGCTGAGTTCTTTGACACACTTACTGGAAACACCATGAAAGATTTAGAGGGCACAGCTCCGTCTCGGTGTGCTGAGGCTGACCCCGAAACCGCACATGGGATTGTAGTGCAGGGGCAGATGAGAGCATGGAGAGTTTAGATACCTGAATTTCATTCCAGTTTTGAAGACTGAGGATGCTTTAGTGGTTAGGGAGCAGAGAGAACGTGAAACCGTGGCCCCATGGAGGCATCAGTGGTGCTGGGTTTCATCGAGGGAGTCCGAATTTCTGCTTTCTGTGCTATGGTCTGTCATTGACTTCTTAGGGTTTAAAACAGATGGCCCACAAGCCTGCGGTCGAGTGTGTTTTGGTTTTATTTTCAGTATGTCTTAGCTTTTGTGGTGATATTTCTAGCAGATTTTCTCTCTTTTTGGAGAGCCTGACCTGTTTTATGCAGGCTGAGCCTTTGTGCACGGAGGACCTGTTTTCAATCTACCCTTTGCAGTGACTGGAATTGAACCGGGCCACTTAGCCTGTCCTAGGTATCTCGGCTTGCCCATCTGTACGCCAAGAACAAGGGTGAATTTGCAGTACCTCGGCGACCTGGATATTTGGGACCGGGTCTGTGCGTGCGGCATCTGCAGCTTAATGAGTGTCTGAAAAGAGATGCGAGGTCCTCGGGTTAGAGGCCCGTATCCTGTAAAACACCGTGTTATAATTATGATGTTCCTCTTCGCTGATCAGCCATCGGGAGACGAACTCCAGTGCCCCGGCACCGATGGAGCAGCAGCAGCACCACGAGCAGGGGCTGCCGGGCAGGGATGCTGCCCGGGGCAGCTCCCGGGATCGCCTGGCCCCGGGGCAGGCGCTGGGGCTGCTCCGTGGATGCGTCTGCGCGGCTCTGGCAATGCTCCCGAGCACCCGGTGCCACCGTGGCTGCAGATGGGGCAGGACAGGAGACACCAGGAGGTCCCCATCCACCTGGTGGGATCCTGCCCAGAGAGCTGCGCTGCGCCTTGATGATTTATCTGCTTTCTCAGCTGACCGCTTTCGCAGCCAGGACAGAGAACGCAATGCAAGCGAAGCGTTTCTTAGTGCTTCGGAGGCTGGGAGTGAGAGGGGAGGAAGGAAGTTGAGCCAAAGTGCAGCCAAAACCGGGTGCCAAGCTGATATTTTACCACGAGTTGGCCTTTTAGCAAGGGACACCCTAAAAAACGTACTCCTCTCCCTTGGCCTCAGGTGGGAAGAGGAACTGTGAAGCTGAGGGAGGCCGTGCCGGCGGCGTAACCGCAGCCCCGACGCTAGACTTCTGCTATGAGGCACAGTCACCCCAGCCAGCCCTTTACCTTCGCCTGGGTTAACGCCGGTGGAGGTACTTCACGGTTAAATTCAGGTGTCTGGTCTTGGTGCTGGGGCTTTTTTTGTTTTGTTTTGCTTTGTTCAAATGTGTTAATTACGCTGAGGCGAAGAAGACATCTTTTAATGTGAAGGCTAGCCCCGTGTATGTGAAATGTTTAACACTTGGTATGCTGAGACTTGCTCTTCAAAGTGTTTGGGTTAGCTGCGGGGGTAAATAGTGTTTGGCAAGGCTGACTGAGCAGGCACCAGCGAGAGGGTGCCTTCGTGCGAGGAAATCACCCAAACACCCCTCCAATTTGCAAATGCGTGTCAATACACCCCGTGCATCTCGCTCTGCCGTGCTGCGGAAGCACAGAAATTGCAAAGTGGGTGCAGATACCACGTTCTGTGAGAAGAATCTCATTTTATCTTGTCAGTGGTGTTACTAGCATCCTTTAATATGTAGCAAAGACTCTACTGGCATTTATAGAAAGAAAACCAGTTGATGAAACTGTAGATTCCTGATTTGGGCCGTGCATGCGGTTAAATCCCTGGCGTTTTCTTTACAAGTTCCTGTCCAAGTTGGCTACATGAGGCAAAGCCTTAGCTGATGGCTCACCAACATGGAGGCTTTGTGGAAAACTTCAGGCTCCTCAGTTAAAGGCTGTATCAACAGCACAGTGGTCTTCCAAATCTTGGTATAACTGCAACGCTAAATAGCTTTTTTTCTTTTAAAAAACAAAAAAGAACTAGAATTACTACTGTAGTAAGGCAGACAATTTTAATGAAAACTAAAAGGAAATTTGTGGAGGGGGGGGATTTTCTTCATCTACTGTTCCCAAGAAAAGTTGTTTTTTTTATGGTTCAGAAATTCAAATAGTCAGAAACCAAGGGTTTTGGCCAAAATACTTTTGTTTTTAGGCATTTTGTTTTTCAGGAAAAATAAGTGAAAAATTTTCCACACAAACCAATACTTTTCACAAGCTCTTCTGTTTCCTTGGAAATTTTCCTTCTAATTTGTTTCTCTTGGAGAACTTAATGGCCCCGGGGGCGGAGGACTGCATCCGCAGCCTACCTGACTCAAGCCTACAAAAGCAGCCTACAGAGAAGTTATTCCACTTAAACGTGGTTCTGTGGGTAGAGAAGGGTCATTGTTATTACAAGCACGTCACACATTTTGGGGGATCCTTACCTCTTCTCTTCCTTAACCTTTCCTTTAGCCCACCCTTGCCCATCAGTCCGTATCTACCAAGTAATGCTCAGCTGTGGGCATCTGGTGAGCGTTGTGCACAGTTTGCTCCAAGTCAAACCATGGATAGAAGTTTGTTAGGACTTCTCCTTGAAAGTCTGCTCTTCAGTTAACTGCTTGTATATGCACCTCAGGGACCCCTGGTTTAATGCCCTGTGAGCCAGCCAAAACAGCCCCTTAGGCCTGCGCCACAAGGCAAGACTGGCTCAGGTGTGAGATGAGGAATGGCAGGGGATTAGTATTCCCGAAGTGGCAGCTTGGCACTTCTGGAAGCTGGAGGATAAAGAAGGACCCAGGAAGGAGTGTAAAGGTGTGTTTTTCTGCTGGGAAGAGTTATTTTGCAGGCAGAAATGGTGACGGTTCTCAAAAGCTTGTGGATTTCCTTTAAGGTTAGGACTTCAAGGAGGTTCTGCTTTTAGTTGCAAGGTAGGGAAAGTAGAAACTGAAGATTTGCAAAGGATGCGCTGCCCCTGTGCAATTTCGGTTGCTGGAGTATGGCTACAAGGACTCACAGGGGTCGGTTTTCCTGCGGGGTGGGGAGTGGAAGGGGCTGCGTGCCCCCCTCTTCCCCTTCCCTGGTGGCCCACATGGAGGTTAGTCCTCTGGTGATGCAGGAGGGTTGCGTGCTCGCGAGTACCCCTCGCTGCCTGCCACCAGCCCTGTTACAGCTCCCTCTGGCCCTGGCCAAAGAGATTTCGGGGCCTGGGTTCCCTTTCAGCCCTACTGGGCCGAACCATGATCTGGTTTGGGTTCACTTCCCAAAGTGCATTGGGATGTCAGTCAAAAGCACAAGAGATGCCCCGTTTCTACAGGAAATCAGTGGGGTTTAGCTGTTGGGTGGTTTCACCAGGGTCTTTTGAAAATGTCCCCCATAAATAAAGGAATGAAAGCAAGTAGCCAAGGGCTTGCAAACTCACTTCGTGTGTAGGGCTAGAACCACGAAGCCAAAAGGTGCGTAAGGACGAGTCTCACAGCAATAAGCTGCACTAGAGGGTGTAAGGGATTATCTTCAAACTGTAATTTCCACAGAGAAAAGTCCACGCTAGTTTTAAAACGTTTATTCACACAAAGTGAGAGTGCTGCAGAAGCAGAACACTCAGCCTTTTAATGTCTTGTATAATTAAGGACCACTTTATTTTCTCTTTTTATTAATGACTTACCTTTAATGTTAGCCCAATGACACAGTTGTGTAATTTAATGTGAAATGTATTATTCAGCTGGCTGCCGCCTTACAGAAAGGTTTTGACAGGCTGTAATGGTTTTGGTTGCAGGACAATAAACCATCTTTTTTACAAAAGCGGAGGAGAAACTTGAAGGATGTGAGGTGGCTCTCTTAGTAGTTTGATGGGATTAATTTTTTTAAAAGACAGTGTAATTGAAGAAAAATACAGAGAAAGACATATCATAGCAAAGCCAAATTAGTTGTTCTGTCCCCAGTTCAGAGGAAGCATTTAAGCATATGCTTAAGTCTCACTGGGCACTTGCCTCAGTGAAGCTTATGCTCTCTTGAATAAAGACCGAGTTTAAGCAATTATTTACCCTTTGGATAGTGAAATTTGGAGAAAGAGATATAGCATCTTTTATTAAACCAGTGTTTTGTAAGGCACTTCAGCACATCCGTTGTCGTATGAAATGCCAGTTGGAGTCAGTTGGAAATTAGCATTTGCTTTAAGTTAAACAAATTCTTAAGTGTTTCCATTGTTTTGTTGAACTAGGGGGCAGAAATATTAAAAATTTAATGGCTTACATGAGGAGGTTTCCTGTGGGAGCAAAGGATTTGATTCAGTGACCCAGTCCTAAATTCCAAGTTGCTGAAGCAAAAATGTATAGGGAAAAAATGAGAGAAAGTTTGCTGTAGTCCTGCCTCTGCTTCATACTTTCTTCTTCCAGCTGAACAAAAATGTGCAATCTCTTCTTAGTGCCACGTTCTCGGAAGCACAGCTAGTGCAGTCAGTCTGTGGTGCTCGGTGGCTTGGCATCTGATGGCTGATTTCCTCCAAATTGGATGGAAGTTTTGGAAGAAATCTAGTTCCCGCAGGTTTTGTGGAAGAGGTGCCTGGGTTAAGGAGGCTGCCCAGGTCCAGGGCAAGAGGCGCCAGCGAGTCCGCGTGGGGACGGACCAGTTAGATACCCCAACCATGGGGAAAAACCCCGCGGGAACTAGCAGTCAGCCGCAAGGCACCCGCCCACAGGCGACAGGTCTCCTTAGTTCAGGGGTCCTCGCAGGTTTTCACCAGTGTCCAAGCTGGCTTTCCGATGCACTGTCCAAGTGATTTGCATTGATGTCTGATTTTTGTATGGGCAAGAGGCTTGTCCACACCTGTACAAAATGAGCTAATTCTAGGTATCCCTGCCTGCGTGACGGGGACGTGTTCCCAAAAGGCACTGCCAGGAAGCAACGCTCGACATCAAGAGGTTTATGTGCACGGTTACAGATTGCTTCTTCAAAATTCAAGTCTTTGGCACTGCGTCTCGCTGCCCCCCAGCACCCCAGCCCTGGTAAAGGTAGCTTGGTATCCCTATAAACCTAGTCCTATAGTCGCCAGCCGCCCTTGGAGTCCTTGGCTGTCTACGTCCCAGCAGCCTTACCCAAGGCGAAGGGACTAGTATTGTTCTTATCCTCAATTAAGACCATTTTACCCAAGCCGCACAGAGATGTTGGTGGCAGGGGTATCAACCTAACCCCGATATCCGTAGTACGTGGCTAATGCTTAAACCGCAAGAGTTTTTCTCCCCAAACAACAGTGATTTGGAGACAAGCATGTAAACTAGCCGGCTGCGTTTGCGGCTCTGCCCTGTGCGTAACCTCGACCGTGCTAGTCATCCCGCAGCTGGGTACCCGGTACAGCGGGAGGCTGGGGAGAGGAGCTCGTCCTGCATCCCCCCTGCGTGAGGCAGCGCTGGTGTGCTTAAATTATGATCTGGCAATTAAAAACTGTATTAAAATCTTCTGCCGCTTCTGGAGTGGGAAGCCGTAGTAAATCAGATAGCTACATGGAGACTCTTAGACAAGTTACGAATTATTCATAACCAATTATGTAAATTCCTCTGGAGCTGTAATAGTAAAAAACATCCCAGAGCCCTGTACAAAAAGTGGGTTGGTTTGGTTACCCCCAGAGAAGGAGAAGGACTATTATTGTTTAAGTCTAGTCTGTAAATGTGTTAATGGATCCACTCTGAAGTATCTGAGGGGAGAAAGAACAGACGCAACCTATTAACTGCCCATGTCCTAGTAATCATCGAATAAATTGACTTTTATTGTATCCAAAAGTAAGAAATCTTCTGGGATAAAAAACCTTTTGCTACTTGGCTGCTGATAATTGGAATCAACAACTCAAGGAATTAAGGAGGCTAGATCAGCTACATGCTTTTAAAATGATTTGTAGCTGATGTGTTGCCAGTTTATGCACTCCATGGGCTAATCTCTAATTGTATTTTCATGTATGATTGTGGACTGAGTGGGTGATTTATCCGACACACAGTTTGATCTGTTCATCGCCAGCCCTTAATATATGGGATTCGCCATTCCAGATGAAGCTGTTTGTCCAACACGTCCAATCTCCTGCCTTTGGTGGTGGCTAAAATCACGCTTTTAAGGAAGCACCCTTTGCTGAAGTAACCGGCTGGGCAGAAGGGTCACTGGCTGCCAGAAGCAGTGGCTGCAAAGCCGAGGAGCTATTCTCGGCCACACCGTGAGTGTTTTCACCGTTTAACCGTAGACATCCGTGCTGGGGGCCTGACCTCGCTCTCTAATCAATAGAGAGGCCGGAGGCACTTTGAAAGGACACTTCAGAGCAACGCCGGGCTCTCGGTGCCGGCTGCCCAGGGAGCCTCCGGGAGGAAGCCCAGGGGCGGCACGAAGACCCCCGTGTTTTGAGGGAGCCTGTGTGCTTTAGGCAGCAGTTCAGAGGCCAGGAAACGGTTAGCTAGCTCGGCTTTGGGAGATACTGAATCGCTTACTCCATCTCTCTGAACTTTTTTCCGCCCACTCAAGCTCTTCAGGGCAGGGATCATCTCTTTCCTACGCTGTTTTGTGTAACACCTCGCACAACGGGGTGCCGGTCTCACCTGAGGCCTGCAGGCACTGCTCTGTTAGAGATAATTAGTATTTTTTTAGGCACCACCGTAGTACAAATAACTAGGGTTTTGTTGTTGTTGTTTATTCTTGGCCAAATCCTGCTTGCACGCTGAGGGCACGAAGCAAAGGTGCAGCGGATTCACAGCAGACTTTGTGGCGTAGATAGCAGTGGCACCGGCTGGGCTTAGAGAGGAGCAAAGACCCATCTGGGTTTGCAGTGAGGACTGAAGGCTTCTGCAGACCCGTACCGTATTCTTCACGCAGCCGCTGCTTGCTGTGTTGCATTTAGCTAGTCACTTCATAGCTTTTCACCAAAGTTCTTTTCCTGTGAAAAGCGGAATTAATGACAATCTCCTCCTTTATAAAGGGCTTTGAGATCTCGGGCTATGAAGAATGAGTTTCTGTAGTAACAGTAAGTGAAATCAGAAATTAGATACGGCAAATTCCGTTTAATTCATCCTATACAGTCTTAGGCTTGCACAGATGAGAGAATGTTCTTGCAGCACTTCTGTAACATGCCGTGCTCTGGATGGACAGAGCTGGAGAGAAATGACAGAAATTCAGATGCCAAAGTGCATGTGTCCATCTGACCAGCCATGTGCGCATATGCTCGCATGCGTGAGAAATGCTTTCTTTAAAGAAAAAAAAGAAGTTCACAGAACCGTTCTTTGTTTCCTTAATCTCACCGTAGATGGTTTCCTCTTTGCATGCCCATTCTGTAATTCCCCCAGTAGACATCTGTCAGGAATACACAAAAACTAGCACAGCTTTGATGCAACAACAGAATCCTGGAAACCAATCAAGAAAAAAAAATGCCCTTGTAAAACTGGGTCTGTAATTATTATGGGAGCCAAGATATCGAGATAATAAGGAGACAGCCCTAAACAACTCGGGGGAATTACAGAAGGTAATAATGTACTGCGCCATTGCCAGACGGGGTTAGACAGACAGAGCGGCTATGGGGCTTGGCCTAGGTTCTGCATTGTGTTAGAGCTGCTCCACCGCTGCCAAGCCAAGGAAGGTGCGCGAGGAAAGGGGTTCTGCAGCCCTCCTGGTCCGGGCTGCGCATCCCTGAGCTGCAGCACGGGAGCTGGGATCAGCTCTAGTTCCCTTGTTTCCCTCACCTGGGGAGACTTCAGCCTCTCTTCTTCCTCGAGAGCTAAAAGAGCTGTTGCAGGGTTGCTGGAAAATCACTGTGATTTCTCTGGTTGGCCTTGGCATCTTGTATCGTTGATAGGTTCCCTCTGCTCCTTGCTAGCAAACCTGTGCTTTATGCAGAAATCACAGCACTGACCCTCTGCAACGTGATATCACCGCGGTACCTGGTGATGCAAAACAGGCAAAGGGCTACCAAAAGAGAGCAGAACTGCTGCTGTCTCGGAGGGAGGGAGTGTCAGCTCTGCCTCGCTGGTTATGGTAAACTGTTGTACACAGGCTCACATCCTCAAACAAGAGTTTCCCTGCCAGAAAGTCCATGTAGCCTTGGAAAACAGATGGTGTGGGAGAGAGCTCATCAGGAGTGGCTGCCCTGGTGCATTTGTGTACTGCCAGAAGAGGCAAGCCAAGAGCACGTTGCTGTCTTTCGCAGCCACCTTCAGCGGGGCAAGAGAAGCCGACCAAATCAGCCTGCAGAGGAAATGTGCTCGGTGCGGCTGCAGCTAGCCTGTTTCCAGCACCAGAACAAGCTTGCTGAAAGCTGGCATGGGCACCTCAGTGCTGCGGTGTAAACATATCCTTTGGCTGTAATAACAATAGAAAGATGAGATATGTAGTTTTCAGAGGTTTGCAGGCAGTACAAGGTAATACAGGCAATGGAGCTCAAAATACGGTGGTGGTTTCTAACCCTATTGGTATGTCTCCTCTGGGTTCAGAGTGTTAGAAGAGACCGGGGGCATGTTTTAAAGTACTCAGAACCCACAACCAGGAGTTAAGATTTCCAAAGATCTTAGCACCCAGTTAGACAAACAAAAATCAGGCCCAGGTACAAAGCTGCTCAGCAAACCGGGGGTTGAACTTCTTGGAAATTCAGCTTTTAAGTGCTGTTGATTTGCTGTTCAGTGAGACAAGATCTCTGCATCCTTTTCAGCAGAGCAAATCCTATTTAAAGACACAAATGCAAGCCCATGTTATTAAACATAATGTTTCTATTTTGCAAGGATGTCCTATCTGATTAGAATAGGGACTTACAGCTGCCGTCTCCACAGACTGACTTCAATCCTCAAAACTGAATCTTAATAGCAACCTCTTCACTCCCTCCCTTAATCTTGGAAGCACAATAAAATGCTCCGCGCCTTCCTTCTGAAATGGAAAAACACAAGTGTTTCAGATGTGTGAATACTGGAAATCCCAGTAAAGCATGAGAGTACCCCCTACACCAGCACTTTCCAGGGACACTCATTACCTCTCCTCTAATGTCCTGGTACTTGGTTGTTGTAGGAGCATAGCAAGCTACTGTTAAGTGCTTTTAAATTAGGATTTTAAAACTTTTCCTGTGGCTACCCCTGTTGATTATGAATCGTTTTTTTTTCCCTACCAAGACCCAGCGTTTTGGCTTCAGCACCCTCATCAGTTGTAATTACTGTGCCCTTGTACATGGAAAATGTGATCAACTTCAGCTTGTCTGAGCTGCTTCATCCATCTGCACCTGTGGCTATGGAGGGAACGGCTCATGCTGGAAATTCTGACTTTATCAGAATGGCAATTATTAATCCTAGGGAACTGCATTTAAAAATATCTCCCTTTTTATTAGCATTATTAAGAGGAGTCTAATATTTGATGACCTGCTAATTACTTGTCATGTTAATTCCAAAGTAAAATGTAATGACCCTTCCTTAGTTTGAATCCAAATCAAGTATTTTTAAAGACATAGGAATGTAGCTGACAAATGAATCTGTGTTTGATTGAGGGTGAATCTGTCCAGGTTAAGTCCTTTCGTTCTCTTTGAATCCTGGTTACTTCACAAACAAAAATGGCTACACAATATCCTTACACATTTTTGGGGATTCAATGGGCCTTCGCAGCTCAAGAGTTCAAGGTGAGCTTGATGGGTCTTATGTGGCGCACAGCGGTCAGGAATATCAGCTAACTCTTCCAGCCTATGTATCCTGCATCTTGCTGCAGCTCAGACCGGGACCCGGATACTTTCCAGGCTCCAGTTTGAACAAACATTTCTTCCGGTCAGGTCAGGAGGAGCCCTTTGGAAGGTCATCTCCTTTAGATGACTGCTTCAGCTGCTTTTCTTGGTACTTAAAACTAATCGAGATCCACTCCTCAGGGTGAGAAGAGAGTTTACAGCCTCTATGCACCAAGGTTCCCAGCAGTTCCCAAGCCCTGCAGCTCCACTGGGAAGTAATATATGTGTGCCCCTCTCCTCTGCAGCATGTATCCCCTGGTCTAAGACCCATGCCCAGGTTAAGCATGTGCACGGAGTGTGGATGTCTACGTGCAGTGGTCGGACCAGGCACGAGCCTGCCTTGCTGGGTCTTGTTCAGGTTCCCGCTGCTCTGACCGTGCCTGTGCGGCCGTCCCCAAGCCCTGCACGCGTCCCGTGCTTGCAAGGCTCAGAAATCTGCTTGCACGGGGGAGAGGTGTGGCACAAATTCTCCTTTTGCAACAACAAGCTCCTCTTCCCACCGCTCCTGCCTGGGTGGCACGGTAACCACAGGCTCTCATCATTAGCAACAATTGGCGGGTCCCAGATTTAGCTCCGTCACCACAAACCCTGTCGTTTGCTCGAGCGGTCTCCAGCTTTAGCAAGTGGCAACTCCCTTAATTATACATTTTTATCTCCTCCACCCCAGCTACTGCACGCGGGGCTGGAGGAGGGGAGCACAGAGCAAAAGGGAGGGATCGAGGGGGAGAGTTTAGTTCAGTACCTGGGAGCATGGACCAGTGGGGTCGGTCTCACCGGCCCTCACCCAGCTCTGCTCTGCAGCAGGTTTTGAGCGGGAGCCTGGGCCAAATGAGTTTTCCTTCCTGTCTGCCAGGCCATGGCTTAGGACTGTATTTTGGGTTTCCCCCCCCCCCCCCCCCGCCTTCTTTTCTGATCTCAGGGAGGCTTTTTGCATGGCTCACCTTCTGTCTCTTGGCTTCAGGTGGACCTAGTTTTGCCGTAACCCCACCGCCCTCTCCTTGGGCATCCTCCTGCCCTGGCCGGGCCTCCCCGGCGCCTCTGCCTTCCCTGCTCCTCTTTCTTTTTCCTTTGCTGCCCTCTATCCCCCAGCCTTGCCCTGGCGCCTGGCGCAGAAAGCCGTAATTTGCTGCATAGGCATAAAATACTGTGAACTGCTGCACCTTTTGCACATGGATAGGTCAAAAAGAAGTGTAGCAATTTGCTTGAACATGTGCACGGGCAGTATTAATGCAGATCAGTTGCAAGAAATAACGTAATACAGATTTGCCAACGTATGTATTGCATAAATGCTGACAGGTGCTGACAGAAGTGTGTGCGTAAACATTTAATAGCACTGTTAATTCATAGCACAACAGTTGCTGTTGGCATAGCTTGGAATTTATTATATTTTGCTATTTATTCCTAGTCAGCTTGTTGTCCATCATCCTCCCAGATGGCATGTCTACCGCGATTCCTTCCTTCTAAAATTTGCATGATGCTTTTCCCGAGAGCCAGACTAGGTGGCCTACAGCTCGAGTCGTGCACACAGGCTCCAAAGCTGCCTTTCTTCTTCAATGCAATCCCACTTTGCTTCTGTGAAGAATTTCCTTAATCTCTTTATGCTTTAATTGCCCTCCATGAATAGGGAGAAATAAATATTTAATTCCTTTATAGATGTGCTTCCCTTTTTTTGTTTTTCTTTGCTAATCTACTTGGATTGCTGTGGTGAAAACCTGCCCCCACTGAAGACGCAGGCAAAACCACCACCGATTTCCGTGCAACAAAGATTCACCTTAACTGACTCTACCCAAAAGTTAGGTGTCTAGTCCAAGACTAGATCTAATCATCTAGGCTCCATTTATAGTCCTTGTCGAAAGATGCCGGCACCTCTATCGTCAGTTCACCCTGCTTGTCCCCTCCACGAGTGCCAATTTCTCTCTCCTTTGGCTACAGCGGAGGTTGAAAGGATGAACTTCAATTACCTTTTAGATGGTTGAGTTTTGGCTGTCAGTGGTGGGGAAGACCTCTTGCAATGTGCTGGCCCTGCCCCTCTCCCCCCCGGAGATCAGGGTTCCAGTGGGATGTCAGTCTGCTACAGCACTGCAAAAACTTATAGCTGGACCAAAAATGCGACATGGTTTCTGCCATCACCTCAGGTATCCTCTGCAAACCAGGCTCAAGCACCCTTGGAGTGTGTCTTGCTCTGGCCACCTACCAGCATCGCTGTGTTAAGCGGTGACAAATTGTAGAAGCAGTAGCAAGGGGTATATATATACGCTGAGCAGTGTTTTGCTGGGTTTTGCCAAGGGAAAAACTGAAGCATCGTGTGAGTTTCAGGTTTTGCTTTTCTCAGTGGAAAAATTGGACACTATCAAATGACACGAACGGCTTTCCGAAAATATTTTATTTCCAACAGTGAGAGAGCGTTTTCACCACTACTCTCCTCTGAAGGTACATGGTAATCGGGTCACGTCCGGGTGCCAGGGACAGTAAGTGTCTCAGTGTGCATCTGCTCATGCTGGTCATCAGGAGCACGGGAGGTTTGCGTAAACCAACGGGTGTGTGAACCTGCAGTACTCATTCCTGGTTGTTTTTCCCAGACTTTGAGGGTGCTGGTTAGTAGGCGCTGCTAATGCGGATGGTCTCTGAGAGGCGATTGCCTTACAGGATTCATTCCTTTAATTTCAGGAATGCACCTTTTCCGCAGAGCTCACAGGCCTTCCTGGAAGCAGCCTGACTCCTTCCCCCGCTGTGCACGGCGGTCGGAGGACAGGAGAGCTGTAAGAACCGCGGTCCGGCCTCCCCGTGACGGGGACGGGATTGCGACCTGCCAGGCGCCGCTCCTTGGGGTGGCCATAGGTCCTGAGTTATGGCCCTGCGAGCCGCGGAGATGTCACGCTGACAAATGAGGGGAGAGAAGCTTCTTGGCTTTAACAGAGCCGCCACACAGGAAAAGTCAACATAGAGAAGAAAAATCAAACCTTTGTTCCTCTGAATCAGGAAAACGATTTTTTCTGTTGGTATAAATTGGTGGGGGATAGTCTGATTTATCAGGCAAGGGTCTGGTCTTGTGTGCAGTAGAAGTGTCAAGTTTTGCCTGTAACTCTGAGGTTAGTCCTCAAGGTAGTCACCCTGCAGATTTTGCAAGGCGATGAGAAAGCAGGGCCCTCAGGAACCCCAGGAAAAATAAACACAGCCCCAAAACCTGCGAGAGACTGTGCGACAGCCTCTCGTGAATGAGAAGTGACTGAACACCAGGTTTTTCTCCTTCACAGCCATAAAACGCGGGCTAAGGAGGCTGTCCACTACATCTCTTCTGTGGTATCGCTCCCCGTGTTTGACATAGCTCACATGATCTACGAACTGAGGCCTGGTTTTGATTTAGCACTGTTTATTAACCTAACGGTGCTGACATATTTTAGTGCAACATATAAAATCTAAGGCTTTTTCCTAAGCTGAGGAAATGAGGTTATGTGACATTGATCCAAAATGGAGAGGAGTACTTTAGGTTTCACTTTAACAGACAAGGGAACTGAGACGAGGGGAAGGCAGGCCTTCGCCTGTCCTCCCTGCCAACTTCTCTGCAACTGGGGCAGAAATACCAGGTTTCATTAAAGTCTTGCACACATCTGAAAGCAGCTGCAAATGACTTTCAATCATTTCGTTGCACATAAGAGATAACATGAATCAGTTTAAAATTTAAATTGAGGCACTAAGAAAACTGAAAGAACAGGTCACGCTTCAGTAACTCAGCTGAGGTCCAGGTCTTAAAACAGCCGGACACAAACGACCTGTGGCTACAGTGAAAGTACAAGACCTTATCTTTGTATTGAGAGAGGAAACTGAGGCCAGAGGATGGGGGATGATGTGTCTAAGATCATGGTGATTCAGAGGGTAGAAAAGCGGCTGTTTCTCTTGATTCCAGGCTTTTGCGTGACCTTATGGGATCCCACCACTGCTTGAAATGTCAGTTAAGGATAACATTATTAGGGAAATTAAGGAAATATAGAGCTTACTGGCACAAAATAGTGATTTGCAGACAGGCAATGACAGGCCGTTAATAGACCTAGTAATACAGGTTTGCATTAACTGTTTGGAGGTATTTTGTAAACACCTTGGCAGAGTGTCAAATCACTAAGCTGGTACATTGTTCCGACACTGGAGTTACTGTTGTTGGTGTGAGTCCAGAGCTGTTGCGGTTGTGCAACGCTACCAACTCCTCGCTCTCCTCCTGGTTACCTTTTGAATTCAAGTCCTTTCCTTGATTTTGGTAACGGCTATTAAATTTGGTTGCACTCACTCAACATTGCTGTGCTCCTCGGAAATAAGGCAGCAGTTGCGTAACTTCCATTCATCCATCCATACAAAGCAGTTAATTTCCATTATTGAGGTTTCCCAACAATTTAACAGAGTTGCATTAATGTGGCTTATCTGTGACAACCAGTGCAAACTAGTGCAGGGAAACCAATGAGCAGCGCCGGTCCTGTTTAATTCAGTCTGGTGACGTTACACCATTACGTTCAAGCAGCTCGGCTTCTGGGCGTAGCTGGGCCATCCCTCAGCTCCCCGTTCCTCCCCACACCGCTCCCGTCCTGACGTGCCAGGGTGCTTGGTCTCCGCTTGAGCACCCACTGGCTGCGTTTTGATCCGTGTAATTTCTGGAGTTGCCTGTAACAAGTTACCACCATCGGTTACTCTGCGGCGTGAGGAATTTGAACTGTATTTTCATCAAATCCCTTATTCTCTGCAGCCACTTTTCTCCCCCAGCCCCTACCCTCCACTTTCCTCCCATCCCATTGAAGTCTCAGGTGACTTTCAGAAGTGAGGAAATATATCTGCTTGCGTTTCTACTGGTTGCTATGTAGAGAGAAATCACTTTGTAGCTGGTTTCTCCATGCGTACATTTTTTGCATTCCTCCCCGAGGAAGCGGCCTGTCTGGAGCCCTCACACGTGACTCAGCTGTGCCTCGTCCCTTTCTAGCTAGAGTTTTCAGTGACTTGTTGAGTTGTGAGAAGCTGGAGCAAGTTGTCATCGAATGTTATCATGAACCTTCACTTCTACGGGAAGCTTTTAAGAACAGCTAAGGTAAACATTGGCCAAAGTGGTTGAGACATACCCGAGTCTACCCTTACTCAGGAGGTTGTGTTAGACTGATGGATGACTTTGTGCATCTACATTACTGTGATTCCAAGAAATACTGAAAAGTGCCTTTGTTCTTCCCCTTTCCACTGCACTGTATCTCTGTCTTTGATTTTTCACCAAGCTCCATCACTTTTTCTTGTTGACGTGACCAAAGTGTGCACAGAGCCTGCGGGTTGCGAGGTGCCCGTTTATCACTGTGTGGTTGCCTGGCTGTCTCCTTCAGCCTGTCCAGAAGCCCGCTGGTGTAATCTCAGGACTGAAGGAGCTTGTGCGTTGCCCTGCGTAATCTTGCTGCTGAGTGACAATTCTCCTCCTCTTTCTCTCATTTATCCCAAACCCCTTTCTTTTCAGATCCCTTCATTTCCTTCTGCTCTTGCATTTTAAGCCTTCTCTTATGTGACTTATTGTCTCGCACAGTTTCCCTCTGTGCTTCTCTTCACTTTCAAATCCTTCATTAAACCACAGCTGCTTCAGCAAGCCCTCCTTTTCAGAGGCAGTAATCCACACTTATGCTCTAGCCCACAAACATTATCTAGTGTCATGTCAAGCATATGTGCAGCCTGCAAGGTAGTCTGGTGAGGTTTCTGAAAGAGAGCAAAGCTTCTAAATCCCTTTGAAATATAATAGAAATCAGGCACCTAATTCTCTTTAGTTTAAAAATCCTGATTCTTCTCCTGGGGCAAGGGCTGTATATTGATCTAGGTTGTGCTCTACCGTACGACTGTACAATGCTATGCAAGTTTTATGCTGAACCATTAATCATTTGAATGCACAGCAATGTGTGAGTTAAAAGCATGTGCCCAGTATTAAGATGGGCTGATTTAGATGTGTCTCCTGGGGCTGGTTCTTGCTCAATTGCTCATTTCCAGATGTGAGTTTTGAGAAAGGCAGAGCTTATAAGTGCTGTGTCTGTCTTGTGTTACAGACTCCTTATAGTCAGTACCTATTCCCATACAAGTAAGTGGGAATACTCCCAAAGGTATCAACAGCAACGGGATTACAGACCGTTTGCTTCTCGGTTTCTTGCTTGCTGTGAAACAGGTTTGCTACCAGCTTCGTCCGTCAAGCAGGTGAATCCTCTCCGTTCCCTCTGAAGCTGGCGCCTGGAGAGCCCTGTTCAAACGGGGACTTCTAGCATCGTGGAAATGGCTGGTATGTTCAGCCTTCCCCGGAGGAAGGGAGATTTGAGTTGGGATGTCAGCAATGGGTTTTAGGAGAGACAGATCTCTGTCCTATGTTCAGGAGTGTGTGGAGGCAGCATGGGCAAGGGATGTGAATGAACCATTCATGAACATGGCCCAGCGGGAAGGAAAGAGATGAGGTTGGTGAGGAACCGAGCGATCAAGGCTGCTGGGGGTGAGAGCTCGGGCTAGGGAGTGGTGGAGATGTGTGCTATATGTGATTGCCCCTATAGGATTGCCAGATGGAGAGTTGTCCAACGGGCAGAGCAGAGATAAATAATTCGGGACAGCGGCAGCGATGGTGGGACTGCTCTTCTGACCCCTATAGACAGACTATTCACAGAGGGACTTCTAGCAGTTCGACACTTTGCTTTTTACTGGCTTTTATTAAAATCGGTGGTAAATTTTCTGTGGGAAGTCAGGCAGGTCCCAAGTCCTAAGCGTTTTTGAAAACTTGCAACCCCTCAGGTTTTGATCCGTTCCACTTCTTGATGGAATTATTTATTCATCTCCAAGGAGCATCATTAGGAGTGGTCTGTGGGCAGGTAGGACTCTCTCTATTGCAGGTCCCAGGTGACTTTTGCCTGGCTACCCAAGGAAATTTAAACTGTCAGTTATGGTCAGTGCTTAGCAGCAGCTGTGCTGGATTCAGCTTGATTAGAAACTCACTTTGGGGGAAAAAACCCTGCCATGTCAATGTTTATGCAGTAGAGCGGGAGCCAGTTGGCCTGGGAAGGAGCTGTGGTCTGTAGACTCGCGCTGGGCTCGGGTCCCCCCAGGCGACGGCTGACGGCAGGTCCGACAGCGCGTTCCTGGGAGACGTTCTCCTCCATTAAAAAGGCGAAAGCTGAGAGCGGGCGATGAGGCTAATTCTGACCAGGTGCCAAAATCATAAAACGTGGAGAGCAAGTGCGAAACTGGCTGTAAATCACCCCGTGAGTCTGCGCTGGAGCCGGGGGTGAAGCCCCGGGGCCCCTTGCGCCCGCTGCCTCCCCGGCCCCACGGGCCCCTCCGTGGGAGCCGCGCAGCTGCTTGCTCGGGGCAAGGGCAGCAGGGTTTGGGCTCGTCGGTGACGCTTCCCTGGGCAAGGCAGTTTGTGCGGGGATGGGGATCCCGCGCCCCGCTGCGCGGTGCTCCCGAGCCGCTCGAGAAACCCGCCGGCCCGGGGAGTCGGAGGGGCAGAGTTGCCGCGCGTGGCTGGGCTGGACGAGGTTCAAGAGCCGCAGTTTATGCAAGCGGACGGCTAACGAGCGACTAGAGAGGGAGACCAGAGCGGGCAGGACAGTCCCTCCGTCACAGAAAATCTGGATTTATTTTCACCCATTCGTTGCAAGTCAGGAGCCATTCTCCTCAGTCTTATTCTTCCATGCTGTGACACCTTTAAAATCCACGGTACATTTAACTTTTGATTTTCGTTTAATACCTCTTAAAGTGATCTAATGCAGACAGATTAAGGACAGTAAGTTTCCACTGCCCTGTGGTGGAAATACCTTATTTAATAAAAGAGTGGAAGACAAATTGGCCACTCAGTGCACTAAAAAAAGAAAGATATACTAAGTTTGGATGCTACCGCTGTTAAACTTTATAGGCCTATCAATTTGAGACAGTCATACTTACCTGAGGGTTTTGAATCACTCTGCAAAGGTAGCTAGGATCCCAGGTCGGAAATCAGAAATAGGTGTTGAGGCAGTTTGCAGTATTTAATGTAGATCTATGTAAATTGCTAGGGGAGGAGGAGGAGAACAGTTTGATCTTAAAGTGTAATTTGGACTGTTCTCATGTTTTTGTTTTAAAAGGCTGTTTTGATCATTTGTTGCCTCCTCCCAGGTTTTAAACATTTCAAGTCTCTCAAAACGTTCTGATACTTTTAAAGATAAGGATCAGGTTTTATGTATTTTTGTCTCTCAGTTCTCTTGCCTTTGACATTCAGGTTTGCAAACTTTCCCCCCTATCAAAGGGCTCTAACATCTTTCCTTTTTTATTTTTAAATGAAAATTGACATTCTCTTGTGATAATGTGATTCTAGGAGCCAAAACTTTTAAGAAAAATGCCAAATACCACAATACCTATGGGAATTTGCAACCTTATTATTAATAATGGGCCTCTTCCACTTCCCTTCAAGTCTCCTGAGATTTTGATGTTTCATCTAAATCCACCCAGTTCCTTGTGATCTTTAAAGGTGGGGAGACAGGAGAGAAGAAAACATTTTTCACAATATTGCTTCCTGAGGAGAAGAACTGATTACAAAACATGGATTCAGCCTCCATTTTGTCTTCTTTAAACATGAAATATTTTCAAGTCTAAGGTTTTGTGGTATGCAGTCTTGTTTTTTCTCCACTCCTTTTTGCTTTGCTGGAAGAATAAAGAATTTGATTTAACATTATATGCCTGGAAAAATAAAGCATTTAATTTACATTTTACAAGGCAGTTATTGCAGGTTAATTAAATATCAATTGAGTGTTATAGGCCATATTAAGATTTATTAATAACAGAGGAGATAAATCTCCTTGGAATTCAATTATATGAAAATCACATAAAAATATATGTGCACTTTTATTCATATAATACATAAAACTTGTGAATTACAGTGCAGCATTGTACAGTAAGTTGATTAATGAAAATTAATTGCTAAAATAGAGGAAAATCAATTTAAACTTCCTGTGGCAGGATAGGGGAAGCACGGTACCCATGCCCTTGGAGGGCTGAGGACGTGCCCACGCTCACGCTGCAGAGCTCCCGGGATAAGGTGCAGCTCGGACATAAATGTGCTTTACCTGCCTTAACTCACCGTTTTAGGCTTGGGGAGAGAACAACCTTCTCGCCATGGGCAAGATCTCCATTTGCAAGGGCAGAGACTGGTGAGTGTACGTGGAGGCGTAGGAGCGAGTGGCAGATGCTTTTCCAAGCTCTCTCTAAACATTCACCAGGACATTTAACACTAGAAATACTGTTAGAGAGGGACTAGCCAGGGTGGCTGCGAACTCCAAAGTACGTGGCTATGTTGGGCGTTTTTCCTGGGCCGCTGAGTGGACTGAGGCTCATCTGGGGCAGGAAAGCTTCTGACACTGCAGATGAGGGTCAGAAGCTGCATTCAGAAAATATCTTTCCAATATTTGCCAAAAGATTGAGGCCTGGCATGCCGCCATCTGTTCCCTGCACATCCTGTGTTAAATACTGTCAATATGAGATTATGTTCCAATTATGGTACCAGACTGACTGGTTTAACTCCTACCACGAATCTATTTTCCCTTATTACTATGTACTAACTCTGTGACTGATGTACCAGACACCAAAAGACATGGTCTCTGCCCAGAGGGCTTCGTCTAAAAGCAACATGCCCGGAGAAGACAGAAGGCAATAGAAAATGCAGATGCTTGAGTAACCAGGTTGAGCTTTTCTTTTTAATTTGGGGATTCTTTGCGCAGTTGTGTGTTTGGCTTGAGGTTTAATATTGCCAAACTGGCTTCCTTCAGACATTGCACAAGAACAGAGACTTCCACAGAAACTCAGGCAGGGTTAGGCACGCGCCGCTCTGAAGTGCGTGTGCGCACACGTGTGCGTTGCGGGGAGAGGAAACGAATGCTCGGTGCACACGTGGGAACGCTGGCGGACAGAAAACCTGGGGAGAACGAAGCCGCAGCTCCAGCAGCTCCTCTGGCAGACGCCACGGTTTGCAGCGGGGATGTTTCGCCGGGTTAAAAAATAGCAGGTGTCTTTCTGTCGATGCACTCTCTCCTCGTTCTCCTTGCTCCGCCGGTAGACGACACATGCATCCATCTCTTCTGTGCTTCATCTCTGCTGCTCCCTGCAATAGTTGTCAGGGATATTAGCATTAAATACTTACTGCCTGGCTTAACTAAGGGGTAAGATAGGATTTAATTTGTATGGCTGAAATCCAATTATATAATGGAGCCCCTGGGGGAAGCAGTTATACCTGCTGAATCTCTTGGATGAGTAATTGTGCACAAAGGCTCCTCTCCAGAAGTAGAAACAGATCTGAAAAAAAATTTTTCCTCTCTTTTTTGCTGCTGCTGTTACATAATGGGACCCTAAAAAGAAAAGCCAATGACAACGCAGTGCAGGAGAAAGAATTAAAGCATTGCCAGGAGAAAACAAGTTATAATCTGATAAAATCAAGGATCTAAGAGGAAGTCTGCAGCAGCATTAGCTTTTAGGAGCCAAAATGTAGTGCAGCCAAAGGAAGCTTACTCATCTTTTTGGAAAACAGCTCAGAGCCTTTGCTGTCTAACTTTTTCCCCCACTTCTACCAGGAGCAGGCAAAGGGAATCCTCTACTTGCTTTTGTCAAAGCTCGGTGGGTGGGAAGCTACAGAAGGAGCTAAGCAGCTAACTAATTCAGGTCGTTTTGAAAGACCCTGCACATAACTACCATCTAAAATACTTGCACCCAATCCTGCATGTCGTCTGCATTCTGATAAGCATCAAACTCACAGGAGCAGGACAGGTAGGAGAGCGTGCTGAGGTTCCCAGCAAGGTTCCTGAAAGATCAATATAACATTGATCTCTGGGGCAGGAGTGGGGCAGGAGCAACCCTATGCATCCCAGCTGATATCTTCAGCAGCTCCAAATCCCTCGAACAAATATACCGAAGGCTCTTAGTGGGACTGAAGGCATCAGCTCTTGTACCTAGGCAGGTTTTTTCAAAGGTCAGAATGTCATGTTTCATTATATTTTTAAGAATAGGAACCAAACTTTTATTAATTTCTAATGGGTTATGAGTGGAAAAATACTTTCCTAGGTCTCTCTGATTAAATGACTGTGTGGAGATAAAAAGATGACTGCACACAGCCAGCCTAGAGAAAAGTCCCGAAATCCAAATGCCGCAACCCGAGGACAAGCCCGGCTGCTCAGGCATCCCATCCATCAGCCTTGCTGTCTAGGCAGGTCTTTCAGTTCTCTTAAAACTAATTAAAGCCAAAGCTGTTGCAGCACTTGAAACCCGAAGGCAAAGTCACCTGTCTCACACTTGGACTTGCAGCTCCACCCTGTGGCTCGTTCTTGGCAGCATAAAACCGAGGTTTCGGGAGCATTAAAACCTGTCGAGGTCGATGCTGCTGTACCGTGGTGATGCTCCGGCAACGTGCGGGAGAAATTGGGTATATATTTCTTTGTCAAATTCTCAGCAAGCTGTCATCTGCCATTAGAATAATAACAGAAAACTGCAAAGACGGTTACTAATGAAATAAAAAACTCAGCAATCTTATTATTCCCTTTCTCGAAAGCCTCCCAGCACAAATAGGTCGAGGATAAAACGTAGGGCACTGGTAATTTACACGGTTCACTTCACCTCCCCAAATTCTCTAGGAGCAGATTGCAATTTTTTTTCCAGAAATGTATTTGTTATATGGAATTATTCATGAATTACCTGAGCACATGATTTTTGGTTTGGGAGCTCATTTTGCAAATAATTCTCATGTGATTGTGAATTTCAATGAAGTTAACTTGGCACCTCTCACAGTATTGCTTCGCTTTCATTACTGGGTAATTACTGGAACTAACAAGAAGTGAATTTTGATCATTTCTATCAAATGTGTCATGCTGAAACTTGCTCTTTCCGTGAGGATGAGGGCTCTTGTAATTAAAACAAGCCTTTATTGTGTATGCATGCATTTGCATTGTAGGACAACTTGGGAGAGGGTTACATGTTCATAAAACACGGCAGTACTTTAAACAGCTTGATACTAATAGGATTAATTTTAAATTTAAACAGGTATTGTAGAAATTTCCCACTTCTCCAAGTCGAAGTGAAAACTGAAATCTCTGTTGTGCTTGATATAGGCTTACCAGTCTCTCTGCATGTCCTAAAAATAGAGGAGCTGGTAACCTGATACGAACCACAGTCGTCATTGTGCTTTGAATTTTCGTTGCGAATTCTCTGTAAGCGCCTGTCCCATCTGTGTTAGAAAAACCTCATCTGCGCAACGCTGTTCCCCAACGGACTGTGCAGCTCCGGCAAAATGGAATGAGTTAAAATAACCTCTAGTTTCTGTAGTTCAGGCATTATTTAGCATAAATACAGCCCCTGAGGCCTTCACTGAAGTTCCTGTCTGCCAGTGTGGTGGTTGAACGTGGGATTTAATTTGTTTTGCCTAGCCGCTAGCGTGCTGTGAGGTTATAGCACTGGAGTTGCAAACTATCTGGAGCACATCACCCAGCTTGCAGTTATCGGGTCTCAAGCTGTACAGCCAGAGTGCAACTCAACGAATGCATTGTTAGTGCAAGAGATTATACATTTCTTTTAGTAGATATAATATTTAAAAAGAGACATAATATCCCGCAGGTTAAGAAAAATAAGAATTTTGGAAAAGAAGTGGCTCCGGAAAAGGGAAAATCTTTTTTTCTATTTATTTTCTAAATTTTCTATTAAACCTTAAAACTTTGAACGATCTTTCTGGGCTTTCCTGCCCATCCCTGGGAGTTATCACTGAAGACCCTTGAGTACGCTAGACAAATGAAGACATCCTGCTTGAGCTCAGGGTAAGGGAGTTGGTCCATTTGCCTAGTATGGAAAGAGATGGAGGTTCTTTGGGCTGTGGAACAAAACTGGTAAACTAAACTAAAAAACGTTTGCTGAGTGCCATCTCTCCTCTAATTGTGTGTCTCTTGTTTCCATGGGTGATCCCAGCTCAGGGGTGGCATTGCTGGAATGAGCGAGGCCAGTGAGACCTGCATCTGTCCCTACATCACTGTCTCTACATCACGGCAAGAGGACGCTTTCAGATGCAGCATGTTTTTTTTCACATGGCACTTAAAACAGTGGACTTTCTGGTGTGGCAAGGGTAGGTACCTGCAGCCAGAGAGTTTTGCTCGCTCTCCGTCTGTATAAGGACTTGCTGGTGTTTGCAAAATTCCTGCCCAGGAGTTGTGTGTATTGTGAAATTCAGATGAAACCTGTTGGTGTGATAAGCTCTCTCTTTCTCCAAAACATGCTGCTTAGTTCTCCTTTTCATGAAGCTGGCGGGATCCCATGTTTCCTGTAGTTGCTTTCAGCCACTGTGCAGTCCTCTGTTTGCTCTCTGTCCAGCTGAAGAGAGGTTGGTACCCAAAATGCCTGGAGGCTTTGTCTGTCTCGTAGGAGAAGGTGGTGACTACAGTGTTCAGTAAAGGCAAGTTTAGGAAAGGCTGTGGCTTCCAAAAAGGGTACAAGAGGACCTTGATTATTCTGTGCAAGTGTATTATCAACCACATCTTCCAGTAAGGGATGTGTGAGCCCAGTCGTACTGAGGGGTCCATAGAGGACAACAGCTGATGCCTGATGAGGAACCCTTTTCTTGTCGGAGTGTCATCATAGGAGTAATACACTTGTCCAGCAAGTAGGTCTGGTTTCAGCTGCAAGTTCCTTGCTGCGAGAACATGCATCCATGCGATGTTCCCTGGAGAAGAAAGAGGGGGAGAGGAACAGGAATTCAGGAGGAGCAGACTGTGCCTGTTTGTTGCGGGAGTGTGTGAATGCACTGGGTTGCGCGGCTTCGCTTCTGTCGGGAAGGCAGAGCAGAGCGCTCATCACTGATACTCGGCTTCACTGCGGAGAGACCAAGTGGCTAATCCAAACCTCCAAGGTCCTTTAAACCTTTGGTCCCCCCTTTGAGCTGGTCAATTAATGTTCCTTGTGACACGGGTTCGTGTGAAGTGAAGGGGCAGTGTTTTGTAGCGAGAATAGGATGAATTGCAGGCAAGGCACTCGGGTTTTATTCCTGACTCTGCTGCAAGTTTTCGAACAAGTCATCTGACTTATCTAGGCCTGATTCTTCTCTAACAGCATTTTAAGACTACTGTTATCTGCACTTTTGGAAGAAGACGTGCAAGTGAGCTCCACAGAAAAAACTAAAAGCCAGCATGATTTAATGGTGAATTATACTCCCCTGTAATGTATTCAACAACAAAACAGATTCTTTCTATAGTTTTGTAATCAAAGCCTCTTATACGCTCTAAAATCAGGTAGTGCAGCCCTTTTTTTCCCAAGGACTGCTCTCCCTAATTTTACAAATAGTATTAATTTAGTTTTGTTTAATGAAAACATGTTTTTTTAACCCAAACAACATTTCAAAAATATTGCCTGAATTTCTCTCTCACCCATATATGACTTCAAATGTTCCCCTGGAAAAAGAAAAATTAGGTCTCTTTTTTTCCGCTGACTCTTTTTTCGGTTTTCTAAACATTTTCCCTATGTTGAGGGGAAAGAAAGAAAGAGGACCTTTCCCAGGAAAAATAATAAAATGTAAATAACTGTTTTTAAAAATCTTTTAGCTAGACTAGGTTTTGCGGTCATAAAAATATTTGTGTTCGTTCACCATACTCATCTCTTTCTGTCTTGGAAGATTATGGGTAAGCTGACGTGTAAAATCCGCTGTGACTAAAACAGTCTGGTAGAACCACATGCAAAGAAATCGGTCGCTCACTCACCCACGTACGTGTAATTACGCTCCGTGTTTTCAGGCTCTAGGTAGTTCAACACACCGTTCCTAGCTTTGGCCAGTAAGTACAAATCTTTAAGAAACGTCGCCTTCTCTCCATACACTGTGTTTGCCCGGATGATGCAGGTTGCAAGTTTGCCGCCGTTGCTGAGCTGTAAAACCAGAGTGGGATGTTAGCGTGTGGCAGATGGAGAGGTGAAGTCTTCCAAAGTGATGCTGGATGTGTCAGATAAAACCAAGATCTAGGGAAATCGAGATAGATGAGTCAGTCAATGTTTGCAAAAGTGATCTGGACATTTAGGGTCTGGTTTAGGTGCCTAAAAGTGCCCAGTTTGTTTTTTTTCCAAAGCACACCTACACCTGTGTGGTGCTCCCTGAAAGATGTTGGATGAAGGTTCCTAGCAGCGTTAACCCATTTTGCATTTGAGGTATGAAGGAGTATTTGCACCAACCAAAATTAGATATCAAATGAAGCTAGCTAAACTGGCTGGCTAGCCTCAAACTGTAATGAGGAGAGAGGAAAGCTCTAGACAGCAATTTAGGAGAGAAGCCTGATTTATATGGTCTAAATCATCCTGTAGAAGCACTCCTCTGTCAATTGACTGAGCTGGGAGTCCAAACTGACTAGTCAGCTAACTTAACTAGTTAGGTGGCTAAGTCTAGGTGCTCTAATACTTCTCATTCCTAAATCACTCGGGCATGTCTGAAAATGACATCTCTATTCACGTAATTGGGACGTAGCACGTTCTGACATCTGCTCTGATGGAGTTTAAGCTTAGGTTCAAAGGGCAGTGCCATATCTTGATCTTTTGAGGGTTTGTCAGCTTTCCGATGATGTGAGGATGTCAGGTTCGATAAGCTTAGGTCAGTGTGGATTTGTACACCAAGTCAAGCCAGCAGTTGGATGTTCACTTAGAAATGGGTTGTGGGGTCTCTCTAAATAGCTCTCTCCTTCCACCAGTCCCTTGTAGTAATACGAGGGATGTTGACTTCTGTACCTTTCTTCCATTGGCTTCAGCTACCAGTTTTTCTGCCATGGCTTTTGTCTTCCCGTAAGGCAGCTCCACTTCCCCGCTGTATTTGGTGTCCTCGTTTCCTCTGAAACAGGTTGTGAGAGACAAGGAGTGACCACGGAGCAGAGCTCGGGGCCTTCGAGGGATGTGTCCCAGCTACACATCCCCGGCTCTTCAGGGACTTACCTTCGGCAGTGACTTAGGTGAGTCTCAGATCCTCATTGCAGCCTGGGAAAAGGAGGCCTCCGGAAATACTGGGAGGGTCAGGCCAGGGATTAGGTCAAAGTGGGGTTTGTGGGCAGATAAGGGCATTATTGAAGAGGTGGATTTGCTTTTGTCTAATATGGTATGACGGAAGCAAACAGTATCGTGACAGGCAGATCAGAAGGCAATAGCGTTTCCTTTTAGTGCAACTCACAAGTGGCTGAGCAAGATGGAAGGGGCGCAGGAAGATGGAGGGCAGAAAAGCGAAGGCAGTCCTGGTTCATTTTACGTAAGAAGTAGAGAAAATGAGGCATCAACTAAAAGGAGAAGCTGCTGCTTAGTTTTCTCGTAGAGTTAATGAGAACTGGGAGCCGTTTGCCCGTGACTTGAGAGAGCTGCTAGGTGATCCCAGGGAAGAGGTGTGATCAGCTGATTTAAGCTGGGATTATTCCTTCATCCCCCCGAGAAAAGCGTGCACTGACGGGGCGAGCGAGGAGGCAGCGCGTGCCTAAGGGTGAGCAGGGTCACGGCCGTGCGGGGCACACGTCGTTGCCTTTTGGAAGAAGGCAGCATGCGCCTTGGCTGGCTGCGCATCCTCAGCTACAGCTGCCAGGAGGGAAGCCCATGGGACCTGACAGGTAGTTGGCAACACAGATCCTGAAGTAGCTCCAAGGAGAACCAAGAAAGCACCGTGGTTCCCCCCAGGGCGCCGGCGTTTTGTCCCAGTTGTCCTAGCTCGATCCTTGTCCCCTGTGGGATTCAGTTGAGTGGATTCAGGGGGCTCAGGAGGAGGTGGGAGGTGGGGCATGAAAAATGCTCGCCTGGAGCACAGGGAAGGGCCACCTACCCAGACCGCGTGCTCCCCTCCTGGGACTGCGAGCTCTGCGTCAGCTCCCTCTCCCTCCCGTGTACCGTGGGAGTGCCGCGGGAGACCTCAGGGCCCTCCTGCTCGTTTTTAAGTCAACTTGCTCTGTGTTTTGCTCTCCTCGTGCAATGCTCGCTGGGCAAAGGCCCTGCACCGCACTGTGTGAGGCAGACGGGGCAGTGAAGTATTACCACCCTCCCTTTGCAGACGGGGCTCGGATGCGTGTCTTGGACGGGCGAAGTGACCCGTCGCAAGGTCACGCGGTGCACGTGTGGCAGGGCACTTTGGGGCAAACGCCGGGCCTCGGGAGAGGAGACTTGCGTGGCCTTTTCTGTGCTTCGAGCTCCGTGCAGGAAAAGTGGGCAACGCGGCTGCTGTTCTCTTGCCTGCTTGGCAGTCTGGTATCCTGCGTGTCCGACACCCCGGCTGAGATCAGGGCCGTCCTGTGCCGCGGCAGCGGCAGCCCAGCCTCCCCGCACGCCCCGCGCTTTTATCGCAAAACCCTCCTCCCCTTCGTGGTGTTTACGGGTGATGAGCAGGAGACAAGCTAGAAAACAAGCCGAGACAAAAGACTGATTGTGCACGGTTTGTTCTGCGCCAGGGAAAGGCCCAAGACAATTCGGGGGTTATCTAGAAGTTCTAGTTTTAATTGCTTCCTTTTCATATCTGCATTTTTTCCCTCTCTCCTTCCCCTTGCAAAGCTTTCAAAAAAGCAGCCGCCTCACGAAGGGGCGACCTGGCTGCCGTGGGGCTGGGGGGCCGCCGGGCCCTGCTCCTGCTTGCGTTCCCCCACCCCCTTCCAAGCTCGGTAGTCACAAAGAGCTCAGCATAACGCTCTTGCTTTTCGAAACGATCACAGATACCCGAACGCTAATAAGACTGGAGCAGCGTTGTCAGAAGGTATCTCGGCGGCGGCTGTCTCGGAGGGATTGAGACTGACAGAGGCATTTTCTATTACTGCCGGCTGCTGAGGTGTTAGCGTTAGCCCCGCACCCATCACCCCGTCCGGAGAGCAATCGTGCTTTGTCTGTGTCAGTTCCCCAGCGTGGAGAAGTCAGTTAAATAAAATTATACGAGGAGCGATGGAGAAAGGGGACGGAGCAAAGGAAAAAGGAAGGAAGAGAGGCTGGATCATGGGCTGCGAGGGAGAGGAGCAGAAGAGATTGGGTGGGGACGGGGGAGAGGAGAAAAGGAAGAAGCGGAGGGAGGGGAAGGCCGCATCACCTGCGTGTGCAGCCTGGGAGACGGAGCCATGCTGTGCAGCTCCCCAGCCACCCCCGGGCCCCTTGCGGAGCCAACCAGTGTAGCTTTTGACCAGGGGCCCGGCTCTCCTCTCCCTTTACATGATGCAATTCCTTTAATTTAGTTTTAAATCAAAATCACTGGAGAATGGGGACCACTCTCCCGGACAGGCTTTCCCCTTGCATGATGGAAGGACCTGAGCGTGTTCTGCAAAATGAGTTAAAGGCTCTAGGCGACAGTTTCATTGCATTTGAGGTAGGGAAGGATTGGGACGTGGTGTGGGGGAGAGGATGTTCGTGTGCAGCACTGTGAGCATCAGCCTGAATGCGTTACTGCTCATGCCCATTTGGGCATTATTACAAGCCAACGGACTGTCCTCTCAAGCAAGAATTGGGGTAAATTTTCCAAAATGCCTATTAACATTCATCTCTTAGGTGGCAAAGGCTAAAACTTTAACAAGGATGTGCATGTGCCCACATCCAGTTTTAGAAATGACTGAGATGTACTAATGACCAAATTCCATAGCCTTTCAGTGACACCAGAGCTTCCAATTCATTCCCAAGCGGATGGAGGACTTTTTGCTCTCGTGGATTCTTTTCATAAGCCAGGCATATTTATTTCTGTGGATTTGGGTGCTTAAATACTTTTCAAAACAACTGGGCTATACCTTTGCTTGCTTGTGAATATGAAATTTAGGCTTATAGGTCGTGTTAAGTTATGTCTGAAACAGCCTTTTCTAGCTGGGCTCGAATTTCTAGAGCCACATGACTCAAGCCAGCTGTGTCTAGACCGGCTGCCTATAGAGACAGAACTTGACTTCGGGCCAGTTCCCCTTGCACATAAGTTTCCAAAGTCTGAGCAGTCTGTGTAGACACAACCATGCTTGAACTCAGCAAGGAGCCTTGCAGTGGCACGTATCAAACTGCAGATATCTCTAGCTGACTAAAAAATCAATCTCTCAGTCTTCAGAAATATCAGTCCAGTTGTCAAGGTCCAAGTCCTGATGCTCCACACAGGGCCCTGCGGATACAAAATGTATCCAGATCTGGAGTCCTGAGCAGGAGTGTCAGTTGATTGTGAAAGTCAATTCTGGAAACCAATGATATGTAAGCAAAATAATGCTCCAACCCCTAACTTTGCCCAGGGTCTTTGTATTGCTCTAAATCCCACCTTTGCTTCAAGGGGTTTTCTAAATCTCTGCTGCTTCTTTTGGGAGGAGCCACCTACAGAAGAGATGGGGTGAGCGTAACGCCCAAAAATGCAGAGTCCAGGAGTTGGCCCTGGTGAGCATCTCACCAGGAGAAAGGATTTTGAGGGATGAGAGAGCAAGATTTACAGGTGCTGTTACAGCTATGGGTGCGGTCCATGAGAGATGGGCTGGGGTGGCAATGGCCATGTTATCAGCGTTTCTCTGAGCCTGGTACAGCACAAACAGTGAGAGAAAAAGCTTATGAAGAAGATCAGGTCAGAGCCTGGTTGCAGACAGCGTAATTCTTAAGAATACTGCGGGGCAATTTCACACCAGTTGCATCTGTCTCCTAAGAAAATGTTGCCAACTAGCCTTCTTCTGAGGGAGCGCTACTTTAAAATAGTCTGTATACATTTAATCTCTTTTGATAATAGGAGATGGTACAGGCTTGCTGGAAATTCGCTGTGGAGCTGAAAAGAGAAGGGAAAGTGGATTTGTAACAGTAGACTATCACCTGCCCTCTGGATCAACTCACTGTGTAAGGAGATGGGAGGCATGTGTGAAAACTTGGTCTTGCTCAAGGCCAAGAGAAACTTGTGTTTGTCACAAAACTTGAGCAATTACTAAAAACTCATCTGTGCACTCTCAGGTCCTACTTGAAAGGCCAGCTGGTTTTTTTCTGGACTTGAGCAGAGCACAAAGTAGTAGGCAGGTGGAGGGATTATTGGGGGACCTGTGACTGACTGTAAAGATAACCCTTGAGCTCAAATCCAAAGTGATCTCAGAACTTAGAGGAGCAGGGCCCTGCGTATGGGGGACAGGGCCTGGAGATCCAGTTGGGTCATATGTCTCTCCACCAACTCTTTCAATCAGAGGTGTCCACTAATAAAGTTTAGGCTGGGTTTCAGAAGTGCAATTCCTGAAAATGAAGAGCAGCAAAGAAGGATTTTCAGGAAAGAAAAGAGAAGTCAAGAGCAGTCAGGAAAGGGAAAACATGTCTTTTCCTTTGGAGTCGCAACAAAAAAATCTCCATCCATTGCTGTTTATTCTGGAAATCCAGAGTGGTGGAAAAGATCTGCTTAGCCTTACCTGAACATGGGCTCGTGCGAAGTGTTGGGTCCCACTGCTGCAATGGAGCTCGTGTAGACAACATACGGGATGTTCAGGACACAGCAGGCCCTTAACACGTTCTCGGTACCTGTGGGGCGTGTTGGGAAGGACGAATGTTAACCCCTTGCCTTGGTTCCTAATATGCAAGTCAACAGAATTACAAGCTTAAGATTCTCACTGGGACCAAGATCCATCATTTTTTTGCCTGAACAGATGTAAAACCGTGAGTCAAAGCTGCAGTTCCTCTGGTGCATTTGTACGGGCTTGGATGGCTTATAATATGAGAGTAGCAGCTATACTTGAAGCTATAATGTGGCTTAACCTCTGTGGCTATTAACAGCTGTCATAACTTGGGCTTAATAGTTACTAAAAAAGGAAGTTGGGGAGGTCTTCAGCTAAACAGAACAAAGCTTCATGTTTTCCAGCTTTTCTTCCTTCATGGCCAGTCTGTCAAGGGGTGAATTGCAGCCTGGTGACAAAAGGCTTGCTGTTTTAATTTGCATATATTATTCTTCAGAAGCTCTGCAATGGATCATGGACTACAGGGTGAAAACGATTGCGACAGACTCCTAGTAAATGCAAGGCTAAATAAAATAGTGGGGGTGGCTTACAAATCTACATGAAATGTAGATTGAGCAAGGTTGAGAAAGGTAGAAGTTTCTTGTAATATATTTAATGTAGTTCACTGCTGAGGCTCCCCTGTGAAACAGGGAAATAGAAATTTCATTTGGTACCAAAAGCCCAAAGACAATTTTTGTCATCCTGGTTCCTAGCAAGCATTTATTTCCTTCCAGGAGCAGTGCCTGCATGTGGGAATAGAGGCTGATTTTGCAAGAATAAAGATAGTAAAATCCAGCATCAATCTGAGCTTGTAGTTTCCACTAGTTGTTTTGTGCATGTTAGGGACAACCCAAAAAGTGGCTGATTTCATATCTTGCTTTTACTGCTTCTCAAGAGTTGAGGATTTGTTGCTTGAGTGGGAGCTGTTTGTAACTGGTTTCCTTCAGGTAACATTAACCAAACAGCAGTCAGGTTAACCAATACTAAGGGCAGTACGTATGCTTGTTCTGGCCAAACTTAGGGGTCTGTGTGTGGTTTTGTGGTGCTGGGGTTTGGTTTGTTTTGTTTTAATGATTTATGACTCCTCCAGCGAGGGTTTTTGCATTCCTGGTGATTTTGATTCAAGTTATTCTACAAGAACCTCAATGACAACAGCAAAACTATGGCTGCATCTTGTGGACCTTCAAATCTGGTAGGACAGATCTTTAAGGAAGCTGCTTATAGGTTTGGTTCCCAGAAATCTCCATACTATTTATACCTAGATAATCAGGCTCCACCCTTGAGCCTTGCTGAAGATCTTGCTTGGAGGGTTTGTGGTTTATCTGCTCTCTTTGTTGTTGCTGAGGGCATGATCTGAAATTGTCAAGGAAGTCCTGGGCTGAGGATGATTTCCGAGGGCATGAATCAATATGAACACTCAGTGGAAAATAATTTACTTCTCCATTAGCCTATCACAATATGCAGAGTTAGCTGAGAACCCCTGTAGAGAAACATCACCGGAAAAAGCTGGGTTAAAACCCATTCAGCTTAACAAAAAGCAGATTAGAAAGTCTTTAAGTGACTAGATGGGAAAAATAATTCCTAGAGGAGACTTCTTCAGTCTAGTCAACAAGACTGTAATAGGATGCAGTAACCAGTGGTTGAAACTTAGGAGAAAATCAAAACAGGAGATGTAAATTTTTGCCAGAAATGGTAATTTCTGGTAACGTGGTAATAGCCACATTAATATTATTAAGCATTGTTATGGCTTGCTGAAAGACATGATAGATAGCCCATTAACTTGGAGCACTTAAATCTACGCAAAACTCTTTTGAAAAGGCATAGTCCAATTTAGCCACAAATTATTGGGCTTAAGGCAGTAACTGGATGAGTTTCTGTGGTCTGAGTAATAGAGGAGCCAGCTAGAGGATTATACAGTGACCTTTCTTGACCCTTTTTTTTCCCATGAAGTCTACAGCAGATATCAAATACAATTCATTTTTATTCTTTTACCTGCTGTGATTTTAGTGGAAAACTCTTTAGAATAACCTCACAGTTCAAGATTTTGAGAAGTGCTAGTGAGGGCAGCAGCCTCAGTCTAGGGAGGTCTGCATAAACCGTCCAAGGGAATGCAGAAATGCAGAGTGGTTTGTCTTTGAAAATAAGGCTCCCATTAAGGCAGCTCAGACCGTGCTCCTCTAAAAGGCACTCACAATCACTAGTTACTTCGGAAAAGCTTATTGCGTGTGGTTTTCTGAGTTAGTCACAAACATCTGCAAGGGGTTTGATCTGCTGAATAGGGGAGTTCTCCAAGTTCATTGCTGTCTGTAAAAACCTCACTATAGTAAAGTACCTTGCTCATAGCGAGCAGACAATGAAGAGGAAGATCTCACAAAGCCATCAGAAGGCAGTAGGAGCCCTCAGGCTCTGAATATTCTCCGTGCACATACACAGTACAGGCTCTTAAAAGCATCTGGTCTTGAGAAGAGGAATGAAAAGGAGGATGGAATTTAAATGTTGCCCTTGAATGCATCAGTAAATAGTAGAAGCCCTAAGCAGTAATCGAGTTTGAGATATATATATTAAAAAAAAAGTATAAAATTCCTTCCTTGTGGTTAACAACTATTTTAGCAGCTAACAGCCTGAGGTGCCATTGGAATTGCTGCTGTAATAGGGATTTCATTATTTTTATAGCCTGTGCTTATTTCCTAGATTTATGAACAAATTTTCTTTAAGCAGATCTTGCACCTAACGCAAAATTGGCTGTTGGTGATCAGAAGAAAACGTTGAAGAGTAGCTCTCTGCTATGCGTGGCTTGTAGATACACAATAGTTGTGAACTGTGTGACTATAATTAAAATAACATCACTCTCTTAAGAGCGTGGATGCCATTTAACTGGTATAAATAGTCTTGTACTGGTATATAGTGTATACTTTTCTGGGAATCCCTGGGAAAGTCATAAGCTATCTGGAGTGGGGGTCATCTTTTTATTCTGCATTTCTGAACCATGTTGCACAACGGGATCTCGGTCCAGGGCTTGTGTTCCTAAGTCACTGTGCTGTATTATCACTCCAGCGGTATCACCATATCAGCTCAGTGCCGTTGGTGGAAGTTACGGTCCTGACGAGAATGACCGTACAATATCTGGGTCTCAGTTCGGCTTTTTAAGTAAGGTGTACCTTTACAGGGGAAAGGAGCGGTATGGTCTGCCCTGCACGAGGGTCAGAGGGGCAAAAGCAGAAACTTGCCTGCTTGTGAAACACGGGGGCAAGGAAAACTACGTCAGAGAGGACACGTACGTCGTAGCTTCTTGTATGACCCCACGCCAAGGTGCGTGAATATAGTTCTGTATTTAATTGCTTGTTTTAAAGAGCTTACCCCCAACGTTGACAGCTCTCATTTCCCGGAAGGGCACAGTGTTTCTGTAGTCCACAACAGCAGCTGTGTGAATAACCACGTGAACTCCCTGCATGGCAGCAAGGAGCAGATTGTCGTCTCGGATGTCTCCTTTCATCACTGTCACACGAGCGGTAGCTGGAGAAAAATAATATAACCATAGAGGCAGAAATAATTAAAAAAAAATTCAGAACAGCATCCCCACCTTCTTGCAGAGTGAGGATCCTGCTTGGAAACCTTTATTCTCTGCAGGGCAGGCTGAAGCACCGTCTAACTAGCTATATACAACTTGAATACATCACACTGGGGGAAGATGCATCCCTGTCTTTTGAACCCCAAGGAGCCAGATCTCTATCTGGCTTAATTCAGTGTAGCACTTTGCCATTTTACACCAACTGTGGGGCAGAATAACTGTGGCTGTCATTGCAAATATCTAGCCTGCATCCAAGGGTGGTGCTGAGCAAGAACTGGAGAGGTTTGGACTGGAAATGCAAGTGCTCAGAGGACTCGCTCCAGTAGGTGTGAATGAATGAAGCTGTCCCAGACAATTTCCTTAAGGCAGAAGGCTTGCAGAGCTTAGTGGGAATAACAGCAAGCAAGTTCTGTAGACATCGCACAGAATTTTATTTAAACTGCCACCACTGTAGATGTGGAGGGCAAAAAATGTAATAGATAGGTCTAAAAATTTCATAAGAAATTTCTTCTTTTGAGCCATTCAGAAGCTTTTTTTTTAGTTCCTATCTCTTCTTTTTTTACCTCTCTTCTCTCAAAATAGCTGTTCCACACATGGCTATTGTTGACATCTACTACTAATTTTCTTGCTTTGAGAGTGTTGTAATAGTTGGGTAGAATTTTTCCCATTCTCCTTTCCTGCAGCTGGGAATATGCCAGCAAGAAGCTGAGACTTGAAGAGCTGTGCTCTGCGGGCCTTTTGGAACAAGCCAGAAGCAGCAGTCACAGGACTGCTTTGGAGAGGAGAACTGATGCTGCCGCCGCACCGGGCCTGAGGGCTTCCCGGAGAGTCGCACCAGGCCAGGGCTCGGAGCAGCGGTTTCTGACGGACAGAGCGTGTGAGCAGCTCGCAGGGAGGGTCTGTGGCTGCAGCCGTGGAAGTGATGTGATGTGGAAATCCCTCAGTGAACAGCTACCTGGGCAAGGGGATAGACGAACGGGGTTATTCTTCGTGCATTCACAGGAGGGGCAAAAATCAGGATGGTAGTTTGGCTGGCTGAGCGTGTTTCTGTTTGGCAAGAAGTACGGGACGTAGAAAGAGGTGGAAGTCTTACAAAAGGATCAAGCTGATCTTTCAGTTAGCGTAACAGAGATTTGGTGGAATAGCTCATAGGACCAGGATATTTAATATTAAAGGTTACAGCTGATGTAATGAGAATAGAAGAGAAAAGAGAGAAAGCATTACCTTGTGTAGCAGAGGTGAATACACTTGCTTGGAGAACCATCACGTAGAGGAAGATGCATGAACCTCTCTGCTAGCAATGAAGGGGGGAAGAGAGTGCAAGTAGTCTCATGGCAGGGGGTTTTGCTGCTATGCA
Organism: Dromaius novaehollandiae; assembly: GCF_036370855.1. Classification (NCBI taxonomy): domain Eukaryota; kingdom Metazoa; phylum Chordata; class Aves; order Casuariiformes; family Dromaiidae; genus Dromaius; species Dromaius novaehollandiae. Next base: position 8,725,912 of record NC_088116.1, read on the forward strand.
GTGGTGAGGGAAAGCCAGTAACCAACAGGGCTGAAGTGTTAAGTAGCTTTTTTGCATCAACTGTCTTAAGGCAGCTGGTGCAATTAAGATCATCAAGAGAACGCTGAGAGCTCAGCCAAAAACAGGGAGAATGCAAGGCAGAAAGGCACCAAAAGGAGTTTTCAGATTGATGAGGCCTGATGAGCATTATTCAGGCCTACTAAAGAGCTGGTGGCTGTGATTGCAGCGTTATTAGTTACTTTAGAGAACTTTTGGAGGAGACCCTGGAAGACTGCACTAGGGCAGACAAAGCACCTATGTTCAGAGAGGAGGAGAAGTACGCTAAGAAGTTACAGAACAGCTTAATTTCAAACCCAGAGAATTCAGACACACATACTTACACCACATTTGTGTAAGCACATGAGGATAACAAGAATAGTAGCAGCTGACATGGATTTGTCAAGAACAAATCACGTCATGTAAATCTCCTTTGTTCTTATGCCACATTAACAGGCCTTATGGATACAGTAGAACAGGTAGATGTCATCTACCTTGACTTTAGAAGAAGGGTTTTGGAAATTCAGTGTCATTCTCATATGTGAGCTAACAAAATATGGTCTACAGTAAGCCAAAGTAGGGTGGGCACAAAACTGGTGGATAACTGTTCCAGTGACTTGCCAGCTGTGGTAGGGGCTTACGCTTCAGGGCTTATTCCTGTATTTGATTCTTTTTGTTGGTTTCGTCAAGAATCGGGCAGGTTAATTCATTAAATTGGCAGATAACATCAAATTGGGAGGGACTGGAGGTAGGCTGGAGGATTAGCATTTGAGCTAATCAAAACTCATGGAGCAGTGGTCTGAAAAAAGGCAAAATTTGATGGGGATGAAGAGAAGCTGTTGGGCTCAGTGGGGAAGAGGCAGCAGGTCTTCGTAAAAGAGAGAGCCTGGGCCAGGGTGGCTCAGGAGCTGATCACACATCAGCAGCGTCTTGCAACTGTGAAAAGGACATAATTGTACTGACAGGCATAAATGTGAGTATAGTCTGCAGGACAGAAGAAATAAATCCTTCTGCTTTAGTCGGCATTGGGGAGGCCGCAGCTGGCGTCTCTGCCCATAGCCCTTGGTGCGGCTTTCGCAGAAGAGAGCAGCGTGAGTGCCCAGAGGTACGGAAAGCGCGAACTAGGAGGGCGGAAGGAAAGCCTGAGAGCTGGTCTAGCCTAAGGGATAAAACAGAATGGAAGGGAAAGAGTCAGTTTTCAAATTGCAAAGATTGTTGCAGAAAAAAGAGATAGAATTAACCTATTCTACCTGTAAGGTCAGAGAAGAAGTTAAGAATTTAAATTGCAGGTTAGGCTGTGCGAAACAGCCTGCCGGTGCAGAAATAGCCTGCCTGAGGTGGCTTAAGGACAGGTTAGAAAACCATCCGTGAGGAGCATCGTGGCCAAGCAGATCCTTCCTTGGGGCAAAGGGAGGGAAGGAATAGTCCCTTGAGGTTAATCCTGTCTTATTTTACTATGATTCTTTGTGGCATTGGGCATCTGCTCCCAGAGCGGGTGCGTGGCCTCTCCGAGAGCTGGGATTATGGGAGATCCTTAAGGTTTGATGGCTTTTGTTCAATTAGGGGTACTTTTAAGGCAATTGGATACCCGAAGCCTAGGGAAACCAGTCTGGTGGGTTCATCTGCTGAGGGAGGGTTGATGGTAGTGGTGTTTCCCTGGGAGCAGAACAGAAAGTTCAGCTGGATCTTCGAAGCTGTCGCATGAGGCAGGAGTTCGTGGGAGGTGAAAGGGGCTCCAGGAATTTTATATATCACAGAAAGCTCGGAAAGAGCACCAGGGGAGGAGGTTTTCCAGGCAGAGTGGCCCAAGGAACATGATCGCATAGGAGGTAGAGAGAAAACTGCATAATTATGAAGATTTTCTCGTAGAAAGTTGGCTCCAGTGGCAATCCTGCCCACTACCACACTGCACCGGCTCTGATGCCTGTGGGTGTTTTGAGCCCCGTGGAGATGAAGGGAACTTGCTTAGCAATCAGCAGCGAGGAGTCTTTTAACTTGCGTTAAGCATATCTCCTCTTTATTAGTATCTTTTAACGGAAAGGATCTCCCTTAACATTTTTTTCTCTCATTGCAAGTAAGGCTGAAGGCTTGGCCAATACGCTGTTAACCACGCAGAGCGCCGCGAGCTGTATTGACTTGTTTTGGGTGGGTATTCTCGAATCCAGTAAAACAGGTTGCTTTTCCCAACATATCTCACTGTAATCAACTCTGGTGAAACATTTAAAAGGCAGCTCTCAGGACATGATCGAATGGATTTATTTCTTTAATAAACCAGTTTACCGAGAGTCACCTTTTCCACCTCACGCACAGCACAGTATGACTATAGGTTCCTCTCAGTTATTTTGGAGATGTATTTCACAATCTGTCGCACACCCTGAGCTTGATTCTATGTCAGGGTTTTTTTCGTTGTTTTCTGTGAATGGTTAACGGGGTGGAGCAGTTCAGTAGTGCGGTTTTGTGTCCCCCGCACCGTTAGTCAGGCTGGAGGGGCAGAAGTAACCAGGTAGCTGAGTTCCCATGTCAGGTACCTGGTCTGCAGCTTGCTCCGTATAACCGATCCCTGAACTGGGACTTAGATCCTCCCTGTGATGCGTTTGCTAACGTGGCTCATTGTGGATCATTTTGCTTTGATTTAGTCCTGGACTAAAAACCTCTCTGAGCTGTAAGTTACTCTTCATGCATGTTTAAGCCAGGTTCTTGCCCTGTGCCAGTAACTGTGGCATCTCCAACATGGTAACAGCTGTCTTTAGAGGAAGAGTTATGGCTGCTACATACAAGAAAATACTCTTCTTACCTGTAGTGAATTTTTCTACTTCTTCTCTTGCTACAGAATCAAAAACTCTGACTTCTTTGATGTAGTCTTGCTGAGCCAGGAGCTCTACAATCTTCTCCCCGATAAAACCGCATCCTCCTGTCACCAGGTAGACCGAGGCACCATCCATTTGTGAAGATGTTTTTGTGGTTGAGGAATAGCGAGAAAGTTGCTGCCAAGGCCTTACCATGTGCTGTTAGTCTCTTATCCAGTCTGTTTTCTGAACCAAGTCTAAAGTTTAATTGTCATATTTTGTTACTGGCTGAACATTAACTCCGTCCAGTTACATATAAATTAAGTTTTTGTTGGCTCGGTACACAAGTCCTGCCACAGACATACCAGTGCCATGGAGAGCCAAAACCTGGTCTCTCTGACTTGGCGTTTCTCTTCCCCAGCGGTAGCTCGAGATCGAGGGGGGCCAACGCCCCCAGCTTTCCCAGCTTTCCTTGGTACGTGGCCAGTCTCGTTCCAAAATTTTGATGCCAGATATTTTCCATCCTGGGCAGCCCTACTCCCCAGGCCTGGTTGTCAGTCATGGTAGGGCTAGAGCTCTCTGGAGGGGTTGTGAAAAGTGTGTGGGTCCTAAAGACGCACTCAGGACCTCCACCTTTTAATAAGAGGCTACAAAAAAAAAAAAAAAAAAAAAAAAAAAAAAAAAATCATGTTCCACTGCTAATTTGTGTAGAGGGTGAAACAGCAGCTGTAGCTAGTGCTGTGCCATACTGTGATGATACAGGCAGGTTCAGCAGTGGTCATTTGTAATGTGGCAGTCACCAAAGCCACTACTCTGAGCAGCTAGTCTGTCTTCCACAGTATCAGAGGCCCCTAGATTTCCTGAGTTAATTCATCTTTGAATTGAAATATATTTTTATAGATATATATATAAAATATAAATATGTACACACACACACACACACACACACACCCCCAGAAAGTCCATGGTTAATCTGAAACAGTCTGGTAGCAGAGACTCTATCCCATCCTTTGGCAAATTGTTGCAATGTCTAATTATCCTCATGGTTTTAAAAGGTGGGACCGTTTCATTTTATCTGCCACACAGTGGCTAACATACCTTTTCCTTGCTAAATTGTAGCGGCCTTGCACCATCCGGTTTCTCATGTGGCTAAACGGACTGGGATTCCCTTTCTCTAAGGGTGAGTGATGGCATCCGAAGTGGGGGGGGAGACCTGCTCCCGGCCCGGCTATTTACTTCTTTCTTGTAAAGGGCCACAGAGACAGACAGCTCTGGGCGTCCGGGTTGATGGCTAGCAGTCACGCTGTCTTGCAGGGTGTGAGCAGAAGCCCTTTATCCGCATGCTTTAAAACCAAGTAGATATTAGTTCCTTAAGTCTGTTGTAATCAAAAATTTGCCAGTCCAGCTGTGAACCAACTTTTTGCCATCTTTTGAGTACTGTGGCCACAGGAGCCCAGGTGAAACAGAAACCCTAACTAGGGTAATGTAATCACCGTACTTATGCTTCCTTAATGGTATGTGCACGAGTGTAGGTGCCTGTTCAGCGCTGCCATTGATTTTTCTTGTGCTGTGTTAAGCAATAAAAAAACAGCCATTTCCCCTTGTGCTGATGGCAATCAGGGGACAGAATGGCTCAGAGACCAAGATGGCCCTGATGCTAATTCGGTGCTTGGCAGACCAGGGCAGCCACAAACATCCCAAGAAATTAATTTAGGCTTTTATCCTGCAACTCCCTGTCTGTACAGTAGTGATTAACAGAATTGCCTTTCCTCAGAGGAGTTTTGCAAGGATAAATATATCAAGAGTTGGAGGTGTTTGGACACAAAAACAAGATAAATATACCCTGAGAGACCCAGAGAAGTGCTGCATGGGAATGTTTGGCATCAAGTAACCTTGAATATGTCCTCATCAGTGATTACCCCCGCCCCCCCCCAAAATAAAACAAAAACAAAAACAAAAAAAATAAAACCTGTATGAATTGGAGGCCTTGACTCTTCTCTGTGGCTTTGCCCAGTGTTTATATGACTTAGCCTTTGCTACATTATTGGTATCTGCAGCTCTACAATATAAGCAGACCACGGTTTGGGGTGGGGCGGGGGGAGATTGGCCATAATTTATACAACTCTTGGTTTTGCTGTGATTTAAAAAAAAAAAAAAAGAAAAAAGAAAAAAAAAAAAAAGAAAGAAAATCTGAAGCTGTCACATCTCAGTGCCAGACCCAGCGCTGGTCCCTCCCTAGCGCCAAGGCTCCCGTGCTGCAAAGCCCTCCGTTGCAGGCAGGTAGCTGCAGCCAAACGAGTAGTGGTCCCCATAGTGGGAAGATTAAAAAAAACAAAAAAAACAAAAAAAAAACACATCCCTAACCATGTCCTCTTTTAACAGTTTGAACTGGCACATGCGGAGAGGAAGCCAGGGCCTGGGCGAGCCTGGAGGCAGAGGCGACGTCAGAGCTGGTACGAGAGAGAAAAAGACGCTGCATCTGGAGGAGGCAGATGCTCAGGAGGTACCGGGGAAAGGGGGGACGCAGGGAAAGGGAAGAGGCTGCAGCCTGGCATGTCTTAGCCTGGTCAGCTGGAACTGTGAGAAAACTTAGGCGGAAGTGAGGCAAGTGATGGTCGTTGCAAATCATGATGAATTTTAACATACACTCTTAAGCCTTGCAGTAGTCCTTCTCCAGCTTTTCCCTGCTTCACACAGTCTGTTGTAGCCAGTGTTTCCTCACAGTGCTCTGTCTCAGCTGAAGGAAAGCTGTGACATCTATAAATATCTATATTACTTTAAAACTCCTGGAGGAATTACCTTGTCTGCCGTAGCCATCTAGTCCCTGGCTGCGCTAGGCTTGGGTTGCACTGCAGGATGCTTACGCTGCTTGAAGGCTTAACTAGGTTTCTTTAGCTGTTAAATGCTTCACACCATGGCTATGCCAGTATTTTTGGTTAGTGTGGCTGGAAATGCAGAGCAGTGACTAAGGGCTTTCTAGAGATATATCTCAAACTCTGGAAATAATAATCCTGCTTGTTGAAGTGTCCAGCAATATCTGGGGAAGAGTCAGTCCCATTATGGGCAAGGAAATTGTCAGATTAGACTTTATTTAGCTGTGGCTCGTTTGTTCTGTGAAAGACAAAAAGTCTTTGTGCACAATTTTGAGAGACCTGCATATGTATGGTGAGAGAAAGCTGAGAGGGCAGGAAAGAAAAACTGCTGCCTCAATTTCAGGAGGCAGTTTGCTTGAACCTGCTGTAAATTTGGTAATTACAGGACACCTGACATCATATTCATTTACAGTAAGTTTATTTCTCAGTGCATTACATGAAAGGTCTTTGGTATTTGTGGGTTCTTGAATACTGCTCCCACTCTGCTCTGTAAGAAAATGCTGAATACAAAACATTCCATATACAGTAACAAAACCCATAGCAAATAAAGAGAAATAGATACCTTGAACAATAACATAGCACTATGAAAACAGATAAGTAACCATGCAAGAGGTGGAACAAACAGGTTGTGTTTTTTTCTCCACTGGTGAAGTCTGACAACAAACATTAGAGCCTGCCATAAATGAGTTTGTCATGTCAGAAGAGATTTATTCTTGTTCTAAGTTAAGAAATTACATGTGATCACAAGATACTGTGTATGGCTGCCCTGGAAGAGGTTGTATAAGCTTATTACAATGAGAGACGCTGGGACCATTTGCACACATACGAAACACACTGATATAAATAAAAAATACTGTGTAAAGTAACTAGTGAAAAAGTTAACATCTCCTTCTGTGGTTGGGAATTTGCTCTGTGGACAATTATAGCACCTTAGAATTGCTTGATTTCAAAGCAATCACAGAAACTGCAAGTAGTTTAAACCTCTATAGCATCAAACACCCGAATGGAATGTAACAATAATAACACAGAGGCTGCTATTGTGAAACAGAGCGAATTTCCCATAAATTGTATTGAGAAGCAATTCCAGAAGCTGGTGGTCTTTTGGAAGCCTTGTCACAGTGGTTTGGTTCCTGCATTGAAACAGTTTGTTGCAGAGACTGGGACTGAACCAGAATCCCAGAGCCAAAGTTTCAGAAAGCTTGTGAGCCGTAGGGTCTACGCCACCGCAAGCAGGACCAGCCCCTCCTAGCTGAAGACTTGGATCTGATTTTTATGGCCTGTCCCTGCTCCTATTAAAGTGGATGGCAAGATTACTATGGAGTGTGGTGGGAGCAGATGAGGGCTTTTCTCTCTAGTTTATTCCTGTTTCCCTGGGTTTCTATCAATTCTTTACAGTAAGTGCAAATTGGATACTCTGGAGAGAAGCATTCTCCGCCTCCCAGGAGTACCAGATTGCTGGTGAACATCAGGGTGCACAAACTACAAAGATTTTAAGTTGTGCAATATGCTGTTGCTGCTTCTGGTTAGCTCAAGGCAAGGAAAATGCATTACTACTACCAGAACCCATCCAAGTCAAAAACATATTGGAGCGCAAAGAAACATTAAGAATTTCAAAGAAGTCTTTAAAAAAAAAAAAAAAAGTAAAAGAACACACTATGGTATTGCACAGTATGCATGTAAGATAAAGCACTAAACATTTCAAAATATATTTCTAAATGAGCACGCGTTGAAAATAAATCCACTCTAAGTTACATAGACATGGCAAAATGCATATATGCCCTGGCTAAAATGAATCTTAGTATCCTGCCTAAGATGGAAAATGTGGTTGGAGTGGTTTGCTTAGTCATGAATATCATTAATTGTCAGCGTGTGAGGCTGTGTTCACCTTTAAAGCATATTTAAACTGGAACTGCACAACAGTGTGGTCCGACTGTTGTGTAAGTAGTGAGGAATGAAACCCCAGCTGACAGAGAAAGTCCATTTGGTATAATCCTGCTAGCACCCAAATTAAAGATACAGTACCACATTAAAAGAGTGATGTACCTAAATAAAGCAAGAAGTGTGGGGAGCAAACAATTACATAGCTCATTATAGGAATCCAGAGAAGTCCATAATTAGAATTGTTGCAGCCTGAGCCTAACCAGTCGTTTGACAATCAGTTTGGCAGGATTAATTGCAAACAACTGCCATTAAATTTCCTTTCATCTTGCCAGCAATTTAAGTAACTCAATTTAAAATCCCAAATCCTAGTCAAATGTGAATGAATTGAAGAGAGCATCAAGCTAATGCAATAGTTTTGAATTTGTGAAGGGAAACTTGGAGAAAGAGAAATTTCTCTTTTAATTCAGTGTGAAGGCTCCAAAAAAAGTGAAAATGGTACCATTGTACTCCATCTTCCCCAAATTCATATCTGTAGCTACAGGACCACTGAAACAAAATTTTAAGGTTTTCCCTTTTAAAGACTGCATTTGTTTAGTTCCTGAAACTGCCACGAAAAAACTTTCTTAAGGAGGAGAGAAACACTAGCTTGCACTAACCTGCTGAACATATACTTTTAGATTAAACAGTGATGTCTCCTCAGTGTTCAGGGCCCAGTTTTCCAGTACCTACGAGTTGGCATAAAGGGTTATTGCCTTGAAGTCACCAAATATGTCTTGTAATATCTGTAAGATCAAGACCAAGACAGTCTCTATTCAACAAAGAGGTAATCAAGTATTTCTTCTAATTCCCACGTGGCAATCAACCTATAAATGGAGAGGCATGCTTTTGTGTGTTTAATTCTCAAAGGGAAAGATTATCCCAAGAATAAATCAGTGGCTGCACTGTGGCCTTAGCTGTCCATCAACAGAAGTGATGCTCTCAATTCCCTTTAAACTACTGCCCGCAAGGCAGTGAATGGAAGGCAGCAGGCTGCTTCACAGCACTTTAGTCATTCATCAGGTGTTGCAAAGTTGAGCTGTTTGCAACTCTTTTTAGACTGAGAGCTGGTTGCCAACCTTCTTTAAGGCACTGATTTAATTCAGCATCATTTATGTGCATAAACACAGGATTTAGAGTTAGCATTGGATTTGAAACTAAGATACATTCAAAGACCTTATTTCATGTCCCATAAGGATTACCAATACAGGACCCCTGCACTAAGTCATAACCTGCTTGACTCAGGCAGTTTTACTTTCTCTGAAGCAAAACCCCCACTTGTTTTCTGGTCTTCTGAATATATCACCATCCAGCTATAATTCAGAGTACAGGTAAACAGAGGCATGCTGGAGCCTGAAGCATAAACTCTTGGCAAAATTTTACATTCACTTTAACTGTTGGAGGCTTGGAAAAAGCGAGTACCTGATTGTATCTTGCCTTCAATTCCCAAAACTTTTGTAATGCTTTGGGCTTGTTTCTGTGACTTATCTAAAGGCAAACTTGAGCATATGGAAGTACAAGCTGAACTACGTGGGCTGACTACAGAATGACATCCCACCACTGGCATTAGCCAAGCAACGCTGGGATTCGAAAGCACGGCAAGTAAATGCATTTACTTCAAAGCCTTCAAGCCGGTTTAAACTAAGGCTGTTTTTTATTTAGCTGTACAAGCAGTAAAAAGCTTCTCCATGAGGACAACACTCTCTGCTGCTTGCTTGACATTAACTTAGAGTATTTCACCTGTTTTGGGGGAGATGGTTGGACTTCTAAAGAACAGGTCCGAATGAATGCATATGGTGAATTTAGTCATTCTGAAGTAGCTTTTAACTTGTTTATTTCTGAAAATATAATGCTCTTCAGATGATAGATTTGGATGTTCTGATGTCTCTGTTGGTCTGCCATGTTCACAATGTATCCAGAAAGCTAATGTGATGTGTGGCTGACAGCGGCGGGCAGAGCTCCTGCATTTTAAGCCACGTTTCCAGCGGCTTCCCACATGCTTCCCTTTCCCTCTGGAACATTATGCTGGGTGATGAGGGTTCCTGAATACATGGACCATATAGTTGTTGGTCTTTGCCACAGCTTTTGTCAGAAGTACTTGTAGGAGTACACATTGTCTTTTTCAGAGAGCTCTATCTTGCACTAGGTATGATGTGACCAATTTATGTTACTTACGCCATAAAATGACAAAGACAATTTGCTCACTTTTCTCCTGGGCTGGATTTGAAAACCTGACAGAACAGTAAAAAGTATATATATTTAAATAAAAATAGCACCATCAGTTCATTATTCTTACCCTTTCTAACAAAATTCATTGTCTACATGAATGACATCAACTTGTCCAATTTGGTTTGCACAGCAGGTATGATTCATGTGTCACCAAAGGGCAGGTTCAACCTCTTAAACGTGGAAACTGGGCCTCTCCCCAAAATAGCAGTAAAAAGCAAAAAGTAAAATGACTTTGTATTTAGCTCCTTAGTGCAAGATAAGCTGCTGACAAGACTCTAATCCCTTAGATTGTGGCTTCCCACTACACTGTCTCAAGATTCAAATGCCTAGCGTCTACCCTCAACATAAAACAAAACAGTGTCAAAATAATAATTTTCCCTATTGATCTAGAATTAAGAAACTATTGAAAAACATCCTTTTCTGTGAGTATTTATTGCCAGTACTTAAATTATGTTTTTTCTGGATGTATGCACAAACTGAACACAGTATGAGAATATTCTTGTGCAATCCCATCATATCTGATACATACCGCTATAAATTTTCACAGAAATGATTCTAATATCATCTGAATATAGATAGAAAGTCAATGTATGCCATGATGTGCATCAGAGGTCCTTGCTCAGCTAACCACAGACAGAAATAATGTCTTTCACATGCAATCAACAATATGCAAAGCCTAGACTTTGATGCTCATGTCCCAAGAGTAAACTGAATTTTCAGAGTAACTATTTTAAATGATCTTTCAATTTCTCAATCTGTTCTTTGCTTAAGATAAATCCTTGCAAGTGAGAATGCTTTAGAGGCCTATGAAAGTAGCAACTTCAACTAGAAGTCAGTATGACAACACCACATGAAATAAAAGCAGATGCCAGCCAACTACAGCAATGGAAAAGGCTAAGGCTCAGCTTTGAATCTTGATGGGATTGACTGTCTCAGTCAGGTAAGCAGTGCTCTAACTGAGTAACTTGTTAGAGCTGAGGAAGCAAGCGGAGGATTAAACTCTTGGGCACAGTCAGGAGGTGTCACTTCTGTAGACAGCTTCTGAGGTTACCTGCCATGTGGTACTCCAAAGACAAAAAAATAACAAAAAGAAAAATGTTTGTAAGACCCTCTCTGAGCTATGGATAAGATATTCCCTGCAATAAGGGCTTAGTATTGATCAGGTAAGGAAACCCGACTGCCAACGCTGCAGCCTCCTACCCACTTCATTTGCACTCTGCAATTAAGCACTAGGATACTGTATCTTTAACTGGTGGACGGGCTGGGAGAACACGTAGACACTCCTACTTCATCCGACTGCTTTTCCTTCTGGCTTCACTGTCATCCAGCAGCGAAGAGAGGATCTGGTAGGGCTGTGGCTGCTGAGGTCCTCCACGTTTGATCTTGATGCTGGTTCGCAGCGGGGAGCCTGGGATCACATCTTGTCCGGAGCCTGGCTCAATGGAAGATAAAGAGTCTGTAAGGAGAGAAAGTCACGGGAGAGTGCTATTTAAAAGGGGCGGCTAAGGAAAGAGTAAATGGGCCTTTCTGAATGATGCTTCTTCTGGAAGGAAGTGTCTTCCCTTCTGTTTTCTTTCCATTCACCAAACAATTGGGGAGCTACATGGTTGCTGCCATCACACTGCTACAGTATTAGGTCTTTTCCTTTGGCTCTAAACTCTTTGGGGTAGGTATATTGCTGCGTGCAGCACAACAGGTCCTGTGCCTACTCGTCACTCTATTTATAAAGCACTGCTCTTATCCTTATTTTACATCGATCTGTTTGGGCTGTAACTACTACTTAGACTGGCCACAGACTCCTGTTATTGGAGGATAAGGCTTCACCAAATGGTCACTGAGAAGTGATGTTCCTGAGGGTTTAAATACTGTTTCACTCTTTGAGAGGTGGACGTTTTGAGGCACTGAAAGGACTGAGTGACCCACCCTAGGCTACAGCCAAATTAGTGATAAAGCTGGGAACATATACATTAGTTGTCCATTCTCCCAGCCTGCCTCATATTAACACGCCCTCCCTCTTTCTACAGTGTCCTGCTAAATACACGTCTGAATACGGCCACTCTTCTTTCTTCCCAGCAGTCAGCAACACACGCTGATAGCTCCAGTGCTGCCTCATCATTTCTAATGCCCTGGTTTCTTTTTCTTTTCGCCTTCAGAGATGGACGTTTGCTTGTTTCCCTGACAAGAGTCCAACCTCGCGAGCCAAACATCCAGCCTCGGTCCGGTGAGGTCACGTGAGGCAGCATTCCTATTTCAAGTGAGCAGCTGGCTAAGGAAGGATTTGTGCTGTGTTTGCTGGCAGGAAATGCTGCCAAAGCGTTTGGGCTTTCCTGCGTCCTGCTGGGCTGCTTTCTGCAGTCTGCTGCTCCAGACTATCTCCAACTGCCCTCCCATTGCCGAGAGGAGGTTTATTTGCTGGTATGTTTTGCCTTGTTGCTTGGGTGGTTGTGGTTTTGGAAACCACATTGATTGTAAAGTTTCCTGGGAAAATGAGAGCATGCACTTGGCATTTCTGCGTGGGTCTTTCAAGGAGGGATGAATTGGGCTACCCAGGAACCTGCGGTAAAACTCTTAACACCTACGGTGGGAACGAGACCAGATAGTTGGTGCTGGCTGATTTAAACCTGTGTGGTGCCTTTCAGTGCAGGAGCTGTCTTTGCTCAAGGAAATCCTGTTTGCCTTTTTTTTTTTTTTTTCCAACCATATACTCATACAGGGATGAACAGAATCGCACAAGGAAAAAATGACTTACTTTCCAAGTTTGTTTTTTTTCTAAACACCATTTTTGTATGGCCTAAAATACGTTGTAAGTTAAAGAATGGAAACGTTCAGAAGCATAGAGGATAAAAAAGGAAGCATTTATATAAAGTCATGCAACATAGGTGTTTAGACATGGCCTTAACTACACTGTACAGTTAAAACACCACCCATTTTTGCTGATGCAGTTACACTGGTATAAATGTATACATGGGTATAAATAACTCACCTCCTTCCCAAGCAATAACAGAAAGTACATTTATGTCAGTGAAAGTGGTTTGCTAAAATGACTGTTTCAAAATAACAGCACTACACACCTCACTCTTCTGTACTGCTAAACAGACAACGTATAAAGTAGGTAAAGTAGGCAGTTCTGTGGGCTGGAGCACACGGATCCCCTAGTCTAAGCCCCGGTGCTTATAAAAGCTTCCTGGAGAGCTGATTTTTTACTTTATACTCATCTAAGTGGATGTACAAAGTAAAAGATAATGGAGGGCCAGGCCTTAGGGCCTGGGATATCCAATACGCCAAGTACTTCTGTGAAATACGTTGCACTGCACTCATGAGCTGGCTTCCCCTTCACGTCTTACCAAGAGAACATGCCAGCTTCGCATGAACCACTGCCTAGGTGATCTAGTGAGCATCTTCCTGGCACTTCTACCATGTTAAAGCAAACAAGCATAAAACCATCTCTTCCTGCCCTTTTACTATAAAGTTCTAGGAAAACGTGTAGCAAACTAGGATTAATGCAGACATAAGCCCAGAATGACTGTAGTTAAATCAGGGGTTAAATTTCCCATTCTCTGGTTAAGGCATGAAAACTCTCGTGAAGGGATGATGCCACACACTGTACCAGTGACGGTGGCCTCAAAGAAAAACTGAAAAATTAGGTTTGGTTTGAACAAGGAACACATGAGCCTTTCTTTAAAGCTGATACTGAAAACAGGTTTTACATGAGTTGCCATCACAAGACCTCCATGGATCATTGCTTCTCAGGGTATTATATGGCATTGTTTGGGTTTTCTCTATAACATATGCTGCTATACAAGGCAAGCTCCTCAGTGGTATTAAAGTCAGTTGGAAGAAGGTGTTACCAGGATTAAATGATCTGGCTTAAAGAGCTGAACATGCAGCTTTCTGAGAAGCTAGAAGATGACCTGGGCAGCAGAGTGTAACACGGCTTTAGCTGCTGCTCATGACCTCACTCTCTGAACTGTAGTAAAAATCACCATGGGGGGGTCACTTCACCTGCTGGTGTAAAGCCAGAGTAACTACCGCAGGTGTGGGAAGCTCTAGGCCCTCGACAATTCTGAGCATCCTTTAAGTCATGTTGAGTACCTAGTTTTGAAAATCCTGGTTAAATAGCTAGTTGATTGGCTTTGAGCCTTAACAGGCAGCTTAGGAGACCAGGAGGATGTGTTTGAACCATCACGCAGACTCCTGAATAGACCCTCAGTTGCCTAGAAAAGAAACCTTAGCAGTGCTTACCATGAATTCCTATCATGTGCTCAAGAATTAATACCCTCTCAGCCAAAATCTTCAGAGCTTCTCGAAGCTGTTGAACACCTTCTCCCTGCAAGGAGAAAAACAACAACAACAACAACAAAAAAACCCAACTAAACATTAGTATATGTTTGCAGAAGGCCTTCTTGTTCATTAAAGTTCATAATTTTGCCTCCATAATGCCAAACTATGCAGTGTGAACATTTAAAAAAAAGAAACAAGTAACAGGCAAGAGGAAACTGCAAGGGTTAAATTAGAATTCTGGAGAAACGTTTACTTAAAAAAAAAGAAATCCCCAGTTATATCCCACATTTGTAGAGCACCTGATTCAAAGCCAAACCTTTCAGTTTTGTTCCTATTTCTGCAGCAGGCCAAACCTAATCTGTATATTCCTGTCAAACCTTTATACCACACAGCTTGTGGTACCAACTCCTGAATGACTCAGAAAACAGGTTTTGCTCTCTGACATTTGCTCTGAACACCAGTGAGGTACCTTTGGCTTGCTCTTTGTTGGTATACTGGAAAAGAGAGGTTTGGCAAGCACCATCTTGTTGCTGCATTATAAAACTATCATCTGTAACAGTGACATGCAAACCCATGCTGATGGGATACAAAATATCTGGCAGTAAAGCAAGTAAGCAAGATAGGATGTAGGCTGGAATATACCTTTGGAAAGCCAGGAAAGTATGGACTAGGTTATACTACAGGGGGATGAAATTTCCTCTGCTGAATTTTGGAGGTTCAACCTAGTGGTAGAAACTCAACACAGACAGCCTTCGAGACTAGGTGTTGCTGGTCGGCATTTTGCCTCTGGGTCTAGGACCGGGCTGTGGGTCCTGGCAATTTGGTGGGAGCCACTGCCTCTCACAGTGCCTCAGCTCCCAGCTCTGCAACATGCTGTCCGAAGTCTGTGCACACGCTTTTACATGCGCTCAGGCTGTCGTCCCCATTACCCTAGATATGGGACTCATGGGACAGATTGATGTTGGAAAGATTTTTTTGTGTGGGAGAGCAGAGGTCTGAGAACTCCAGTTCTCTGCACAGGCAATTTGATCTCTTCTGTGTATGTGTTCCTTAGCAGTAAAATGGGGGAGTATTTCCCTACCTGGTAGCACTTTTGTTTGGAGAAATAACCCTTGAGCACTGAGATGTTCAGACTGCAGCTGACAATATGGTCAAGCAGACCTCAGAGACCTACATTTTTAGCCTGTAATAGGTTCACACCCAAAGTTTCACACCATCTCTTCATCTGCCCTTCTAGCTTTGAACAGGACCCCTCCCTCCCCAAACCAGCTTGGAAAGGAGAATATGGCCCTAAGGAGAGTAAAGAGACAAAAGGGTAAGCAAAACAGTAGAAATACATACTTACATCAGCGCCTTTATCACCATCCTCACCCTTCTTGCCTGGTTCACCCTAAAACAAGAAAGAGAAATTTGTTTTCGTGTGAACAAGGAACAGATATCCTGTGCATGATCACTCATATTCCCTCCCTCCCTCCAGACAAATTTAAAAAAGGCAAAAGAGCTTCATCAGCAGAAAACAAACTGACTGTCTGGCACTTCAGACCAAGGGCCAAGGTGAGCTAGTGAGCTCTGTTCAGGCTCCTGCCAGCTCCCTGGCGGCATCACCACCATTTCTAACACTGGTGAACTTGGTCTGGGGTGGCCAAAGCTGCAGGATATTTGTATTGTAATGAAAGAGGGGCTGGCTGCCATGGCCTGGACCCTCAACCAAAACTGCACACATCTCATGAAGCTCTCAGTGAGCACCTCTAAGTTAAAACACTGGAATAAAAGCAGCACTCCCCTCTCCCACACATGCATGCTTTCATTTTTTATTTAGAACATAAAATCCTCCTTTCTGCATTCAGTAATTAGTCGCATCACTTTCTGCCTCTGAAGATGCTCATTAAGCTTTTCTTGAACAAAGATCCCTATGTTCTGTGAACGTTGGTCTGACGCTCCTGTTCTCCCTAGCCAGGAAGTGCATGCATTTCCCAAAGAACAGATGACATGGAAAGAATAAACCACAAGCTAAACATAAGGCAAGGGAAAGGCCTAATAAATTGCTGAATAAAGTAAACTGGAAATGCCTGGGCTCCTTAAACTTGCTGGACATCCCAGAGATGTTTGGAAAGCAAGGCGGGGATGGGAGGAAGGACGCAAGAAAAGGTTGTGGGAGTTGTAAGAAATGATGAGGTGGAATTAAGGAAGAGACACCTTCTAGAGGATATAGGACCACCCCCCCCCCCCCCGGATGCTTCAAGCCAATAAAACCAACTTGCTCACTTTCACCCAACATTCATCTCTACCGTTTTGTTTCCATCCTAGCCATATGTGTCAGTGCAGCCATCTCCTATGTGTATCATCTGTTCAGCTGTTGCCTAGAAATCATTTGGAGACAAGCTATTCTTAAGACATTAGCAGCCCAGTTTTGCAGACCAAGGTGCAAGAAGGTGTTCAGAGCAGCTGTTGTACTTTGGGTTGCTTAATAATGTCCATCTTTGGGCTCTGGTAATGCCAGGACTCTCACTGCGGAGGGGGGAGGAGAGGGGCTTCTGTCTACACAGCTTGGACTACAGTATATCTGCTAGGGAAGCACTTCTCTGTTGACACAACTCCTTCCTAATTACTGCTCTCCACCTCTGCCTGCTCATAGGACTTTGTCACCATTCTTTTCCTCCAGTGCACTTTATGCCACTGACTGCCCTGTTGACAAAATGCTATTAGCAGAAACCAGCCTGGTAAGTCTGCAGGCCCTTGGAGCAGAGATGCCATCTCGTTCTGCACTGTGGAGTCAGGGTTTGCTCCATGCTGTCACCTTATGCAAACCCTACCAACACGGCTTAGAGCAAACACCCTCCACACCTGAGGAAAGCAGTGGGAATTTGTCTGGTCCATCCTCTGTGTCAAATTTACCATACTGACTTCTAGCTCTGGTAGGAAGAGCTTCAGCTGGCAGGGCACTTTGGTGACAGCTCCCACCCTTGCACCACCCAAGCTTGTGGTGGGCACAGTTAAAAAGAAACCGTGAAAGCCTGCTAGGGCCCTGTCTCGTGCACTTTGCACTTCAGCACTGCACTAAACATGAAGGAATACTGTGTCTCATTTGCAGAGGAATACATTAAGGCGAGGGGGTTTTTTTTGCCTGAACAAATCGCTGATCTGGAGACAGTTGACTTAAGCACTGTATCTGAGAGAGCTGGTTGAACCAGCCACACTCCAGCCATGTGGTATTTAAGGTGCCAGACATGCCAGGCAGGCACCAAACCCATCTGAGTCTTGCACACACCCGCAAGTGCATCACTTACAGGAAATCCCTTAATGCCCCTCTCTCCAGTCAGACCTGCTTGCCCCTGTTGGAAATAAAGTAAGTGTCATTAGGAGATACTTTTCCATTTGACAAGAACATAATGTAATTTTACTAGTGGAATTAAGATGGCTTAATGAAAAACCTTACACTTGGGATAATATGAAGACATTTCTTTCCCTTGACATTATCACTTAGAGACAGCAAAAGGGGGTCATGGTTTCTGTCAAGCATCAGCTCCAAATCCTGTCACACTTTGGAGAAGTTTGGTTAGATATAGAAATACTCAGCTCAGTACTCTCTCAGTAAGGCGATTTGCAGTTTTTTTGAACTTTAAAGCAGTCAGTTACTTCGTACCAGGAAGGAATTTGGCAGGAGATTTGTTTCTTACAAAGATACAACATTCTTCTTCTCTGCAGTAAAACGGCCAGGCTGCCGCTGCCCCAGACAGCAGACAGAGCTCCGGACACCCACCGAGCACTGATTTAATCTGCCTCCTGCTCCGCACACACATCCCTGCGTTAAACCCAAGAGCTACCGATCAAAACACATGTACAATGTTTTGGTTGGTTGATTGGTTTTTCCTGTCGTGTTAATTTTCACATTGTTCTCGGTGCCCTTTTTTTTTTGTTTTCAAACAGAACCATTTTGAAAGGGTACATGTTGGTTTGAGGTGGAATGAAATGCCATCAGAGTGAGCATCGTTTTTCCCTGTTTTCCTCCTCAGCTTGTATTCCCCACCGCAGAGCACCCGGGGGCCGGGGCAGAATGCCTAACCTGGAGCACACTTCTGAATTATTTCACAGAAAGCAGGAACCAGGGGAAAGGAGGCAAAATTTAAAAGCATCTTTAGAAATCTGTTGACAAAATAGTCACATATTTAACTTGGCCCTTCTTCCCTAGACATACCCAGAAAAAAACCCTGCCCTTTTGTTCCAAAAAAGCTGGCAGCAGCTTTTTTGCAGGATTTGCCAAGAAAGGGAGAGCTACTTTGTTACTGTGTCCATCCAGTCTGCTGCTTTGTATAAAAAGACCAAGCCCTGGGCATCTACAAAAACATGACTGCAGAGACTGGTGCAATGCTGCGTGAGGAGCTAGTCGGCACTAGGCACAGCCCTGGGCTGACATGAAGAGCATTGGAAATAAGGCCTAATTTATCAGGTACTTCTACTGTCTTCAGAGGGAAATACCTGGCTTCTGCATTGGAGGGAATAAGGCCCGTGAAAAAGCACTGGCAAGCAGCACGTCACAGCGAGGAGACGTAACAACACACTCTAAATACATAAATAGGTTGCTCTCTGTGTCCACTGGGAATGGGAAAAGATGTTATCAGCTTAAAGGGGATCAAAGGATATTTAGATCGGATGTCAGAAATATCTTTTATCCCAGTCCCTCCCTCGCTGCACCTCTGCAGATTGCCTGGAGACGGTGTGCAGTATCCCTCCCTGGAAGTGCTTAAGAATAAGATGAGCAGATGTTGCCTGTGAAAGGCACAGGCAGAGGCGTGCCATCTGGGGGGGTGGACTCGGACTGCCTCAGGTCTCCTCTATGTCTGTTTTCTATGAGATTAACCAGGCAGAAGGTATAATAATGTTTTCTCATACCTCAATAGATATTGTAAAACCTCCTCAGCGTTTTTTGTTGCAACAGCTGCACAGTTCCTCTGTTCTATGCAACACTAGCCCTAATTTGTACCCACCAAACCGAAAATTGCAGCATGTAGTTGTCGAAACCAGCATTCAAATCCACACTCACAAAAGATGTCGTTCTCAAAAACACACAAAACATCCTACAGAAATTCTGCCAGCAAATGCTATCAGCTTCACTTTCCAAACTAACAGAGGAAGGACCAGAAAATACAATCTATTTTTGCTGATATTCAAAAATCCCATTTATCCTGAACCTAGGCAAGTAGCAATTCTGAATATCTACAAGCAGAGAATGAAACCAGAGTCTAAAGGTTTCATTTACACTTTGTCTGGTCAAAAATTCCACTGAATGGGCACAGTGCAACAAAGCATTTGTTTCAAAAGAAACGTAATAATACTCTTAGCAATATGGTAAACCACAAATTAGATCATGATGCTAAATGAATCATTGAGGAAGAGCTCTTATCAGTTTCCTGGCTGGAAACTTGACACTTTGCCATATACCATGCTTTTCTTTTTTTTAATAAAATTGTAAATTAATGTTTAATAGTGATGAGCAGTACTGGGTAATTTGGGCTGAAATTTCACTAGTTCAGGTTTTAATTTTTATCAGACCCTTAAATATTAGTCCCAGAATTGCCTCAGAGTCTAATCTATTAGTAAAGCCAGTAAATGCTCAAAGAGGCTGATTTGCAGGAGGAAATTCTTATTAAAAAAATCCTAACAGTTACTTAAAATGGGGTCTCTCTTTCAGGGGGTTGCAAGTGACTTCTTGTGTAAGAATAGGGACCAAGCACCCAAAACAATGCGGCCTTCTGCAGAGATACTTAAATAAAATACATCTCCTGTGTGAGCTTTTTAAAAGCATACATGCTCCAACCTCAGCTATCTCGTGCTTTCACAGCTCTCCGAGACATCCTTCTGTCTTTTAGATTGGAAGAGTAAGCAGAAGTGAAGGAGAAGAAGAGATGCTGTCATATGGGGGAAGCAAGTCATCCACAGCCACCCATTTGAAGGTGGTGACTTCCATGCTCACCTCCATCTCTGTACAAGTGAAAGTGGCACTTGGAAGAAAAGGGAATTTGTTTCCTACATCTGTGGAACAAGGCTCTATCTATGCAGCCACTGCTGCAGACACATGTCATTTTAGACACACATTTTTTCCCCTCATCTTTCTTTCATTCTTTGGATCTGCTCCATACCAGGGTCTTAGCAACAGTCCACCCTCCATGAGTGCCAGTTTCTATGCTCTGCAATCCAGTTCACAAATGACTGTCCACCCCCTTGCTAATGACTGTCCCCACCCATATGCTAAGATCTCAAAAGATTTCGAGCTCTTAGTGTATCTCAGAAGAGATTTCAAAGACCATGGCCTGGTGTTGTGACATGTTTTTGGAGAATAAGCTTAGTAGAATCAGCTGAAGGCCCAAATGCCACTCTTAACCACGGCTGGTACTTGAACGCTGGACTGAGAATCTGACAAAGATATCCTTGTCAGATTTTTCTCTGGTATTTCTTAAACTTGACCAGTTTGGAAATTACGTTCAAACAGCCCCAGTAAGAGTTATTAACGTTGGATGTAGCCCATCAAGGATTGAGATATAGTACATTTTATGAACGTAATGAGAACATTGTTTGACCCGAGGAATGGCTTTGGCTCAGTAAAAGTCTGAGGAGCTATGTTCTACTGCCACAGAAGGAAGAAGTCAATTAGACCACACAAAGTACTCAGTGCTAAAGAGCTTTGGTTGGCTGAAGAAAGCTGGTCTCCACAGCCATCATAGGCTACATATTTGCTACCTGATTATCTTTAGGGAATGCCAGACTGTGCAACCAATGCAACCCTTTATCTGCACAGTGATTCCTCACCTTCTTCTTGCAGAAAAGCTAGAAACGCTATGCATTTAATATTGATCAGGGCTGCAGTCCCTCTGTACTTGAAAGACTTATGTCCTATACTGTTTCTGAGGCTCTGATCCAGAAGCTTGCTGGGCATCTCTCTATGTACAGTAAAATCTTACCCTCTCTCCTCGGTCTCCTTTGGAACCTTTTGGGCCGGGTTGTCCTGGAGAGCCTGGTAAGCCCTAGAAGAGATGCAGAAAAGAAGGAATTAATTTCCACTGTGCATCCTTTGTGTAGGTGTACTGAATACATTTCCCAGTGATCCTCAGTTCCTGAAAACTTCATATACCCATTAAGCGACTGGGCTGGATTCTCTTTTGGCATCAAGCCTGCCTGCATACTTAATGTAAAAAGAGAGTAAAACATAACACGTGGACCTACTCACAGTGGTGAAGGGGGCGGTTCTACAACTTAATTGTAAACATGCACCTTGTATGTTGTGTTTTAATAAGTCCTGTCTGTATCTGGTTAGTGCTCATCAACGAATGTAGGGGAAAACAGTATGTTTAGTCTAGTATGTTAAAACACAGAAACATTACAGAATTTGGTGGGGATAAAGGAGCATGCAGTGGATCCAGCTCATTTGTTGGTGCAAGAAGCCACTGGAAGTTCTTCTTGCAGATTTCCTGAAACCATGCAGGGGCCTACAGCCTCTGCAGATCACTCTCTTCAGGTCTTTTAATGCACTGTATGTCACTGAGGTAACATTTGGCAATGGGTCAGTATGACAAGACAGTTCTTGTTCTCAGTTATCCTGAAAAAATTTATAAACAGATAATATGGCTAGCCTAAAACCCCCCACTATTTTCCCCCTGTTCATAACAGCCTCGGTGGGTGGCATGAGTAAGCATACATACCTGAAAATTAATTGGACTGTGCAGCGGAAATTATTTTGAAGCGATTTACTCACCCTAACAATTTTCAAATTAAGCTCAATCTCTACTAATAATTTTGCTCCCTGGGCTGAATAAATCTATAAAGCAGTCACCAATGGATAAGAAGGGCATTTTCTCCAGACTTCTACTAATTGAACTGCTTTGCAGAAATCAATCCAACCTCTTAAATTACCCACCCAGTGAAGCCTCACTTGTAAGCCAGACAGGAAGAGAACAATATTGTTTGTTTATATTTCCCATGACAGCTCCTCAGCTCCCTGTAACCATACGCAAGATGCTTTTTACCACCTTAAGTGACTCGCACACCACCTTGGACACTGTAGCAAATGAGACTACCGCTCCACTCCAAACCACGGGTGATTTAAGCAAAACTGCATAATAACAGTCCCCAGAAACTACCACCTCTCAGGATCCAAAGAAATGGGCTTCCTAGGCATCCCTGTGAGGGGCAAAGCCTCTCAGCATCTGGTTAAGTGGTCCAAGAAGACCGGGCATTAATGTTTTACGGGACTAAAGGAGCTGGGAGGCAGCAATGCTCACCATCAGCAGCTGCTTAGCCACATCTTCCCACACAGGGGATTCAGAAGCTCCACCAGCTTTTGGAGGTTATCTATGGATGGTGAACAAGCTGGGGGACAAACGAGGCTTGGCTCGAGGTCAAACATGCAGCATGAGCAAAGCCCAAGTGTCCATAGGTGCCCTTTGCGCTTGCCAGCCTCAACAGTGACTTTCAGTGTCTGTTTACACATGGATGTTCAAGAACACTGAATTCAATAAATGTCAGAAAAAATGAAAAATTTACTATGTGTGCTGCATGCGAAAAAGCCAGACTGCTACAGAACCTACGATTTTGCCCATGTGAATTACCTTGTGTTTAATCACGTTTAACTGCATCTGTCATTTTGCTGCCAAATTTCCCACTGTGTTCATATCTATCTGGAGTTTCTTGCAGTCCTCCAGAGCGTTCACTAATTGAAATGACTCTGCTACACTAACAAAAGTTCACTAAGTTGCTGTCCATTGCTTCTTCCAAGTGATTAATAAATACACAGTAAAATCTCATTTCTCTAATTTCTAGCAACCTCAAATCTCTTCATATCAGGATCTAAGTGACATTCCTCACCTAAATTACTTAACTTCTCTCTCTCCCGTCACTTTTATGTCTTTAGTCAGCTCACATGCCTTTGAAATATTTGGTGTTAACAGCTGACCCCCACATTAAGTAACATTCTTTCCCAAACTGGAGTCCTCTTGTATCAGCTAACCACCATTTTGAGCAGTTTGGCAGTTCACTATTCATCATGACTTCACTTTTTTCCATTTAACCAGTTTTTTCCTTCCACATGAGTACCTTGCCCTTCTCCTACCCAAAATGTTTTTGAGCAAGTTCATCAGAATCCACGACTATTCCCAATACAATTTTTGTATTGATAATTCATCAGTAGGACTCATGGGAATTTGCAATATTTTTATCAGAAAGTGCTATTTCTGAAAATCAGGCTCAACTACAGCAAATTCACATGGGTGCAGTGTTGTTCTTTTTGCATGTTCCACAGGAAATAACAGTATTTTTCTATGATTGTGCTGGCATAACCCAAGTCGCTATGTTTTGGTTTGCTTGTTTTCTTTCCTGAATATTGCACCACTTCATTCCTTCAACTGCTCCCAAAGGCCATCTGTCCTGCGATGATACAGGGTCTTTGGTGGCATCCCATGGGAGATTCATACTGGCCAGGAAGCCTCTGTGAAATTGGGGCTTGACATAGCGCAGGGCCACATAGCCCCGGAGGGGGAGGCTCTCCACTGCTGAGCCCACTCACACAAAATGTTTTGCATCAGCTCAGGCCACAGTGAAGCATTTTGATGCAGTGACAGTAAAATGTGTTGTTATGATTAAGGGACGAATGTGGAACATCAAATTATTCCAACTTCCCATCTCAATTCATGATGAAAAGCATGTATTAAAATCACAGAATTTCACGGGGGACAAAACATCAGCTCTAAGACATACAGCACTGTCCCTCTTTCTGTAATGAGAAGATGCTGCGCATCTAACCCCTGACTCTTCCCCACCCCACCCAAAAACACTAAAATGCCTTACTTGCAATCCAGGGGCTCCGATAGGTCCCGGTGGCCCTTTGGGTCCTGATGCACCTGGTGGCCCTGGTGAGAATCATCATTTCAGGCAATTGTAAGGAGATTTAGAAGGGAGAACCCTTAATTCCAACCATATGCACTTCTTTTCATTGTTCTGCTTAGTCTCTCAATGGATAAGAGCCATTGATCGATCGCAGGACTACGGCATAAGCACTTTCATCACACTACGGATTCCTGGATACCCACATCCTGATACAATATATCCCTATGCCCTAGGAAAGACCTTAGAGCTCTGGAAAAAAAAAGGAGGGGGAACATAGGCAGGAAGGAGGTCAGCAACACTCTACATTTCCATTTCCTTTAAAATGACAGCTTTTCAGAAATCTTAAACTAGCCCCATGAAATAGCTACAGCAGAGCAAGATACTGTAGTTGCAGTTTCTAAAACAGGAGGAGTCCCACAGGTGGAAAGCAAAGTCCCCCAGCCAGCTAGGGTCTGTCTCTCTAGCATCGCCGGAAAGTTGATGATGAACATTCAGGAGACGGGGTTTGGACGTAGCCGACCGCGGCAAAGCACTCTTTTGATCTCTTCATGCTCACTCAGTAGCAAGAAGTTCTTTTTAAGGCTGTACCACAGAGCAGGGTGGTTCTAGGATAAGGTAAACATTGCCTGAGCAGGTCACTTGCTTCATACAGTCACTTAACAGCTTCATGCCCCTTGGAAGGAAATAATTATATCTGAACAGTAGCTGTTAAATTATACCTGCAAATGGGAGACCGGATATTTGCTTAGCCCAAACTTATTAATACTCCTCTCTGCTTTAGTTGTGGCAACCCTTGAGATGAAACAATGTGGACATTATGCACATAAAGTACAGCTGAATCAGCCACAATCATTAATGCGCCATGCAAATGTGTAAGTCAAAGAATAAATGAATTGAAGGATAAATGAAAGGCCCTTATAATAAAAGGAAAAGCCTTTTCTGCAACTGATGGGAGTTCACTGCTAAATGCGCTTCGTACAGGGAAGTGCTGATGTTTGCAGGAATATTATCATTTAAGCCACTCGTCAGCACTGAAAACCAGAAGACTTGCCACAGAATTCTCGTCCCAGATTCTCATCTCAGTTACACTGGTGCAAATCTGGAGTAGCTCAAAATAGCTCCAAAGCCTGCAAAGTTTGCATAAATGTCACCAAGAACAGCTGGCCAGATTCTGCTCAGTGCTACCGTCAAGGGACAGGGTTTGCACCAGCAGCAAGAATCACTCTGCCCTCACAAAGAAATCCACTGGACAGACCATTCTTAAAGACACTCTTTGGTCATTCTCTTCTCAAGATGTGTCAGATAGATACCCTTCTTCCCTGCCAAAGTGGCAAGGAATCTTTGAGGTAAAATCTGCCATTACCAACAGATACAAAAACTGGTTACTTCTCCCCTACCCTTCCCCAGTCCCGGACCCGCGATTCTACTGCCCTTCCAGTGAGGCCACTTGCTTTCCCCTGCCGGCATCCCGCAGGAGTGAACCCTGCCAGACCATTCCTGCTCCCCGTCAGAAACTTCTTTTGTATGTTGTCCCATCATTACAGCTTTGCAGCTCAATTGAGTTTATTACCTGGTGGCCCAACTGGGCCGGGGGCTCCCCGTGGTCCTGGCAAGCCAGCCATGATGGTGTCTATAACGGTGGAAGCCAGCTGAGGTTCTCCATCTGCGTTAAAGAGCAGAGCAATCAGTGTCCAACTGCACAGTCCCAGCAGGCAGGATTTCACTCCAAAATCCTCTGGCGCCTGTTGCTGGCCAAGGGCAGGTAGTGCTTAATGATGCAAAATTTGAGCTGTTAGAGCAATTGCCCTGTGCTCTCCAAGGGTAGGGGCTGCGTCCCCTGGACCTGCAGAGTTGTGGACACTTTCAGATGCATTTCCTGCTTACCCTAGAAGAGCTGTCCTTTCCATCCAAAATTGGTGTTCCTCCATAGTCATATAACCTTACCTTTGAACTCCAAAGCACATTAAGAGCAGCTCTGCCTTGCACAGAAATAACTCACCTGGAATTTGCCATCTCCAAGACACATTCGGCTTCTGGCTACCTGACAAGTCACACAGTCATCTGGAGCTCCCTTGTATCTGCCACCAATGAACTGCTGAGCAATTCTAGCAGCCTAGCACACACCCGCCAACCCAAGCTCATGCTGCCATCAGTGGTGGTGGAGATGTCCTGAGATCCGAGGATGCAGGAGAGCCCAGTGGAGAGGGTGTGTTCTGCTCCCTGCACATACCCAGAAAACTCTCTTCTGCCTTTCAGGATCATTTTAGGTCTTCAAATGGCCATTTTGGGCAGGTCCAGCGTGCTCTGGGGAACAGATGGAGATGGGAGTGGAGCAGGGAGAGGAAAGCCATTAGCAGGAATTGGAAGAATTTTGTGCTGTTGCACATCTTCCTCAGTCCATTCCTGTCAGGGATAAAAATCATCAGCCTGTAGCTGTCCATATCTTTCCTCACCCTTGTAGCCATAGGCTTGCCACTTCAAATGGTAACTGAACAGAAAAAACAGATCTATTTTTAAAAAAAGAAAACAACCCTCTTATTCATTGCAATTCCAAAACCAAAATCAACAACCCTATTCCCTAGAGACCTATATTGTAGCATACTAGTAGTCTGTGGGTGGCAGCATCTTTCATTTGAGACTCCCCAGACACTATTTTACAGTTGCAGAAACCAAGGTGCAAAAACTCCATGACTCACCCACGATCACAAAGGAAGGCAGGGAACTGCCATGCCCTGGTGCTACTAAGATTCACAATCCTCCACTCTCCTGACCAGTGCTACAGGACCAACAGCATAGTTCATCCACTGACCTGGATGAAGATGTTGGCTCCTGGTCATTGGAATGGTAAACCCTCTGACGTAGCCAGATTTTCCACAGCTGGAGGCCACCATGCAGGAAGAACATCCATATTCCCCTGCCCACGATCTCAAATTTATTCTTTTACTTTTTTTCCACCCATCCCTTTAACTTATTACACTAAAACTCAGTGGCATCCTTTGCAGGTGTAAAAGACTTCATCTGGCTCATTGCTATATTGATGCAAATATCAAGTGATGCCAGGAAGATCAGAAGGGTGTTAGTGTACTCTGCAGGGGCACAGTCCCACCCAAAGGGTACACCGTGAAATCTCCAGAAATGTTAGCAGATGCATTATGAAGCCTTTTCAACTTTAGGAGCATTGGCAGTAACAGAGAAGACTTTCAAGCTGGGTGTTTGAAAGCAGCTCCTAGGGAAAATGTGAAATCTCTTTAACTGCCAGGGATGACAATGTATCTCTGCAACACCGCCCTGGCAGCAGAACAGTGTGAGATCTAGCCCAGATCCCCTGAGAACCAAATTCCCTGCCTAAAGCCTGAATGCAAACAGGTATTTCTTTGACTATTGTTTCCAGCTCCATCCATCTTCCCTTCTTCAGAGCCCTGAAACAAAACAACTGAGACTATTTTCATGTTCAGAAGGAAAGGTACCCAAGTGCACTGCGTAATCCAATTAATTTGAGTTTTATTTGACCATGTCAAAATCCATCAGGGCTGAGATGAAATCAGGAAATGAGCATCGAACAGCAGTGAAGGCATTAACAGTTGCAGAGCCTTTTGCTTTTAAAGACCACATGGTCAACAACATCAAATGAACATCCAGTAGGAGGGGGAAGGAGGGTTACAAACTACCAGGATTTAATTCTTGCTGGAGGTAAGCCAGGGATAAAGATCTGGATATAGAATTTTCCAGCCAAACATTGTTATGGTGACAGAGCTACTCCCCAGAAATCCACCCATCCTGACTTTACATCAATTTGCCTCAAAGTTATTTAGGAAAGGTGATTCCAAAACTGTGACACAAAAAAGAGCTCTGCTCAACAGCCTTGGAGCTCAGTGGCTCCTGATTTGGTCTCCGCAGCACAGGGGTATGCATTTGTAGGAGATCTGGAGTGGCTCCTTCCGCAACTGCCTGGCCAAAAACTCCCGGAGGTCAAGGTTTCTTTCCAGGCAGGCTCTGAATGCAACACACTAAGAATAGAGCTGGATAAAAGCGTGTTAAAACAAAACCCTCACTTTTTTAAGGGCTTCTTCCATATTCCTATAAAGTAGCAAGCAGAACTCAAACCTCCAGTCTTTCTCGATCCTTATAAACAGGGGGAGACTCTGGGGCTGCAGCTGGAGGCTGTTGCAGCAGTCACAAACAGCTCCAGCATCATTTGGTAGCAAACGGCAGGACGAATCTTTCCTTCTCAGCTGTCTCCTGCACTGAGCCAGGCTCTGCTGGGCTCAAGGGCTGGATTTTGGATCAGTGCTTCTGCTCATACCAAAGCAAAATACAGACAACCGTTTGTCTCATTTGAAAAGACCTCGATACACGATTTGTTCCAGGAGCTTTCAAGCTCCTAGCCAAGCCAAAAGGAATAGCACGACCAGGCCGACCCGGGCAGCCGCGAGCCCCTGTGCGCTCTGAGAGAGGCACAAACGTCCCGCAAAGTACAAACCTGGAACAGCGCAGACCTGTCCTGAGGGAGGCCGGGAGACTTGCCCAGCCAGAACAGCAAGGCGTCTCCGAGGCACAGGCGCTCACAGCTTGGAAGGCAATCAGTATGGTTTTCTAAATGAAATGCCCCTTCCCCTCGCCTTTCCTTTAGCCTCCTCTGCTCTGTTCTCTCTTCCTCGGGACCCTTTCTGGGAAGGGTCTGCGCAGCAGCAGGCTCTGGTTTGCAGGTCTCTGTGCTATGCTCTTTTTCACCAACGACATGCTGGGCACATAGGCACGTCGTCTTCTGTGCCTCAGTCTCCCCTTGCCCTCCCTCTAAAGTAGACTAACCATTATTTTGTATGTCATTTGCAAACTCAAATCTTTGAAATGTAAGAAAACAGAACCCTCAATTGAGTGCAAGTTCTGTTCTTTTCTCCTTTTCCCCCTAAAATGTTTCTTAGCTTTAACAGGAGAAATAGGACTGAGCTGCAAGAGGACTTAAGACCACATACCTGATCCACTTATTTTTAAGCAGTAGAGAAAGCGAGTGATCCTTGCAGCAGCAGCCACAGCAGCGGGATAGGGCAGTTTAGCTTCTGGCCTATGTCTAATGTTTCTGACTAAGGGATAAATTCCCCCATTATAGGCTTGATTTGCTGAGACAGGATGGAAATGAAGTAATCCTGTCTTAATTTCTTTCTGCTACCTGATCTGGAGAGAGACAACTGGGACCAATTCCTCTACCGCAGCATAGTGAAACTGTGAGAAAATAGTTGTCTCCCCATTTTTGGCTTCTGTCTGCTGATAAACATTGCCAACAGGAACTTGTTGCGATTAATAAAGGCACATGCATTAACCATGTTCAGGCGGAACCAAATACTGTACTACTACTAATAATCTGTTACAGCTTTCTTACATCTCCGTGGGTGCACATGCCCATTACCAGGAATATGCTTCCCTCTGCTGTCAGCAGCTGGAATCTTATGTTTATAGTTTTCAGATGTGCTCCATTAAAATAAATAAATAAAAACCTATCTGGGATTTACAAGGCTACGTTTTATTGCTTGTTGAGGATCAGCTTTCCACCAGCCTTTGGTAGGCAAAATCAGCTACCACAAAGACAAAATGGTAAGTTTTATAAGAATATGGCCTTGATATCACACTAATTCTCTCATGACCATGTAGATGACTTGCATTGGCAGAGAGACTTGCATTAAGAAAAATTTTGAAAAAGAGAGAAATTGTCATAGTTTCGGCCCAGATCCTAGGATGTCAGCACACCAGTAAAGCCAGGCTGCTCCACTTGTCCAATGCAGTCTTTGCTGTACACGCCTGCATGCCACCTCTGTGGACTACCAGAGAGCCCTGCCTTGTAAGGACTGACTTGATTTGCAGAAAGGGGATGAACGGGTCCTATCTATAGCACCCCAGCAGACTGCCCTGATGCATGCATCAGCTCCCAAGTCTCGAGCTTCTCCGGTGAAGTGACCAGCTTAGAGGAGACAACATTGCCCTGCTCGCCTACCCACCAAAACCTACAGGAGAGGGCAGGTGGGACTCCAAAAAGTATGAACTGGGGGTGGAAAAGAAAAAGATTTCTCAGTTTTTCAGATGTGAGGTTTAGGATAAAGCTGTCAGTGGTTGGCAGGTCACAGCAGGTGCACAAAGGGAAAGATCCTGTGCTGTCTGCTGTGTCCAAGTACCACTTAGTGTGCATCATTCAAAAGTAACACTCAGATATCTTTAATCACTCCTCTGCAATATAAAACACCAGGGAGCATAGAGCTTTCTGCTTCTTAAATGACCCTGATTATAAATCCAGGAGAGAGCTTAAGAGCTCAAACAGTCATGGCCAGACTCTGTAACAGCAATATTTTAATTCCACACAGGATTAGGCCTTAATTTTGAAACCTCTAGACTATATCAGCTCTCTAGTTCTTCCAAGAGTAGATAAATCAAGCCTCAGCAGCATGCACCGCTGAGACAGGGTCCTGGCTACTCTCTCTGCATACCAAGAAATCCATCATAGATATGGAGAAAAACAACACGTCTGCCCAAGGGCTGTAGCAGCCACCATTTGCTCAGGGCCCCCACATTTGTGTGCAAGCCTGTTGCTGCTCACTGGTGGCAGAGTTAATACAGATAAACCTCATTTATCCACTTCCCATTCTGGGACAATAGAGAGTTCACCCCTCTTGTACATCAGCTGGGAAGGCCGTGCAATGGCATTACGCACTTCTTAATTTCTCCACTACCCTGCAAGAAAGAGCTGAACTGAAAGGGTGGCTGGAGGGAGGGGGCAGTGGCAGTATCAAAACCATCCTTGGATGGTTTGGAATAAAACACTGAATGAAGAGCGGTACCACCCTATACAGGCACTAATTGGTGTGATGCTGTGAGGCAGTGAAATGACTGTAACGGAAAACCACTTGGTTATAAGGCTCCCGAATGCAGCAGCTCAGTCTATGTTTTGTTAAGAACTTGGGTACTGAACCACAATTAATTTAATCCTGCCCATACGCTCTAAATAATTGAATACAGAACAGAGCTGTTAAAATTCTCCCAAATTAAAAATACATCCGCTCACTTTCAGGAAAAGCAGTCTGGAGAGCAGAGTGGGTGGAAGGAAAAGGAAAGCTCTAGAAAACTGTCAGACACAGGGAGATTTGCTAATCCTTGGCTGCAATTAATAAAAGTCAGCTTTGAAGCTGGAGGTGAGCAGAGCAGCTGGGGAAAAGGCACAGCTGAAGTCTGGGGGAAGGGAGAGCAGAGGCTGAGCAGAGCCGAGGCTCCCAAGCTTTACAGGCCAAGGGGGAGATACGGCTGAGCTGCGCTGCGTCGTTATTAGACGCTAGCAACGGAGGACTGTACTGGAAGAAATCAGATCAAACCCAATTCTGAGAGCGCGCAGATAAGAGCGCATGATGTGCCTTTCCTCGACAGCCTTTTCTTGTCCTGCACAACACAGATCAAGTAAATAGATTTTTTAATCACCATAGGCTCAAAAAAATCCTGTCCCTCTGGCTATAAGGAAGGGATAAATCACTGCCTTGGTTTGGGCTTTCAAGCCTGTAGGTCTGTGTTTTGCATGGATGCCAGAGAATGTTGCTGTATCGAAAAACACAGGTGGGGAGATGTGTCTGTGGGGGCAGGAAAGGAGCTGCGTTTAACAGATGCCCGCGTTACGTTATATAACTTCAGCACTGCAAACCTGTGGTACTCGTTCATCTCTGGGCAACCCTGCCTGCTCTAACACTGCACCAGCGGCCTCAGGAGGTCTCACAAAGGTGCAGTTTCATTGCACCGGGATCTAACCAGTCATACACGCTATATCTCTCTACCCACATCTCTCAGATGAGACTGCTGGAGCCCTAACGCTTCATTAGGGACCCTCTTCACAGCGGCTACCCTAGTCTGCATGAAGCAAGCCTACAGGACGCCGTGTCACCTGAAAGCTATGTTGAGCCCAGAAAACCAGGCACGAGGAACATAAATCCCCCCTCTAACACTATTCCCCACTGATGCTTCTTCATCTGTACAAAAAATGTGCCTGCCCATTCCGCCGACGTACCAGAAAAAAGGGGAACAGAGGAGGAAACTTACTTTCTTTTTCAGCTGTAGGCTGGAGCGAGTAGAGAACCCCTTGCTGGAAGGTAAGAGGGAGGCTTGGGGTGGCCGGTGGCCCTGGAGGACCTGGGGGACCTGGGATCCCGGTTTCTCCTGGAAGTCCTCTTGGTCCTTGAGGTCCCAGCAGTCCTGTGCAGAAGCAGGAGAGGATCTGTTAGTATATTTGTGGGTATGCTAATGGATGCCACCACACAAAAAGCCAGGGAGAAGCCCATCAACTCTTGGAAAGAAGTGTGTCTAAATAGGGATGCTTCCTCCAGAACAGAAGAGAAAAGCTACCCGAAAATTTAGCCAGCATTGATAGATGTCATGGAGATAGAAAACATGCAGAGAGAAACCAGAGAGCGGAAAGGCAATTTGGTCTCAGAATTGTTTCTCTTAAGCAAAAGCCACCTCTCAGCTGTTCCCAGTGTAGTCTTGGAATATCACAGTCACAATACACTTGCCCTACTAGGAACAAAGGATTTCTGTCCTGAACTGGAATTATGGGGATTGGGGCCCAACTACATATGGAAAATTGGGAAGCTGTTCCTATTTCCCTTTAGCTTCTTCCTCTGGAAAGCAGATGGCTTTACTTGGCTCAAAGGTGTTGTAAAGCTTATTTCCTCCAAGAGTAAAATCTACCCCCTTCCCTGAGGCTGTAGAAGAAACTAAAGACTACAGGGCTTGAAATCAAGTGCAGATCCTTCTCCTCCCTTCCACCTGCACCTGTATGTCACTCTGCTGCTGAGAAAGCACAGAAAGAGCAGCAGAAACCCAGCCAGTCCAGGCACAGATCAGTTCTGCTTCCTTTGGAGCTGGAAGGCTCTCATTTCATCCTGAGAAACCAAAAGGCAGACACATCCCTGGCCAGATTTTAGCCATTCTCAGATTGCCAGAAAATGCCAAAAAGTGTTTAGGACTGCTCTTGTATTTAAGGCATGCTCCAAGTTTCAAGCTCAGCCTTGTAAACACGTATAGAGCACAGAGGCTGAGGTCTGGCAGCTATTGTGTAGCACTGTCTCCATCAAAAGATTCAGGAATATTTTAGGGATGGAGAAAGTCTCCTAGCTCCAGAACAGGTATACTCAGAAAGAATGGTCTCATAACCTTTTCACCTTACTATACAATAGCATCATGTTTGACATGCTGCCATCTGACAGTCTCACACAAACAGCAACACTTTTATCCTCAGGTAGGGAAGAAGGGGAGTTAAAGCAGGCATAGCAGTGAGAGGGTTAAACAGGGAATGCTCTTCTCTGAAGGCAGACAGATCAGAGACTGGTTTTTACAGTTCCCAAACAGGATGGGGAAACATGATCCTGCTCTGCTTCTTTCTGGGATAAGCTCTCCCCAGCTTCACGGGAAGTCCCAGGGAATATCACTGCTAGTGCAGCTGACTGCCCAGCTCTGAGAGCCACCAACTGATCGCAGCGCCCAGGGGATCAGCACAAAGAGATTCAAGAGGAACTGAAGATGTTCAACCTCTTGTGTGCCCAGGCCTTTTATGATCTATTTCCACTGAGAATTTGCACAAAGTGAAAAGACTGCTATTGTGCTAACCGAGGGACTCCTCCAGGACTTACCTGGTGGCCCTGCCGGGCCTCTCTCACCGGGTTGACCCTTCTCGCCTTTTGGCCCTGGCGGTCCTGGGAGACCGGTTGGTCCAACTGGGCCTGGAGGCCCCACCTGTCCTGGCAGGCCTGCAAACACAGATAAGAAAAATCAGGGCTCAGGGATTTGCAGCTCCCACATTTGGATCCAGTTCACACCCTACATGTGGGACAGCCTGCCTGGGGCACAAATCCGAGTCCCCTCGGCATTCATCCAAACTCTCTGCACTTCTCAGAGAAAAGCAATAATTCCAAAATATTAGACCCCCCTGAAAGATTTCCCTTTCCTTCCTTCTTTTTGATCATTCTGGAGATATATCCAAATTATTTTTTTCTTACAAAAATGAGATATATCCATCTCTAATCCACGGGAAGACTGAAAAAAGGATATTTCAAAGGCTTCATGTGCGTATGTGTGTGCACATACCTTCGTTTATCATTACCTTTCTTTAATTCAATCATCAATAAAGGTCTGGTTTAACTTGAGTATTGAACACTGACTAAGGTAAGGTTTTCGTTTGGAGCAATTTGCTTACCCGCAGGACACAAACTGCACACATTTCTGTGAGCATAGGGGCTCCTTTAACGGATCTGGGCTAAGAGCTCACCCGAGACATGCTGCGTTTGGCAAGCTCAGGCAGGAGAGCAGGAGCCCATTGAGGAGACCACCACCATTTGTTCAGAGCATCGCAGACAGCTTCTTCCCCCCTACCAAAAAACCCACAACACACCTGGAGCTTTCTTGCTGCAAATCCTTTCCAGCATAGAGGGAAGAACAGCAGAAATACTGACTGTTTTGCAAGCACAACACACTGTGCTGCTGAGCATGGGTCAAAG
Source organism: Dromaius novaehollandiae (assembly GCF_036370855.1). Taxonomy (NCBI): domain Eukaryota; kingdom Metazoa; phylum Chordata; class Aves; order Casuariiformes; family Dromaiidae; genus Dromaius; species Dromaius novaehollandiae. Next base: position 8,760,424 of record NC_088116.1, read on the forward strand.
CATTTCCGCGCTTGTATAAATCAGCTTCAATCATCCAGTTCAACCTTTATAACTCAATTCTGCGAACTTCTGCAGACCAAGAGCAATCATTTTCTGCTAGCATCCTCAATCATGCTGCTGCAGTGGAGCTTTAAAGAAGCTGGCACTTACTTCCCTGAAGGTGGAAAGCGCTAACAGAAAGACTAGAAGATGTAGCACTGAGTAATATGTCAGGAAAATGCTCATACTGGTGACAAATGGTGTTACCAGCATAAAAGAGACAAGTGCAAAAGGGAAAAGAGAGAGGGAAGGATTCAGGGAAAGAGGGGGAGGAAAATGAATAGGCCAAATCTTCAGCTGGCATAAATCAGCACTGCCGCAGTGACATTGCTTTCAGAGAGCTGAAGCCCGTGGAAAGCACTTATCCTCCAAAAATGTGAAGGAAAAAGCTATGGGGAAAATTTAAAAAGGTAGAGGGTGAATATCCTGCTGCTGGAGACCAAAAAAAGCCTGCAGAGTCCTGGATTTTCTTCCCGGCCTTGTCATTAACCTGCAACATGACCTCTGTTCCTCTGTCCTTCCCCAAGATCGTCTCTATTTAGAGTGGAGCACATTAGTCTGTATTTGCATGGAGCTTAGCGAGGTGATGCCCCCGGCAGGCAATGCCAGAAGGGTGAGAGCGGTGCTTCTCCTGTCGCGCAGTGCACACCCCACTCGCCCTTTGGCAGTGCTTCCAACCTGCTGTGCTGGGGGAACTGAATGTCTCAAAGATGATAAAGCCGGTGTTGAGCCTCGCTAACCAGAGCAGCCCGTGAACAAAGAAAACCCCCAGAAGAAACCCAGCCGCCCTGTAGCTGTGAGGCTCTAGACCGCTGAGGACTCCTGACCACAGGAGCCTTCTGCTTTTTGGGTGAGACCACGCAGAGGACTGGGCATAGTGACATTTTGTGCTTTAAAAGAGGGAAAAAGTAGATTATATTCACTTACCCTGTGGTATTAGCTGTTCCTCTGCACCTCTGCGTCCTTTAGGCTCTAATTAAGAGGGTCAGGGAAAAAAAAAAGAAAAAAAAAGAAAAAAAAAGAAAGAAAAAGAAAGGAAAAAAGAGAGAGAGATGAAAAATTAGGTCTCCTGCTGCCAACTGGCTCAGACAGAGCATATATATTTTCTTAATGCTCAGTAAAATGTATCCTGTTGATTAACAAGCTGATCAGAAAGGCCAGCAGTGCAGCTGTCTCAACAGCTCTGATTGCTTTTAAACGATTGTCTATTCTCAGCCCTGTCAGTCACTGAAGAAACAGCTACCCTAATAAACAGTAGCAAGGTTTCCTGGACCTCAGCCTGGAAAGGCGTCAGCCAGCTCCGCGCTATCCGGTCATTCGGAAACCCGCCCGCCATTCAAAGCATCGGGTCCCCATCGACCCTCTCGGTGTCAGGCACCAACATCCTGCCCTCGGTCCATCAGTTTTGGAAACTCAGTGGTGTGCAAGCTGGGATTCGGATTTGCTTTGGCTGAACAAGTAAAAGCAGTACAAAGTAGGCAATATTTCACAAAAAACTCTGGGTAAGGGAATGGGAGGGTCATAGGCATAGCTTTCCACAACCCCAAATCACACAAAACACTCAGTTTTGACTTTGACCTAATCTAAGGCTACATTTGTTGAAAGCTCTCCCGAGGTCTGCCATCCCTTTCAGTGAACCTGGGCCAGCTTTGTGTAACAAATTGAAGCGCGGTGTTGAAATCACACAAAAGGGGCAGTCCCCCGCCATCCTACACCAACTGCCTGAAATTCCCTACATTTCAGCAAAATCCACAGTGCATTTTTTGGCCGGCTTTGAGCTGTAAATACAAACTGACATGGGGAGGGAAGGAAGCTCAATGGGGACCCAAGTGCAGGAAATATCCCCATAGCTCCTGAGCAAAGCAAGAGCTGGATTTTGCAGAGTGCAGGGTGGCAGCAGCGGGGGAAGATCATATGTCAATAAACAACCTAACTGATGACTTCCAATTGCTGAAAGACGCTGTCCTGACCTCAAACGGCCCAGTGCACGCCTGACGCCCAGTTATTGTGCTGCAGTTGCTATTCTGCACTAGGTCAAATAAACCAAGGCTGGAACAATAAAGGGTAACAATGAGCGAGGACTACACCTAGCATGTGTTTTTGGGAGGAGACCTCTAGCTACCTCCCGGATTTGCTGCGGGGTGGAGGGTGCTGAGAGGGGACCACAGAGTCAGTCTGATGCAAGCGCTGCAGGAAACCAACTCTGCTTCGCAGCACTGCCTGGGAGAGGGGCAATTCCCCGCTCCTTGCCGAGCACAGAGAGACTATCGTGTGGAGGGAGCCTCAGGGAGGAGAGGACTTTTAAGTGGAAGGGACAGAGCCGTCAGTACTTTTGCTGTATTGACTTCAGTACAATGAAGTGCAGGTGCAGAGACACTGCAACAGCAAAAAATAACTGACATGGAGAAGGCGGAATGAGCATATAATGGACACCGGGGGAAACTGCTTAAATTCAGTTCCTGGCAGCCGTCACCGTGGTTCTGAAAACACTTTGCAGAACATATTGTTAGCGAACCTCCCTCCATGTTGTGGCATCCTGTCAATTTATAAACATGGATGACATCTGGTCTATGTTGGTTGCTCCAAGTCTGCTGCAGTCATGAAGGGCTGCCATAATAAACTCCTCTGACAAAAAAAAAAAAAAAGAAAAAAAGAAGCAAAACGGGCCCTACTGAGGATAAAAACTTCCCTGGAAGCAGGCAAAGTGACTGACAGACAGGGCTTTGGAAGCGGAGAGCAGGGATCTTGAAACGAGAACACTAAGGTCAAGGAAATTCAATGCGTGGTAATCTGTCTAGCCAAGTAGGCTCAGAGGGAGATTTCTCGTAAGTGTATTTTTTTTTCATGCCACAAGAGGGATCATAAAACAGCCCATTGTGTTTATGGTAAATTTAAAAAATATAATGCATAGTGCAACTGATGTTGCTATGCATGGGAAAAATGCTCCTCCTTATAAACCCAAGAGCTACCCCTACCCCAACCTTCTGCTTTCCCCCTCTGCTCCCTGCCAGGGAAACGCTTTATTCGAAGCTCAGTAGGTGAGTATTAACTGCCCCTCTGCGATCTCCCTGGCTCTCTGGAGTTCCTTCAAGAATGTCTCAGTGTGTCTGTGCCTGAAAATCCACAGTCTTCGGACAAGCACATTGAAAGACACGGGCAGGCATGTTGGTCCTACTGAGGGTAATGGAAATTTCGCTTTCCTGAGACCAGAATCCAGCTCTGAGTGCGTTCTGGTGCCAACAGAAATAGAGGTTAGCGACAGACCGTTAAGGCTGGCAAAATGGAGCTTAAAATGTTACGCTCGAAGCTGAGCTGCTTGCTTCCTGAAACATGGCTGCTTTGTGCCGGCTGAACCAGAGGAAGGGGTAGAGACCTGAAGAGAAAAGCAGAAGGTTGCTCTCCTCCCGAAGGGGTAATCCTCACTATGGCGGGAGCCGCAGGAAGAGGCCACGAGGAAATCGTGTTCAGCTCCCTGTGGCTAAACTGATGGTTTGAGGGGGGATCGGTGAGGATTGAATTCCCTCTTTGTCCATGAACCTGCATGTGTGTTGGCGCGTGATCACCATCGCGTTCACAACTCAGCAGACAGGAGGGACGTGAGGCGACATTAAAACCTGTGATTGAATAATCCCTGGTTTGCAGGAATCCTGGCTGTAAAGCTGAACAGTGATGGTTCTGCCCCTAAAACAGAGGCTGAAAATTCTCAAAATGCCTCTCGGCAGGGTGGTTTCCATGCTGAGCGCACGCCCGCCTCACTGCAAACATCTGCAGCCAGGCCAAGGCCATGGTTTCCCCACCAAGGGCACAAAGCGAGCCGCAGCCGGGAGCCGTGGATGCCAGCAGTGCTGCCTGTCCTGCGCTCGGCACAGAGGAGCACGAGGCCCGAGTACTGCGGCCTGTATCTACAGCTCCCTGCTGCCTCAAACACACGGGAGCAACTGCCCACACGCCAGCAAAAAGGAGAAATTGCCCATCTGAAAATCTTAACCCTCTTCTCCTTTGCAGAATAGATGGAAAGAGCTGCCAGGGTTTCCCCCAGACCCCTCTCCCACGCAGGTTCGGTACCACGTTGGCTCGACACGGCTTCTTTTTTAGCTGCCCTACGGGAATCACGCGTGTAGGCCGGGTGAAGAGCGGGAGGTTACGCTTACCAACAGATCCCACCGTTTTCCTCAAGACAGTCCCAGGGTTTAGCAGAGGAAAGGCATCTGGCAGCAAATCGTCATACCATGTGGCCGTGGTTCCAGTGATTGGCAGGTTGTTTTCTAAAGGCGGGCTGCGCTCTGCAGCTTCAAGCAGGAGAATCTAGATAGGAAACAGGGGAAGGAAAACAAAGTCAGCAGGACGGCTCCATGCATGAGCTCACTTCTGAGAGGGGCAGAGGTCTTGAGACTCCTCTCCTTGCCAGCAGGAGCTGTGGATAACTGCACATCACAGACTGCAGCATTTCAGTGTTAAAGCTCCTTTGGCTTTCTGGCAACTGGCAGTAATTAGTTTAAGAAGCTGCTGTAATAAATTCCAAGAGGTTCCCACACGAAGCTGCACACCCTCCTTAGAGAGGGCTTCACTGCTTGCAGAGATATTCGGCATTGTGTGGGATTGTCTCCTTGGTGAGAAAAACAAAACTTGGCAGAGACCAGAGCGGGTTTTAGGGGACAGATCTTGTCTCTTCTAGGTTACCTGTTCAAACCCAGAGCCATCAGGGCAGAAATTACTGAAAGCTGAGACAAGCTGAAGGGCAGCAGGATGCCTTGGGTAACAAACGGAGGTACTTCAGGACGAGCTCTGGCTGAACATCCAAATGCTGGCCAAATTAAAGAAGCTGGAGTACACAAAGCTCTTAAAGAGCTGCAGTGTTTCAATTTCAGAGTGAATAAAAAAGAGCTAGGCATCCTCAAAGCACTCTGTTTAACAGTAACAGGATATTACTAAGACTCACAACTGTTTCTGTATCTTGTAAACACTACCTTCAAGTAAATCCACATCCCAGCGTGTGTCCCCGAGCTCTTTGGGCCATTTACAACCTGAGCTCCTTGGCAAAGTGATCCTGTTCTCCCTCTGCGGTTCAGACCCCCGTTCATCAAGCTGTGCTTCCTCGGCCACTGGTGGCCTGTATGAGACTGGGAGTCAGTCTGCAAAAAGCCTAAACGCTCACAAGAAGTGCAGGGACCTAGAAGCCCGGTGGACTCTGTCCACTGACAAATACAGCTGAAGACAAGCCCAGGGGAACACTCATTGCACTTTACTATCAAAATGTTAAATTACATTTTTCGTAAGATTATGATTTTATAAAAATAACTTTTTTTTTCCCAACCTACATGCTTCCTCTTGCGGCCTTCCCAGCCACAAGCAAGGGTGAGATAACAAGATAGCCTGGGTGTCCTTTTAAAAAGCCAAACTACCCCTTCAATTACAAACCCATCAGGAACGCTGCAAACTGAGTGTCACCCCAATTGCTCAACAGCAGCTAAACAGAGTCGAGGGGCAGCCCAGGGGTCCACGGCCCCCGCGTGAGCCATGCTAACACCCTCGCCGTAACAGTGATTGGCTATAGCACTGTCTTGTCCTGCTTGGAAACCACCTAACCAAATACTGATTTAGGGCTAAGGGAAATAAGAGAGAATATGACTCAAACTCTCCACTAAATCCCGACGATTTTTAGCTTTTAAATACCATGTTTGCTTTCACATAATGAAGTCACACTGCAATTATAAATGAGAGCGATTTGGCTCTGCTTGTTTGTTTTTAGCTTGCAATTATTACAGAGTTTATCACTTATTTATTACAAGGCACAGTGAGAGTCAGCAGAGGCAGAAATGAAGAGCTTCCTGCAGAATGCACTAGCCTGACAAGGGGGAATCAGCCCCTAATTAAACTGGGAGCTAGCTAAAGCGCAGAGGAACTGAACCTCTGCTGCTGCAGACAAGCAAAATGCTTCCTTCGCTGCAAGGATCTTTGTTCATGCATCCAGGGTCTTGCTTTCTGAGCGGTAAGAAAGCAAAAAGCAACCAGGCCACAACGATCCCTGCTTTTATCCGACAGACTTCTCCAAAGCTAGGCATGGAGGGAATTTGTTCACTCTGGTTCCTGCCCTCCTCTTCCTCTATCCAGCAGGGCATTTGTCAGACTTTGAAGGAAGTACGGTAGCAATTCAACCAACACAGAAGCATGTACCCTACCACGAGCCTGCTTAACTCCCACTGACGTGGGACTCGAGTGTGCACGGAAAGCTTTTTCTGAATCAGTTTAACCTATTGTATTATCCTCTTGCTTCCCCAGCAAAACACCTGTCTAACCTTGCCAAAAGGTACCAGGCAAGAGAGGCAGAACCACTCCTTGGGGGGGCAAAACGGAGGGGCTAGAGCCGGGCTGGGGTTCAGCTGCTCCTGCTGGGGCGAAGGGACCTGCAAGAGCCGTCCTGGCCGGTGCCCCGCCACGGCGCAGCGGGACCCGGTGCCGTTCAACCCCCGGCAGCGGCGGTCAGCGAGCAGCCGGCCGCAGGGGTGGGGGCCCTCCCGCGGCGGCGCGAGCAGAGCCAGGCAGCGCTGCCGAAGGTTGCATCTGGAGTGGAACCGTTCCAAATCACTTTTATGGGTGATAATAAAAACGTGTTACCACATAATCAACACAAAACAGTGGCAACAGTATCCTTTTCATTAAAACAACATGTTTTAAATGAGCACTCTGCTGATAAATGCTGTAAAAGATTTAAAGGCATGTACAGAATAATCCAGTATGCTCCTTTATAAATTGACTATATATACTTAACGGTCGTTAAAGCTCAAGCCATAGTAACAAGCTTGTTCTCCCTGGGCGCAAAGCGATTCAGGTTGGGAAATCTCTGGGCTTGAAATCGCTGAGAAATTCTAATTTTTATCATTAGAACCGAAAGGGGGCTCAAAAAAAGTAAAACAAAACGAGCACAGTTCTCACATCTGTGGGATCCAGAGGGCCAAATTACAGCCAGAAAAGCATGAGGGATTTAGTCACACGCAAAACTGCAAACTATGCACACTTCTTTCAACAAGCAGCGTCCTATTATAAGCTTTTACAACACAGAGCACAAATGGGGTCCTTGGGCATTACTGCAAAACCATCGGAGCCATTCATCCATTTCCTATCGCTTTCTGTTTTTCTTAAAGCTGCCATTGCCATAGTCAAGGACCCGAGGAGAATTCCCACTTTCATTAAATAAAAAGAAAGGAATTTTCTAGCCCTCTGAGTAAACTGCTGGAAAACGACACCACAGAGGCTCACAGCCAGAAAGCAAATTAGCAGAACGTGTAACGTATTAAAGCCCTGGTATTAATGTCCTGGCATTTTCTAGTCGATATGGTTGCAGGAGAGGGGAGGATAAGACCAGCTCAGGAAGAATGCTGTTTTGATTGGAAATCCTCATTCCAAGAAGTGCCTACCTGTGTTACTACTAAGAGTTACAAAAGCTATTAGGAAAGAAATGGAGAATGGAGACAGAAAACATCCTAATGACACCATAGAAATGACTGAAATGCATCCTGATGCTGTGGGTAATGTTCATCACCAGCTGTAAAAGGGATAGAGCAGAACTAGACCAGATATTGAGCACTAACTGAAGGGCAGGGCCGATCACTGCAGAAGACAGCAAGGCCTCTTCTCCCAGTTTGTGCAGCATTGCAAAAGGTGAAGGATGGCCTCAAGTCAGCAAAACACTTGGCTCTTGTCTTTTCACATGCATGGAAACAAAAAGTCAAATCTGAGCCTAACTGGACTCACTGGAGTCTCGGGCAACAGAGGTCCCACCAGCACGAGGGATTTTCTCTGTCTTCCAGACCCCCCCATCTCCAGTGCAGTCCAACAGGGTCAGAAAGCTGCAGGAAGTGTAAATGCTGGGACTGCATCCCCTGCCAGCGGTCCAGTGGGAGACAGGCCCGATGGAGGAGACGGTGTGCGAGTATGATGGGAACACAGGAGGGATAACTCACCGCACCGGCCAAGGAGCTCGCAGGCCACAGGCAGAGGTTATTGCCTGCAAAACTCAACCCTGGGCCCTCCGAGTCCTGCAAGGCCACTGCATTCATGCCTGCACAGCACCTGGCACTAGCTCTTCTCCCACAGCTCAAGCCCTGGCTCTTCACTGCTGGACCTGCTCACACGCAGGGCCCTCGGCTGGGGCATTAGCATTACACACCCGGAGCTCAGTCCCAGCTTACTCAGCCCACCTCCCCCCTTTTGCATTTGCCAGCATAAACTTTCTAAACTTCAGACACATACCACATTTCTTGCGTCAGATCAAAAGCTCAGCCCAGGGACAATGGAATTGGGAGGAAGGTTTTCATCTTCTTGAGATGTTCAGTGTCAGCGGAGTTTTTGGCTTGCAGTGCTTTTCAGGAACCCTACTTTGGTTGTTCCCACACATCAAAAGAAGATTTCACAAACACAGCCTCCTCCCTTCATCTGTCCTCCGCTCGCATTCCTGATGTCCCATAACTAGTAGGTGCTAGAAACAAGGAAAGAACAGCCGGGCTTCCAAAGATTTCCAAACTGATACAACAGGGTTAAGACTGCTTTTTTTCTTTTGATAAAAATCCATGGAAATGCAGGGGGATCATCTGACATAATCCAGATGGATATTATTAATTGATAAACAGGGGATATTTGGTCTCTCAAAGCATTGACAGAATGAACTCCCCTCTACCTCTTTTTAAAGAGGAGGGAAAGAAACTGTGCTCGAGTCCAGCTCATTAGCTAAAACTTCCAGTGTAAAATAAGGTTCCCTTGATCTTGTAAAGATACAAGCTGATTAATAATGGTAATTGCATAACTGGTTGGACATATCTTTCTATATAGCAAATTATTTGGCAAATATAAGGATTTTTTTAATCACTTATCCAGACTGGGAGTTTCACAGCATTTGATGGAGAATGGTATCTCTTTAGTAGCATTACGAAACCTGTGAACAGAAGGCTCCAATGTGGACACAATTCTGACTGTTTGCTTTCGAAAGCCAACAGACACTCAGTGTCTACCAAAATCTAACGAAACCTGTGCCGAGAGAAAACCTGAGTGACTTCATCCTTATTACATCCTATGGGCTGTGGCCAAAGGGGAAAAGATAATTAGTACATGGAGGGGTTCTCATTATATTGATTAATTATGTAGGAAGCAATAGTTGATGTCATTGTACTGACCCACAGCAGACCAAAAGACAAGGTTTATGTCATCAGCTGTTGTGTGGAAGACAAAAATTTGAAGCAAAGGCTTCTGCCAATTCACAGGTAATGCAGTCCATGATCTTTCTGCAAAGATACATTTTTGCACAGCTCTAAGGGATTTCTGAAAAGAGGATGCAGCAAGTGACTGTTTCATCAACTGGTATCTTCCGGGGGCAATGGGAGAAGGCAACAAACAAAACCACAAACTATTGCTGCAAATTGGAGATTTGCCTCCGCTGTCGTGCGCCCATGCAGCCTGCCGCCGCGGGCATCCCTCCGCATTAGAGCCAGGGGGAGAAGCAGGACATGGAAAGGATCCAGCAATCCTTCCGATGCCGTGCTAAGAGCCCATTGCAGAGCGAAGTACGCAAAGGAGCTCAGAGTGAAATCAGATCCCCCTCTATTACTTTAAAACACCTGATAAAAATAAACCGGAGCTATAACCTTCCACCCTCAAAATCACATCATTCTTCTCTGCCCAATTTATTGCTTGTCACCTGCCGGGGATGTAACAGCACTACGGATGTGGAGCCAGGCCAGTCTGAGATGAAGTCAGTCTCGTGAAAGTAACATCTGTTCTCAGCAACAGCTTTAAGATCTGCTCTCTGCTTTTCATCAGGTGAGAAGCCCTCGACTGTGGCTGAGAGATTTGCATCAGCCGGCTCCAATAGGCTGAAGCTGCCTTGCACGCTCGCCTCCTCCACTCTACTCTGAACGGGAAGCTGCAAGAAGAAAGTGCCACAGGTGGAAAAGTGAAGGGGCTTAGTCCTTCCCTTGCTTGATTTGGTGCAAATCAGGCTTTTATTTGGCTGAAAAAAATGACCTCCAAGTCGTTTTTCCCTTATGACCTTATTTTCCTTACGAAGCTCCACCAGAATTTCAGATGAGAATTGAGTGGAAGTTCACATTTCTGGGCAAAGCAAAGGATCTGAGCCCTTATGTCCCTTGGGCTCCTCACATAGCTCCCTCTCTGAAACCTACTTTTTGTCCACAGGAGTGTTTCTATTCCTTAAAAACAAAGCTGGTAAACTTAATATTCCCAGGTAGTAGACACACAACAGCATTTGCTAACACAGGCATGAAATCTGCTTGGCAAAATAAGCTGCATGTTATAGGAAAACAGAACTTCTCAAAGTTATTGTATAAAAATTTTAAGTACATCTGAATAAAAATGCAGACCTTGTAACTGTAAGAGACTTTGCATGAGGGGGGTGGTGGTGGTGGAGTTTTTTAGAGCCTTTTTGTGGTTCTGGCACATGATTTACAATATTTGCCAAACACATGGAACAGTCTCAGGGGACAGATTTCCCCACCAGTCCAACAGTGATAAGAAATAAGATCCAACAATTACTAGAGCTGAGAATGAAAAGATTGTAACTGTCATTCTGAAGGACAGAGGCTTGTCCAAACGAGAGCGAGGCCATTATCTGAACTTCAAGTGTCCTAATTGGAAGCACGATTATTGCTCGTTAGAAAAAGGCCAAGGAGACAGATGGAAAGTTCATAAGGAACCTTGATAAAAAAAAAAAAAAGAAAAAGAAAAAAGAAAAAAGAAAGTGGTTTGCCCACCAAGTTTTGGTTCATGGTCTTCCCTTTTAAAAATCAATTATGAAAATGTACTCTATTCTTAGGGACATTTGTTACATTAACTGACCTACAGAAACTCAGTAAATACTACAAATCTTAAAAGGATTGATTTAAGGGTTTTTTTGATACTAAAAAGCAGCTGGTTATTATACAGCTAGCTGCCTAATAGCCTAAAATGTTCCTTAAATTCAATGCACTGTCAGAAACAGAAAAGCAGACTTTGCACAGGGTCATCAGGAAACCTTAGAGATTCACTAAGCCATCTTTCCCTACAGAACAGAACGAAAATAAATAACTGCAAGTGGCAATCCCATATATAGCCTGGAATACCCATGAAAGCCCTTGAAATATCAAGCAACTACTAGCGTTCACTCTCTAGTCCCAGCTGCAGCCTTGCAGCCAAGGAACTGGGTTTTCACTCCTCGAGTATCTCCCAGCCATGTTACAGCACCATGAAACATAACCTATTTTCCAAATATTTCTCCACTACAGCAGGCCTGTTAAAATGTCTATCAGAGAAGGAAAAGGCAAACCCCATAAAGTTTCACTGATAGCTGTTAGTATTTCATTAAGCTGCTTGTAAGATGGGGCAGATTTAAAATCATTTCGTACAACCATTACACTAAAACTCCAAGAAATGTACTTCATAATCAAAAGATACAGGGTAGTGAAGGTGCAGTGTGGTCATGTCTTCTAAATGAACAGGGTGACTTTATATAAATAGCAATGTATTGATCAAAACTGTGCACAGTGCAGAGATTTTCTTTAAAACCTTTCAGAATCTCCTGCGTGGGGAATCACATTACAAGGACTGTTTTCATGCAAAAAGTATGCATGTCATTTATCAATCACAGAATGAATCAATCAGACACTGGATTTGTAATGTTATCTCTCCGCATTAAAGTTGTAGTGAAATGCCACAAACTTCTCAAAAGTAATGTCAGGAGATAAGACTGGGTTATATCAACTCAGATCAAATGCTGCATTCAAGCTCCGACCAAAAGCTGGGATTAATACCACACCGTCTGTAACCCCGTGATGGAGTTTATTGAAAGAAACTGGGGCTGATGGAGAGTAAAATGCGCAGAAATTTTTATGCAGCTGCCTGTTTGCTCTCCTGTAAGCACAGCACTCCACGGGCAGCGGTGCTGCTCTCCTCCGGCCACTTCAACTCTCTTGAGCTTCAGTGGAGTTGGTTTGGGCTTAGTCCTGTGTCACGGGAGGGCAGCACGAGGCTCAGAGCATTATTCTAGCCCCAAAGGAAGGGCTGTACCCTATTGCCACTAAGAAGCTGTGCTGGCCTAAAGAGAAGGCTTACCTTTGGCATAAAAGCGGGGTTGATTCTGCCCTCCCACCACTGAGGCTCCACAGGGTCAGTAGTGCTGTAGTAACGTCAAGCAAGGTATCACGGGAAAGAAGCAAGATTCAATATACTTGGGGTCTGGCGAGGAAGAAGTTTTCTTCCCTGCCTGCACTCTTTCTTGGCCCCAGGACATCCTCCCCAATGCAAATTCCTATGCCCTGCAGATCTCAAGCTTGACACCACCAATCAACCTTCCAAACTCCAGACCCCCAAAAGAGTCTGGCATCAACCAAATGGAGCAGGCAAATTTCAACCTGCATCCGGGCCAGACAGCAGGGTAACTCGAAACAGGGGAGATCAGAATGGAACCTCATCCTAACTCACTTCACCTCATTTTTTCCAGAATAACTCATACAGCCACAAGGACAACCTAGACGAGCGTTACCAAGAGCACAAGATGAAAAGAAAAAGGGTTGTTTTGCCTCACCGTCCAGCCATGTCTCACTGTCTCTTTCCTCACCAAGGGCTCTATAAGCCCTGGTCCCTAATGAATCATTTTTCATTCCGTCTTCTCTGTGTTTATTCTTGCTTCTCACTTTCTAAGCCAACTCTCATATTACAGAATCAGAGGGTTACTTTTATTACCTCATTTGGACACTGATCTTACAAGTCGGATAAACCAACTCATCCTTATAATAGGAAAGATGAGAGTAATTCTGGTTACATCCCTGTTTTTAGGGGGATGGCTGCAATAACATGCAGAAGAGGAGGGGGCGAAGGAAGAAATCACACTTAGAGCCTCTTCCACAGCTGAGCTCAAGTTTCACATACACTTGCTCATCACAGCCACTGGAAGACAAACATGCATTTTAAGTATCCCCACATATAATCCAGAAAGGCTCTTAGATCCTTCATTGTAGAGGTGTGAGGAAGAGATTGCTCTTCACTTGTGCCTAACCTACCATTACACAACACTTCTTACCCAGCACTTCTGCCCAGGCCCACAGTGCCTTCGGAGATAGTTTTCCATCCATTTCTTCTCACCTCTGGCTTTGCAGTCGTTAGCACAAGTCTACACTGGCTCCACATGCCACAGAGCACTTACGGGATATGCCAGTGGCCTGACCCACTTGAAGCTGGCCAGCCGAGGTGGCTGATCTTATCCATTGCCATTTCCTGAGCTTACCACCGTCATGCTGGGCTGAAATTCAAAAGGGCAAAACCAGCAGAGCCACTCACGGGTGACCTTTTCTGATTTATACTCTTGAATTGCAAGCCCCCCTCACATCGCTGGAATGCCTCCTCTTTGTTGATTTGGTTTTGTCATAAATAATCCAGTGATTATCTCAAAGTTTCCCACGCAGAGTACTTCGACCGCAGCATGCGCACAGCAAACGAGTTCTGTATTTTCTCAAATCCAGTCAGACACTTTTCCACATCTCTTAAGGACTGAAAAGCCAGAAATTCTATTAGACGTGTGTGTTGGCAGAGTAGAAAATTTCCAGGGGACAACTGTCCTGTGGCACCCACCCTCTTTCTCTGATGGCATGTGAAGGTACCATGGACCACCCTCCATTCACCACAAGGCAGGTGCAGTCAGACTAGCAGGCAAAAAAACAGGAGTCCATCAGCTGCTTTGTGTTAACTTCTTCCATTTGTGCTCTTACCTTGCTGTAAAAGCAAGGTGAGCAAGAAGGTTATGGAAGGAAATCCTGTCCCAGAACTAGGTATGTTCCCCACCTAGGAAATTCAAGAGTTAGCAGGAAAGGCTTTCTACAAGTGTAAGCCTTCCCCATTCATCCCTAGAAAGTCTGAAGGAAAGAAATCATGCCTTAGAGATGCACTCTGGCTGCTCATGTGGCTTCTCTCCTACTCTGGCAGCTTCAGCTACCTACATTAGTGAATGTCTTAAACACATGTCTCCCAAGCTGAAACTTTTTACGCCGCAGTGGGATGAACCGTGCCCACACTGCATGAGCTGGGGCCTCACTAGAAAGCGAGGATCCCTGTAAGACAAAAAGAAGTTCACTGAAATTGGTCAGCCGGCATGTCAGCTTCCTCTTCTGCCTTTCTCCACCAGAGCACTGTGAGGGGACAGCCCGCTCGAGTCCTCAGCATCATGTGTCACAATCTCCAAACGCACCACGAGGTCTCCGTGTGAGCCCACCCAGTCACTCCAGTATTCCCTGAGCAGCTTCAAGCTGGTGCTGCGGTGAGACATGCCATTACAAGAAGATGGTTTAGGGAGCTGAGAGACAGCCAACACATCCAGATCACTCTTTCAGCAAAATATGGATCTTTCTACAAAATCCAGAACAGGATTGCAGACAAGAGTAAATAAAGGTAAGCACCTTTTAAAGAGCACCAGCCTAATCCAACTATTATTGAATAATAATCACTGAGGGCATTACACTGCCACACAGACCAAACACGAACTTAAATTAACCAAGGGCAAATGAGCATGTCTCTCTCGTGTATAGCACCAGCATTCAAGTAACGTTGCTTCACTCTCCACTTAAGTGCTACAGTCAATTCTTGCACAGCACCCACAGCTTATCAAACAAAGTGGAAAGCAAAACGTGGGTGATGAAATTGCTGCGTGGTCCTGCAGAAGGCACCCTTGTAGAGACATGGCTCTTTAGCGCATCACAGTAGAAACAAATTACGAAGGTTTTTAAAATGTTTCCAAATATCAAAACTAACTGGTTCAAAATCTAAACCAGTTTCTTAGTGATGATGATTAAAAAGCAACTTGCCTAGGGATAAATTATCTTATAACTGCCTGCTGCAGGAGTCTTCGTCTCACCTGTAAAACATCCAATTCCAACCATTAACGGAGACAAACCATGGGATAAGGCAGACCACTAGGCTCACACAGCCCAACAAAATCTACCCCAAGAACGAGCTATTTGTAAATGCTGGGATTCATTTGATTTTTAACCTCTTCGTTTTCCCCTTTTTTATTCCATTTGATAGTTCCTGGTAGATAATATTACTTTGGCACTTGCATTCTTATCCAGAAAGCATCAAATACTGCCAGCTGCCCTGACCTGCCTAGAGTATAACTCATTTCCCTTGGTAAAACCAACCCCTGTGATGAGCTTTGCTCCCACCTTGGCACTGGGTGGTGGCATAGTACAGTCAGAAGGAAATCCATCACAGCAACAACCTATATTGCCTCACTAGCTCCCCAAAGTACATAGGTTTCCCTTGCTTTTGTGACTGGGTAAGACATAAACAAATATTATCAAGCTACAGAAAGGCTGACTTGGAAACACAAGTCTTCCAAGCTGTAACTTTTTAAGCGGCAGTGAGGATGAGAAGATGTCACACATAAATGCTTACATTTAAGAGCACATGGCTAAAACAGAGGATGACAGCACTCCTTCTGCATGCCAGCCAAGCCTCAAGAGGCAACATTTGCTTCGCATTACAAGGTGTCTGGGACTGCAAAATACTGCAGCCCTAAAACACACAAAGACACAACACTCTAAGCCCAAGATCAACTCATGGAGTTGACAAGAGCCAACACCACTGAAATGCCTTGGGTCCCTCGAGCACAACAGGCTCCACCAGCTGGTCAAGTCTTTTGTTCTTTCTGTTTATTCAACAGCTTTCCAGATACTTGGAGACTTGGAAGGCCACAGCTTGTCTCAGGATTGGAGCAGTTCTTGTGGCAGACAGCTGTCACTCTGTGATCTATGGCTCCAAGATATTCAAAGCTCCACAATCAAGGAGGCAGAGAGGAGGTGTTCTTCTGTTGGCTCCGACTGGGACTGAGACAGGACCAAAACCATTTGAATACCATCTTCAGGGTCCAGCAGGCTTTATCTTGGCACTGGACTTTGCAGGCATCCACCTCACTGTTCCTCATGTCAGATGGTCCATAGGACTGCAAAGTCGTCAGCTGTCAACACATCACATTCGCTGACTGATGAGTCGGTGCTCCCTCTTGAATGCAGAGCAGGTTGTAGCACGATAGCTGCCTCCAAGGGAGTTCTTCAGAAGCATTTCCTAGGGATAGCACATCCGTTTTTCCAATCAGGGGACAAATTCCAGTTGCTTCACAACAAGTGTCCTAGGTTAGAGTAGGAGACAATGTGTTCATGCCTTCATTTGAGCTCCCACACAGGAGGCAAGCAGCCAGCACTTCCCAAATACCTTGGAAATCAGGCATTTGGTGCCAATGCCAGAGAGCTGGCTGCTTTCCGGCGATGAGAATGTCACCTGATTTAAGCCAGCTTCATTTCTGCAAGACAAACCCATCGACCTGGGTGCAGTTTCACTCTTGAGCTAAGCCTTCTTGAGATGATTCAGGCAGGTAGAACCTCCCTCCTCCTCTACCAAGTCCCAACAGAGGCATAACTGAGGTTGGCATTAGCCTCTTACGGTTTGTTATCTGACACAGCTACCGAACAGCACAAGCTAACAGAGCCCAGAGGCTGAGGTCAGGACTTTGAAACAAGTCTTTGCTTATGATTTTCCAGTAAGCCACATACAGAAATTCCTGGAAGGCCAAGGAAGGTAGAGTGCTGATTTACATCTCTCTGAGGCTGATCTCTTATCTTACTTGGACCAGGGATTGCACACGCGGAGGTCAATCACAAGCCCCTCTTTTGTCTCCTAATGCCTCCAGCTCGTAGCTGCCAAAGAACACCCACCTGCCAGGTCTCACTGCTTAGCAAAACAACCCAGTTCATCTTTGCCCTTTGTACTACAACAGTTGTTTTCACTCGAACAATTCAGCTCCCCAGAATTTCATTCCCCCTCACTTCATTTTCCCATAGTGAAATACAACTTTGAAGGTCTTTGAGGAAGTTCCAGACGACATTGCTCATTTCAACTCAGACAATTCCCAAATCACCAGAATATCATGCACTGGCCTCGAAATCACCACGCATCCACCCCACCTCTGCAAAGGTTTCTCCCCAAATTCTTTTATGTCATTGATAACGATCAGTTAATGAATAATAACAGCAGCACATGCCATAAAAGGGACCCAAGCACTATATCTAACAACCAGGATTGGGCTGTCGCAGGAGGGACCAGAGATCAAAGGGGACTGACTGACTCAGCTTCTTTGTTGCTAGACTGCAACAATTTATCCGACTCCCAGTAGGTAGAAATCAAAACGATTTGCAGAAAAACACAATGAGAAGGTCTGCCCTTAACATTTTTCTCCACTAAACCATGCACAAAATCCTCCCATCCCTCAGAAAAGGCATGTTTAAAACCCAGGAATGGAAAGTATCTGAATAGCAAGCAAATGAACAACTGTCCTCAGAAAAAACAACATACTATTACTCCTTTATTTTGCACTCTACATCAGTAAGGTTTCTACAAGGCATTTTAGGGAGAGAGATCAGAATTGCAGGCTATTTCTTTCCTGAGCTAAGGGGATCACTGCTTTATAACCCTCCATTATTAACCAGTTAAGTCAAGAGATTTTGTGCACAGCTCCAGGCTGTGCTCTGTTTCTTAGGCAAATCTGAGTGATTGATGTCAACACGTTCCAACCAAGAGCCACGAGCAGATATTATTTCCTAGCAGTAGCACAGCTCATACTGACTGTCTGCCCCATGTCCATGGCAGTAGAGCAGGGACTAGGGATGGACACTTGCTGCAAGCTCTTTGTCCTGGCGCTACCACCTAGCCACCTACCTTCGGTCTCACCCTGGGCAGGCACATACAGAACTTGCAGTAGAGCAGTCAGCACGCGCTAGCTGGCTGTTTGGTTATGCATCTCAAGAGCAAAGGTGAACTGTGAACACCAAACAGCTCTCTCGCCCAGAGCAGGTTATTCTGGGATCACTTTGTGTCACATCAGATGAGCAGCTGGGTAAGCTCTGCAGTCCCTCCTCACTGGATGGGTGGAAGGACAGATGCATGATCTCTCCGGGGTTGCCAACTGACCACCTTTTTCGCTGTCAACAAACTCCTAGAAATTTTTGCAAAAAAGAGCAATAAAGCCATAACCTTACCTTGGCCTCAAGTGTGTTTAGCCTCTCAGTCATATCCGCTAGTCTTGTGCAGTTCATGCATTCTAGAAAGAACAAAGCAAAACGATGTAATCTCTGCATACTTTGCATTTTAATTTATAGCTTTAAATCTGCAATCCCTGATCTCCTTTTGATCTAAGACACAAAAAAAAGCACGTCAAGATCACTTATGGGGGTAAAATAAGTATTAAGCACACGTAAGTAGCCACAGATACACTACATGAACCTTTGCTTCTGGATGTTCAGTGGTGCAGAACAGGGAATCATGTTCTCAATGTGTAAAAGGTAGGTGAGGAAAAGACGAGTTTTAAGACTTTCCATGGTGACAACCAGTACGACCTGTTGTGTCTCTGCAGCAAAGTACCGGTGACGTGTTCTGTCATGAGCGCAGGCTGGTGTGGCGTGTGCTCCCACCTCTCAGGACATCAGGCTGCACAGCCACTACTCCCACCGAGCCCACTGTTCTGCTCACTGCTGTACTAGATCCTGGTGAAATGCCTAGGAAACCAATAAACACACAAAATGCCCTTCTCTCTGGAGTCCCGGTCCATCTTTGAGCTCCCAGGCCCTGTTACCACTCCCATAACAAATAATCAGTCCCAGTGACAGTGAGAAAAAACAAGACAGACCCCAGGGCTGAAGCAGACCAAAGCTGCAGCATGAAGTGGTTTATATCTCACTTTACTGCATAGAAGCAATAGATAGGCAGTAACCACCAAAGGGGTCTTGACAGGATGCCTTCCCAAGAACAAACGTTAACTTAATGGGCTCTGAGTGCAGTTTAAAATGATTGCTCGATACAAAGGACATCACTTATCTGAGCAGAAGGCCTGCTGCTTTGCCTTTGTTTTCATTTCAGCAATTTCAAAGTGAGTGAAGGAGGATAAAGCCCTGAACAGAGATTTAATCAACAAGGCACTTTCCCATCACTTTGCAGTAACGTTGAACTGCACATTCCCAGCTATCAGAGAAGCTTTCCAGACTGGGCCATTCACCTATCACAACTTCTGAAGTGCAACAGTTTTAAAAAAGGGAAAATTACTTGTAACATAAAGTATTACAGAGAATAAACTATCTGTACTCATGTGATGAATCACTGCCTGCTCACGTCTCACGCACGAGAAATACATAGCTGTGTGCATTTCTGGTCTCCTTAAGGGCCAGAGTCAGTTCTCCCTAATGGTCGCTGAAGCAGTATTTAATACTGGTATTTCCATAGGGCTGGGGGCACTGACCGATAATTTTTGAGCCACTTAACAGACCATTTCGGTGCAGTTCTCAGGCTGAGGCTGCAACGGGGCAGGGGATGTTGAGTAACCCCAGTGCCTAGCTACGGGGAGGAACAGGTGAACACGAGTGCTCAGACCAGACATCGCAAGGACGCCTGGGACTCAGCGGTCCCTCTGGCAAGCCCTGGCCCATTCTGCACGAGGACCCCTAAGGAACAGCTCGAGTCTTCACTCCCAAACACTTTCCAGTTTTACGAAGCACACGGTGTGTACTCAGGGCTGTCAGCCATACACAGATTTTAGTATGTGGCTCACAGGGTCAGGAAGGTTGACTGCTCCGCATTACTGATTTACAGTCTAAGAAGATTGCTCGAGTGCTAACGGCAACCAATCACCCATTGCATAAGCCTTTCAAAGAAATTTGCTCTCCTTCCCCTAGGGACACAGAAAATCTCCAGGAGGAGCTGTGCAGCTTCCCAAAGGAATTGGACATATACCTTCCACTTCATAATGCCCAGTGTTTTGTAAATGAAGCATCTGACAGCTCAGGCATGCTTAGGCTAAGGAATTTGTTCACAGGTCAATAATGTCACAGACTTTCTTTTGGTCAAGAGGAAATAACATTTATTTTTATTCTCTGCAACAAATTTGGGCAACAATATATTTTGGTCTGAACTGGGCCATGAATATGCAAGTGCCACGAGGGCACTGTCCCACAGTGAGGGTGAGGCTTGCTTGGTCTGGATCTTTGTGGTGTGTGAAACAGGGAATTATGTTCTGCATGTAACCGGCTTCATGCTTTTGATCTTGCTCACCCCCATAGAAAGATAAGACTGAATAGTTCCAGAGCTCCCGAGAGCCAAGAAGCGTACCAGATGTGTTACAAAGCAAATAAAATATGGAGTCCTATTCTCCCCTCTGCTGGCTTGCACACATTAATAACTCCCGTAGGTTTCAGAGAGACTGACTTGGACTGTCTGAAATTCATCTCTGTCCAGGATATGAGACGGATAGATCACTTAAGCACTCTTTGGAGAACTCAGGTCATAAAAAGGGCTTGTACCACCCCTCTGCAGAGGCGTGAAACAACCAACCCGCAAGGGGAGAATGCTCTGATCGTCCGTGTCGGACCGAATGCGGAAACAGCGCCGGTCCAGCAGCACCATCCGCTCCCGAGGGGTGTCTCAAAATGCCCTCTCGCATGTATTTGCGGGACACAAGGTTAGTTTTAGGGGAACAAAATGACCGAACAGGGGACAGGAGGCAGCAGTGCCACTGCACTACAGCTACAGGTTTGTGCTAACATCATTTTATTGTCAGTGATGACCAGTAAAACATAGGGAAAACGTAGCCTAGGTCAGCTAGAGAACTAATTAAGCCCAAGTCAGATTTGAATTCTGATCTTTTCCCTCTTGAGGTGCCTGGAAACCCAGCTCCACACCCAAGGAACTTGGCCCAGACCCAAACGTCCACCACTGGAAAGACAACGTCAACCCAGAAAGCAGAAGACCTAATGCAAAAGATCTTATTACTAAGGCAAATTGTCCTGCAAGCAAACCCTGGTGACATTTACCCAGCTAACAGACAGACGATGTTTTCAAACACAGAGAGCAAGGTGAATGCTTGCTATCGCTATTAGAGGATCTGTATTCAAAGCTCACTCCGACCACGCCAGGGACAGGACTGCTTCAAGGGCAGGGGTGGTCTGTCCTTGCAGCAAGGCTGAGGAGATGGTGACAAATCGAGCTACTAAGTATCTTCCCAAACTACTATGCTCTGAAGTACTTAGTATCTAATCCCGATGGCTGGCGATTCCAAGGCCTGGGCCCATAAAGTGGAATTTTCTCATCAGGGAGAAAGCAGCCTGCTTTGTTAAAGCTCTCTAACTTGAGAGTCTCACATCATTATTTCACATGCAATGAATATAACACTGGGGCAAACGCACATACTCTCTGACCTGGAATTCCAGCACAGACGCTTTCCATATCTGCAGAAATTCATCACTTGTTGCTACACGCAACCACAGTTTACTTCCCTCATATTCCTAGTTGGCAGATTTGTATTTTTCCAGCTAAACTCTGAGCAAGGAGTTGCGATTTCACTCTATGAAGCCCAACCTCAAAACACATGGAAGGATTTGTTTTAGAAATATTCCAGCAGGGAGGATAAATAATTGAGATAACGAACATGAGATTGTCCCAATATATCGCGTGACACCCAGTCCATCTCCATAATGTCTCACCGTTACCATCCCAAAACACCTCTCCCTTCCCGGGCTCCCCCTCCACTAGCCGTGCCCTCGCTGGATGCAGCGTAGAGCAACGCGACGCGAGAGACCCTGGGTCAGTGGTGACCTGCTTCTCTCGGACACGGATCTACGTTTCGTTCTCCGTGAAGGGCTGCGAGCCGGCGCTGCTGCAGCTTTGGGCTCGGGCATCTGGGGTGCTCTGCAAGCGGACGCCAGCAGCTAAGTCTGCGGCTTCCCCTCTGGATACCCGCCTCAGACACGCGACTTACGGCAGCGAATGACCGACTTCAGGTGCTGCCTTGCACTTGGCATTCCCACTTTGCAGGTTCTCGAGCATCATTAGCATAATTTAATCATAAAATAGTTGCACGTTTCGGCTGCTCAAGGCTGAAAGCCCAAGAGGACTCCAAACTCCTCACCCCAAAAGAGATGAACAAAACAGGCACGATTTTGTAGCCACCAATGGCTTTATACCAAGAGGGCTCTAATGATTTCAGCACAAGTATCGCACCGGCACTGAGGGGAGTAAAAAATCAGGCCGACTTTCACCACGGGGCCACGGGTCAGCGAGGTCCGTGGAATAGCAAAGCCGCCTCTTGGCATCTCTGCCCCATTTCTCAGCCCTGACAGCCCACGCTCGTTTGTATACCCAGAGTCTCTGCAGAATATTAAAAGGGCTTTTGGTTTCCCTGCAGCCAGACGCTCAGGAGATACAAATTGCACAGCTCAACTGAAGTCAAGGGATCAAGGCTCTGTCTCTCTTTTTCTTGATGGATTACTCCAAAATTCATATTTCAGAGGGGAGGAGGCGGCGGTTTATAGCAAACGAAAAGGGAGAGCATTCTGGAATCACAAAGCCTTTGTTTAAGTAACTAGAAGGGTTTGCAGCCGGCTTTCTCACGGCTGTATTGTGCCGTTCCTGGGAACTCCAACCCTGCAACGCAACGGGCATGGCACACAGTCGGGCTTCATGGCATAAGAGTTGCAGTCCCAGATCTTGCCGCAACCTGCTCGGGGCTCTGAATGATACACTTTCCTCCTCCAAGTCTCAGCTTCCTTTTGTATTTTTAGTATAAGGTTTCTTTTGTAAAGGCTATGAGGTCAGAGGTTGAGAAAGGACTAAACATTATGTACGTACACAGGACTAAATGAGTACGTTTGATTTTGGTGCTGAAACCTGCCTGGGAGCTCCTCCCTCACCATTCAATAACCTCCACCGCTTTCACTGCGTTTTTCAGAAACGGACGCCCACGAGCAGCACCAACAGGGCTGTCCCCGCTGCACGGGGGGCCAAGCGGAGCCAGGAGAAGGCGTCACAGCCAGCCCGCACCTTTGGCAGCGGGACCGAGCCGCAGCTCCACGGAGCAGACCACAGGGGCTCCAGCCGGAGCCCGTGCGCTGCAGGACCCGGGCACGTCTCCACGCACCCCACCCTTACGCTTCGGAGAGTCCTGTGTTGCAAATCAGTAAAATACAAGTTGAATAGGTCCATTTTGAAGAAAATTTGCTTTTTCAAAGGAAGTGGGAGGCAATTTTTTTCAGATAGTGGGATGGACACCTTTCTTTAAACCTCCAGGAAGAGAACAAGCAGCCCCTGAGCAAAGCGGGAAGAACATCAGTGGCGGCAGCTGGATTCCTCCAGGCTCATGCAGGCGACTGTGCTTCTTTGGAAGAAGAAGGGATGACGCCTGAAACGCCCGAGGGGAGCGGGAAGCATAGTAAGTTTTACTGTCAACTCAGTGAGCGGATAGAGGCTGAGAAGTGACAGAGACATCCACAATCCAGCAGGGAAGCAGCTGTGTGATCTACTCAGGTGACAACAGCACTGTCACCATCCATGTGCTCTGCAACTCCCATTAGCAGGCTCAGCTTGAAACGTGCACCAGAGACGTTAGACTCGGACACTCTCAAGACAAGCCATCAGAGCGCTGCCTGGTCCGTTCGCTTGTTCGTACGTACGTGTACACACACACACAAACACACACACACACACACACACACACACACACACGCAGTTTAGCCAAAAAAAGCTCAGCAACATTCAGACACTGGCACCAGCAGAAAGTTCAAGGCGAATACGTCAGCAGAGATACAAATGCAGGTTCTTGTCCCTACCTAGGGTGGCCCTCCATAGCGGACAGCCAGCCCAGGCTTTCACCTCCACCCCGCTTCAATTTGTCCGATTTGACCCTTCCAGCCTTTCTGCGTGGATACCAAGGTTCCTTAAGTAGTTTATGTTCTGGCTCTTTGCAAAAGCTTTCGCCAGTGCTCGTGAAGGATAACAGGCCCAAGCCATAAATCACAGCCAACCTGGGATCTGTTTTTTCAACACATTTCCTCTAATGAGAGTCAGATGTTGGCTAGATAGACTTTATTAATTATACTTATTTAGTATCAGTCATGTCTATAGCTCTGTAATGGAGCTGGGGCACGTGAAAGGCAAAGGGCTGACAGCGTCAGTGGAGAAGAGAAAGGCTCGGGCTGCCCGGTAGCCTCTGGTCTGAAGAGAAAACCAAAATCAAAGGTACAGGGACCTGCTGGAGAAAGAGCTCCTGCCCTTCGGCTGGGACACTGCACAGCCCAGCCGCAGCTCGGCTCTAGCAGGAAGGATGCGGCGAGTTGGGGCAGGAATCGTTTCTCTGCAAGGGGAACCTGTCCGACTTCTGTTTAGCTTGGGATCATTAGGATCCTGCTACAATATTTGCTTTGTGCAATGCCACAGTATTTATTTGTTGGGTGCATTGCCATTTTTCACCTTTTGGCAAAGCCAGTGGCTAGGAAAGGGACCCAAAGGGCCCAGGTGTCTCTCACACTGCAGCGATGCTGCAACAGCGAAAAAAAAAATAAAGGTGAGAGAGTTCATTAGGTACCTACGAACATCTCAGAGGCTGCAGAAACCTGCCTTCCTCTCCCCAACGCTGCAGTGAGTTCAGCTGCTGCCAGAATCTGTATTCTCGCTGAGTTATAAATATTTTATACTCTAACTTAAGCGCGCCTAGACTGGGCGCACGCAGGACACAGCTGCACTTTGCAGCCGTTTACACAGCACTTCAGAGCAAATCCTCCCTTCTGCTTCCACCGTAGGAAAGAGCGGAGCGAGGCCGGATGCCACCCGGGGGGACACGGAGGAAGGAGGGATGGAGAGGAGCTGCTGCAGCCCACTTCCCATCCCGGCAGGTCCCACCAAACGTCGCGGGTGAAGCCACCCCGGGCAGCGCGGAGAGGCACCTTCTCCCCCACGCATCTACAGAAACTATCAGATGACTCGGGGGGCTTTGGAGTATGTTTCGGTTTTGATTTTGGGGCGTTTTCTTTAATTCAACCCAGACAAAAATGGATCAAACCTAGAGTTTTTTAAAAACTTCCAACTTTTTTCTACCTGAATTTGCCCAAATTTCAGAAAATGGACTGAAAAATACTATTTTTAGACCATCTTTCTTTGTTGCCCCCTTTCTGGGTGAAATAACCCCAAACTGTAAGCTGCTCCCTTTCAACAGACGGTTCCCCCGATCCTGTGTTCAAAAGCAGCCGTGACAACACCCCACAGCACGGCCCTGAGCACGGCCAGCATCAGAATTACAGCATTTCACAGATAAGGAAAGGGAGGCTCAGAAAATTTAAAAATGGTCCTGTTGACCATATAATGACACTTATTTCTCTCCCATAGCTTTACTATCAGGATTTCATAGGATGGATTTTTTTTTTCTCCCCAACTGTAGATTAAGACTTTTAAAGTTGTCTATCACTATGAAACAGAACATTTATTGAATGTTTTTGCCTTTTCACCATCATTATTGGTAATTCCCCTGCTCTACTAGGAGACCGCTGTTGTTGCCAGAATTTCTCCATTGTGCTCTCTTATATCTCTCTCTCTATTAGAACATATTCCTCCTTTTTAGCCTTAACTTAACCAGCTGTTTTTAAAAAGCAACTCAAATTTCCCTTTTTATAAGAACTGCTATCTGATCTTTTTCTGCTTGTAAAATATTCATACTTAATTTTTGTCTGCTTTCTTCTGTATTCTTAAACAGGAAAGGGCGTCCTTTTTCCTCTAAAAGCAAATACATCTTTTTCATTATCATGAAATTGTGTGATTTTGAAGCGTCTGTAATCAGAGATGAGCAAAACTGAGCAAAAAGAAAGTCTGTCACAAAATGCACTTTTGGAGTAGTAACAACTCTCTGAGAACCCACGTAAAATTGAGTACATAGTTTCAAGTGAAAACACAGGCATCATTTTTTAAATTTCTATAATACTTTCTCCAGATTTTTTTAAGAATGATTTGATAATTCTTAATGAGATACTTCTGCCCTTAGTTTTGAAATGACAGCTTTTTCAAAACTCATCTAAATTAAAAAAAAAAAAAAAGAAATTATTAGTCTTAAGTGAAATTAAATGGTTCACTTCTGGTCAAATGAAATAATTTGGATTGACCCAAAAACCTTATTTTAGTCATTATATTGTATCAAAAAAAAAAAAAAAAGTCCATTTCAGTCTGTCCCAAATAATTTTTCTTTCCAATTTTTGGATTTGGCAATTGATTTCAAAATCTCTATTATTCACTCAGGTCTATTCTTAAACAGTTCACATCACTCGCATTGTTTTATTTAAAATTTCACACAGGCACTCTCCCACACC
Source organism: Dromaius novaehollandiae (assembly GCF_036370855.1). Taxonomy (NCBI): domain Eukaryota; kingdom Metazoa; phylum Chordata; class Aves; order Casuariiformes; family Dromaiidae; genus Dromaius; species Dromaius novaehollandiae. The sequence goes on from NC_088116.1 coordinate 8,786,658, forward strand.
ACTGACTAATTTTATACATAATTGCTCTCAGCTTTGGGATTTGTGCTCTTTCACAGCACCAGAGACCTATTTTGCCGGTTAGGACCGCACTGTTAGCATATGGAATTAGGTCATGATCATTTATTCACAAGCAACCATGAGCTGCGAGATCCATGTCCAATTCATCTTTATCTGTCAGAACAAGGTCTAGCAGGGACGGGCTGGATGTTGATGCAACGCATTTTGCTAGAAATGTATTACCTATTATTTTTAGAAATACCAAGGACTTTTTACTGAGGTACCCCAGCACAGATGCCTGAAGGCTGAAATGACCCTGATAAAAGGATTTTAGCTATCCAATGCGAGTTTGTTAAAGCCTGGCTGTCCAGGGAGCTGCTGAAGGCTCGATGCTCTCGAGCAATGCTGTCGGTAGTGTGGGTGCTTGGTCCTTCCAGGTGCTGTACAAAACCACCTCCCCGTCAGCCCTTTACTCCCCTGCTTCACCAATACCTATCATGCATGGCTGAGAAGCACGCTGAAGCAAACAAAAAGTCAGAAAACAAAGGCATATTGGTAGTGTGACAAACCTCTCACCACAAGATAAGGGCAAAAGCTTTATCCTTATCTCGCTAAAGCCAAGATCCAGCATCTGATACCCAGAGTCACTGAACCAGACTCTCATTTCTCTGGCACCCTCTAATCTATGACATGGAGCAGATTCACACCAAGACCTGGCTAACTCATCCTTCCCAGTCCAGGCACCCATGGGAACCACATGAGGCTGGAAAGTCCATCTCAAACTGGGAAGCTACTGGGTTCATGTTCCATATAGAAGAGACCGTTTGTCCCTACTGGGTGAAGTCATCAGGTGACAATGGGGTGAAAATGGAGTTAAGTAACATGAAATAAGGAAGCAGATAGGAAGAAAGGAAATGTTTCAATAGAGTATCACCAAAAACTCTGGAGGGACTCTTATATTATCAGTTCTGCACCTACATATCACAGGTTAGAGAGCCTCTCGCAGCCTTGAGCCAAACACAGTCAACTGGAGTATATCTTTCAGAAAGTCACTCCAGAGCCAGACAACCTAGCTTTCTTTGGTAAACTGCATTCAAAGCTAACCACAACATGAAAAATGTCCATCTTGTTTCCCATGTGAACTTCTGACTTTAAATTCTACCCCTACTTAAGTCTTATTACACGGTAGTCTGCAAGAACTAAAGGCGTATTTTAGGGTTATACGCTTTCTCCCCGCACAAAGTTCCTGTAACCCATAAACATGTTATGTTCAGGATGTTCAGTCAAGCACGGGTGGTTCTTCATCCAGAACATTTTGCACTGGCTTCCTTTAGTTGAGAAATAAATTAGCTGAAAGGCTAATAAAAAAAGATAAACTACTGAAAAAAAAAAAAAGCTCTGAATTCAGAAGAATTTGCCTCCCTGAACATCAAATCCCACCCCATTTGCCCATGATTTCTACAGCAGACACACTCTGATTATTATTATTCTTGGCCCCAAGGGCACTTTGGCAAAGCTTCGATTTCCCAGGTGGACTTTCCAGCTTCAGGTCGAGTCCCTTGCAGCGGTTTCTATTCTCCCATGCCTGCGGTCCCCCCGGGGCCTTTGCGCTGGGCTCGCAGCCCTTGCCCAATACACCATGGCCCTGCACTGCACAGGAGTGAAACAGCGCAAGGCTATGAGATACTCAGTCTCTTCAGGATCATTACTCTGCCTAATTCTCCTAATTACCCTTTACTGGCCTCTACCTAAATTCCTCTGAGCCCTGCGTTGGCCTTTATAGATCTGAGCAGCAGAAAGACGAATCCTTTCCACCTTCCTCCGTAGCCGGGATTGCTCTCTGAGGTCCCAGGGACACCGTGGACTCGGCAGGCCTGGGGACACTCTCAAATCACCTTGCCCCCAAAAATGTGAAGAACAAGGTAACAGTGGCATCAGGTTAGTGGCCAGCACAAGGCTGTGCCAAGGACACTTTTTTTTGTTTCCTTGTTAACTTCTGGGTGGAGAAAAATCAGCAATGGATATATCCGCTTGGGGTTAGCAAGGCACATTGGAGTTTCAGATTTTTAAAGCTTTCAAAATAGTTGCACCAACCTGCTTTTCTAACTCATTTTGGGATAAATCAGAAGATATCCTTAATGTTGTGCTGAATCACTGTTTTCCAAAATTCCTCCACCCTATTATTTTTAACCCCAAACTCATGAAATGCTTCCCAAATCTAGGGACTAAACAAACCTATCGCTCTAGCTGTAGCTTGGATTATTTCTTTTTGCTTGACTCTGGCCTGGGGCACTTCTACCTCACCGAGCTGTGACTTCATCTGAGCCAGCAAGATCAGAAAAACAAAAAAATCAAAAAAAACCCAAAAAACCAAAAAAAGTCAAACAATTAAACTTCTCCCTCTATTACAGCTATGGGTTTCTCTTTCAGTGCAAAATGTCTTGCTCTTTCAGCCACAAAAGGACAGGGAAGGACTCCGCAGAGGGCAAAGGGCTTTAATCCACTGATTACCTCAACTGTCATCTCTTGGGGTAAGGAATCACCTTCTTCCTCATCTTTGCCCACCGGAGTGGTGTTCCCAGGCGTGATCATTAATGAGTAATAACTGACGGCAGCAGATGAATATCCATTTAATCACTGGTGAGACCTAGTCCGTATTCGCAATTTGCCTGTTTGCTTTCTCAGATTTATGACACCTACACAACGATGAGCACTGTAGCATGAGTGCCCCCAAGAGACGTTGTGTTCGTGGTAGGTCGAGGAGCTTCATTTTGAGGTTTTAGTGGCCTCCACCTCCAAACTACCTTGTCTCCTAACTGCTGCCTTAAACAGCGTGCTCAGACCCACGAACGAAGGCCCAGCGCCAGGGGAGATTTCTTCGGGAACATGGCAAGCGTTGGGTAAGGCTGCAGGTCAGCCAGCCTCCTCTCCCGTGCCAGCCACCCCACACAGTCAGCTCCAGTATCATGTTACTCTTACAGCTGGGGAGGATTCAGCAACGAATTTTGACCCTCCCTCTGAGCACTGATGAGGATCAGGGAGGCTCCAAGCCCCAGACTGACAAACGCAGAAGAACAGCGCAATTTGTCTGCAGGACGCTGAGTATCTCCTGAGATACCTTCACCTCCCCAACCCCATACCGTCTTCCCACAACATCAATAACTAGTTTTGAGCAACAGGCAACAATACACTGACAAATAAGCTCAGACCATGGCTTTAAAATCACACGGCTAGAGGACAGCTTCTGACAACGGGGACATTGGTACTTTGCAGTTTCACACATACACCCGGCCAGGCTGCAGGTGCTGGGACCAACCCCAATCCTACTGCCGTCAAAGGAGCTCCTACATTTTATACGCACTGAGAATTTAGCCCCGGCAGCATGATCAGGAAACTCAGAGGTGCTTAAACAAATAAAATCTCTTAGCTGGTTTAAGTTCATCCTTTTCCATGAAATGTATCTGGAAGACACTCTCCAGCACTTCACAAAAGTTAATCGCCCAAACCCAAACAATCACAGCCTACAAATCCTTTAAACTTTGAGAATTGACTTAATGCTGAACAGCTGCCAGGCACTCGTTCCTTTGCAGCCACAGGAACAGCTTTCTTATCAAGAAGAGGGGATTCCTGTGTATGCAACACCCAGTAATGGCAATGGAAATGACTCGGTCAAATGCCTCCGCTTTGAGATTAGGATATGCCCAAAAGGTTGCAAGCAACAAAAAAGTGCTAAGTGCTGCTACAGGACAAGCAAAATGCACATTCAAAATAAACAATGGAGCAGTCCCCTTCCAGAAGTGTGAGGACAGCCAGCGCAGGGGCTGCTATAAAAATGTCGACATTTGCTATAAATCGCTGTGTTTCGAGACCCAAGACACTACAGCTTCCCTCAATAGGAAATAACTGGGTTATCTCCAAAAATTGCTGGTAAATGGGGACTTTAATGGTGACAATTGCATCAGTACAAAAGCAATCTCCCATTTTAGCTCAATTAGTGCTGTGCTAAATCATCAGCCCAGGCCTTGCCTTTTGCAGTTGAAAGAGCCACATCTGCGAGGCTCTTTGGTTGCATGTGTTTTACATTACGCTCTAGCACAATATGTATAAACTAACGCTATTCTACACTTACACAGCACCTCATCTGGAAATCTGAAAGCGATTTATGAATGGTGGGCATCTGCGACATTTTACAGATGGAAATTGAGGCACAGAGGGATTCAGTAATCGGCCCCAGACTCGCACCATGAGTCAGCTGCGCAGCAGAGACCGTTATTTGCTGTGCAGTAACATCTAGCGTCCAAGCGCGCAGGGAGACAAGTCTTGTCCCTGACCAAGCTCGCGGGTGTGCCCAAGAATGCCACCCAGGCGTGCCTTCAGACCAAGACCGTCCACCGAGTCGGTGTGAACGCTCGCCCCAACGCGCGCTCCCCCCCGCGTACATGGGTCCCTCTGTTCTTGTAACACAAACGCAGACCAGAAGAAGGGTTAATACGCCTGAAAGTTTGTCTGCTTTTTTCCACATCAGTTGATCTAATAAAAAAGATTGATTCTCCCCGCAAATCTGGCCTCGCTTTAACAAATCATTTGATTTGACACAAAGGACTATATTCAGATAGTTTAAATTCCACTTTAGTCCCTGAAACTAAAGTTTCTGATGGATTGAATACCCAGAAACAGCCAATAGGAAACACCAGGCAGAGACACCCACCTTGGGTATGGTTTAAAATTGTCCGAGTATGGCCAGAAGCATTTGCAGATCTCTCTATACTGTAGCGGTTATGAGTCTATGAGGAACATCACAGTGTTACAGAAAACAGCCAGCCTTTTCTATACCTTATAGAAATACAGCGGCAACTCACGTTTTCCAAAGCACTTGCAGTATGTAAGCGTAACACCGTATCACCTTCCTATCTCGCCCAAGGCAGTGTCACCAGATGCCTGGACTGATGCTCCCAAGGTACTGGGATGCAGATCACCGAGGGGTAGCAAAAGTCCATGAAAAAAAACTTAAGCAGTCCAGACACTTGCATTAGGAAAGTTTCAACTTCTTTAGCCTAAAAAGATAGAAAAAGTATCTGCAGACAGGTCTCTACTCCAGTTAAAACAGACCTAATTTTCAGTTCCCCTTTGTTCCCTCTTGGTCCTGCTTCTATCAAAGGCAGTGAACGCTGAAGCTGCAAGGAGCTGACTTTAGTGCTCCTGCCCTCGGTATACCTGTTCTCTACTTACCTGGCATGTTTCCTTCTATAAAGGAGAGCAAACATGTCATGTGATGCCACGTACATCCTACACAGCGCAAATCTAGTTACTTAGTGTCTAGGGAAGCTGTGGACCCCCTCCTGCAAATTCCAATATTCGTTTCAGAATATTCATCTCCTCTCCCCGCAGCTCAGAGAGCAAGTTCCAGCTGCACGAGGGGCAACACATCTCCGCCTTGCTGCCTGGCCATACTTCCAAAGAGTCTAGCCCACATCCTAAACATCAGCAGATTATTTGGAGGCTAAATGACTAAGAGCAAACCATGGAAGGAAATATCTTTCTATACACCAGCAATGATAAAAGCCAAGAGGGGATCATGCAGGTAAGGAGAAAGGGACTTGCCCTGTAGCTGGGCCAATAATCAGGAATCCAGAGTATGTGCATATAAGTCCTGCTAACACACCACCTTCCCACGTGCCCCTCCACATGGCAGCTCCAAGAGCACAGCAGCGTGAGGGTCAACGCATTAAAAAGTGCATTCATGTGCCAGGAAAAGTCCAAGTAATGGAGAGAAGTAGAGCATCTTCAACGATGGAATAGAATAGGAAAGGGGAGAACAAGGATAAAATCAGTAACTGAAGAATCCTTCACTTCCAGAAGGCTGGGACTGACTTTTCTATTCAGACATGCATTTTTTTCCTGATACAATGAGAACTGAGAATCTCAGGGAAAGCTCTGAAGTCACTGTGCACTCCAAACGCCCTCCCGTCCCCGCAGCGAGTGCTGGGAAACGGGTCCCGCGCGGGTGGCTCAGCGCGGCAGGTCCGGAGGCACGGCCAGCTGAGGCTGTCCCTCTGCCGCGCTTGCCTAGTGCCCGCCCCAGCTGTGCGTGGGACAAATGGCCCCTTATACGCCAAATAACCGCAGCTAATGAAGGAAGGAATCGGTGCCAAACACACAGCAGCAGCACGTTCTGTAACATACGTGAACAGTGCACAAAAGGACACGGACCTCTGCGCTCTCCAGTATCGGTAGGGGCAGAAAGAAGCTCCTCCTGATTCAAGGCTTCAGTGGAGTTTGTGAGCTCTGCGGATGCTTATTTTTCTGCTGAGGTTGTGTTCAGTAAGAAGAGCAAAAGGGCTCTCCTTGCTGAAGAGGATCAGTGTGAGCCCTTCAACCCTTCACACCCTTGCCGGTCCCACCGCGGCTTTCACAAGAACAGCCTTGTTGGAGTAGCTCATCTGCTCAGCACATGTACCACTTCTAAGGTCCCAAGTTTTTCATTTACAACAAAACCTGCACATGGCCATTAGGCTCTTCTCCGACTCTCGTGTAAGTCTCTGGTGCTCACTGATTAACCATCATCGGAGATATATGGTCAAACTTAAAACCTTGGCTGGGCTTTTGCACAGGCACCAAAGCGCTTACAAGCTACTTTTACCATCAGCTTGGAGATGTACAGTTCACACGCCAGCAAGCAACAAGGCAGTGCCAGTTCACTTTCCATCTTTAAAGCCAAGTCAACTCCGTTTTCTCTGGGGGAGCCTATTCAGAGCCCCCAGGATAAAGGTCACAGATGGAAATGCTCAGGCATAACGGGACACCAGGCTCCAGGTTGCCCAAGGCTGGCAAATCTATCTCCTTACAGGGGAGCCCACAATTGCAAACAAGGCCATGGCCACTTTACCTCCAAGATGCCTTTTTTGGAGCTTTTCCTCGACATTACCACCACCAAAGACAGATGGGGAGCATTACCCTTGTTATACAGGTGAGGAAAAACACGTGGGGGGGTTGGATTGTAACTGCCGGGGGACACAAGAACAGCCACCCTGGGACACACCAGGGGCTGCTGGAGCCTGGTGTCCCCTCTCAAGCAACAGCCTAGGCAGAGAGCAGGGAAGACCCACAGGTGACCCTTCCCAGGTGCTCTGTTTGCCGCCCAGGGAATTCCCTGAACCTGAGAGAAGCGGAGCGATTGCAGCTCCCCTTTCCTCCCCCTCCACATACTTGGGGGAAACGGAGGCAGAGAGAAGGCAGAGACGTGCAGAGCCACCCACCCCCCCACCAAGCCAGCGCCCCGCAGCCCGGCCGGCCCGGCCCCGCAGGGAAGCGCGTCCCAGCAGCTCAGGGCCCCCCCAGTGCTGCGTTAGTAGGCTGTGCTCTTATTCGATTTTTAAGGTGCCCACTTACGGTCCAGCTTGGGAAAGTAACGGTGCTGCCGGCCAGATGAACCTGCGAGGGGGGGAGACAAGGCAATTATCACCGGGAACGTGTCAAATCCTTGCCCCGCACAGCACTGCTTCGACAACGAAAAAGTTTATTCAGCTTGTGGAGCAAAACTTGGTCAGGAATGAAAGAGCCTTTGCTCTCCCCTCGCGGCTCTCCTGCGCGCTTGCCAGCGCTCCCCCCTTCCCACCCACGTCCAGACATGCAGGCACATACGCACACGCTCGTGCTTCCAGAGTGCTGAAATAAGCCTGTGAAAGAGCCCCGTGCCTCTATTGGAAATGATGCTTCCAAAAAATACAACCGCAGAAAAATCTAATGAATGAAACAGGCTGCACCACTCCATTCTGGTTAAGCGTAACAGGGTTTTTTTGGAGAACGGCAGTCTTTGCCTCAGCTGCACGCTGCAGGGCGAAATTTGCCCCAGGTTCAAGGAGCGAACGCAGCAGCCATCGCTTCAGCCGAGCCACCGCAAGAAGAACCCAGGACCTGCCCAGCGGCTGTTGCCTATGCTAAAAAATGAGCTTGTGATAAAAAAGAAGAGAAGGAATCAAGTGGGGAGGGGAAAGGGCTTTAACAGTGTGGGCAGCAGCATCTCCTAACGCTCAGCAAGCTCGAGTGTGCTCGGGGGAAGCAGGTCTGCCCCAGCTCTGCCGGGCCAGCTCACAAGCTGCACCAGTTACTCTGCTTCTGGAGATCTTTGTCTCCACGTGTAAGAAAGGAGATCCCAACCACTTCTGTAAACCACTCTGAGGTCTGTGAAGACCTAATTATTTAAGCCTGTGAACCACAAAGCACTTTCATCTGGAAAGCACAATAGATGAGGAAACCAGTATCTATGTTTTCTTGCATGTAAGGGTAACAGGAGGGGAGAAAAAAATGCTAAACAAGCTGAGGAAATAACTGTCTTGGTACCAAAAGCTTCCCACAGCACTGACGGATGAGGGTCACGCTGAAGTGATGCATATTAGTCATGACCGGAATACATATAACCATCTTGAACATACTAACTACAGCCAACTGTTACAAGATTTTATGGAGTGTGCTTGTTGTACTAGCATCTAGAAACATCATATTAAAAACAAACAAACAAATCAGATAATTGCTTTGAATGTGGTTTTTGTTAGTGTGAGGTCCTAGATGGTTTTGTGCATGTGGTTATGCTAAACAGCAGCCTTGCTCGTTGTCCTGTTCCTGATCTTCACTGGATGTAACGGGAGATACTGGTGCAATTGCACCACTGTAAGTCTGAAACAGACCTGGAGTCCCCTAAAACCCTCAAATATTAAAACTGACACAAGTTCCTTGTACGTATGTCCCTTGATGGAGATAAACACAGACTGGGCTGCTGGTGCAGCCGATTCCAGAAAGTTGGGGCAAGCATGGGAGATGTGGATAAATGGAAAACTGCCCTGGCTGAGACCAACCCTGTCTTGTTTTCTTTTTAAGGAAACTGTGCCTCAAAGGAACATGCCTCCAAGCCCTCAGGATTTCAAGTGACAGGAACCTTTTCAGGTGGTTGAATCCAAGATCTGGGGTTCAAACGATGCTCATTCTGCAGGGACATGGGGAATCAGATCAGGGACCCCAGGGAATCTTCCCATAAGATCCCACCGCGGCTGCGCTCAGTTGAGCGACCGCAGCACGTGCTGGACCACTTGCACTGCTCCTAATCCGGCCAGCGCAAGTGCTGGGAGCAGTGAGGCAACAGGGGCTGCCGGGAGCCCCATGCGGAGAAGGCTAGGCCACGCAGAGCCTCATCTGTGCCAGATGGCTCCAAACCACGATGGCAAGTGCTGCAACCTCATATCTGGCTGCAGAGGAGAGAGCAGGCAAGTGGGGACCTGCGACACATCCTAAGTCAGCAGCAACAACCTAGCTGGACCAGAGTTTCACCTTGAACACAGCAGTAGAAACTCAGCGCTTCTTAAAGAGGCAAGACTTTTCCTATTCCACAGTCAGGGCTGGTTCTGCTTTTATGCGAGGCAGTAGTTGCAACCTCCCAAGAAATTCAGCAGGAGCCAGAACAGAGAGGTCCCAGCCTCTCACAGAAACCTCTCTCCAGACACTGCAGTGCTCACCCCACAACCCTTTCCAAATTTGATGGGTTTCTAATTCTGGGACCTCTTGCTATAGGTTACAGACCCCTGTCCTGTCATGGCAGTGTCGTGCTTCAGAGGACGAGTCAAAAGACTCTCTGCTCCCTGCTTTTACTACTGCAGACATAGGATTGAGTAAGGTTTGGGCTGTATCTCCATCATCTTTCCCCCTGCTCCAAGACAGCAGCTGGGAGAACTTCCTGCCTTTGCCTTCTCCAAGGAAGTAGAGCAAAGCCCAGTTATCCAGGGCAGCTATTAGCCAAAAGAAGGCACCACAGGCACATCTCCATTAGTTCTCCTGGAGCACAGCAGCTGCCTTCCACGTCAGGGAAAGGCACAGAGGATGTGCAAGGAGTGCAGACAGGAAAGGGCTGAACCTCACTTCTTAAAGCCCCAAGACAAAGTCTGGCCAACCTGAGGTCCCAAAGCAACATGCAGTAGGAACTGCAGATCACCTCAAAACCCCCGAACAAGCTGCTGGAGCCTACAAGGTCACAAAGGCTGTGTCTTGCTCACTCAAAGCCAAAAACTGTCAGTGCTCTCTGTCCAACCCCCTCAGATATGGCAACACTGAGCAACAATGCTCAAGGAAGAGGTCAGAGCCATCTCTCCAGCACCTCTTTCTGCTGAGACATTTGCGGCCCATCACCAGCAGCAAGCAAGAAGCTTGGCTCCATGTAGGCAGGAGAAGTACAGTACTGAGGAGATCCCTGCCCAAACAAGAAGCCAAGAAAATGAGGTCAGAGAAGGGCCTAGGGGCTGTAGTTTCTAGTCAGACAATGTCCATGGAAAAGCCGCACCGGTCACAATGATCATATCCACCTGAAGTACTGCTAATACACAGACTCAAGAGGGAGAGCAAGGGAGCTACAGTTCCCTCCCCTCTGTATTCTGTGTCCCTGCCCAGCTCTTCCTTTCCTGTCCCTCTGCCCCGTTCCACCATCATGCATCCCGCCTGCATTTGGGATGCAACTTTTTGTTCCCCTGCAATAAGATCACCTGTGTTTTCCCAAGCAGTCTGCAAAGAGAGAGTACATTGCCACTGACTACATCTCAGATGATGATACGAGAGGGAAAGGACATGTACGGTGCACTGCTCTAGCAGGTACCTTTAGAGATCTCCAATTTCCTCTTCCAGAGGAACACTTGCAGAAGAAAGGGGAAATATGTAGGATTCGTCCCTCCAAATTTGCTTCCAATCTCTTCCAGTAGAGAGAGGGGATTAGGATCTCCTTCTGAAGCTGCATGCTACCATCCATGTACTCTATTAGCTCTCAGGTGGGGACTTCTCCTAGATCGTCCCCTTTTAAATGAGACTGCTGTTGCTGCCAGAACTGCACCAAATAGTTGTATCAGTGCAGCTCACTGCATTGTGGCTGTACTCCCCGAAAGACGATGCCTGGTGAGGAAAAGGAAATTAATCCAGTCTTTTACTGCCTAAACCAAGTATCAGGACTTGACACAAGACCAACCTACTCCACCCTGCATGAGATTTCTGCAAATGGATGGTCACAAAAAGTGGGTACAAGATGTAACTCACCACCACTACAACAAGTCAGTACTCTGCAGAAGGCCTTTCATCAGTGCAGACTGCTTGCAAGCCATAACAAAATTCTCAGAATTACACAGTTCTGCACTATTAACTGAATAATATAATAACCATTATGCGATAAATTATCTTTGGTTGTTCCACCATTAAGAGCAACTACAAACCACCAAGATTCTGCTTCCACTTCAAGGAGTAGATAAAGATTTCAGTTTAGTCCTTTCCAGTTTAAATTAGATAAATGTTTTATGCCTCCTGTAAGAAGTGCAGAGTCAGCAGAAATACCAAGGGCCAAATCAAGAGGGATCCCGTTATTAACTCAAGATCCATCTAGAGTTAAACCACAGCCACAATACACACTGCAGCATAACAAGCTTCTCCCTTTGCACATCAGTGCCAGGCCGAGATCAATGACATCAAATGATGCTTACAACGTCTTTTCTGTAACAGCAACAAGAAAGAGAAAACTAAATCATAAGAACTGCAAAAGAAAGGCCAATCGGAGGTAGAAATGTATTCCACAGCACCGCTCAGGGAGTCCATTTCTGGACGGCTGCCTAAAACTCTGCATCCGCCTTGTGCTGGCTCAACCCCCACTGCTCTTGGCAGGTGAGATAGAAAATTGGTTATAAAATGAGCCCTATATTTTATAAGTTTTATAAACATTTTTTTAAATGGGAATATGAGGTATTCTCAGGAATCCTGTGCCAGAGAGTAATGTGGTCTAACTTGGAAACAGAGTTACCACCTGTTCATGGCAACTACTCTTTTAATCTTTATTTCTATTTTATGAGCTGACCAACGCTTTTTTATTAGCTGACAATTAACTTAGGTTGATTTAATTAAACAGGATTGATTACAACTCCTCTTCCTCCCAGGGCAAACCTTCTGCAAGACTAGGGGTTTGAACATCAGTATCAGTAAAGCTATATTCCAGATCTTTTTATTAGAAATAGTCACGTATCAAGTCAGGTAAGTACATATCCGTAGACCCAGAAATGCTCTAGGTATCAGTTAAAAGAAAAAGGCAGGCTCTAGCTGCCTGGCTAGACACAGAAGTGATAGTCTGACATCAGGTAGCACTGCTACAGCTTAACTAGTTTAAGAAGTTGCCACCTCTGTTTTTAGACAGAGTCTGTGGGCACACACACAGACACACAGTTGACCAGATTGGGAAACAGATACACTGAAAAAGAACAGATGCCTCTAAAAGACATGTTGCACATTAAGCGAGGAAAGCTTTAAGGGTTTGCTAGTCTGGGAACACATACACTCGTGCATCAGCATTCAGGCTAAAGTACCATGTGTCCACAAGACTCTGGTCTACAGTGCAAGGACAGCATAGTGAAGATATAGGGGCTAGATTTAATATGCCTGTGGATTTGTTTTTATTTGCTATTGTTACAGTTTTCTTTTTTTCCTTTTTCTTTTTCTCTTTTTTTACTTTCTTAAAGCTGTATCAAGAAGGTTGTCCTGACTGGGCAGACTTCTCCAGGTAAGCATGTGCTTAGCATTACACACATGGGTATGTGATCCAGACATCAATCAGGCTGAAAAGAGATAGTGGTTATCCAGACAGGTTGTATAAATATTTGTGTTTGGCTCACTTTGAAGATGTCTATACAATAACCATCAGCCACTACCAGCTTTAATAGTCTTCTATTCAAGGATGAACTTTCTCATGTCAAGATTTCTCAAGTCCCACTTTGCAACAAGACAGAACTCGGGAGTTAAGTGTATCTGCAGAGCTTGCAGTAGAGGTTGTGGCAACGACTCAACCCTGGAGAACGGATAAAAATGGCTGTAACAGTAGTAGACATTTGGGTGCAGTTAAGTACAGACAATGTTGCAGTCAAATGGCTGTTCTTCAAGATACATGCCGCCTTCGACACTTGCAGAGCCTTGAGAAGCAAAACAGCACCATTGGTTATGACTCCCTGGCAACAAGGACTCTAATAATTCTAACTAATTGCCATGGAAAGTTACCCTGATTGCAAATTTGACAATTAGAAAAATCCAATTTTGGAATTCCAAAGAGGCCAGAAACATCGTTAGGCTCCACATTTTAACACTCTCTTGATCAATGCTGGGGTACGGGAGGCTCTTCCAAGAGCTTTGTTTTGAAATGAATGGCGCCATATTGATGAAACAACTTGGATGCAAACCAGAAATTAAATTGAAAGTTTAAACAATGCAGCTGTATTTTATCATCCTGTATTGTCAAGCTTTAACGAAAATAGCTCCTAAACAGAGCCACATGTTTTGCCTGTTGCCCAAAAACCGAAGGTGAATTTTAAAACCCTTTCCTAAACTGCAGGATGCCAAGATTTTTCTGCTAGAAGTTATTATTAGGACGCAAAAGTATTTCATACAAGTCTTGACAACGGTTTTGTATGGTTTCTGTAAAAGCAGCTTCATTTTTTAAATCAGAGATGACTTAGATGAGTGACAGTTCCAAAAAATGGCACCTCTATTGTGTATTTCTTTTTGTTTCATATATGTATGGCACCAGCAAAAATAAAATCTCATTATAATCAGTGTTGCAACCAATACAGAGAGCATAAGCAGGCCTGCCCTTGTCCTATGTATCATCAATAACAGTCAGCAGATTTCTAACCTCAGAACTTGGAAGCAGATCAAATGCGGGTGTATCCTGTGTTTCAGTGTCACTGAGAAAACTCCAGTCAACTGTTACTCTGAGAGCAGCTCTTGCCTTTGAGGATTAAGATATCATGAAAAAAAAAAAAAAAAACTCGCCATTGTTAGTTGAAACCCTCTAAGAACCAGATCTTTGATAACGAGCAAATTGATGAAGATACAAGAGAGAGAAAATGCACAGCAGGACTTAGTCTTTTTAATATCCCAGGCTGAATTTGCCCAGCTGGAAAATTAGGAAAAACTTTTTTTTTTGGATGGTCATCTGTTTAAATAGCCTAGAGGATTTTAGGGGGATGCGACTCGTACAAATTAAATGGGATTCTACCCACTCTATTTACTAGAGCACAGCCTTTAACACTGCAAGATTCAGCTCTACGTTGTGCAAAAATCTACTGAAAAATAAACAGCGTGTTAAGTCCTACCAGGTTTTCCCATAAAAGTTTAAGTGTACAATCCCAGTCTGGAATCCCCATAATCCCAGAACCAGGACAGGAAAAAACCTCTAGGACTGAAACTCCCCAGCCGAAGAGGTTCAACGGCTCAATTCTCCCGTACGCTACAAGAATGAAGTATTTTAACCGGCTCTGTCGGGAAGCTTGCAGAGGGGTGCACGCAACTTTCATCTCGGTCTGCTGGATGAAGGAAGGGAGATGAGACACGAGGACATAAAAAGCAAAGAACAAAGGGGTCCGCGCAGTGTCTCTCGGCCTCTCTCACACTAGATAAAACCGTCCATCAGATCCCGAGAAACAGAGGTCAGACTAAAACCTCCGACAATGGAGGTTTGTAACTCTGAGGATCTTTTATCTGCCTTTGCAACACAGGCTTTCAACTAGTCTAAGCAGCAACTTAACTGGCGGGCTTCCGCGTAGTTTCGGCACACTTTTTATTTTATGCTTCTTTGTGTAAGGGGTAAATGACGCCTGTAATTGTTACATTTAACCATGAAACCTATAAAGATGGGATCAAACTCCTTTGTAAGGATTATAGCTAAAGAGGTTTCCAAAAAAAAAAAAAAAAAAAAAAAATGCTTCTGAACTACTTGCTGTCCTGTCACTTGTGATATTTCAGTAGGCAGACAGACAAATGCATATACTGTGTACCGTTGTTTCCAACATGACTTCAGGTCTTTACAGCACACTGGACCTAGACATCACTCACCTTGCCCTCCCCAAGCAATGGTATTTTGTCCCCCAGCACTGGTTGCTACCTGCATAACCTCGGGTTATGCCGAATCTCCCGGCTCACAGAGCACCCGCAGGGCTTTTCAAGCCAGCGCCAGCCCAGCGGCAGCTCAGCCTTCTTTCTGCCCACCCGGCAGACCAGCCTCGGTGCAGTGCCGAAAGGGCCATGCTGGCACTCAGACCTAGGCCAGCTTCCCGCCACAGGGCTGTGCTAACACACCGGCATCCCAGGCCCTCCCAGCTCACGCAGGCACGTCTGGAGGGAGACCGGGAACAGGCTCTAGTCTAAGCCCTGCACTCAGCTCAGACAGGATTGCTCAACTCTCTGGAGAAGCCTCTTCCTCTCTCTCTCCCTCCTCCACCTTCCCCTGCTCCTAGAGCAAGGCTAGACGACTGCTGTAGATGAGGGCTAGATACACAGGGAGACAGGCAGACAGACAGATGAGCTCCAGGCAGACAAATACCTGTCTTTATGTTTTAGATCCCCGTCTGTTAAATGTGGATGTGGTACATCCTTTCCTTGAAAATACTAGATATATTAACTGTATCAGGGAGCCTGACAGACTCACTATAGTAACAGAGGGCACACATGCTTTTTGGGCAGGCCATGAGAAATGCTCTTTCAACTCCGATTTTTACCCAATATATCACTGCATTACACATTCTTGTGGTTCATTAAACAGTATCTATGAATGTTGCAACCAGTAGATGGTCTTTAATGAGGTTGCTACTCCCATTTATCTGCCACTGCTCAGTATCTCAGCAGCATTTTCTCCCTCTGTTAGCAGACTAATGAGACTGTAAAGGAAGCAAGACAAATGCCAGCCAAATAGCTTGTATGCTGTAGCCTTGTATTTGTATGCGGACTTCAAAAGGGAATCACACTTTACAGCCTAAGGCTTTGTGAAAGTGGCTAAAAGAAGGGCTCAGAAGAGGAAGCGCCTACCTGCACCGGGCTGCACTGTGGTAAGTTTTCTCTACAGTCCTTTCATGGCTAATGAATATCCAACAATGCTTGATAAAAACAGTGTCTGCTACTGATCAAGTGCTGGTTGCTTTGTATCATACTTGAATCTAACAGGAAGAAATGTCCAAGAAGATGTATTGTCTAAGTTCAACGTTTTATCAAAACCATATGAGCACATAGCCCAAGGTCCTGGTCAAAAGCCAAAACATACAAGCAGAAAACTGCAAGTGGGTAAAATGTGACACTTAAATAAAAAGAAAAAAAAAGGGGGGGGTAGTTACCTTAATGCCAAGAAGAAAGGCATTTTTACCATGATGGTAGAGCGTATCTGGAGCACCTCTGCCCCCTGAAACAGGACAGAGCGGTTACGTTAGAGCCTCCTCATGCCAGACTCTGCCGAATGGAAACCCGAGCTCAGAGCAGCTCTGGATGATGTACTCCAGCACCTCTCCTTGTACGCATCCATTGACACACTCGTGCACATACCCTTGTGTCTGCGCGGAAAGGAAAACCACTTCCTTCACAGCTATTCTTACTCTCTTCAAACTGCTCCTGAGAAGCTTTCTGAACCATTTCTTTCATGCTACGTACCTGCACGTTCGTGAAGGACCTTGTCCAGTACTGTCCTTAAAGACATCCTCTTATGCGGGAGAATAACATAGCACCACTGAATTGCCAGTGGTTTAGCCCTGACCTTCAGATGATCACCTATATCCTTCCACCTACTCCTTGCTCCACTCTCTCTCGTCCTGTTTCAGTTTAACTCTCTTTGGTTTTCACCGCAGCCAACTTTGGAGTCATCAAGCAGTGGAGAGAGGGGACTATGTTTAAGCTGGAACGTACTTGGCTTTACTGATTCAAAGCCCTAGCTTCATTCTACAGTTTCATTTGCTTCCGGCTGCTAAGGAAACAAGAGTTTCAGCTGTGCTTACCAAACCCACAGTAACTCCCAGGACAGCAAACTCAAAGTACCAGTTGGCTTGTGGGCTTCAGATACCTGCCATACGCGCTTAAGGAAAGAGAGCCTAAACCATCTGTGACAACAACATGAGGCGAATACAAGGCACTAACCATCACCAAGCTACGCTAGCACATTTTATGCGCTAAATCATTGTTTTCAATTAACTTTTAGTTTAGCAAGAAAACATATTGAGTGAGTTTGTCACATTCCTGGTAAGGCACAATCCACCTCTGCCCATCTCAGAAAAAAACTGCAGGGGAACGGGAAACGTCTCCAAATCCTCACAAGTTCACGCTCCCCAACACAGACTGTCCCACCAGCATCTATCTAGCCCTCTAGAACTGTCTTCATTCTGCACCATGAAAATCAGTGGCAGAAGAGGCCTGCTAGTCCCCGGGATTTCTAGCTGTCTGTCCAGTCAAGGTGAGAAGGTGTCATGGAAAAGGCACCAAACTGAGACATGCCTCAAGCATCACCATGCCTGGAACGGCCATAATTCCACCAAAAACATGCCCAACATGTTGCTGAAAAGTGACCTAGCACTTGGAAACAACCGGAAACTAGTTCTTAAGCTGTAAAATATTTCAAAAAGTTATTTTGATTTAAAAACCCGCCCTAGTAAGGCTATATGTATAGCTTCTTTCCATGATCTTCCTCCACTTACGCAGCTGCAGTTGCTCTAAAGACAGTTCAGAGAAATGCAGCTTCAAGCACACAGAGCCTAAAAATCCATTGCTGTGTTGCCCAAGGTTTTACTAATAAAATTTCAATTTATACGGCTGAAGGCAAAAGTCAAAACTGGAACCCACTCATAATCTACTGCAATGGGTTTTTCAATCTGCAGCTTGGCTCCATGAAAAAAGGCAGTCCACATGACCTCTGACTACTGCAAGGAGCAAGCTGACCATAAATTGGGGTATTTTCATCTGATCAGAGAAACAGGCACTTCATTTCTGATTTGGAGATCAGAGTAGCCGCTTGATGACTTCTAGGAGAACACGTCAGCTTGCAGCAGGTCTCCTTTCACTACATCTTACAAATGGCCATTCTCTGAGGTAAAACTCTCACACAAGCCCTCTTTTCTTCAAAGGAAAAAAATTCACTTGTGCAAAGAATGACTTCTAACGCACAGAAATAGTAGATGGAAGTGCAATTACCAAACTCATCTCTCCTAATAACCAAAATCAATACCAAAGTATTATGCTCTACATCTATATGCTACACTGAAATTAAGACAACATCAAAAGATGCAGAGAACACTTAGGAGATTTGTTTTCCTGCATTGCTACCCTTGAGCTACAGCAGACTGGAAGCTTTGCAAGCTAGTTTCCCAGTGAAGGAGAATACACTGCACAGAATCTGGGGAAGCGATCAGCAACACATGACCTCTGGTTGAGGAAGCTCTCCAAAACCCAGCACCAAGTTCAAACAAGCAAGTCCACTCCAGTTCCAACCAGAGCACGGCAATCAGACTGCAAACACCAGCTTAAACCTGGAACAGAAACACCAGCTCTCATCACATCACGAATCCCTCGTTCCACATTGCAGACCACTCTTCCAGTCTTTTGGAACAGCAGCTCCAAAGGGTCCATGCCTTTGGCGAAGGGGGCCTCACTGCCAGGAGCATGCACGCTGCCTCCTGCTAAGGAGGCTTAGCTGGAGAAGCGTGGTAAAAATAAGCAGACGTCAAGGAAGGCACTCAGCTGATCTCAGGAAACACCAGTTGGATAGGCCTGCTATAGAGAGGCAGGGAGAGAAAAGTTTTCTGCTGTTAGTACTTGTTCCTTGCATAAGACGCATTCCGCCAAATCGATCAATGCAGCAGTTCTTCAAGGTCTCCATTATTCACATGCTACAAAACTGAACTTTTCGGCTGCCATCTGGCAGGTCCTGCTGTAACTGAGTGTTTGTACAGAGCTTAGCAGTGCAGGGCCCTGGCCTGATTGGTCTCTAGGTGCTACTGAAGTATTGCTATTAAATAACAGATCACTGTTTAACTCCCAAAGTCAACTGGTGTGCAAGCAAAGTAGGGTTTGTGTTTGTTTTTAAATTCAAAAACATAAAAGCTTACTTAAGGACCAACAGATGACCCAGATAGGGCCTGTCAAGAGCATTTTCAGAGAATGTTGATAACCAAATCATTCTGAGCTTGCAACGTAACATGTACACTGAGAAACGCTAGCGCTGAGCTGATCAGGAGGTACCCTTAAGACCAGCAAGGCTAATGAGAACAGCAGGACAGGGGATAGAACGAGCATATCTTTGGAGTCCAGACTCTACATCCTAAAATTCTTTAATTTCAGTTGCTATGAAATTCCAGGGCTTCTCTGATAACATCTAGAAGGCAAACGTTACCACAGCACAATCTCCAAGGAAGCAAATTTCAAAATTGAAACGACCTTTGAAATATTTGCCTCCGTCACATTTGCCAAGAAACTTGGGGCAGTTTCATCTTTCATCAATGCTGATTCCCAACTTTTGGCAACCAGCACACAGTCTAGGTTGTTATTATTAGTAGTAGTATTTTAAATTAGTGGCTTAGAATCCATTTGTGTCCTTCGGTATTGAAGGAATTTGGAAGAAAAAAAAATAAAAGAACAAACAAAAAATACCCCCAACTCGGAAATTAGACCTAGCTAGCTAGTGTGCCTGGATTCAATCTATAGCTCCTCAGAAATCACAAGGCAGTGGAAGATTAACTCAAAATCATAGGATGGGAATGCATATGGATTTCTCATTCTGCTTACTGGAGGGTAAATTACATTTTTTAATCTCTCAAACTTGGTTGACGTTTCAGTCATGCAGGGTCTGAAAGTTATCTGCCCAGTCACCTCCTGTTTACACTTGGACAGGACAGATTGCTCCATTTACATTAGCCTTTGTGTAAGATAATTTGCCTTCAAGTCTTGCTCATTCTCAGGGGTAGGTAGAAGCACTCTCTACCTCAGTATTAGTGCTGTCCACGCTTTTCAAAAGTGAAGGCACCCTTCCCTAGCACGTTCTCTGAAAAAAATATTACTGAGCACTACAGTTCTTTCAGGACACGGACAATTCCTACTTCCCATCCCTTGGATATAGATTCAATGCCAGATGTCCATGCCCATTTTTCAATTAACAAGCTATCATGTTTAGCACCGGCCAGGACACGGGGCACTCTGAGCACACTGCGAAAAATTTCAGAAGGAAAGCTGTACCGTGAAGTCGCAGGTCATACAGATGACACTGGCAGGGGCCTGAAGCCATCTGATCCAGAACACTTTTAGTGACACCCCAGCTCCCCCCAAAAGAGCCGAGATGACCTCAGATTTAGCCAAACCACAAAATGCTGCCCAAGCTGCAAGCACTTGGCTAGCAAAATGCAATGTACCCCTCCCCCAGACAACTTGGCCTTGCCTAGACTGGCCCAGCAGCATCATGTAGTGAATCGGGTCTCAGTGCACAGGCAAAGGAACCACAGGATTTTAGATTCACTGATGCACAAGGGGATTTTCTCAAATAATCCCATTCATCATTACAGAAGCTGGACACATGAACGATGATCCCTTAATTTCCCCCGGGGAGAGCTGAGAGTCTCCTATTCAACAGGCCATACAGGGGGTTGCATCTGTGTATCTTAGAAATATGATCAGGTACCTTAACTAGAAGAAGCTGCTATTTCTTTCTTCCTTTCTAATGAACAGCTCAGAGTTAAGAATATAGGAAAGAGACAAAGTGCCTGAAAACAGTCAGCAACCCATCAAAAGACCCTGGAAATTTCATCTTTAGTTTCTTCAAGCTACTTGCTGTCCGTATGGCTAGCAACAAACTACATCCTATCTCTCTCATATCTTAACCTAAAAGGCTAAGGAGAAAAGGCCACGTTTACCTCAGAGAGCTCAGGCTATCCTAGCCACGACATAACCACACACAAGAGTAGCGAATATACTGACACGTCAAAGATGGACCCATCCCAGCTTACACCAAGGCAGGATCCAGCCCCTTCTACCATCAACTCAACAGACAAGCCTCCCATTGTGAACACAGAAACATAAAGGCTTATGTTAGCAGAGTTAATGATGTCATGGCTAGTAACTCTTCCCTCCTGACTCTCAGTTATTTCCCCATGTTTTTCACAGGTCATAAATTGTACGTTCTACTAACCAGCAGTGGTAACCGTATGGGGTTTGTCTCTTTTCTTTCTCCTCCCTACTTTCTTCTCTTCCTGTAAAGAGCTTCAGTTACACGGAAAAATTACACCGAATGTGACTGTACAGAATGCCCATCAATCAAACTACGGTGAAGTCTACAAATTGTAAAATGACAGGAGCCTACAGCGCTGTTTGCCTGGGGACACTCCAGCGTTCTGCAGTTTCTGAACCACAGCTTTGCCCAAAGCCATCGCCTTTTGAGACATTCAAGACCAACACCGTACAGTGCAGAGTTCACAGAAAAAAGCATGAAGATTAGGGTTCCGATAAAAAGAACGTGAAAGATCAAGCAGAAAACCTGCATTCAATTTTTTTTAGGTGGTGTTGAAGGGCCAGTTTCAGTAACCTTCATCAAGCCTAGAAGAGAAGCAACCAACAGCTCAACTTCTGCAAAGAACTCAGAAGTTATGCCATTCTGACTTAGTTTTTAGTAAGACATTTAGATCAAAGAGAACAAGATACTTGAATTTCCCTCTCTTGCTGCTTACATTAATGAAGTACCACTTCATGCAATATACTGGTTTTGCCCTTATGTTCTAAAGAAAGTGAAACAACACTGAAATAAGTTTCTCATGGCAAAGTTACTTGGCTATATTACATATCCTAAGTATGTCATAGTATAGATTTAACATATGGGTCACTCTAATAGTGTAAATTGGGACTAACTTCACTGAAGCCAACAGAATTACACTGCCATATAGCCGGCGTGAGAGGAGAAATGGGCCTGCTGCCTTCATATCTTAGCTATCTGCCTGGAACATCGGATTATGTAATGGAGAAGCTTCTTTTTAAGAGCAGAAGAGGTGAGAAGGAAAAGCAATGTAATAGCATGCAAAAGAATTTGAATTTCCTGACTTTGAACTCATTGTCTATTTGCTTGAGCCCTAGAGGTTACTTCAGAAACATCATGAGACGCTGGAGTTGGAGACCGTCTATTTTCTCATGCTTTGTCTTTATGAAGGTGAAAGGAGTCAGATCAATGGTTTGGTCTCTGTCAGCCCCGTGGGAACTGCTATTGATGCCTTATTCCTTTCCTATTCTTTACTACTTTTTGTTAGCTAAAGAGTCTACAGCACGTAGCATAATTCCTATTACAGGAAGGAGAAGTTAATGCTGAATCTGGAGAAGCCAGGGAAGTATCAGGAGATTTCCAACAGCTGACGGCTGCTCTGGAGGAAAATCCAGCTGCTCCTTTCCATGCTGTGACCTGTTAAAGTTGGAACAGCAAATTTCCAAACCAGTCTGTAGCCATGCCTGGAACAATGAAGCGTAAATAAATTAAATTCTTATCTCGGAAAAGCTTATGAGTGTCTCACTCCGTATGCAAGCTTTTCAGGAAATGGGGGAGGGGGAGAAAACCTTCCAAAAATTCTGCATTAAAATCATGTATACTTTTGGCACTCAGAGAAACAGAAAGGGAAAAAAATGAGTAAGAGAATAGCAACCTTTTGTCAGATAGAACAAGCAATGCTATCTATTGGGGATCAAGAAAAGTCCTTTAGACTCTGGCACTTGCCCTTCATTAAAGGTAAGAGGAATTCGGCTAAGTACAGAACGGCACAGGCTTTCTGTCTGAGCTCAGTCAGCAGTTCCTCCAAAGAAAAAAAAACAATGAAGGGTAATTAGTTCTGGTAATAATAGTGCATAGCACGGTCTCAAAACAATACATGCACAAAGCAATGCAAGTTCCAACCCCAAACGCTTATATTCTCCATAGACAAGGGAACAGGCTGGCAGGGAAAGGGGCAGGACAGAGACATCACTGCCTCAGGCAGTGCAGTAGCTCTGTAGTACGGCTGCACTTCTTAAATTGCAGTCTTTTGCCTTTTCCTTTGAAAGGATGCATCTTCCAAACAATTGTCAATGCCTTGAAGGCCTTTCAAATAGTTTGACATTTTATGGGGACACTGACCAGTAGCAAAGGCTCCAACATCTGCTGGAAGGGCCACAGAGCGAGAACATTAAAGAAGGCTTGCAGTAACATTAGTCAGCTATGCTGGTCGGGCAAGGATATCAAAGCAGCAAACACATTCACCAAAAGTTTAAAGGCTACTGAAAATAGCTTAAAATATGACCTCTGGAAAGCTATCTTCCTGCAGAGCAGAGCAAAACCCAAGTTAAGCCTGCTGCTTTCACCTGGGGGTAAACTGCACCACATGAACATGGAGTGCAAGATGTACAGACAAAGAGCAGTTATGAAATGAAACAAATGTCTACCGAATTCAGTCATTTCCCAAAGGGAGTAAAAGCTAATCACATAACCTAAAGAGCAGGCAACCGCATTTAAAAGTAATGATGCAAACCATTCTTGAAAAATAAAAACTACATCTTTGCCTGTCCTTAGATTCTGACACTAGGACCATTATTTCAGTTTGACCTCTCTGTCACCTAAGATAGGAAGAAAAAAACCCTCACTATCATAAAACCGTACTGCTACAAATACCTGCATTGTATTTATCTGCTGGTTTTGTGAAAATGTTTCTCCCAATAACTCTGTTAAATATCCAGTGCTTTCTCAACTAACCAAAGATTCTCAATGAAAAGAAAGATCAGAAATTGCAATTACGAATTCCGAATTCCAGACTAAGTCTTCAGATGAAAACCATCAAGACTCCGGTCAGAAAAAAAAGGCAATCCAGTAACTTTCTAATTTAGACTAAATATCAGTTCTCGCCCTTAAAAAAGTCAAAAGCAAATGTTCAAACTTCCTCCCTAACACTAATTTTATTAATACTGTCAGCAATTCTCAGTATCGCAATCTAAGACAGTGAGTCAGGCAGCAAATCAATCCACTCGCCGAATCTCCAGGGAGAAAGAAACAACAGAGGAAGGAGGCCAGAGAGATTGCTGATAACAGATATTTAGTCTCTATGTGGGACAAATACTTTGCTACTTCCTCACACTCCTTTTGCTCGGTTACACCGGGGGCACCCAGTTAGCTGCGGTTTAAATGCCTAAATATAGCAATGGAGATTACACTGTCTAGGGTTGTTACATGGGAAGAATTTCTGCCTTCCGCTCTCGCGAGCGGACTCTCAGCTGACTCTCAGCACACGCCGCCGAGTTTAGGGTCCGCAGCTTCCCTCGGCGGGACAAATGGTCCCATCCCTAGCGTGAGCAACCCTGAGAGCCACCTGGGGCAACCCCATCCTCCCCGAGCTTTAGTTCTCCAGCGGTCCATCAGACACAAGCGTACTTCTCCGACCGTGCCCTAATTTAGGCACCAGCAAGTTCCACATTTAAAAGCCTGAGCTAGTCGCCGTGGCCTCTCCTCACAGCCAAAGGCAAAGAACAGGCGATTCAGCTCCTCCCGTGACAGACGTCCGAGCCAGCTCACGCAGCCCGGAGGTCCCTGTTTTTCTGCGTTGACTGCGTGGGGAGCTTAGTGTGAACTCCAGCTTTCAGAGTTAAACCCAAGGAGCTCACAGCCTTACATGTTATATTTTAACCTTTGCTTTTTATGTTCATTGCTACCAGCTTTTTATTCGTGCCTCCAGCACATAAAAAAAAAAATCTTCAGATCTTAAAACGACCAGGCAGTTAGGATTTCCAACGCAGTGTTAATGAAAAATGAAATGCGGAAGGGTTTGGGACCTGCTGGGCACTGAGCGGCTAATAAACACACTTGCATTTTCTTGCCAGCATTATTTTTCCTGCTTGGTTATGTTTAGTTAAGGGACTAATGAGAAGCTTCTACACATGGCTGCATGTGGAGGCTTTATTTCCTTTTCATGTGGGACTGGGGCTTGTGTGTGATTTGCACTGACCCTTCTTCCCACACAACGCCAGATCTCCATCGCCTTGGCTGCACGCCACGCGTTGCGGTTTGGTCCGTGGTCCCTCAGGTAATTATCTGAGGAGCATTTACATGGAAATCGATGGTACAACCTTACAGCTGTCAGCCTGTGTTACAAATTTGGCTGAGCCAGGAAGAGATTCAAAGAGAAAACCCAGATTCTAAATACAAATTAAGGGGGGTTCACATTTTTTTTACTTACTGTTTTTTAGAGGGAGAAGTAAGGGAAAGGTGAAAAGGGGGTCTTCTTGGTGGGACAAGCCTTAGCCCCTCAAGATGGCTGAGAATTTTGATCAAATTACTCCGTACCTTCAGCTGTTGTCATGCAGGACTGGGCTTTCTTTCAAAGGGAAATTGCATATAGCAGAGACTTAAGCACAGCTCCCATTGGCATGAAAGAGCAACTCATCTGTTAAAAGTATTTGGACCTCTCTGAAAAAGTCAAAATGTTTTACACCAGTTATTGTGTTAAAGTGATACAGTAAAAAGAATCCAGTAAACCCAAACACGACATGCAAAATTATAGGTAGGATATCCACTGACTCACTGGGTTATTTCCTAGCTGGGGCTCCAGTACCTATAACCCAGGGGCTTTCCCTTGCCATACTTGGGCTGACTTCAATCAGCATCCCAAAGATCCTTTTCCCGGTTTCCCAGGTTCTTTTTTTTAAACTCTCTTCCAGAGGAAGAAAACATTCATACAGACTCACCCTGCTGCGAGGCCGAGTTTCTGGGGATGATCAAGGTAATGCTTAAAGCTAAAAAATGAAAAAGTTTCCTCATTTTCAGAGAGGTTTGACAATGTGCTATTCAAACTTGCCGCAGGAAAAAAGCTCATCAGAAATCACCCTGATTAGGGAAGAGTTAAATTTCTGATTATCTGAACCTGAGCATCTTTATTTGAGGACATTTTAAGAGCCAACTAGGGAACCACTAGAGATCGTGTCTGAGAACTGGTGGAGGACAACGTGAGACCAGGAGTCTGGGAGAAGGGGAAGTGCAATGCTTATCTCTACGACCGGAAAAGAGGGAAGCCAGCCATTTTTACATCAATACCCAGAAAAATACAGCAGTAAATAATCAGATTATTTATAATCACCTAGAAGGTTTAAAAAAAAAATTCACTTAACTGCCAACATAAATCCATCAAGAACAAATCATGTCAAACTAATCTAATTTCCTTCAACGATAAGGTACCAAGCCCCCTAAGGACAAAGAAAAATTGTAGTTTGAACGTATCTCGATTTTGGTATGCCTTTAGCTCTACTTTTTCGTGACATTCTCACAAGCTAGCTAAGGAGGCAGAGTCTGCATGAATCTACTGTAGGGGACGTATGCAAAGCAATCAGAAAAATCACTCAGTAACTACCTAAGTTTTACTCTCAAAGTGAAAGGAGGTACTGCAAGGGGCTCCATAGCGTTCTCCTCCACGTTTTAGCTAATATGAAGATGAAGAACAAATTCTAATAAAAAAAAAAAGAAAGAAAAAAGTCTGTAAAATTAGATTAATTCGTAACAGGGTAATGACACAACATTAATGTTTGCATTGACAATCAAATCCAGTAAGAAAGGATGGATCAGTAAGATCCATAGCGTAACATGAGGCAAAAATGCAGATTTTTAAAACCATGGTAAGTTTAAGGTTATGTATGAGGATGCTTATTATTTGCACACTACAGAAACATGAGACTATGAGTGCATTGAAGGACAAGAAGAAAATACAGGACTGTATTAACAAATTGGAGAAGCTGCCTAAATAAAAGATAATGACATTCAAAATGAGTAAATATCACAACTTACACAGGAATAACCAACTGCATGTTTGCAGGATCAAGAATACCTAGATAAGCAGTGGTTTTGCAGAAAAGGTCTTCACATCACAGTGGATGAGAAGTTAAACGAGACACCAATATCCCACTAGCATGACGCCGGTAGGAACCACTCGGGCATTCGGCAACAGAAATAAGACTTCTGCTCCCCTCAGCACAGGTAAAGCCTCAGCTCTATGTGGCTTTGGAATTTCACTCCACGTAAAATCGTTCCCCATCGTTTTTGCGTGAAGCAGCAAACAATTTACCCAATTGAGCATCTGTCTAGATAGATCCCACTGCAGCTACAGCAACTCTGGCAAAGGCAAGCTGTCTATCGCAGTCCAGCACCCTCGGCAGGCCAGCTTAGCCTGCACCAAAGCCTACCGATGCATTAGCCCCTTAGTCTAAAACCGCACTGGGGTGTCTCCCGCAGTCCTCTCGTTGACCCTCCGCTCCTCACCGCCCTCCCGCTAGCGGGCTAGGGACACAAAAGCGGTTCACGGGCGGAAGGGGGAGCGCTGGACACCGCAGGCTGAAGTTTTCCCTTAATCCTCCCCGCAGGCCGAAGAAGAGCGGACGGGTGTCTAGTCAGCCGGCACATCCCAAAGGAAGCCCCATCGGCGCAGAGCTTCCTGTCAGCTCCTGGCCTCTCTCTGGAATGTGTTTAATTTAGAAGAGAAAAAGAGGGAAAGAGGTGGGAGCAGGGGGGGAAGAAAGGAAGAAAGATTCCAGGCCTAAGATTTATGGAGAGCCAAGGCAGTGGGAAGAGAGAATTAATAACTAAGGGTTATGGAGGTTTTTTTGTGCAGATGATGATAACACACTGGGCTTTACTTGGAAACTCACAAGATATAACTGGGAAAGGGGGCTGAACATGAAGCAACCAGACCCATCTGTGGGGCTGGATCCAAAACTGGTGCTCACGGGCACATCGACGCACACAAACTCCTTTCCACTGCTGCTTCTCCCGGAGGGATGAGTCTGAGGTTGCCCGTGGGGAGGAGGCAGCTGGTTGTTTGCTTTTCCCAGTATTTTCCCAGGGTGGATCTGGGAAGAAGCAGAGGCTATTCATGTACCACCCGTAACTCCAAAAAAATTAGTAGCTGTTAAAGTGATGAAAACTGAAACAGTAACAAGGGCTTCAAACAACAAGATTATGCTGAGAGCATTGCGCAAAGATAAACAAGCAATTCAATACCACGTCTATAAGCACATTTCCAAATCTTCATGCCCAAACAAGAACAAGAAGAGCCAGGATGAAACCTCCACCTGCTAATGAAGTAGATTGGGCTAAACGATGAGTTAAAATGAAGCGTTACCATCACCTGCAGCCTGACGCTGCCAATCGATACAGCTCCCAGCCCTTACTGGAATTAGTCCACCAAAATCCGTGTTCCCCATTAAGGATTTCAGTCTGCAGCACTTGCCTGTGCTAGTGTTTGGAAACCGCTGCTATCAGTTGCCTGCTTCTGTTAAGGAGCTAATGCCTTCCTGCAATCATCTGAAACATAACAGCATAGTAAGTCCAGTGGTTTTAACCAGTTTTAATCCCACTGATGCTCTAGGTAGGCTGAAGCACACGCCACAGTTCAGTTCAACAGCTGAACTCCCAGTTCACGAGGAATGCAAAGGATTTACAGTCACCAATTGACTGTAAATCAATTAAATGATCTAATTTCTGCCACAAACACAGAGTGCCGTAAAGCTACATATGAAGAGGCACAGAAATGCCTTCTTATTTTTAAAAGAAAATGAAAAGCATGAATAAACTCTTTCAGAGTTTCTGCTTTGCAAGAGCAGAGAGGACAGGCCAACAGCTTCACATTTCATAGCACAAAGACTCAAAGCATTTTGGGGAACTAACTAAAAACCCACTGAAATAAGGAAAGGCCCTGAACCATTTTGAAACCCTCTCTCTAAGCGACACCTACTCTAAAGAATGTTAAGTTGACCAGGACAGACCCAGCACCTTTTTCTTTCCTCCACTTTTTCTTCTTTCTAGAGACAAGCTTTACAGTCTGAGTATACCGGCTCTCTAAAGAATGAAAGAGCAGATTATTTTCTTATAACCCTGTTAATGTGGAGTCTTCCGTTTGAACCCGACGAGGACTGCATATTCTTGCTGAACTCGGCAATTCTCAGGCGGCCGCTGCCTTTCATCGAAGGGTCTCGGTGCATTTTGACTCACAGCTAAAAGCTCACGTTACCTGCAGATGATCTCAATCGAAGCATGGTCTGTTGGGTTAGTTAGCAGCTGTCAGGCCCTCTGCTCACAAAGCTCATGTTTAGTATTCCACTGCAGCTTTTATTAACGACATCCCGAGAACGGTACAACAACATCTGCTATCGCAGAGCCAGACTGAACAAATGCTGGAAAACACACAGTCCTGCACAAATGCTGGGTGTGATAAACAAGACATACAGGTCTGCTGCCTGTGTTTTTTTCCTATATGATAAACTAGATTACAAAGAATTAAAAGAGAGACAGCATGGTTTAAGGTTTGGTCTGTTGGAAGCCAGAAAGGAATCAGATTAAGTACAAAGCTTTAGATTGCTTAATTTGTTATGTATGTTTCTGTAAATCTCACAGCCATAGTATATGAACACCCTATAAATATTATCCTCCCAATTCCCCATGAAACAGGAACACATTATCCCTCTTCTATACACAGGGAAACAAAATGACTTGACCAAGATCACACACAGCCTGTGGCAGAAGACTGCTCTTTCATACAGCGCGCAGCTAAGCCCTGTAAGAGCTTGCCAAGGAAGTTGCACTTGATCAAATTTTTCATGGATTCAGAAAGGGTTGGGCCAAGTCACAGAAATCCGTGGAGGGCTACAAAACACAGAGACATCACCTCGCAGCTGAGGAAGCGCCTAAGACATAGCTGGCTGGCTGCAGGCTGGCAGAGTAGTCAGGAGTATTACTGCACGCTTGTCTTTACTCACTCTCTTCCCTAGGCATCGGCTCCTGGCCCATCACAGAGAAGACCCAGGGACAGACAGATATTTGGTCTGATCCAGTGTGACCAGCGCTATCCCTGTGTCCTCATTCTCCATCCAGTATCTTTAGCTTCCAAGATAAAGAACAGAAATTCCTTATCAATTATCCTTACCGCAAACTCAGCAAGAACAGGAATTCCCGACGCATGGTTGTTTAACCCTCTTAGGATCCCTTTCAGGGAAACCAGTGCATGGAAGCTGCCAGCTTAACAGGTTTGGAGAAGGAGACATGGTGAGTCCTCACCTTGTCAGCGAGCGAGCACCGCACCTCACCACTGACCTTCTGGACCCTCATAGGAGGGTTGCTAAAACACAGGTTTTGCCGAGACAGCTGCTAAGGATTTTGCAGTGAGCAAATCCCATTTTAATTCTATCATGATTATCCTGCTCTTTGGGATAAAGAAGACAGAGAGCGGGATCAAGGAAGGAGTACCTGGAAAGTGTCTGCTCTAGCAGCAGTAAGCCCTCGCTGCCTTCCCCAGCGCGTCGTGCCGGGGGCCGAGCGCCAAGGGGCGGCGTGTCAAAGCCACGCCGTAGGCACCCGGTAGAAGCTCCACGAGCGGCGGCTCCAGGAGGATGGCTTCGAAGACCGTGAGGGACTGGGACTGCGGCCAAGTCTCAACACTGCACTGCGTCTTTGATCTAGGCAGACAGCGCTTTCTAGACAGCAGATGATGCCTGGAGCAGCCTCTTAGACTGCGCAGAAAGTGACCAAATCTAGAAATTTATATGTACGTGCTACAGGGACTCAAACGGAGGGGGAGACGCCCAGGATTTAGCGTCCAGCAAAGGAAACTTGTTCTGTGGCTGAGGGATGAACCTGCCTGGGGAGGAAACCTGAAAGCCGCTGAGGACACGAGTTACTGAAGGAAACACAGTGCTGGCAGAGGCAGGGGCTGCCCTGAGCGACAGCCATCTCCCGCGCAGAGGGGGCCGCTGGTGAGGGAAGGGAGCCCAGCACCTACCTGACGCGTGCGAGCATGCGACTCAACCGGGAGAAAGCTGTCAGCTGCCACACAAGGCCTGTCTGGGGCACAGTAATGCTGAACAGTGCTATGTGACGGCAGAGAGAGACCTGCAACTCCACTGAATAAAGCAGGCTTGTATATATAAACGTATATAGACAACAACATGCTGCAACAGCTCCAGGCAGAGCAGAGATGCAGCATCCGCTGCAGAATCAGGAGGGACGAATGCACGTAAGTTCATCTAATGGGTAAAAATGCTTTTTAATGTGGATCCAAACATGTGCTGTGTGTAAAGAAAGACACCGTTAATAAACTTCTGAGTCCAGCTTCTGGGCAGGTAGGACCCTGCCAGGCAGCAGTATGGCAACACCGCGCTGCCTTGCTGCTTCTCAGATCGCCTCAGTAAAGGAAACGGAGGCAGCAACGGTGGGTCACAGAGTGCTCAGCGAGAAGGGGCCAAGGACACGGCGGACTGAAGCTGCAATCAGTTATTTTGCATACCTTTGCCACTCTCCACCTGAACACCCACCGACAGCTTGGAGACACACTCAGAGTCCTCGTGATCCTGCTGCAAAGTGGTTTCAGCCATCATCTCACTCCATCTTAGAGATGGGAGCTGGAGCAGAGGGACTTCATGCAACTGGCCAGTGGCCGTGCACAGCTGGCTGTCAGGTTAGGACAACACGCACAACCTCCACCTCCCGGGCCCACCGTCCCTTTGAGGCCTCCTGTCTCATTAGAAATCAGCAGCATCCAACACAGTGCAATTTCAGTCACTGGTGATGTGCTGATTTATAGGTACTCTCACCGCGCAGGATCTCAGAAGGCATCACGGAGCAGGGGTGACAGAGCGGCTGCTGCGTTACACCAGCAGCGCTGCCTCGCCAGCGGGCAAAGAGACACAGGACACCCAGCTCTACGTGCACAGCAAACGCTGGAGCTGAATGCCGTGACGACAGCTACGCGCGTGCCACGGTAACCGCACTTTCCAACGAGAGGCGAGCAAACATGCATACGTGATCTGGCAAAAGAGTCTCTTAATGAATTTGACAATTGTCTGGGCAAATCCAGACAAAGGTCACCCCAGGAACACGCCTTGCACAATTACTGTTCGTACTGCTGAAGTTACTGTTCGTAACAGCAGAACCACAGAGCCGACAATCAGCTGAGCCACACGCTCACGTGGTTCCTACCACCAACGATGCCTTCAAGGACATCAGCGGTTTTAATGGTTTCGGGGTGACCTCAAGGCAGGCTGACGCAGGCCTTTTCCTAAACTGGTCAGAGAGAAAGAATTGCAGCATAACAAAGATGACACAAATGGTCGAGGGAGAACACGGTACAGTTCACTCCAGGTGAGGGATTGCTGGTCTTGGAGGGAAGCCTCGCGGGAACCACAGAAAATTTCACCGGAGTGGCAAGAAACGCTCCGGTCTCAGCAGGAAAGGCTACGACTGCAAGGGAGACTCTGCCCATGTGCGACTAGTCCTTAAAGGCTCAGTAAGTTCAGCGGCTCGACTCTGGCTGGGCTTTCATTTTGTGTTGTTCCTCTTAAACGACTGTTTGTAGATGCATCCAAAACAAAGCTAAAAAAAAAATCATGGGGAGAGGGGGTCCGGCACAGCCAGTCACAGCAGACATCAAATTTAACTTGTAAAGTCTACTTGTTTCTGAGCAAGTTGTAAATTTACTCCTCCCTCAGTATTTCACTGGGAAAGAATTCTTTTTAGACAGGACTCCAGGTTCAGGGTCGACTTCTGGGGACTGAGCGGCTCAGCGGATTAGTCAGGGATTCCTCGCCTCCAAGAAGAGACGCCAATTCCTTTCTTTTTTCCTTTTTTTCTTAATGCTTTCTCACCCTTGGTCACTGTTTCCAGAGAAGCAGCAATTGAAATGAAGAAAACAGCATGTAGCACCCTTGATAAGTCACAGCGCTGGAGAGCAGGTTCACCAGACAGGGACTAATCCAGCACTGTTTCCAACGACTGAATAAATGAGGCAGCCTGGGAAACAAGCACTGTGGATGGGCTTAGTTGATAAAGCTCATTTTTAATTAGTGCCCAGGAGTTAAAACTCCTAAGGCTGCTTTGAAAAACTCAGTTGTTCCTCAAAATTTTCCTGAGCTGGCCAACAGTAAGTCACAGGTATCAGTCACTTCTGTCCGCACAGAAAGGGTTGCTGATATCGAACAAAATGGAAAGCATGAACTGTGTTCCCAGCAGCAGTGAAAGGAGCGATCAGGTCATTTGTACTAATTTCACAGAGGGAAAAAAATATATTTGTTTGGAAAGGTCTGGATTCACAAATCTGTAAAGGAAACAAGGACTTTTTTCATGAATATGAGCATGAAAATTCATCCTCTTTTTTAACTAGTATTGCTAGGCAGACTTATTTGCGGTTTGGGGTCTTTTTATGTGATGATTAAGGAAAATATCAAGGATCCCTGTGCCACATACACTGCTGTGATCTATTTGACAGAAATACGTGCTAGTGTCTACATACATACTAGTACATATCTCGTACCACACATACAGTACATAACTAGTACCACGCATACCGGTTAATATTTAAGCCATACGAGAGACCTCAAGTTTGCAAGTTACCCTCGTGTTCTAGTAGTCTAGTGTTCTAGTCTTAAATAAAACTTTAAAAACACAAGACATTCAAGCTTTTTTTTTTCTTTTTTTCTTTTCTTTTTTTTTTTTTTTTTTTCTCCCTTTTTAACCTTTTCTAAATGTGGACCTGGAAAGATTAAAAAAAGCCATTTAAAGGGACTCCTGTCTGAGTGTGCCCCTCTGGGAGCAATCCCTCACCTGCGCCTAGCAGGCAGAAAGCAGGCAGCAACACTTCACTCTTAACTGCAGCCCCGTCCATCAGCACAGAAATCGCAGCAGACCGGGATCTTTACTAGAGCAGACCTGGAGGCCAGCGCTCTTCTCGGGGGCCTCTCCGTTCTCGCAGCTACAAAGCCCGGCTGTCGATCATTAGGCCTCCTGCTACGATGTCCACGATGGGGTCGAACGCTTTGCTATTCCTCTCAACCTAGAGGGCTGCTTTCTGGGGTTCAGGGGACTTCTCTGCCTCCCAACAGAGCTAGCACCTGAACGGTCCCGAGCTTTTTCTGCACTCACTTCCTTGCACCAAGGTATGGGGCCATAAAGTGGAGTGAGGACATAAAGCAAAAAAAAAAGAAAAAAAAAGAAAAAAAAAAAAAAAGCAGCTCCAAAACTAGAACAAATAAGAACACAAAACCCTGAAAACAATGCACAAAGAAAACTGCAAAGAGCATCTTGCATTTGTTGCTCTTTCCTAAGGTTCACTGACTTCAGAGTTTCCTGTATGTAGGCTAAGAAATAACATAACTTTTGTAATTTATCTTAGTCACTCAGCGTAGGGCCTCTGTTCTCGGCTTGTCTACTTCAGATCTGCTCGGCGATATATACACCACATGAGTCAACTGCGTGCGAGGAGCGGGCACGTCCCCAGGGAGCACGTGTGTGTGTTTTGGGCTAAGAGTCACCAGGATATTTAAATAACTGACTAAGTATGCACAAACATAAGTAATTCTAGTAAAGCCATAAAAATTACAAAGTATGGAAATATACTGAAAATAAAAATTGGTACCTCAGACAGCCATAAAACTTTAAATTAGCCGGGAGTTTGACTTTAGGAGACCAAAGGTATCTTTAAAAAAAAAAAAAATTAGCTTGCTGGAATAAACTTTGCTACTAACCACAGGGGAATGTTAAAACTCAGAACTTGCCCCATGATTTTTTTATTTTCATACTGAGTTAGAACGGATATAACCTTCTCTAAATTATTGAGCAACTACTCACCAAATGCTACTATACTGTTTTCCTATCATTTCCTTATTTGCCATTTTTTACCCTTCTCCTTTCGCATAATGTTTCCTATCTGTGCAATCTGTTCCTTTTGCTCAGGCCATACTTAAAAATAACACTACATTTTAGAGAGAGAAGCATCAAAGCTATTACCCTAAATCCTCAGTATTCCAACTCTAAAACTCATATGCTGCTGTATTCAAATCCTGCTGCACATCCCTTTCTTTACAAGCAAAATTAAAACCCCAGCAAGAGCAATTCTGCTGCTGTTTGGATGGTTTTGACCCAGGTGAAAAGAGCTTCCTCTTACTGCATTGCCCCAAGATCTTTGAAAACAAAAGATTACAGAAGGAAAACATCTGTGTAGGCTTCAGTCTTGAAGCCATGTTTCTCAGCACAGCCTAATCCAAACCTCTACAAACTTGACTCTCATCCCAAATCTAAGTTGGAGATGGCCGTGGCCCTTTTACTGAGATTTCAAAGGCAGATTCCATCTTCCTCCATGTTGTTTCTCCAGTCCTCCAGGTTGCACACTAAAAGAACGCATGATCGACAGTGACTTAGAGGCTTTATAAATTCAGGGTTACACTTACCACTTGAAAGTGGCAACCCAAAGAACCTTCTCAAAAACTCCTTCACTAAACGGTACCACTGGGGAAGTCTGAGATGGGCAGTATTTCGTCTCAGGAGAACATCTGGCTAAGACCAACATCGAGGCTAACAGTTTTGCCAGAAGCACTGGGAAGACTAAGTCACTGCAAAAATAAAGATTAAATCTCAGATTTAATTTAGCTGAAAAATGAAACTTTAGCACGGCACAAGTCAGGGATATGGACAAAACTACAATGAAAAGTTATCTCCTCCCCAGCCTCCTTCTCCCAGGTGTCTCTGATGAGAACATTATCCTGTCGCAATGCTGGGAAAATTGCTCATGCCAGGCTGAGGCCCAGGCACAGACCGCTTGGCCTTCACTTCCAGTGAGTGACTTCCAGTCAGAACCCCATAACGGCCCATACAGACAGCAAAAACAGCTCTGCAGTCTCTTCTTGGTGTCCTGGCATGCCAAGGAGGGCTCCCACCCCTTCCCTGACTCCTGGACCCTGCAGCCAATTCTCAAATCATGAAAGTCCCTGAGCGAATCTCTCAGCCTCCATCTCCAGGATTGGTTTCTATTATCGGCCCTTGTAGGGGGCAGTTGCATAAGGAAATCTCAAGGCCACAATGTTCCTAGGGAACCAAGCACCTCAATCCTAGCTCAGGCATGGGAGCAGGGCTGCCTAGAAACCAGGTTCTCCTCCCAGCTGACCTGCTTCATGACCTGGGCTTTCTGTGCCAGTTTTTTCTAGCCATAAAATAGGAATAACAATGCCACCCTTCTCCGTAAAGCACTCCAATGATTCATGAAAAATATTATGCATGAATTAGGTATTTTTACTGTAATTCAGATCTGCTGACAATCACTGAAGTTTTACCAAGATGAATGCAGGAGTGGCTATATGGTGTAGACATTCTTTAGCAAGCAGCTTGCAAAGTCCACAAAGCCATCTGCGTTCAATTTGATGCTTACACTTATCCCAGGCTATTTATACATCATGGCATTCTTAACCTCCGTGGCTTTGCATCTCCCCACATCTTTCAATCATGTAATTGAGATGATGGAATGGTCCCTGATGGACTTATTTCATGATACCACCATCAAGACTGCAGAACGTAGATACCCAATGCTGGTAAAGCTTTGAAAAGCTGTGAACGCCCGACAACAGCAATGCTCCAGCCAAAGTCACCTCTCGTTGCTGTTCACACAGTAAATGACAAACACGCAGAACGATGAATTAGGCACACAATACACTCGATTCAATTAACCAGGCAAAGAGCTTTACAATAGCTTTTCAGCACTGACAGCTTGGTGATAATGAAGCTTAGTTATTCATTGCACTCTAAAATGCAAAGCAGAACATCCAACCTGGAGGAGGGAAAGAATAATGTTTGTCTAATTTATCATGTTTCCAACTGACAAATAACTTAGGCTCATAAAAATAAAAAGGAAGTAAAGCTTTAATCCTCTCTCCTTTTCTACTTAGTGGAACATTTTTAAAGCAAATATTCATATTCTGGACCACGGATCCCTGATCCTCCTAAACGCTCCAGTGCGTTAGTGGTTTCACACACTCCCTCAATCCCATTCCAACATATTCAAACCATAAAGAAAGGAGAAACGGGGCGTTTGGGAGGAAGGGAGATGCAGGAAATACCCTTGAAAGCAAGGGAGATGAAGATTTTATTCCACTTCATAATGCAGCAGAGAATGGAATTAAACACGTCGACCACATAATCAAGAGGAGTTTAAAAAAAATCCCAAACTCTTGCTAAGCAGGGTATTTGCATCACATAACCCTGGGACGCAGCCTACACGTCT
The DNA here is from genome assembly GCF_036370855.1 of Dromaius novaehollandiae. Taxonomy (NCBI): domain Eukaryota; kingdom Metazoa; phylum Chordata; class Aves; order Casuariiformes; family Dromaiidae; genus Dromaius; species Dromaius novaehollandiae. Next base: position 8,823,521 of record NC_088116.1, read on the forward strand.
GTGTTTGGTCTGGTCTCCCTAGGTTGCCTGTGCTCAATGGACAGATGAGTGAAATCACCTTCTGGATATTTATCAGCTCCTGTTCTGCCCAGGCCTCCGGGGAAACCCTTCCTCCCGCTCCGATCAGGCAGGGAGCCGCTCTAGACACGGCTCGTCACTGTGAGCCCCACTGCCGCCGCTGGGGAGAGGGGCTGGAGCTCCTCCCGCCCCAAGCCCCAAAGGCTGAGGCAGAGACCCCAGGCACTTCTGCAAGGACAGCAGTTGTGAGCAAGCGGGTCGTTTCCTGGTGTTCTTGTTCAGTTTTTATTTTGAGGATTCAAGACAGTCGGTGTCAGAAATGTGACGTGAAGTTGGCAACCAGAGCCACCAGCACAGGCGATGTTAACACTCACCGAGAACAAACGTCCACGATTTCTAGGGGTCAGCACGCTTCAGACAGCTGAGAGCTTTTAGCTCTCTTGCAAATCTAGTCCCTTGATCCCTTCATGAGATCAGCACTCCTCCAAAATCAGAGATCCCTCGTCCCATTACCCTGCAGGCAAGGATCCTTATCGGACCTCCTGTCCTACAATGCCCTGGGCATTTCATGTAAGGAACTAGAAGCATTTTTTTTCTTACTTTTATTAGCGTTTTCAAGGTTTGAGTTCCCATTAGCTAAAAAACTATCATTACTTTCATTTCATAATCATTTACACTAAATAAAAGGGCACTCAGTGACTTGCTAGAGATGGCATGGTAAGGCACAGAGCGAGTACTGATGCTTGGTCTCCTTATCAGAACAGTGGACCATACTATTAAAGAAGCCATGGCAATACTGCCCCATTTAACAGGTGCCCTGCAGCTGCTCCGTGTGCTGGAGCAAACCTGCACTGCCTGGGGCACAGCCAGGCAACCCCCTTTGATATCAGAGTTTAGGATTTGCACCCCGTTGATTTGAGCAGCCCCAAATAAAAACTAAGCTACTTTGCAGTCTCCAGGCTAACAAATAAAAAATGTTTCCCTTCTAAGTGTTTTCCTATCCCACATAGTTATTCTGCTCCAGAGCCAGCACCACCCCAGGAACACAGAGACCCCCCCTCAGAGACGGGCTCATATCCCTGGAGACACGTGTCTCATATAAGGAGACTGACACAGATATATGAAGGTCTTTTAATTTTTAAAAAAGTAACCTAGCAGAGTAAGTCACCTTCTCTATACGCAGGAACCAGCCGCCCTGGTAGAAGTTCTCTGCTTACAAACTGCACAAACCTGAAGCTATGAATAGGACCAAAATCTTTATATTTCTATTTTAAAAGTTTGCAGGTAGCCTACCATGATCTAGGGAGGATTTTGAGGATATCTAAATTATAGCCTCCTCCAGCTACTACGAGGAAGCTGTATTGCCAGACATCAAGTGTACTTTCTTACTTACACATTTTTCTGTTAGTTTATAACATGCACATGTCGCTTATTGAACAGCTGGGTATAGCCTTGCCATGCACTATGGCTAAATAAAGGCAGATACAAAACCAGGCTTGGTCTGCCTAAATGGACCAGAGAAAGATCACGACCCTGCAGGAGACAGGGGAGCACTGCCGTTTTCATCGTCACAGCCTAGCCTCACGCAGAGGGTCATTTAGGATGCACATGGTAAAGCCTGAGATTAACCCCAGCTCTTCTGAGTCACCATTCAGCAGCTTAACCAAAGGACCTTTTAGAAATGACCTCCCTGCAATCCTGTAGCACTTAGCTGTTAACATATCAGCACTTCTGCTCAGCGGCCTCCCGGCACAAGAACGTCAGCAGCAGGGGTGAGCTGGGCATCTGGGGGCACTAGGTGCAACTCCGACCCTTGTATGTCACGCTCTTCCTCCCTGCCACCTTCTTGAGGTGCATCTGCAACTTCTTAAGAACATTTCCAGCCACTGGCAATTTTCAGCAAAACGTGCTCAAGGCCAGGCAATAGTCCCAGCATTCTCCTTCCCTGGGGAGCAGGGAGGTCCTGCACAGGCACAGCTGCCGGCTGGTGCACAGTCCTCCGAATTTTGAGTTGTGTTTGCTCCTGCATATCCAGATTCTCAGTTATACACTGGATTTGCTCAGATGAACTCCTTAGGTAAAGGCAGAAGGGATCTAGTTATAAACAAATATTACAAATGCATAGATGTAGAAGTAGCTTAAAATCCCTTATCAGCTTCAGAAATACTAGATCTTCCTGGCTGATCCATGATGCAGCCTCACTCAGGAGAAAAATACACTGATGAATCGCAGGGAAAGGCCCACAGCCGTCTGCTGTAGCTTTCCGCCTTGACCGATAGCGGCCACAGGAAACTACAACAGTAGAAGCGAGTGCTAACCCAGACCCTGGCACTGTGATGAGAGCAGAGGTTTCCAGTGGCATGCAGAGGCGGGCGAATGAGGACTAGCAAGGCAGGGGGATAACACAAGAGGCAAGAGATGAAATTCAGCCCTGATCTCAATCAAAATAGGTACAGTGCAGAAAACACCGCTAGGACCCACCATGAAGCATCATTACGTCATGTCCGGCAGCATTTTGGCAAGAACTACTTTTATGCCTCTGCTCACGATTTTGGTAGAAATTTTTAGAGTCTACAGTCTCTGGAATGTATTGCTTCTTTGATGTTTCCTCTCCCAGCAAGTCAGCTGCAAGGCGGGTACACACACACACGCTCTTAATCTAAGGTGACTGTACCTTAGTGCTGAGTTAATTGCCTAGGTTCCTCTCTTTGCAAGAGTCTTATTACAGCGGTATACGGTTTCCACTGCTCTCACCTCTTATCAATGGGACTAAGCACTTACGGAGAGCCCTAGCAGCTGAACTAAGATCTAATCAATATCCCTCCTGCATTAACTTTGTCCTGATCTCTGAACATTGCCTTTATAAGAAACTTTAGCTAAAAAAAAATAATAACAATAAAAAAACAAAACCCCACATCTAAGAAGCCACATACACAGAACTTTGCTTCTGCAGTGTGACAGTAGTGAAAAGCAACAGCCAGAGCCAGAAATCAAAATGAATGAAAAATACACGCAGTAATCCTTCCCTGCAGGCATCTCTCCGGACGCTCCCGTGCACCAGGCTCGGCATGCCGCTTCCCCACCTCCAGCGCAGGTGCCCCTGGACACACAAACAGGCCTCCGATGCCGAGACGAACACGTGAGAGGAAAGAGGATTTTGTCTAGACGACAAAATAATAAGGAAAAACAGTAACGGGGCCTAGATCGCTATACCAGCACAAGCTGGTCTTCCTGCACCTACAAGCCTCACCCTAAATTCTTCACATGCAGGTCAGCGGCCCCGGCCCCTCCGAGAGGGAAGATGCTCCCGGAGGGGTCGACGAGCGGTTGGACAAGGCAGAGAGCTACAGCGAGTGAAACCACACACCTACCTATCTCTTATTTAGGAACTGCTGAATAAGCCTTTCTGCACACAGCACCCAGCACGGCGGAGAGGCCCTCCGGAGCGTAACTCAATAAACTGGAAAGGAAGGAATGCCAACACACGCTTCCAGCTCCGACTGCTAAATACGGAAACATACGTGGAAATTGCAAATGAAGAAATTCTAAACAGACCTAGGGGAGTTTTCTCCTTTTCATCCAAAAAGCAGTAAATGTCACAGAGCTGAGCAGCAAATCATTCAGAACAATGTAGCTTACCAAGCACACTGTCAAAGCAAAAATCTGTGTCACTTAAACAACTGGATGCTATTTCAGGACTTTTTCATTTATTTAATTTTTAATTATTAAAGAGGCTCATGAAGTGCAAGTGGCTCAAATTGCTCTTTCATACTTGCTAATAACGGGCCTGTTTCTTGGCCAGAGCTAGTCTGCAGAGGTCTGATTTTGGGGTTTTATTTCATTCTGAAACGCCTTCCTGACTCCCAGCCACGGGGCAAGGACCTCAGGAGGTCATTTGCCCACGCTCCTGTCCCAAGGCAGGACCAGGGCTACTCTCATCATTCTTGACATGTTTGTCTAAGTGGTTCTTAACAATTCCCGCTGGAGGCTCCACAACCACTTCAGGCAATCTGTGTGCATTTTTTATAAATCAGGGGCTCATCCCAAATTGAACGCTACATTTAATTTTGCTCACTTAAGTCCAAAAAAAATGTTTAAAACACGCATACTAATGCTGAAAGCCTGGAGAGCACACGCACAGCAAGCGCCCGCCGCCCACGCTGCCGCCGCGCTCCCAGCGGCTTTTTTCGGTACACCTCAGGAACGCGCACGGATTTGCACCCACTGGGACTAACTAATGAACCAAGTCGAAGCACCCCGAGAAGTTCACAGACCAGGTGGATACAGTAGGTTACCGAAAGGAAATTTAGGGTAATGATTAAAGCCATTCTATGGTTTAATCGCCCAAGAGGGTTTATGCTAGTATCTAGTTTGGGCCTTTTTTTTTTCCCCCTCCAAATTACTTGTTAGCCCGTTCTAGCTAACCCAAAGTCTTCCTTTCTGAAAATCTTTTTTTCCCTTCAATTACATTTAATTAATTGCCTTTCAAGTTCATAATTCTCTTTGTTTCACATCTTTGGGTAGTTGGTCAAAACATAAAGAGCACATAATTAAAAACAACAGAAAACACCTGAAATGATGGGAAGCGCTGCTGAACTCACTAGATCAGAAGCTGTAAAAACTCAGCAGAAAGTGCTTTTCACCAGCTTGCTTTTTTCCAAATTCTCAACATATTTGGCAACTTTAATACTATTTGTTACCACTATGAATTTGATTTTGGGTAGTTTTTATTTGGTTTAACATGTATTTGTTTTATATTCACTTACGAATGTAATATACGTTGGTTGATTCTTTCATTGAATTGATTATATTATAGGGCAACATTCTTTTTTAACCTCTCCTTCGGTATATTTAATTACTGTGATTATAACCCCAGGCTAAGTTCCAATTTGACAGCATAGTTTTTCTATTTAAGATAATATATCATTTGGAGTAAGCATTTCTTCTTAATCATGAAAACACGTTCTCACTGAGAGAGTAACAGTCATGACAAACTAGACCCTCTTGGATTAATTCTGTAGGTTTCCATTTGCATCCTTTTGTAGAGATTTTTGATTTACAACTTTCCAGCCAGGAATGAAATGTGCTAGTTATTAAAAGTGCTGATTAATTCATTGCCTGATATTAATCAAAAGGAAACGCAATGTGGAGATGCCAGTCACCTTTGAGATGTCAGAGATCTGTCCCCTGTCAAAGTTCAGTTCCCTCGGGGACCCGCTGAGACAAGCTGAAGTTAGACAAGGCAGGTGCAATCTTCAGGAGCGCCCAGCATCTATGCATCCCACCAAAGCTGGTGAGAGCTGCACATCAGCAGCAATCTCTGAAAGGTCCTGCAACAATACAACTAAACCCACCGATTTTCATGCCAAAGGGGGACTCATCCTTTCCTGGAAAATTTTACTGTTTCCAACTGAGAACCAAATTATGGATGTCAGAATGACCTCCCCTCCCTTCCCCACCCCGGGACGGGACGGGGGAAATCTTTGCCCGTTTCTATAAAGAGGAGCTAAATGAACCAGGAGACCTCCAACTGCCAAGTCTCAGATGAAAGAGGCGCTGTGTATCGAACCAGGACTCAAGCAGACGATCCAAAGGGAATCGGTGACTGCGGTTCCCCCGTGCAACACGGTTCTGCGGTGTATCGCAGCTGCTGCCGCGGCCAGGGTCTGCAATGGCATGCTACCGGCTGTCACTCACTTGCTCGCTTCCTATCCAGCTGTGGAGGAGTCCGGGACAGACAGCAGGGGAGCTGGCAAGTGGCAGGATGCCATGCTGTATTCTGTCCATATGTGGACATTACACACAGCTGTGATGGTAATTTAGACACTTTCTACAAAGAGCTGCGCTGGGAAGGTAACTATTTTTCCTTCCACGCCAGATGAAAATCTAGACTTCCTCTGAAACACGCTGAGTCAATGTGGAATAAGAAAAAAGACACAATACACTGTCCAGACTTGCACAAGGGATTGCTTTGTCCTTGGGCAAGCAGGAGAGGGGACTGGCAGAAAGCAGTCCTCCTGCCCCATTTGCGCAGTCTGTATTCGTTTCAGACATGTGGGTTGGGGGGTGTACATTTGGACACAGCTCAAGGTCGGTTTGGAAAGCAAGGTGCTCCAAAGAAGAGACCACAGAATTAATAAAAGCTCCAACCCAAAAGTGTGATTCTAGGGAAAATTTACTGTACGGAAAAAATCCACTGCTCTCTATATATCATGCACAAGATACACTTTGAGATTGAACTGCATCTTCTGGATTAAGTTTTGAACGTAACGTAATGTAATTCAAGGTGCTTGGGCTGGGCTGGTGAACTTGATCTGGGTATATTTCAAATCACAAGCAGCACACCCAGGAATAATGTTCATTTGGCAGCTGCTACTCAGCAGCAACTCCAACACACAAAATGCTGTCCTTCATCATATAGCACCTAAGACAGCACTACTTTAAACAAATGTGTATGAGCAACGCGGGTAAGGCCCCAAATCCAGCCCCTGAGTTAGTGTGTGCGCGTTAACCTTGTGCAAGGGTTACACAAACTATTCTCTTGCCTGAGAATGTGACAATCCTGTTATACCGAGTTGAGTAAAACTGGTTCTTAACAAAGAGGAGTTGAAATGGGAAAAAGGAAGTAATCACTGTTCAAGTACCACCCTCTAAGAAATCTTGCCTAAAAAGTTGCTAAAAAGCAGCAAGAAGGGATTCAACTAAACCTCAGGATTTGTGGCAAGGCTGCTGAGGTTGACTGTGAGTGGACTAGAGAGAAAACAGAATGGCTTAAACCACCTCCTGCTAAATGAGCCACCAGTCACACTAAACAACACAGTTACCCTCTCTCTACCACGCAAGGATTTTAACACATAAAGCATCATGTAAGAATATAGCCTGAGAATGGTCCTACCCGTGGTGCAGCTTTCCTCCTAGAGCTCCATCTTCAATAGCAGCCAATAGCTGGTGCTTTAGGGAGTGCCTAAGAACAGGACAAGCACATAGCAATGCTTGCACAGAAAACCCTCCCAGCCTCCAGTGATTTGTGGTTCAGCAACTTCCCTGGACTGTGCTTGGCGAGACAGTTCAGCCCTTCCTCCCACCCAAGCACCTGCTCTCAGTTCCCTGAAGATGCGAGTAGATTTTTCTGTATTGGTTACACTTCCTTCACTGTTTGACAGTATTTTTAACCAAAGCAACTGAAAGTATTCTGTCATTTTTAATGAAAATTAAAAGTTTGCAGCATGAGACAGCAGATGAGAAGCCCCAGCACACTGTCCTCCTGCCAGGTGGCTGGCTCTGTCCTCTAAAAAGGTGGTGATAACACAGCATCTCTCCTGACATCCCACCTCACGAACTGGATGGACTCCCTGAAGGAGGAGGGAAGGTGACTAGCTGTTCCTGGAGACACAGATGGGATAACAGAACCCACAGAGGAAGGCAAATGACCTGAAGACTTTTCATCCGACAATTGTTTGGGCAGAGATTCAGGATACTAAATTTGGGCTATGGGTTAGGGATATTGCTACACGTCTTAAGAAAACAGAGGCGGAAGCCAGGAGTTTGATGGTTCCAAAATTCCAATGACTCAGACCCTGGTTGAGATGACACTAATGGCACAGCAAGGCAGGGGTGAACATATGTCAGGAGAAGAGGAACTCCCTAGTGCAACTTGCTGAACAGCCAACATGAGCAAATACTGTGATGTTCCTAATCTTAGAAATCATGCTAGGCGTAATTACATACATCAGACGTTTAAGAGCATTCTGATCTTATCAGAAGATCTGAGGAGCTCTTGAGGAGGCTGCATGCACTTGAGAAAGGAGTGTGCAGATTTTTTTTGCCTTTAGAACAGTTAGATTCAAAGTGCCTTGGGGAATATCGATGAGGATACCATAGCATGTCTTAGAAATTAACCACAGAAAAGTGGGAAATACTTCAGGAACAGCTAGAATGACTAAAAATGAAACCCAGGCAGGTTTAAGAGTCAAAACAGGAAGACAGAACTCCACCAGATCGATGTAGCTGCAGAAGGATAGTACGTGTTTATAAAATTTACTCATATTCAGCTTATTAAAGATATCTGCACAATAGGAGTAAACCGGAGATCTCAGAGAAGCCAGAAGGTAATACCCAAGAGTAAAATCTATAGACCTGAACATTGAATAACTTGTGCTTCAGGTGTTGCTGCAGCAGAGCCTGTGGAGAAAAGCCAGTCACTAAAAGGGTTAGAGCTCAGCTGCCATAGGCAGGGTTTGGTACCCAAGAAATAAAGTCAGGGGAACCAAAGATGTTTGTGTTCATTTGTTTTGCTTATGAGTGTGCACACAGGAAGGAATATTGACCAAGAAAAGAGTCAAGCCAAGAGGCTAAGAAAAAACACAGAGCATACTCAGTGCTGGCAAACACATTACCAGCTCTGGTGAATTCACAGAAAAAGCCCAGTCCCACGGGGTGGGAAATGGCTCGGTTTCTACTGACATCTACTGATTACTCAGCTCAAGGTTCTCACTGTCTCCAGATCATATCCTACATGAAGCAAGTGACTTGACACCTCAAAAGAAAGATCCTATATACAGACATCCAAGGAACATGGTCAGTTAAAATTAGGCACCCAGCTCTCTCGAAACCTCTAACACAGGAGATTTCAGAACTGTAAAAATGGCCTCTGCTCTTACCCCACAGACATCCCCATAGCACCAGAGCCCCTTCTGGCAGTGCCTTCAGCAGTATGACCCTCCTCTGACTTGCTTTTGTTCTCTTACTCCATTCTAAGGTAAGCAGCAAATGTACAAGATCAGTGACTATGTAAATCACTATAAATCCTTACTTCATATTCTCACATTCTTGGGTAACTAGGGGATTCTGCATCAGGCAGTGGAAGATGCAAAAATGGACCACTGGTATGATGCAATATGGCATTTGTGATATCCTTGTCTCATAACAACTGTGCAGCCAACTTACTTGTGACCTTCTCCTG